>NC_090344.1:8827500-9452500 GCF_035084215.1 Heptranchias perlo | reverse complement strand
ATCCGACCGGTCCATCCATTCACGTTTTCTAATCCGATGTACAGCAATGTCTAGTTGTAGGAACATAGGAACGTCGGAACAGGAGTAGGCCATTCAGCCCATCGTGCCTGCTCCGTCATTTGATCAGATCATGGCTGATCTGTGATCGAGCTCCATATACCTGCCTTTGGTTGCCAAAAAGCTATCTATCTCACATTGAAATTTAACAATTGAGCTAGTATCAATTGCCGTTTGCGGAAGAGAGTTCCAAACGTCTACCACCCTTTTTGTGTCGAAATGTTTTCCAATCTCACTCCGGAAAGGTCTGGCTCTAATTTTTAGACTGTGCCCCCTACTCCTAGAATCGTCAACCAACCGAAATAGTTTCTCTCTATCCACCCTATCTGTTCCCCTTAATGTCTTACAAACTTCGTTCAGATCACCCCTTAACCTTCTAAACTCTAAAGAATACAACCCCAATTTGTGTAATCTCTCCTCGTAACTTAACCCTTCAAGTCCGGGGATCATTCTGCAGCAACACAAGATAAACTGTTTTATGTTCATTCAATGCAGTCGAAACAGTTTTCTAGATCAATATGTCGAAGAACCAACAAGGGAACAGTCTATTTTAGATCTAGTATTGTAAAATGACACAGGGTTAATTAGTAATCTTATAGTAAATGATCCTCTAGGGAAGAATGATCATAATATGATAGAATTTCATATTGAGTTTGATAGTGATGTCGTTGAGTCCGAAACTAGGGTCTTAAATTTAAACAAAACCTATAAGGTAGTTATGAGGGGTGAGTTGGCTGAGGTAGTTTGGGAAATTAGATTAAAAATATGATGGTAGATAAGCAATGGCGAACATTTAAAGAAATAATTCATAATTCTTCAACAAAATAACATTCGCTTGAGGATTAAAAACTCAACCGGAAAAGTGGACCAACCTTGGTTAACTGGAGAAATTAATGATAGAATTAGGTTAAAAGAGGCTTACAATGTTACCAAAAAGAGTAGTAAGCCTGAGGATTAGGAGGGTTTTTAGAAATCAGCAAAGGATGACCTAGGAATTGCAAAAATGCGAGAAAATAGAATGAGGGTAAATCAGCAAGAAATATAAAAATGGATTGTAAGAGCTTCTGCAAGTACGCAAAAAGGAAGAGATTAGCGAAAATAAACATGGGTCCCTTGGAGTCAAAGACAGGAGAATTAAAAATGGAGAATAAGGAAACGGCAGAGACGTTAAACAAGTATTTTGTGTCTGTCTTCACAGGAGAAGACACAAAAATCATACCAGCATTATTGGGGAACCAAGGTTCCAATAAGAGTGAGGAACCGAAAGCAATTAAATTAGTCAAGAAAAAGTACTGTCGAAATTAATGGGAAAAAAAGCTGACAAATTCATTGGATCTGATAGCCTACATCCTATGGTTTTAAAAGAGGTGGCTGCAGAGAAAGTGGATGCATTGGTTTTATCTTCCAGAGTTCCCATGATTCTTGAAACATCCCCATGGATTGGAAGATACCAAATGTAACTCCGCTATTCAAGAAAGGAGGCAGCGAGAAAACAGTGAACTACAGCCCATTTAGCCTGACAATAGTAGCAGGGAAATTGCGAGAATCTATTACTAGGGACTTGTTAACAGGGCACTTAGAAAATCATAATCTGGTTAGGCACATGCGACACGGTTTTATGAAAGGGAAATCGTATTTCAAAACTCTATTCAAAGTTTCGAGGATGTCGATAGCAGGGTCGATAAGGGAGAACCAGTGGATGTAGAACATTTGGATTTTCAAAAGGCATTCGACAAGTTGCCACACAAAGGTTGTTAAACAAGATGAGGGCTCATGGGATTGTGGGTAATCTGTTAGGATGGATTGGGGATTTGTTGACGTACAGAAAACGGAAAGTAGGAATAAACAGGTAATTTTCGGGTTGGCAGGTTGTAAATAGTGGGGTGTCGTGAAGATCAGTGCTCGGACCTCAGCTATTTACAATCTATATGAATGACCTAGATGAGGGGACCGAGTATAATGTATCCAAGTTTGCTGACGATACAAAACTAGGTGGGAAGGTAAGCCGTGAGGAGGACGCAAAGAGGATGCAAAGTGATACAGACAGGTTAAGTGAGTGGGCTAGAAGTTGGCAAATAAAGTATAAAGTGGGGAAATGTGAGATTATTCACTTTGGTAGGAAGAATAGAAAAGCAGAATATCTTTTAAAAGATGAGAGACTACGAAATGTTGGTATTCATAGGGATTTGTGTGTCCTTGTACATGGATCACAGAAAGTTAACATGCAGGTGCAGCAAGCAATTCGGAAAGCAAATGGTATGTTGGCCTTTATTGGGAGGTGGTTGGATTCCAAAGATAAGGAAGTTTTGCTGCAATTATATAGGGCTTTGGTGAGACCACATCTGGTGCACTGTGTACAGTTTTGATCTGTGGAACAATACACTTGCCTTAGAGTTGGTGCAACAAAGGTTCACTAGATTGATTCCTGGGATGAGAGGGTTGTTGTATGAGGAGAGATTGAGCAGAATGGCCCGAGATTCTCTGGAGTTCAGAAGAATGAGAGGTGATCTCATTGAAACATGTAAAATTCTTGGAGGGCTTGACAGGGTAGATGCTGGGACGCTGTTTCCCCTGACTGGAGAGTATAGAACTAATGGTTATAATCTCAACATAAGGGGCCGGCCATTTAGTACAGAGTTTTCTTCACTGAGAGGGTTGTGAGCCATTGGAATTCTCGACCCCAGAGGGCTGTGGATGCTGAGCCATGAAATCGATTCAAAACTGAGTTCGGTCGATTTTTGGACACGAAGGCACTCAAGGGATATGGGGACAGGTCGGGAAAGTGGAGTTGAGGTCGAAGATAAGCGACGACGTTATCAAATGGCGGAGCAGGCGCGAGGGACTGGATGGCCAACTCTTGCTCCTTTCGCTGATGTTGGTCTGCTGGAAAAGCAGAACTTGCCAGCTGTTTTAAATTTTTTAGCCTGAACAGGGACTTGAACCCTGGACTCTCAGATCACTACCTGTTTTAAAAGTCTGTTGCTTTACCGACTGAGCTATCCAGGCTCGCTATTAGATGGGTTTCCATCACACAGATACATGGTGGGTCTCTGAATTATCCCTGTCGATGCCGAATTTGGGGGGAGTATCCCTTTGAAAAAATTTTCAGCAACGTGTTGAGGAGAATCCTTGTTTCTGTTGAACATGATGTAAGAAACATGGGCAGCGAAATCGTGATTTTGCAGTTCTTCTTGGTTGTACAAAATGTCTTGTCATTCGTTAGCAGCAATTAAACAAAAACACTTTACCCAATGGCTCAAAAGCTAAACTTGTTCCACACGGGAGCTGGAAAAGGCCTCTCGACCTTTCAGCCGATCAACAATTGAAAGCTGAATAATTTCACCCGATACATGGTGACACCAGGCAGTAAGTTTGCCTCCCGAATTTTCCCGACACGACACTTCAAACCGATCAATACCTGCTTCACGGAAAGAAGAATTGTGTTTTTGGTTCTTTGGATTCAATGATCTCGTGCCGGCCGCTTTACCATTTCAGCTGTCGCCAATTTCCCCCTCTCCTCTGAAAACAAATAAACTCGCACCTGCTATTGCAAGACGGTCGGCCAGAGGAGCCTCAGTGCCCACATGGGGACATGAAGAAGCATTTCTCCAGCGTATAATTATTGTAGAAATAACGCGCGCTGACCGATTGCGCCACTGGAGCCGCGCACGGTCTGTGTCACCACTGCTCGCATCAAACAGCTTCATCCTCCGTCTCTCAATTATCGCTTCCTGATCTTTCCCACACAGAAGCCTCCAACCAAGAGGCGCTTCGTTAAACATCCGCAGTGACCTTTAAAAGCCGTGGAATCTGAAACAAAGCCCCAGACGATAAGAACTTTTAATGATATTATTATTATTAACTTAAGGACAATTATTTCCTTGCTACTTTGAGGATTTGGGGAAATTGGGAGCTGAAACTAAGTAACTCTCTCTGGGCTATCGTTGATTGAAGAGATGGGCGTATTTTCATTTGGAAACCGAGACTCTGAACTTTCTGATGGAGAAATGTGACAGAAGATTGTGGTTAGTGGCAGTTGCCGGGGAGATTTAGAGGAGAGAGAGAAAAGTTAAAGTCACACCTGTGACAGCTCAAGTGCTCTGCTTATCTGTAATATCCGGAAAGTAATGTAAAATACAGGACAAACCAGTTTGTTCTCGGTTATCAAAAATACCAAAACTCCCGGGTTCAAAGGTGGATTCGGAAAGAGGGAACGGATTTGACCGCCAGACCGAAATCATTCCACATGAATCTGAAGCGCCTTGGGGAAAACGGCAGTGCGAACTGTTATGTTCGTGTCATGACTTGAAAGACCCTCCAATTACCGACAGTATCTTTGAAGGAGTTGTGCAGCCAAGCCACGATAGAAGCTGCTTTGCATTCGTCAAACGTGTAGGTGACGATATTGGGGTTGATAAGGGTCGATCTCAATTATTTGAAATCTCACCATGTGACCCGAAGATTGACCGCAGAATCGAGTTTTTCCTGTAAGTCCTGAATTGAAGGGAAAGGCGCAACAAGCAGGTCGGAGAAATGAAGAGCAGAAAATGTGGATGAAACTTACACGAGTGAAAATCCCTGTATGTTGGAAGACTCAGTCCCCAGTGGTGGAGAGGATTGGTATTTCAAGCTGTCTCACAGCTCACACACACACGATTGGTTCATTTAATCACCTTCAACAACTCGATTACATCAACACTTAATCTTCTATACACAAGGAAATACAAACCTTTTCTATGCAACTTGTCCGCATAAATTAACCATTTTAGCCCCGGTATAATTCTGGTCAATCTGCGCTGCACCCCCACCAAGGCCAATATATCCTCCCTGAGGTGTGGTGCCAAGAACTGAATGCAGTACTCTAAATGTAGTCTCAGCAGAGTTTATATAACTGGAACATAACTTCCACCCCTTTGAATTCCAGCTCCCTTAAGATAAAGGCCAAAGTTCCATTAGAATTTTAAATTATTTTTTGTAACTGTCCACTGACATTTCACGATTTCTGCACTTGGACTCGGAACATCTTTCCTCCCCCACAGTTCCTAGCCTCTCACATGTTAGAAAATATCTGATCTATCTTGCTGAGGTCCAAAGTGTATGACTTCACACTTCCCCATATTGAAAGATTGAACAATCTTCGGTTCTTTTCCATAGAAAATAGAATGCTGAGGGTGAGCTGAAATAGGACTTTAAGATTATGCAAGGGTTTGATAGGTCAGACGTAGATAAGGTGTTTGCAATTTTGGGGGGAGGAGTCCAAAATTGGGGCCATAAATATCAGATAGTCACAATTTAATCCAATATGGCATTCAAGAGAACCACATTTGCAAAGATGCTCGCTAGAATGTGCAACTCGCTACCACAAGGAGCAGTTAAGGCGAAAAGCATGGATGCATTTACGGGGAAGAGAGATAAACACATGGAGGAGAAAGGAATATTAGGGTTTGCTCATTGGGTTCGATGAAGCGGGGTTGGATGAGGTTCGTCTGCAGCATAAACACCGGCGTCGTCTAGTTGGGCCGAATTGTCTGTTTCTGAGATGTACATTCTATGTAATTCTATGTAAACTCCATCTGCCACAGTTTTACCAACTTATCAATTTCGCTTTGCAACTTTATGCTCCCATCTACATTATTCACCGTGTCACCTAAGTTGGTGTCGTCGACAAACTTGGATATATGGCTCTCTATTTCTTCATTTGCCTCATTTATGCATATAGTAAAAAGCTAATGCCCCGGTACAGATCCCTGGGGGACACCACTAATCACAGCCTGTCAATTTGAGCACAGATCCATTATCCCTACTCTCTGACGCCTACCTTCCAACCAACTCCCCAACCATGTCAATAGGTTGCTTTAATATCCATGTGCTCTCATTGTTAACAGTCTCTTATGTGGTACCTCATCGAATGCCTCTGGAAGTCAATATGCATATAACACCCATAGACACTGCATTATCTACCACGTTATTACATCTTCAAGATGTAATAACGTGGAGATGAAATCCCGTCTTCGCACTGAGGACACCATCCAACGTGTTGCGTGGCACTACCACCGTGCGAAATGGGATAGATTCAGAACAGATCTAGCAGCTCAAAACTGGGCATCTATGAGGCGCCGTGGGCCATCAGCAGCAGCAGAATTGTATTCCAGCACAATTTGTAACCTCATGGCCCAGCATATTCCTCACTCTACCATTACCAACAAGCCAGGGGATCAACCCTGGTTCAATGAGGAGTGTAGAAGAGCATGCCAGGAACAGCACCAGGCGTACCTAAAAATGAGGTGCCAACCTGGCGAAGCTACAACTCAGGACTACATGCATGCTAAACAGCGGAAGCAACATGCTATAGACAGAGCTAAGCGATTCCACAAGCAACGGATCAGATCAAAGCTCTGCAGTCCTGCCACATCCAGTCGTGAATGGTGGTGGACAATTAAACAACTAACGGGAGGAGGAGGCTCTGCAAACATCCCCATTCTCAATGATGGCGGAGTCCAGCACGTGAGTGCAAAAGACAAGGCTGAAGCGTTTGCAACCATCTTCAGCCAGAAATGCCGAGTGGATAATCCATCTCAGCCTCCTCCCGATATCCCCACCATCACGGAAGCCAGTCTTCGGCCAATTCGATTCACTCCACGTGATATCAAGAAACGGCTGAGTGCACTGGATACATCAAATGCTATGGGCCCCGACAACATCCCAGCTGCAGTGCTGAAGACTTGTGCTCCAGAACTAGCTGCGCCTCTAGCCAAGCTGTTCCAGTACAGCTACAACACTGGCATCCGCCCGACAATGTGGAAAATTGCCCAGCTATGTCCTGTCCACAAAAAGCAGGACAAATCCAATCCGGCCAATTACCGCCCCATCAGTCTACTCTCAATCATCAGCAAAGTGATGGAAGGTGTCGTCGACAGTGCTATCAAGCGGCACTTACTCACCAATAACCTGCTCACCGATGCTCAGTTTGGGTTCCGCCAGGACTACTCGGCTCCAGACCTCATTACAGCCTTGGTCCAAACATGGACAAAAGAGCTGAATTCCAGAGGTGAGGTGAGAGTGACTGCCATTGACATCAAGGCAGCATTTGACCGAGTGTGGCACCAAGGAGCCCGAGTAAAAATGAAGTCAATGGGAATCAGGGGGGAAACTCTCCAGTGGCTGGAGTCATACCTAGCACAAAGGAAAATGGTAGTGGTTGTTGGAGGCCAATCATCTCAGCCTCAGGGCATTGCTGCAGGAGTTCCTCAGGGCAGTGTCCTCGGCCCAACCATCTTCAGCTGCTTCATCAATGAACTTCCCTCCATCATAAGGTCAGAAATGGCGATGTTCGCTGATGACTGCACAGTGTTCAGTTCCATTCGCAACCCCTCAGATAATGAAGCAGTCCGAGCCTGCATGCAGCAAGAACTGGACAACATCCAGGCTTGGGCTCATAAGTGGCAAGTAACATTCGCGCCAGACAAGTGCCAGGCAATGACCATCTCCAACAAAAGAGAGTCTAACCACCTCCCCTTGACATTCAACGGCATTACCATCGCCGAATCCCCCACCATCAACATCCTGGGGGTCACCATTGACCAGAAACTTAACTGGAACAGCCATATAAGTACTGTGGCTACGAGAGCAGGTCAGAGGCTGGGTATTCTGCGGCGAGTGACTCACCTCCTGACTCCCCAAAGCCTTTCCACCATCTACAAGGCACAAGTCAGGAGTGTGATGGAATACTCTCCACTTGCCTGGATGAGTGCAGCTCCAACAACACTCAAGAAGCTCGACACCATCCAAGATAAAGCAGCCCGCTTGATTGGCACCCCATCCACCACCCTAAACATTCACTCCCTTTGACGATCCGGATTCTTTCCCCTCAGTCTGGTTCAGTAATAACTGAAGTCGAATACATTTTAAAGTCCAACACATCTTTAATAGCAGGGTTCTTAGTCTGCAGCATTGATTTGGACTCCTGATAGAGTCCCTCTATGCTGGCAGAGCAAGAACAAGAAACAAACAGAAATCCACACGTTTTTATACAAATCAATAGGGTTGGAACATACTTAACGAGGGTCAACACCAATCATAAGCCGGGCATAGGTTGCCATGCGAGGTTACATTATTTCCGGCCAATCATAAATAATCATGTGCTGATCATGCTGCTGTTAGACATCAAAGGGGATAACTTCCTCACTTTCCAACTTGGAATGTTCTTCCCTGTTCCTTCTGTTCCTTATCTCCCAACCTGGAATGTCTTTCAACTTTGGCTAAGCTCGTTCCCTATATTGATCTGCCATAAACATGGAGACATTCAGACCAGTCCTTGACTCACATCAAAGACCTATCATTGATAAGACAATGCAGGCCTGATGACTAAGCAAACATATGGCCCAGCAGGAGGGCCAGGCCACTTGTATCAATCTCAGTTACTAACTAATTAACCCTTTCTAACCATTTTGCATTCTGCTTCTTTGCCACGTAGGCATCTTAATATTTTACCGAAAACTGACCACGTAGGGATTCTCACCTTCACCACCGGCGCACTGTGGCTGCAGTGTGCACCATCCACAGGATGCACTGCAGCAACTCGCCAAGGCTTCTTCGACAGCACCTCCCAAACCCGCGACCTCTACCACCTGGAAGGACAAGGGCAGCAGGCGCATGGGAACAACACCACCTGCACGTTCCCCTCCAAGTCACACACCATCCCGACTTGGAAATATATCGCCGTTCCTTCATTGTCGCTGGGTCAAAATCCTGGAACTCCCTTCCTAACAGCACTGTGGGAGAACCGTCACCACACAGACTGCAGCGGTTCAAGAAGGCGGCTCACCACCACCTTCTCGAGGGCAATTAGGGATGGACAATAAATGCCGGCCTTGCCAGCGACGCCCACATCCCGTGAACGAATGAAAAAAAAACTAGTTTTGTTAAACTTGACTTACCCTTTACAAATCCATGCTGGCTTCTCTGATCAATTCATATTTATCCAAGTGCTCAGTCACTCTTCCCGAATAACATATACTGGTAACTGCCTCACAACAGACGACAGACTAATAGGTCTATAATTTCCTACCTTATCTCTCCTCCCGTTCATAAATAATGGAATGACATTGGCAATTTTTCAATCCATGGAACAATTCCTGAAACAAGAGAGTTTGAACGATCATGAATGAAGCATGTACAATTTCCTCACCTACTCCATTTAATCCCCTGGGATGGTAAACATCGGGTCCTGGAGATTTGTCTATCTTTAATCTAATTTTTTTCTCCAATACCATTATTTTACTTAGACTGAAACCCCTTGACTTATTTCTGGGCGCGATTAGGTAGGTGTATAATTCTCGATTCGAGGTTCATACCCGGGAGAAGCCCAAATTTAGCCCTCGACTTTTGATCTTGACGTGTGGTTCAAACTTTTGGAAAGAGGGAAAAGAAGTCCCCAAATTACTCCACCTGAATCTCAAGCGCTTTCGGAAGAAGTTCAGTTCAAACAATCTGGACTTTAATGGCACCTCAATGACCTGCACTTTCATTGAACGAGCTTTCTTTGCAATTGCCTTCCGCCTTGAAACCTCTCTGGGCTTTCATCTCACTGAAGCCGAGTTTGGTCGCTTTGTATCTGTGAGCATGTCGGTGAAGAGGTTAGCTTTGATATGGGTCTCTTTCAATTTTGAAGATCTCGTCAAGTTCAGCGAAAAGAAACCGAGAATCGAATTGTCCCTGTAAGTGATGAATTGAAGGGATTGGTGCTCCAAGCAGATCTGGAAAATGCGCAGTGCGGTCGATCAGGAGTTCCAAATCCACCCTCTCGCCACTCGGCGATCATATTAACTGAACTTTACTCTGGCCCAGTGTCACCGCGCTGAAATCGAGTATTTCTCCGGCACGTTTCTCTTAACTTCATAGTTGTTGATTTAAGAGTGAAGACCGGCTCGTTGGATTTTAACTCCTGCAAGCTTCAACCATTCATTTTGGAAAAGTAAACTGACAGGAGACAGTTGTTTTTTTGGTCGCTACAATCTCAAGGTTTAGTTGAGTGAATTACTGGTTTAGAAGGTGACCTCTTCACCTTTCTCGTTGGTGCTATTGGTAAGATTGATTCGAGCCCTTATTTTATTTTTCCTGAGGATTCATCGCCTCAAAGTTCCACGGTTTCAATGTGTGTTTTGTCTGCAAGAAAATGTACAGTGATCATTGCCGGCTGAGCAGAGCTGTTAGTCCAACATTTACCCTGTGGACTAAAAAAAACCTTGTGATCGGAGAGCAGGCACATGAAACTTATAAAGGAATGGAACATTGGTTTCACGCAAATCACAATTCATCTTGACAGACAAGGTCACGAAAGGCTAATTCGCTGTGACGTGGAGATTTCTGTAGTGAGCGAGACCAGACTGTTTCTATGTTCAGAGAATAAATGTCACACACTTTATGTTGGAAAAGAAAAACGGTGGGGATTTTTGTCAGAGCCCGATGCCTTTCGTGTTGTATCAGATGCTTCTCGTTGCGTTACTTTCAACTTGACCGCATATCCGGTTAGGGCGTTCTTGTGATAAACGGCGACAATTGCCTGCTTTGATAAATTTAACAACGGCTGCACAAGATTCCTGGTGTCATAAACACTGAACTTTTAATCCCACTCTTAAGATACAGTCGGTAAAATGATGACATTTCTTCACATGCAAAGCACAAAAAGCAAAGATTCCAACCACTCGCTGTGTGAAGAAGTTTTTCCTCATGTCACCTTTGGTTCTTTTGCCAATCACCTTAAATCTATGCCTTTTGTTTCATGTCCCTTCCGCCAATGGGAACAGTTTCACTCTATCTACCCAATCTGGACCCTTCATGATTTTGAATATCTCTATCAATTCTCCTCTCAGCCTTCTCAGTTCCAAGGTGAACATTCCCAGCTTCTTCAATCTATCCATGTAACTTAAGTCCCTCATCCCTGGAATCATTGTAGTAAATCTCCTCTGCACCCTCTCAAGGCCGTCACATCCTTCCAAAAGTGCACTGCCCAGAACTGGACCCAATATTCCATTTGTGGCCGAAATAGTGTTTTATGAAGGTTCATCATGACTTGCTTGTTTTTGTACTCTATGCCCCTCTTTATAAAGCCCAGGACCCCGTCTGCTTTTTAAACCGCTTTCTCAACCTGCCCTGCCACTTTCAACGATTTGTGCACATATACCCCCAGGTCCCTCTGTTCCTCTAACCCTTTTAGAATTGTACCCTTTAGTTTATATTGCCTCTCCTCGTTTTTCCCACTAAAATCCACCACCTCGCATTGTTCCGCGTTAAACTTCATCTGCCACGTGTCCGTCCATGCCACCGGCGTGTCCATATCCTCTTCAAGTCTATCCACCTCACTGTTCTCTACTCTTCCAAGTTTTGTGTAATTTGCAAATTTTGATATTGTACTCTTCACTCCAAAGCCCAAGTCATTAATATATATCAAGAAAAGCAGTGGTCCCAGCACCGACCCCTCTGGTACACCATTGCCCACCTCCCTCCAGTCCAAAAAAACAACAGTTTTCTGTTTCCTGTCATTTAGCTGGTGTTGCATCCATGTTGCTATTGTCCCATGTGTTCCATGGGCTGCAATCTTGATCGCAAGCCTACCACGTGGCACTTTATCAAACGCTTTTTGAAAGTCCATATACACCACGTCAACTGCATTGACCTCATCTACCCTCTCTGTTACCTCATCAAACAACTCTATCAAGTTGGTTAAACACGATTTGCCTTTAACAAATCCGTGCTGGCATTCCCTAATCAATCCATACTCGTCCAAGTGACTGTTAATTCTGTCCCGGATTATCATTTCGAAAACTTTCCCCATCACCGAGGATAAACTTACTGGCCTATAGTTGCTGGGTTTATCTTTACACCCTTTTTTTGAACAAGGTTGTAACCTTTGCAATTCTCCACTCCTCTGGCACCATCCCCATAACTAAGGATGTCTGGAAGATAATGGCCAGTACCTCTGCAATTTCCCCCTTTACTTCCCTCAGCATCCTCGGGTGCATCCCATCCAGACTAGTTGACTTATCTATTTTAAGTACAACAAGCCTTTCTAGTACCTCTTCTTTCTCTTTTTATAGCCCATCCAGTATCTTAACTATATCTTCCTTTATCGAGAATCTGGCAGCATCTTCTTCCTTGGTAATGACCAATGCGAAGTACTAATTTAGTACCTCTGCCATGCCCACTGCCTCCATGAGTAGATCTCCTTTATGGTCCCTAATCGTCCCCACCCCTCCTCTTACTACCCGTTTACTGTTAACATGTCTGTAGAATACTTTTTGATTCAATTTTATGTTTTCCGCTATTCTTATGCTTTCTCTTTGCCCCTCTTATTTCCTTTTTCACTTCCCCTCTGATCTTTCTATATTCTCTCTGGTTGGCACTTGTGTTATCAATCTGACATCTGTCATACGCCACTTTTCCCCGCTTCATCTTATTCTCTATCTCTTTTATTAACCAGGGAGCTCTGGCTTTAGTTGCCTTACCTTTCTACCTCGTTGGAATGTACCTTCTCCATACCCGAATCATCTTTCTAAAAGCCGCCCACTGTCCAATTATAGTTTTGCCTGACAATCTTTAATTCCAATTTACCGGGGCCAGATCTGTTCTCATCCCACTGAAATTGACCCTCCTCCAGTTGAGTATTTTTATTTTAGAGTGGACAAAGTCCATTTCCATAGCTATTCTAATCCTTATGATACTGATCGCTGCTTCCTAAATGCTCCCCCACTGACACTTGCTCCACTTGGCCCGCCTCATTATCTTGAACCAATTCCAGCAATGTCTCCTTCCTCAGTGGGCCAGAAACGTACTGGTCGAGAAAGTTATCCTGAACACATTTCAAAAATCCTTCCCCCTCTATGCGCCTTATATTATTGTTATCCCAGTCTATATTAGGGTAGTCATGATGTGGAGATGCCGGTGATGGACTGGGGTTGACAATTGTAAACAATTTTACAACACCAAGTTATAGTCCAGCAATTTTATTTTAAAACATTTACCTGAGGAAGGAGGAAGCCTCCGAAAGCTTGTGAATTTAAAATAAAATTGCTGGACTATAACTTGGTGTTGTAAAATTGTTTATATTAGGGTAGTTGAAATCCCCAGTTATTACTGCTCTATGCCTTTTGTACCTCTCTGTAATTTCCCTGAAAATGTGCTCATCTATATCCGTCCCACTAGCTGGTGGCCTATAGAATACACCAAGCAGTGTAATCGCACCTCTAATGTTCCTTAACTCGAACTCAGTACCCAGGAGAAATTCCCTCGTTCCTGGGAACTTTGTATTAAGCAGAAGTTTGCAGCAAAAGGTGTTTGTAGTGGGACTGAGAAATGCTTAAACAGTCGGCACCCTGTGAAACAGAGCTCCAAGTGTCGGTTTAAATAAAGTCCTGAACTGACAGAGCGGAGGGCAGATGAGGATTGAATTAAATCCCAATTCACTGAATCTAAACAAGGTTTTTCTAAGTGAATCTGTCAGGAGTGGGATTCCTGAGCTTGTGTGTGAGCTGAAACTGGATCGGTCCCGTTCTGTGAAGAATGAATGCCAGGCGGCTCCCAGACAGGGCTCAGGCCGGGACTGGCAGCTCTCCGCTGGGAACGGCTGGATTGGAGAGCAGGGCTCCTGCGCTGTTGCTGCTGCTGCTTCCGCCTCTTCGAGTCCCTGTGGCGGTTGGTACCGATCTCCCTCCTATGGATCCGGATCCAGCTACTTGCTGTGGACCTCGTGGCGCAACGGCAGCGCGTCTGACTCCAGATCAGAAGGATGCGTGTTCAAATCACGTCGGGGTCATCGCATTTTCGCAACGTTTCAGCGTCACTCTGTTTGATCGCGGGGCAGTCTTTTCGGGATGGTCTGTTCACTGCATGTAAAATAATATTGATCACAGAATAAACACACCACAGAAAGAGGCCATTCGACCCATCAATTCCTGACCTGCCTTTTGTCAGAACAATCCCATTGGTCCCTTTCCCCGTGGCCCTGCATTTTCCCCTTCAAGTATTTATCAAATTCTTTTTGAAAGCCACGATTGAATCTGCTTCCACCACCCTTTCAGGCAGCGCATTTCAGATCATAACCATTCGCTGCATAAAAAAGATTTCCATCCTGTCGCCTTTGGTTCGTTTGCCAATCACCTCAAATCTGTGTCCTCTTGTTCCCGACACTTCCGTCAATGGGAACAGCTACTCTTTATTAACTTTATCTAAACCCTTCATGACTTTGAACACTTCTATCAAATCTCCTCTGAACCTTCTCTGTTCTAAGCAGAACAACCCCAGCACGGTGTAAATGCGGTCAATTTGCTCCAATGTATTTATTTGGGCATTAAACAAAACGTGAAAGACTGGCAAGGCGATTTGCGAACAAAGCTCGTTGCTTTAAGACAATAAATCTAATCGCTGTGTGGGCGTTGGGTTCAAATCCGACGACTGATAGAATTTCTGGCAATGTTCATTTTGACCTGTTCGCAGAAAACCCGCTTGTAGTGCGATGGAGCAGATGATGTGAAAGAAGCTGAAAGTGAAAGTGCGGATATTAGTTTGATCACAGTGACTGGACAGGTTTCCACAGGGAAGGGCCTCAAACACTGAAGATTCTTTCCAGCAGAGTGGGACAGGTGATCAAAGTGACCGGACTCTAGCGGCGCAATCAGTCAGTGCGCGGTCCTGAAATGACATTACATGATCGGGAAATGGCGAGATTGTTAATTCGAGTCTCAGCTAAGTCAAACAATCCTTTTGCTTGTGAACATTTCGAACAGAGTTGAAGGTACAATTGGTGTGCTCCAAAATGCATCTACATATTTGAATTGACATGTGGTTCCTCCGGACCACTCTGTTGCAAAGTTTAGTTTTTTTTTTATTCGTTCATGGGATGTGGGCGTCGCTGGCGAGGCCGGCATTTATTGCCAATTCCTAATTGCCCTTGAGAAGGCGGTGGTGAGCCGCCTTCTTGAACCGCTGCAGTCCGTGTGGTGACGGTTCTTCCACAGTGCTGTTAGGAAGGGAGTTCCAGGATTTTGACCCAGCGACGATGAAGGAACGGCGATATAGTTCCAAGTCGGGATGGTGTGTGACTTGGAGGGGAACGTGCAGGTGGTGTTGTTCCCATGTGCCTGCTGTAGTCCTTCTAGGTGGTAGAGGTCGCGGGTTTGGGAGGTGCTGTCGAAGAAGCCTTGGCGAGTTGATGCAGTGCATCCTGTGGATGGAACACAATGCAGCCACAGTGCGCCGGTGGTGAAGGCAGTGAATGTTAAGTGTGGTGGATGGGGTGCCAATCAAGCGGGCTGCTTTATCTTGGATGGTGTCGAGCTTCTTGAGTGTTGTTGGAGCTGCACTCATCCAAGCAAGTGGAGAGTAGTCCATCACACTCCTGACTTGTGCCTTGGAGATGGTGGAAAGGCTTTGGGAAGTCAGGAGGAGAGTCACCCACCACAGAATACCCAGCCTCTGACCTGCTCTCGTAGCCACAGTATTTATATGGCTGGTCCAGTTAAGTTTCTGGTCAATGGTGACCCCCAGAATGTTGATGGTGGGGGATTCGGCGATGGTAATGCCGTTGAATGTCAAGGGGAGGTGCTTAGACTCTCTCTTGTTGGAGATGGTCATTGCCTGGCATTTGTCTGGCGCGAATGTTACTTGCCAGTTTTGAGCCCAAGCCTGGATGTTGTCCAGGTCTTGCTGCATGCGGGAACGGACTGCTTCATTATTTGAGGGGTTGCAAATGGAAGTGAACACTGTGCAATCATCAGCGAACATCGCCATTTCTGACCTTATGATGGAGGGAAGGTCATTGATGTTGCAGCTGAAGATGGTTGGGCCTAGGACACTGCCTTGAGGAACTCCTGCAGCAATGTCCTGGGGCTGAGATGATTGGCCTCCAACAACCACTACCATCTTCCTTTGCGTTAGGTATGACTCCAGCCACTGGAGAGTTTTCCCCCTGATTCCCATTGACTTCAATTTTACTCGGGCTCCTTGGTGGCAAACTCGGTCAAATGCCGCCTTGATGTCAAGGGCAGTCACTCTCACCTCACCTCTGGAATTCAGCTCTTTTGTCCATGTTTGGGCCAAGGCTGTAATGAGGTCTGGAGCCGAGTGGTCCTGGCGGAACCCAAACTGAGCATCGGTGAGCAGGTTATTGGTGAGTAAGTGCCGCTTGATAGCACTGTCGACGAAACCTTCCATCACTTTGCTGATGATTGAGATTAGACTGATGGGGCGGTAATTGACCGGATTGGATTTGTCCTGCTTTTTGTGGACAGGACATCCCTGGGCAATTTTCCACATTGTCGGGTAGATGGCAGTGTTGTAGCTGTGCTGGAACAGTTTGGCGAGAGGCGCAGCTCGTTCTGGAGCACAAGTCTTCAGCACGACAGCTGGGATGTTGTCGGGGCCCATAGCCTTTGCTGTATCCAGTGCACTCAGCCGTTTCTTGATATCACGTGGAGTGAATCGAATTGGCTGAAGAATGTCTTCCGTGATGGTTTGGATATCGGGAGGAGGCCGAGATGGATCATCCACTTGACACTTCTGGCTGAAGGTGGTTGCAAATGCTTCAGCCTTGTCTTTTGCACTCACGTGCTGGACTCCGCCATCATTGAGGATGGGGATGTTTGCAGAGCCTCCTCCTCCCGTTAGTTGTTTAATTGTCCACCACCATTCACGACTGGATGTGGCAGGACTGCAGAGCTTTGATCTGATCCGCTGGTTGTGGAATCGCTTAGCTCTGTCTATAGCATGTTGCTTCCGCTGTTTAGCACGTTTGTCGTCCTGAGTTGTAGCTTCACCAAGTTGGCACCTCATTTTTAGGTACGCCTGGTGCTGCTCTTGCCATGCTCTTCTGCACTCCTCATTGAACCAAGGTTGATCTCCTGGCATGTTGGTAATGATAGAGTGAGGAATATGCCGGGCCATGAGGTTACAGATTGTGCTGGAATACAAATCTGCTGCTGCTGATGCTCAGTTTTGAGCTGCCAGATCTGTTCTGAATCTGTCCCATTTAGCACGGTGGTAGTGCCACACAACACGTTGGATGGTGTCCTCAGTTCGAAGGCGGGACTTGGTCTCCACAAGGACTGTGCGGTGGTCACTCCTACCAATACTGTCATGGACAGATGCATTTGCGACAGGTAGATTGGTGAGGACGAGGTCAAGTAACTTTTTTACAGGAGGGAGGTTGCGGTTTTGGAGACGCAAACTATGATTTTGATCCATCTATAAATCGTGGGATTTAACTGGAGCTTCAAACCAGCACCTTTGACCGCTCAGCCAGGATACTTTCCATCCTGCACTGCAGGAGTAGTTTTACAGGAATAGAATTACAGCAAACAAGAATTCTACCCCTCAAGCACCAATGCTCGCACGGCAGCAGGATGCATGTGTCCAGTTCGAAACCTGTCTGAAGGAACATACAGTCTGACAGAGCCGGAAGTCCAGCAGATTGACTTTCGGTCTGAGCAGAGGATGAGTCTCCTCCTTGAGAGTGTTTCGCCAATCCAGCTCAGAGTGGATTTAGAATCATAAATTCGGGTGTGACTGGAGCCACTTGTGTAAGATGAAGTGCAGGGGGCAGTTTCACATCCTTGACGGACATTAATGCTCCTGTTGCGGTTTTGCTGCAAAATTTCACTTCCCAGCTCCCGAAATTAAAATTCAACTCTGGTGGGACTCGAACCCACAACTTTTGAATATCTTCTCCAATTGATTAGGTAGAAGTCCAACACGCTATCCATTGCGCCACAGAGTCAGTTATGCAATGGGCGGGAGAGCGGGGATCCTGTGCTGTGGTTGAGGCGGTCAGGCTGCTCCTGCTTCCGCCTCTCACATTCCGAGAGCCGCGGTGGCGGTCTGCACGGATCACCCTCCAATGGATCCGGCTCCAGCCGCTTGTTGTGGGCCTGGTCCAAGAACAGTCGCGTCTGACTCCAAATCAGATGGCTGCGTGTTTTGAACCAGGTTGAAATCACAGCATTTTCACTGTGGCTCAGGTTCCTGCCGAAAGATTTTAGATCGGGACAGTGTTTTAGGGATGGGATGTTCAGTGTTTGTGCAACAAAATCAAAATTAAATTTGAGACATTAATGAGCTTTTTTTCTGTTACTTTCTTTTTACACCCTCACCCGTTTTATGTCGAAACAGTTAACAATGTTTAAAGGATGTGGTGTACAGTGTTTGTGGAATCAGTGTAATTAAATTTGATACTTTCATCTGTTCCTTCTCCAACACAGACTCTTATCATTAGATTTGTAGCTTCACCCTGTTTAAAATAGGTTACTCAGTGATAGAAATAAATCAGTAACAGCCCCGAAGCCTCAGCGGGTATATTTGTTCCAATGCTTTGTGATGGTCGCGATTTCCATACAAATGTTCAATCAGCAAATCCCAAAGGGTGTTTTGGGTTTGATAAACTAATTTATTACTTGGCTGGTTCCTGGAAATGTTCCAATGGGGATTTCCTTACCCGTACAGATATAGAAATAAATACATTCCATCATTTCACAAATTACAGTTGTGTATATAAATATATCGCGATATTCAACATGGAAAATCAGCTCTTCATATTTTTAAACAGATTTCCTCATTTTATTTTATTAATCCACTTACGTTTCAATGTAAAACACATATTCAGAGCATCCCTCTAAACTTAAAAATGGTAAAACAATTGCAGATTTTACAAACACATAGCATGCTATCGTATAAGTAAGATTAAGGCCGACTTTGTGAAATGTTTATTCTAATTGTCTTTATGATGGGACGAAAAATATTTCTCGATGTCCGTCCCCAAGTTAATGGAGAAACTAAGATGAAAACCGAAAGGATTTTTCAAAAACGATTTGATCGGTTCCACTTCTCCTTTCTTTAATTGTTACCTTTTGCTAATTGTTCATCTTGATCCGTTTGCTTCATTTTTTCCTCAGTCATTTATGGTGAATTTTCGATCTGTTAACGTTCGTAAATATTTGATTTGTTTGCTCTCTTCATCTTGACTTGTGAATTGTTGACCTTCAGGTAAAAGTCTGAAACAGAAATGTGTTCATATTTAGGCGTGACTCTGAAGTGTGAGACCGAGAGGTGATGCCGGATGTGTGACCGAGAGACCAACTGCAGGAGGCAGAACTGTCCGTAAGTAACATTCCCCCTGTGGCATTGCTCAGGGTAGGTCGGATGACAATGCTTTATATTGACTGAACTGCGATGTACACAACACAGAACATATTTACTGCTGCTTTAAATCCACAAAGTATAATCACCAATAATGACCAAAGTCTCAGATCAGTGAGAATTGAATTACTGTTGGTGAGGGGAGTTTGTACATTAGAAGGAGTTTATACATTTACAGCTCCAGGTAAACCTGCAAACCTCTCTCGCCTGTCGGTTAGGTCACCATGAAATGTCTACCTTTCTTTGTGCTTCTGGAATTCTGAAGTCTGATTGAACCTTACCAAAAGTTTTCTATAATTAGTGAGGAAGGAAGGTTTCAGTGTAAATCTGAGATATACACGTGGATGTTTCACTGGGTAACCATGGGAATCAGATACATTGCTCATTCCAGTTATTTGTCCAACAGGAAACAGAAATCATTCTCTTCAACTGTACTCGTCCGAAGGAAAAGGAAACAAACAAAACTGCTCAGTTCTTTGTTTTAGCTTCTTCTGCTGGTTTATGATCACTCACCGAGAAAGTGTCAGAGAGAGAGACTGAGAGATTGGATTCGCTTTTTCACTTTGTAATCTATTACACTTTGTAATTATTGTAAGAGACGATTCCATCCCAACTATCCTGTGCCTGACATTCTCATTGATTTTAAGATGTGCTCTAAATGAGTTTCTACTAATTGCACATTGTGGAGAAAAGCTGAACGCCGAAAACTGCTCTGAAACCAGCTTCACTTCACAACCTTTAATGGAGATGGGTTGCTGGTTGCAGGTAAAGAAGTTTGTAAAATAAGCCCTCTAGAACAGTATCCTCAAAACGTGTTTTGGACACATTTGCAGGTCAAACATCTTACATTAAATGCAACAAATATTCAAATACGTCACAAGTGTTAATATTAACGAGGAAGGATCTGGTTCTGGGGAATGACGTGGGTCAAGTGGAGCAAGTGTCACTTGGGGAATATTTAGGGAACGGTGATCATAGTATCATAAGGTTTAGATTAGTTATGCAAAAGGAGAAGGAGCTATTTTAAGTAAAATACTTGATAGGAGGAGGGCCAATTCAAGTGGGTTCAGAACGTACCAGGCCCGTGTAAATTGGAATCAAAGATTGGCAGGCTAAAATGTAATCGAACAATGGGTGGCATTTTAAGAGAAGATGTTTCGGGTGCACTCTAAGTAGATTCCCAGGAGGGGGAAGGCAGGGCAACTAAAGCCAGAGCCCCATGGATGAGGAAAGAGATAGGGGGTTAAATGAAGCAGATAAAGGGGGTTAATGACAGATGTCAGTTTGACAATACAAGTGAGAACCAGGCTGAATATAGGAAGTACCGTGAAAAAGTAAATAAGAGGGGTAAAGAGAGAGTATGAACATAGATTGGCGGTTAACAGAAGAGGTAATCCAAAAGTCTTCTGCAGGCATATAATTAGCGAAATGGGAATAAGAGGAGGGGTGAGGCCGATTAGGGACCAAAAAGGAGATCTACGCATGGAGGCAGATGGCATGACTGAGGCACTAAATGAGTACTTTGCGTCTGTCTCTACCAAGGAAGAAGATGCTGCCAAAGTCACAGTAAAAAGGGAGGTTGTTGAGATACTGGATGGGGTGAAAATTAATACAGAGGAGGCATTTGGAAGGCTGGCTATGCTTAAAGTTGATAAGTCACCCGGTCCAGATGGGACGCTTTCAGGGTTTCTGAGGGAAGTAAGGGTGGAAATTTCAGAGGTGCTGGTCATAATCTTCCAATCCGCCATGGAAGCGGGGGTGATGCCAGAGGACTGGATAATTACCAATGGAACATCCTTGTTCAAATAGGGTGTCAGGATAAACCCGGCAACTACAGACCAGTCAATTTAAACTCGGAGGTGTGATGCGTTTAGAAACGATGATCTGGGCCAAAATGAATAGTCACTTGGGCAAGTGTGGATTAATAAAGGAAAGCCAGCATGGATTTGTTAAAGGCAAATCATGTTTGACTAACTTGAATGAGGTAACAGAGAGGGTTGATGACGGCAATGCGGTTGATAAAATGCCACACAACAAGAAGAACAACTTGCATTTATATAGCGCCTTTAACGTAGTAAAACTTATCAAGGCAACTCACAGGAGCGTAATCAAACAAAATGTCACACTGAGCCACGTAAGGAGGTTTTAAGATAGGTGAATAAAATCTTGGTCAAAGATGGAGGTTTTAAGGAGCATCTTAAATGAGGAGAGAGAGGTAGAGAGGCGGAGAGATTCAGGGCAGGAATTCCAGAGCTTAGGGCCGAGGCAGCTGAAAGCACGGCCGTCAATGGTGGAGCGATTAAAATCGGGGATGCACAAGAAGCAAGAATTGGAGGAGCACAGAGATCTCGGAGGGTTGTAGGGCTGGAGGAGGTGATAGAGATAGGGAGGGGCGAGGCCATGGAAACATTTGAAAACAAGAAGGAGAAATGTACGGCTGGTGGAAGTTACAGAGATAGGAAGGGGGACGCCATGGAGGGATTTGAAAACAAGGATTGGAATTGGTGGGCTGTAGGAGGTTTCAGAGATAGGGAGTGGCGAGGCCATGGAGGGATTTGAAAACAAGGAGGAGAAATGTACGGCTGGTGGAAGTTAGAGAGATCGGGAGGGGTGAAGCTGTGGAGGGATTTGAAAACGAGGATGAGAACTGTAGGGCTGTAGGAGGTGACAGAGATCGGGAGGGGCGAAGCCATGGAGGGATTGGAAAACAAGGATGAGAATTTTAAAATCGAGACTTTCCCGTACTGGGAATCAATGTAGGTCAGTGATCACAGGGGAGATAGGAGAACGGGGTTAGGTTACGGTCAGCGGAGTATTGGATGTAAGGGGGAAGATGGGAGGCCAGCCAGGAGACCATTGGAATAGTCCAGTCTTGAGGTAATATAATACGCTTGTCAGCAAAATTGAAGCTATTGGAATAAGTAGGGGCAGTGGCAGCATGGATGCGAATTGGCTAAATGACAGGAAACAGAGTGTAGTGTTGAACGGTTGTTTCTTGAAGATATACAGTGGTGTTCTCCAGTGGTCGGTACGAGGTCCACTGATTTCTTGATATATAATGATGACTTGGACTTGGGTGCACAGGGCACAATTTCAAAAATTGCAGATAACTCAAAAGTTAGAAGTGTAGTAAACAGTGATGAGGATAGTAATAGACTTCAAGAGGACATAGACAGGCTGGTGGAATGGGTGGACACGTGGCAAATGAAATTTAATGCAGAGAAGTGCGAACTGATATATTTTGAAAGGAAGAACGAGGAGAGGCAAAATAAACGAAATGTTACAATACTGAAGGGGGTGCAGGAACAGAGACCTGGTGGGATCTGGGCACAAATCTTTGAAGGTGGCAGGACAGATTGAGAATGAAGTTAAAAAGGAGACTGGATCCTGGGCTTTATAAATAGAGGCGTAGCGCACAAAAACAAGGAAGTTATGTTAAACCTTTATAAAACACTGGTTCGGCCACAACTGGAGCATCTGGGCACCACAGTTTAGGAAGGATTTGAAGGAATTAGAGACGGTGCAGAAGAGCTGCAGAAAAGAAGGTGCAGAAATGGTTCCAGGGATGAGGGACTTCATTTCCACGAATAGACTGGAGAAGCTGGGGTTGTTCTCCTTCGAACAGAGAAGGTTGAGAGGAGATTTGATAGAAGTGTTCAAAATCATGACGGCTTTCGATAAAGTAACTATGGAGAAAGTGTTCCCATTGGCGGAAGGCTCAAGAACCAGCGGACACAGATTTAAGGTGATTGGCAAAAGAACCAAAGGCGACATGAGGAAAAAAGAAAAAGCAGCGAGAAGTTCTGATCTGGAATGCACTGCCTGAAAGGGTGTTGCAAACAAATTCAATCGTGGCTTTCAAAAGGGAATTGGATAAATAGTGTAAGGGAAAATATTGCAGGGCTACGGGGAAAGAGCATGGGAATGGGAGGAATTGGAATACTCTTACAAAGAGCCGGTACAGACTCGACGGGCCGAATGACCTCCTTCTATGCTCCAACAATTCAATAATTTGTGAAGCTCAAAGTGCTTGCTACTTCAATGAGAGGTCCGTCTGTGCAAAGAACAAGCACTTCCGCATTGCAGTTCTGCAGTCCTTTCCTTGTTGGCTCCGGAATTAATACAAATTCCGCCCTGTGTTATTTTGTCGTTTAATCCACAAATGAGGTAAATATCAGGGAGAATAAAACGGCTCCACTGTGAATCGAACCGATGACCACTTGTTACGAAAGAGGCAATTTGCCCAGCTTCGCCAAGGAGACAAATTAAGCTGCAAACGTCCCAGCTCCTCTGACTGACACCGAGCATCGACCTGTCGTTGTCTGTTAGCGTTTGAGACAGTTTGTATTTTTCCATTTCTCTTGTCTATTTCGCTGTGTTTACCGATACTCTGTATCTCTCGCTCTGTTTAGGGATGCTCTGTATCTCTCGCTGTGTTTACCGATACTCTGTATCTCTCGCTCTGTTCAGGGATACTCTGTATTTCTCGCTGTGTTTACCGATACTCTGTATCTCCCGCTGTGTTTACCGATACTCTGTATCTCCCGCTGTGTTTACCGATACTCTGTATCTCTTGCTGTGTTTACCGATACTCTGAATCTCTCGCTGTGTTTAACGATACTCTGTATCTCTCGTTGTGTTTCCCGATATTCTGTATCTCTCGTTTTTTTTACCGATACTCTGTACCTCCCACTTTGTTTACCGATACTCTGTATCTCTCACTGTGTTTACAGATACTCTGTATCTCTCGCTGTGTTTACCGATACTCTGTATCTCTCGCTGTGTTTACCGATACTCTGTGTCTCTCGCTGTGTTTACCGATACTCTGTATCTCTCGCTGTGTTTACCGATACTCTGTATTTCTCGCTGTGTTTACCGATACTCTGTATCTCCCGCTGTGTTTACCGATACTCTGTATCTCTTGCTGTGTTTACCGATACTCTGAATCTCTCGCTGTGTTTAACGATACTCTGTATCTCTCCTTGTGTTTCCCGATATTCTGTATCTCTCGTTTTTTTTTACCGATACTCTGTACCTCCCACTTTGTTTACCGATACTCTGTATCTCTCACTGTGTTTACCGATACTCTGTATCTCTCGCTGTGTTTAGCGATACTCTGTATCTCTCGCTGTGTTTATTTCTCTGTATCTCTCGCTGTGTTTACCGATACTCTGTATCTCTCGCTGTGTTTACCGATACTCTGTATCTCTCGCTCTGTTTATGCATACTCTGTATCTATCGCTGTGTTTACCGATACTCTGTATCTCTCGCTGTGTTTAGCGATACTCTGTATCTCTCGCTGTGTTTATTTCTCTGTATCTCTCGCTGTGTTTACCGATACTCTGTATCTCTCGCTGTGTTTACCTATACTCTGTATCTCTCGCTGTGTTTACCGTTACTCTGTATCTCTCGCTGTGTTTACCGATACTCTGTATCTCTCGCTCTGTTTATGCATACTCTGTATCTATCGCTGTGTTTACCGATACTCTGTATCTCTCGCTGTGTTTATCTCTCTGTGTCAATCCGTCGGCTGATTCTGAATGAACAATGAAATAAATGAAGGGTTTTAGACAATTCTCCCTCTGACACTGAGGAAACAATGAGCGAAACTTTATAATAAGATATTGTTTATTGTGATGCAGCGAAGAAAACATTGCATTTTGGATGTTTTAGGTTCAGTTATGTACAAAAAGAAACCGTGTTTGCAACAAGCCGCCTTTTAAGTTGATGTCAGGCTCGCTAACATTGCAGCACGAGGTGTAGACACCGCGCTGATGACCTTCATGTGTATACCGGCCTTTTAAATACTTCGTGTGACACAAGAACTTTCCAATCCCCGATCTCCTGGACACCGACAGATTCGTCGAAACAGCATTCACCGGCAGGACCGATATCACTCTCCCTTTGCCGGACTTCAGCAAATTTAACGTTGAAAATACAAAGCAGGGCGGACAGTATCTGGAAAACAGTTAAACTTTCAGTGTTCAGACTTTAGTGAGAACTATAAACAGGACATTGGGTAGATATTAAGTGGGTGTGCAGTAGGAGTGCGCTGTTGTTTTATAAAGTGTGGGAGTGTAGATATGAGTGTGATGTTCACATATGAACTGTGGATGGGTATATATGAGTTTCTTGTTAATTATGATTGCGGTGTTTATATATGAACAGTGGGAGTGTATCTATGAGTGCGATGTTTATATATGAACTGTGGGTGTCTGTACATGAGTGCGATGTTTACATTTGAACTGTGGGTGTCTATACATGAGTGCGATGTTTACATTTGAACTGTGGGTGTCTATTCTTGAGTGCGATGTTTATATTTGAACTGTGGGTGTCTATACATGAGTGCGATGTTTATATTTGAACTGTGGGTGTGTATATATGAGTGTGATGTTTATATATGAACTGTGGGTGTGTATATATGAGTGCGATGTTTGCATTTGAACTGTGGGTGTCTATATATGAGTGCGATGTTTATATATGAACTGTGGGTGTGTATATATGAGTGCGATGTTTGTATTTGAACTGTGGGTGTGTATATATGAGTGTGATGTTTATATTTGAACTGTGGGTGTGTATATATGAGTGCGATGTTTATATTTGAACTGTGGGTGTGTATATATGAGTGCGATGTTTATATATGAACTGTGGGTGTGTATATATGAGTGCGATGTTTATATATGAACTGTGGGTGTGTATATATGAGTGCGATGTTTATATATGAACTGTGGGTGTGTATATATGAGTGTGATGTTTATATTTGAACTGTGGGTGTGTATATATGAGTGCGATGTTTATATTTGAACTGTGGGTGTGTATATATGAGTGCGATGTTTATATATGAACTGTGGGTGTGTATATATGAGTGCGATGTTTATATATGAACTGTGGGTGTGTCTATATGAGTGCGATGTTTATATATGAACTGTGGTTATGTATATCTGAATGCGATCTGTTTATTTGAATTGCGGAATCAACAGGAGGGGCAATTCCTCCTGGGGTTATTTTTTTTAAGACAATGACATAAAGTGAAACGTATACATGGGGCCGAAATAGCTCAGTTGGGAGAGCGTTAAACTGATGGATCTCAAGGTCCTTATTTCAATCCCGAGTTTCGGCAGTTTTTGGTTATTGAGTTTCTTCTTCGATTCTCGCATTTATTTACAGTGAAATTTGATACCCGCCACTGAAGGATTAGGGATGGAATAGAAAGGCATCAAGGATGGGACATATTTATATCGTCTGCAGTTGATTTTTAATTCTCTGTTACCTTCTGCCTTTTTCTCTTGCTTTTTTTCTCTCTCGGTGCCAGGTGACTATTTGATTTGATGCATTTGTCCGAAACTGATCCCTTTTCCACATCTCGGGGCGGTCAGACCCGCTCTGCCTGTCTGTTGCTGCTGATGATCATTAATGGGAACAGGCCGCGAGTTGAACGTTTAACTGCAAACCGCAGAAAAACAAATAAAAAGAAAGACTTGTTTCTCCGGCCCAGAGGTAAAGTTACAATGGATGTGATTCAAAAAGCTGGCCCGTGAATTTGCCTGTGGATATTTTTACAAAGCTTCGATTTTAAAAGTTGCAAAAACATGAAATAAATTAAGGTAAATTAAAAGAATCGAATCCATGATCACGACATTACCGGAAACTCGATGCAAATGAGTTAACCGGCCCGACTAACGGCACATTCGGCTGTTCAATTAATTTTTGTACCTGCAGCGATTTCTGTACTTGGACCCAGAAATCTCTTTGCTACTCCACAGCACCGAGTTTCTCACCATTTAGAAAATACTCTGATTTATCTTTCTTAGATTTAAAGTGTTTGACCTCCGTCTCCCCCACATTGAACTCTATTTCCCACAGTTTTGTCCACACACTTAATCTATCAATTCCCACTTTTCAATTTCCTGCTACCATCTGCATTACTTCCTGCGTCACCAGAAGGCTGCGTGTTCTGGTTCTCTGGTTCTCAAATTTCAGCAAATCGTTTCATATTGCCCTCGACCTTTGATCTTGTGCTGCGGATGAAACTTTTGCAAAGAGGGAGAAGAAGCCCTCAAATCGCCCCACGTGTATCTCAAACGCGTTGGGAAGAAGTTCTGTGGAAACAATCAGGAATTTAAAGGCACCTCAATGACCTGCACTTTCATTGAATGAGTTTTTTTCGCCATTGGAATCGACGTGAGATCGCTGTCGGCTTTCATAGAATCATAGAATCATAGAAGTTACAACATGGAAACAGGCCCTTCGGCCCAACATGTCCATGTCGCCCAGTTTATACCACTAAGCTAGTCCCAATTGCCTGCACTTGGCCCATATCCCTCCATACCCATCTTACCCATGTAACTGTCCAAATGCTTTTTAAAAGACAAAATTGTACCCGCCTCTACTACTGCCTCTGGCAGCTCGTTCCAGACACTCACCACCCTTTGAGTGAAAAAATTGCCCCTCTGGACCCTTTTGTATCTCTCCCCTCTCACCTTAAATCTATGCCCCCTCGTTATAGACTCCCCTACCTTTGGGAAAAGATTTTGACTATCGACCTTATCTATGCCCCTCATTATTTTATAGACTTCGATAAGATCAGCCCTTAACCTCCTGCTCTCCAGGGAAAAAAGTCCCAGTCTCTCTAACCTCTCCCTGTAAGTCAAACCATCAAGTCCCGGTAGCATCCTAGTAAATCTTTTCTGCACTCTTTCTAGTTTAATAATATCCTTTCTATAATAGGGTGACCAGAACTGTACACAGTACTCCAAGTGTGGCCTCACCAATGCCCTGTACAACTTCAACAAGACATCCCAACTCCTGCATTCAATGTTCTGACCAATGAAACCAAGCATGCTGAATGCCTTCTTCACTACCCTATCCACCTGTGACTCCACTTTCAAGGAGCTATGAATCTGTACTCCCAGATCTCTTTGTTCTATAACTCTCCCCAACGCCCTACCATTAACGGAGTAGGTCCTGGCCCGATTCGATCTACCAAAATGCATCACCTCACATTTATCTAAATTAAACTCCATCTGCCATTCATCGGCCCACTGGCCCAATTTATCAAGATCCCGTTGCAATCCGAGATAACCTTCTTCACTGTCCACAATGCCACCAATCTTGGTGTCATCTGCAAACTTACTAACCATGCCTCCTAAATTCTCATCCAAATCATTAATATAAATAACAAATAACAGCGGACCCAGCACCGATCCCTGAGGCACACCACTGGACACAGGCATCCAGTTTGAAAAACAACCCTCTACAACCACCCTCTGTCTTCTGTCGTCAAGCCAATTTTGTATCCAATTGGCTACCTCACCTTGGATCCCATGAGATTTAACCTTATGTAACAACCTACCATGCGGTACCTTGTCAAATGCTTTGCTGAAGTCCATGTAGACCACGTCTACTGCACAGCCCTCATCTATCTTCTTGGTTACCCCTTCAAAAAACTCAATCAAATTCGTGAGACATGATTTTCCTCTCACAAAACCATGCTGACTGTTCCTAATTAGTCCCTGCCTCTCCAAATGCCTGTAGATCCTGTCCCTCAGAATACCCTCTAACAACTTACCCACTACAGATGTCAGGCTCACTGGTCTGTAATTCCCAGGCACAGCCCTCATCTATCTTCTTGGTTACCCCTTCAAAAAACTCAATCAAATTCGTGAGACATGATTTTCCTCTCACAAAACCATGCTGACTGTTCCTAATTAGTCCCTGCCTCTCCAAATGCCTGTAGATCCTGTCCCTCAGAATACCCTCTAACAACTTACCCACTACAGATGTCAGGCTCACTGGTCTGTAATTCCCAGGCTTTTCCTTGCCGCCCTTCTTAAACAAAGGCACAACATTTGCTACCCTCCAATCTTCAGGCACCTCACCTGTAGCGGTGGATGATTCAAATATCTCTGCTAGGGGACTCGCAATTTCCTCCCATAACGTCCTGGGATACATTTCATCAGGTCCCGGAGATTTATCTACCTTGATGCGCGTTAAGACTTCCAGCACCTCCCTCTCTGTAATATGTACACTCCTCAAGACATCACTATTTATTTCCCCAAGTTCCCTAACATCCATGCCTTTCTCAACCGTAAATACCGATGTGAAATATTCATTCAGGATCTCACCCATCTCTTGTGGTTCCGCACATAGATGACCTTGTTGATCCTTAAGAGGCCCTACTCTCTCCCTAGTTACCCTTTTGCCCTTTATGTATTTGTAGAAGCTCTTTGGATTCACCTTTGCCTGATCTGCCAAAGCAATCAAATATCCCCTTTTTGCCCTCCTGATTTCTCTCTTAACTCTACTCCGGCAATCTCTATACTCTTCAAGGGATCCACTTGATCCCAGCTGCCTATGCATGTCATATGCCTCCTTCTTCTTTTTGACTAGTGCCTCAATCTCCCGAGTCATCCAAGGTTCCCTACTTCTACCAGCCTTGCCCTTCACTTTATAAGGAATGTGCTTACCCTGAACCCTGGTTAACACACTTTTGAAAGCCTCCCACTTACCAGACGTCCCTTTGCCTGCCAACAGACTCTCCCAATCAACTTCTGAAAGTTCCTGTCTAATACCATGAAAATTGGCCTTTCCCCAATTTAGAATTTTAACTTTTGGGCCAGACCTATCCTTCTCCATAGCTATCTTAAAACTAATGGAATTATGATCACTGGTCCCAAAGTGATCCCTCACTAACACTTCTGTCACCTGCCCTTCCTTATTTCCCAAGAGGAGGTCAAGTTTTGCCCCCTCTCTAGTCGGGCCATCCACATACTGAATGAGAAATTCCTCCTGAATACACTCAACAAATTTCTCTCCATCCAAGCCCCTAATGCTATGGCTGTCCCAGTCAATGTTGGGAAAGTTAAAGTCCCCTACTATTACCACCCTATTTTTCTTGCAGCTGTCTGTAATCTCCTTACATATTTGCTCCTCAATTTCCCGTTGACTCTTTGGGGGTCTGTAGTACAATCCTATCAAAGTGATCTCTCCCTTCTTATTTTTCAGTTCTACCCATATAGACTCAGTGGGCGAACCCTCGGATATATCCCCTCTCACTACTGCCGTGATGTTCTCCCTAATCAAGAACGCAACTCCCCCTCCTCTCTTACCTCCTGCTCTATCTTTCCTATAGCATCTATACCCTGGAACATTGAGCTGCCAGTCCTGCCCCTCCCTTAGCCATGTTTCAGTAATAGCTATAACATCCCAGTCCCATGTACCCATCCATGCCCTGAGTTCATCTGCCTTGCCCATCAGACTTCTTGCATTGAAATAAATGCAGTTTAATCTAGACTTCCCTTGGTCTTTGCCCTGCTTTCTCAGACCATCTGTCCGGTCATGTTCTGTACACTCTCCCTTACTGCCTTTTGTTTCTGTCACCACTTTATTTCCCACTGACTTCCTGCATCGGTTCCCATCCCCCTGCCACATTAGTTTAAACCCTCCCCAACAGCACTGGCAAACACTCCCCCTAGGACATTGGTTCCAGTCCTGCCCAGATGCAGACCGTCCAATTTGTACTGGTCCCACCTCCCCCAGAACCGGTTCCAATGGCCCAGGAATTTGAATCCCTCCCTCTTGCACCATCTCTCAAGCCACGTATTCATCTTAGCTATCCTGTCATTCCTACTCTGACTAGCCCGTGGCACTGGTAGCAATCCTGAGATTACTACCTTTGAGGTCCTACTCTTTAGTTTAACTCCTAACTCCCTAAATTCAGCTTGTAGGACCTCATCCTGTTTTTTACCTATATCGTTGGTGCCTATATGCACCACGACAACTGGCTGTTCACCCTCCCCCTCCAGAATGTCCTGCAGCCGCTCCGAGACATCCTTGACCCTTGCACCAGGGAGGCAACATACCATCCTGGAGTCTCGGTTGCGTCCGCAGAAACGCCTGTCTATTCCCCTTACAATCGAGTCCCCTATCACTATAGCTCTGCCACTCTTTTTCCTGCCCTCCTGTGCAGCAGAGCCAGCCACGGTGCCATGAACCTGGCCACTGCCACCTTCCCCTGAAGTGGAGAGTGTGGCCGCCTTGTATCGGTCAACGTGTTCGTGACGAGTTTGGGTTAAGCACGGGTCGCGTTTATTTCTGAAATCTCACCAAGCACCGGGGAAAAGAAACTTAGAATCAAACTGTCCCTGTAAGTGATGAATTGAAGGGAATATCGCTCCAAGCAGATCTGGACAATGCGCAGCGCAGCCGCACAGGAGTTCCAAATCCAACCTCTCACCACTCGGCAATCGCATTAACTGAACTTGACTCTGGCCCGTGTCACCGCGCTGAAATCGAGTCTTTCTCGGCCACATTTTTTGTTAACATAATAATTACTGGTTCAAGAGTGAAGATTGTCGGCTGCTTAACTGTAAGGGCAAGAGACAACTTTGTAGACACCGTGTCGTGTCACAGATCTGCTGGTTTGTCCTGGTCATTTCATCTCACCTCATTTTCAGCAAACCTGAATATTACTCGAACAGAGAATGGCGAATCACAGCTCAAAAATCAATCCTCTCTTCCACGAGCGGACTGAGTGTTTCAACATACAGGTGTTTAATGGCAAGGTGAGTTTAATTTTCAGAAATAATACAGCACAGATTTTCACTCGTGCAAGCTGCACACATTTTATTTTGGAAAAGTAAACTGATTGGAAGAAAGCTGTTACATTGAGTGCGGCAACCTGAAGCGTCAGCTCGATGAATTCGTCCTTGAACATTTACAAGCTCTGTTTCTGTGTGGCAATTTGTTTGCGCGTTCGGCTGCGAACTGAAAAGTTGGTGGTTCGAACCCACGAGAGAACGCAAAAGAAACCTTTTACCATAACATTCATTATCTCGCATTTCTTGGGTTCGAATGTGTGTCTTGTCTGCCAGAAAATGTACCGCAAACATTGCCAGCTGAGTGCGTCTGATTTTCCACCATTTATTCTGCGGTTGGATAAAAGGCATCTGAAAAAATCCAAAAAAACCGAGATTGGCTTGAACGAAGTCGGAATACTTCTTGACAGAGAAGGTTCGAAGGTTGCAAGCGAGCTCCTTCACACTGACATGGATATTTCTGCAGTGAGCGACATCAGACTGTTTCCACAATGAATGTCACTCCCTTTATTTTGGAAAAGTGAAATGGTATTCACATTCCGACTGGTTTCAGTTGATTTGTGAGAGATCGTTAAAGGACAATTTCCGGTTAAGACGGCCTTTTTCTCTCTCTCTGTTGGCCGAATCCAAATTGAAATTGGAGCTGGACTAATCATGCAAGAAATCAGGAATCACTTTTGCAAACAAAATACGGCCGAAAGCTGGAACTCTCTCATTCCAAAGGATGATGATTGTGGCTCAATTCATAATTTGAAATCTGATATTGATACATCGTTTTTCGATTCGGGTACCAAGGAATATGAGTCCAAGGCGGAGAAACAGAGATGAATTGCAGATCAACTCATGATCTAATTGAATGGGGCAGCAGGTTCGAGGGGCTGAATGGCCTTCTCTTGTCCCGATGTTCCGATACTGCTCAGCGCGGGGCTGGACGAATGGTAAAAGACATCAGACGAACTCCAGAATGAAAAAAAACGGGTGTTCAGAAGCAGATACCCTGAGATTGTGGAACGAACTGAACTCCTGCAGCAAAGCCAACAGCTGTCTCTCTGCAATAATAGGATGGGAAGAATTTCAGCAGTCGGCACGGCAAGCGCAGTCGGGAGAGCATGAGACTCTTAATCTCAGGGTCGTGGGTTCGAGCCCAACGTTGGGCGATTTGTGTTCTACTTTTCACACTGTGTGATAAAAGTTTCAAAGTGCAACCTCTTGTCTCCAGATTCGAACCAGACACAACCCTGAGCTGTGTGAAAGGAAACCGTGAGCGTTGCCAAATATCCACTCCCTCCCGATTCGACCTCCTCGTTCCCTCCACATGGGACACAGATAGTTTATCGGTTCAATCGGATTCATTTTTTGCTGTTATTAAAAATGTTGAAGGTCTGAAAATGTAATATTTAGGAGATGCCAACTCTGGAACAATTCGCCTCTCTGAGACCTCCTGATCTCCCCTTACCCTATTTGATTCTCCCTGCGCTCCTTATCATCGCTGATACGCTCTGTCTCTTACATTCTCCGATACCCTCAGAGAGTCCATGATCCACTTTGAACCTTGTCAGCGCCATTCACCTGCTCTGATACCTATTGATTGCCCCTTACACAGATGCGCCCTGAGCCGCCTTACACTCTCCCATACTCGGCAGTCCTTCCCCTCTCTCAGATCTTAAAACACACTCTGATGCCATCTGACTGCTCGCTCTCCTCTTTGAGCCCCCTTACACTCTCTGATGCCCTCTGATAGTACCTTCCCCTCTCTGAGATGCCCTTGCCACAATGGATCGCCACGAAGAAGCGATTAGACGGCCTGAGGCCTTCTCAACAGCAATTACCGTCCCTGCTGTCAAAGTGCGGTGTAACTTCACAGGTGGATCTACCGGTCTGTGTTATGGATGAGATCAAGAGTTTGATCGGTCGCTGCTGCTTCCGCCTCTGAGAGCTCTATCGGCGGTCGGTACCGATCTTCCTCCCACAAACTGGGTGTGGATGTATGAGTGCGCTGTTGATTTATAAACTTTGGTAGTTTACGTATGACAACGATGTTTATATATGAACTGTGGGTGTATCTCTATGAGTGTGATGTTTATATATGAATTGTGGAATGAACAGGAGGGGTAATTCCTCCTGGGGTTATATTTTCTTCCACGACAATAACACAAAGTAATCGTTGGGTACAGAGCCGAAATAGCTCAGTTGGGAGAGCATTAGACTGAAGATCTGAAGGTCCTTGGTTCAATCCCGAGTTTCGGCAGTTTTTGTTTGTTTACTTTCTTCTTCCTTGCTTCGATTCTCGGATTGATTTGCAGTGAAATTTAATTCCCGCCACTGAAGGATTGGGGATTGAATAGAGAGACATCAAGGATGGGAATAAATTCTATCGTTTGTATTTGGCTGTTATTTCACTGTTACCTTCTGCCTTTTTCTCCTGGTTTTGTCTCTCTCGGTGCCAGGTGACTGTTTGATTTGTCCGAAACTGTTCCATTTTCCACATCTCGGGGCGGTCAGACCCGCTCTGTCTGTCTGTTGCTGCTGATGATCATTAATGGGAACAGGCCGCGAGTTAAACGTTTATCTGCAAATTGGAGAAAGACAAATCAAAAGAAAGACGTGTTTATCCTGCCCAGGGGCAACGTTACAACGGATGTAATTCAAAAGCGGTCCCCGTGAATTTTTCTGTTGATTTTCTTTTTAAAGCTTCGATTTCAAAAGTTACAAAAACGCGAAATAAATAAAGTAAATTACAAGAATCGAGTCCGTGATCATTATGTTGCAGTATACCCTTTGCAAAGAGTTAACCGGCCCTCCCAACGGCACTTTAGGCTGTTTAATTAATTTTTGTACCTGCAGCGATTTCTGTACTTGGACCCCTAAATCTCTCTGCTCCTCCACAGCACCGAGTTTCTCACCATTTAGAAAATACTCTGATTTATCTTTCTTAGATTTAAAGTGTATGACCTCGGACTCCCCCACATTGAACTCTATTTGCCACAGTTTTGTCCACACACTTAATCTATCAATTCCCACTTTTCAATTTCCTGCTACCATCTGCATTACTTCCTGAGTCACCAGAAGGCTGCGTGTTCAAAACACGGGGTAACCGTTGCCTTTAGAGCTGATAGGATTCTGTATCGTTCCGAAATGAATGTTTCATCTGCTTTTTCTCAATAAACAGAACCTTGCTCTAAATTCTGGTTCTCTGGTTCTCAAATTTCAGCAACTAGTTTCATTTTGCCCTCGACTTTTGATCTTGTGCTGCGGATGAAACTTTTGCAAAGAGGGAGAAGAAGTCCCCAAATCGCCCCACGTGTATCTCAAACGCTTTGCGAAGAAGTTCTGTGTAAACAATCAGGAATTTAAAGGCACCTCAATGACCTGCACTTTCATTGAATGACTTTTTTTCACCATTGGAATCGACCTGAAATCGCTGTCGGCTTTCATCTCACTGAAGTGCAGAGTGTGGCCGCCTTGTATCGGTCAATGTGTTAGTGACGAGTTTGGGTTAAGCACGGGTCGCGTTTATTTCTGAAATCATACCAAGCACCGGGAAAAAGAAACTTACAATCAAACTGTCCCTGTAAGTGATGAATTGAAGGGAATATCGCTCCAAACAGATCTGGACAATGTGCAGCGCAGCCGCACAGGAGTTACAAATCCACCCTCTCGCCACTCGGCAATCGCATTAACTGAACTTTACTCTGGCCCGTGTCACCGCGCTGAAATCGTGTCTTTCACGGCCACATTTTTTCTTAACATAATAATTACTGGTTTAAGAGTGAAAATTGTCGTCCACTTCACTGTAAGTGCAAGAGACAACTTTGTAGACACCGTGTAGTGTCACAGACCTGCTGGTTTGTCCTGCTCATTTCATCTCATCTCATTTTCCGCAAACCTGAATATTACTGCAACAGAGAATGGCGAATCACAGCTCAAAAATCAATCCTCTCTTCCACGAGCGGACTGAGTCTTTCAACATACAGGTGTTTAATGGCAAGGTGAGTTTAATTTTCAGAAATAATACAGCACAGATTTTGACTCGTGCAAGCTGCACACATTTTATTTTGGAAAAGTAAACTGATTGGAAGAAAGCTGTTACATTGAGTGCGGCAACCTGAAGCGTCAGCTCGATGAATTAGTCCTTGAACATTTGCAAGTTCTGTTTCTGTGGCGCAATTGGTTAGCGCGTTTCGCTGCGAACTGAAAAGTTGGTCGTTGGAGGACACGAAGGCAACCTTTTACCTTAACATTCATTGTCTCGCAAATTCTTGGGTTCGAATGTGTGTCTTGTCTGCCAGAAAATGTACCGCAAGCATTGCCAGCTGAGTGCGTCTGATTTTCCACCATTTATTCTGCGGTTGGATAATAGGCATATGAAAAATATCCAAAAAAACGAGGTTGGCTTGAACGAAGTCGGAATACTTCTTGACAGAGAAGGTTCGAAGGTTGCAAGCGAGCTCCTTCACACTGACATGGATATTTCTGCAGTGAGCGACATCAGACTGTTTCCACAATGAATGTCACTCCCTTTATTTTGGAAAAGTGAAATGGTATTCACATTCCGACTGGTTTCAGTTGATTTGTGAGAGATCGCTGAAGGATCAATCTCCGGTGAAGACGGCCTTTTTCTCTCTCTCTGTTGGCCGAATCCAAAATGAAATTGGAGCTGGACTAATCATGCAAGAAATCAGGAATCACTTTAGCAAACAAAATACGGCCGAAAGCTGGAACTCTCTCATCCCAAAGGATGTGGATTGGGGTTCAATTCATAATTTGAAGTCTGATATTGACAGATCGTTTTTCGATTCGGGTACCAAGGAATATGAGTCCAAGACGGAGAAACAGAGATGAATTGCAGATCAACTCATGATCCAATTGAATGGGGCAGCAGGTTCGAGGGGCTGAATGGCCTTCTCTTGTCCCGATGTTCCGATACTGCTCAGCGCGGAGCTGGACGAATGGTAAAAGACATCAGACTAACTCCAGAATGAAAAAACGGGTGTTCAGAAGTCGATACCCTGAGATTGTGGAACGAACTGAACTCCTGCAGCAAAGCCAACAGTTGTCTCTCTGCAATGATAAGATGGGAAGAATTTCAGCAGTCGGCCCGGCTAGCTCAGCCGGTAGAGCATGAGACTCTTAATCTCAGGGTCGTGGGTTCGAGCCCCACGTTGGGCGATTTGTGTTCCACTTTTCACACTCGGTGATAAAATTTTTAAAGTGCAACCTCTTGTCTCCAGATTCGAAACAGGCACAACCCTGAGCTGTGTGAAAGGAAACCGTGAGCGTTGCCAAATATCCACTCCCTCTCGATTCTACCTTCTCGTTCCCTCCACATGGGACACGGACAGGTTATCGGTTCAATTGGATTCACTTTTTGTTGTTATTAAAAATGTTGAAGGTCAGAAAATGTAATATTTAGGAGATGCCAACGCTGGAACAATTCGCCTCTCTGATACCTCCTGATCCCCCCTTACCCCATTTGATTCTCCCTGTGCTCCTTATCATCGCTGATACGCTCTGTCTCTTACCTTCTCCGATACCCTCAGAGAGTCCATGATTCACTTTGAACCTTGTCAGCGCCATTCACCTGCTCTGATACCTATTGATTGCCCCTGACACAGATGCGCCCTGAGCCGCCTTACACTCTCCCATACTCGGCAGTCCTTCCCCTCTCTCAGATCTTAATACACTCTCTGATGCCATCTGACTTCCCACTCTCCTCTTTGAGCCCCCTGACACTCTCTGATGCCCTCTGATAGTACCTTCCCCTCTCTGAGATGCCCTTGCCACAATGGATCGCCACTAAGAAGCGATGAGACGCCCTGAGGCCTTCTCAGAAGCAATTACCGTCCCTGCTATCAAAGTGCGGTGTAACTTCACAGGTGGATCTACCGGTCTGTGTTAAGGATGAGATCAAGAGTTTGATCGGTCGCTGCTGCTTCCGCCTCTGAGAGTTCTATCGGCGGTCGGTACCGATCTTCCTCCCACAAACTGGGTGTGGATGTATGAGTGAGCTGTTGATTTATAAACTTTGGTAGTTTACGTATGACAACGATGTTTATATATGAACTGTGGGTGTATCTCTACGTGTACGATGTTTATATATGAATTGTGGAATGAACAGGAGGGGCAGTTCCTCCTGGGGTTATATTTTCTTCCACGACAATAACACAAAGTAATCGTTGGGTACAGAGCCGAAATAGCTCAGTTGGGAGAGCGTTAGACTGAAGATCTGAAGGTCCTTGGTTCAATCCCGAGTTTCGGCAGTTTTTGTTTGTTTACTTTCTTCTTCCTTGCTTCGATTCTCGGATTTATTTGCAGTGAAATTTAATTCCCGCCACTGAAGGATTGGGGATTGAATAGAGAGACATCAAGGATGGGAATTATTTATATCGTTTGTATTTGGCTGTTATTTCACTGTTACCTTCTGCCTTTTTCTCTTGGTTTTGTCTCTCTCGGTGCCAGGTGACTATTTGATTTGTCCGAAACTGCTCCATTTTCCACATCTCGGGGCGGTCAGACCCGCTCTGTCTGTCTGTTGCTGCTGATGATCATTAATGGGAACAGGCCGCGAGTTAAACGATTATCTGCAAATTGGAGAAAGACAAATCAAAAGAAAGACGTGTTTATCCTGCCCAGAGGCAAAGTTACAACGGATGTAATTCAAAAACGGTCCCCGTGAATTTTTCTGTTGATTTTCTTTTTCAAGCTTCGATTTCAAAAGTTACAAAAACGCGAAATAAATAAAGTAAATTACAAGAATCGAGTCCGTGATCATTATGTTACAGTATACTCTTTGCAAACGAGTTAACCGGCCGTACCAACGGCACATTAGGCTGTTTAATTAATTTTTGTACCTGCAGCGATTTCTGCACTTGGACCCCTAAATCTCTCTGCTCCTCCACAGCACCGAGTTTCTCACCATTTAGAAAATACTCTGATTTATCTTTCTTAGATTTAAAGTGTATGACCTCGGTCTCCCCCACATTGAACACTATTTGCCACAGTTTTGTCCACACACTTAATCTATCAATTCCCACTTTTCAATTTCCTGCTACCATCTGCGTTACTTCCTGCGTCACCAGAAGGCTGCGTGTTCAAAACACGGGGTAACCGTTGCCTTTAGAGCTGATAGGTTTCTGTATCGTTCCGGAATGAATGTTTCATCTGCTTTTTCTCAATAAACAGAACCTTGCTCTATATTCTGGTTCTCTGGATCTCAAATTTGAGCAAATCGTTTCATTTTGCCCTCGACTTTTGATCTTGTGCTGCGGATGAAACTTTTGCAAAGAGGGAGAAGAAGTCCCCAAATCGCCCCACGTGTATCTCAAACGCTTTGGGAAGAAGTTCTGTGTAAACAATCAGGAATTTAAAGGCACCTCAATGACCTGCACTTTCATTGAATGACTTTTTTTCTCCATTGGAATCGACGAGAAATCGCTGTCGGCTTTCATCTCACTGAAGTGCAGAGTGTGGCCGCCTTGTATCGGTCAACGTGTTCGTGACGAGTTTGGGTTAAGCACGGGTCGCGTTTATTTCTGAAATCTTACCAAGCACCGGGAAAAAGAAACTTAGAATCAAACTGTCCCTGTAAGTGATGAATTGAAGGGAATATCGCTCCAAACAGATCTGGACAATGTGCAGCGCAGCCGCACAGGAGTTACAAATCCACCCTCTCGCCAATCGGCAATCGCATGAACTGAACTTTACTCTGGCCCGTGTCACCGCGCTGAAATCGAGTCTTTCTCGGCCACATTTTTACTTAACATAATAATTACTGGTTTAAGAGTGAAAATTGTCGTCCACTTCACTGTAAGTGCAAGAGACAACTTTGTAGACACCGTGTAGTGTCACAAACCTGCTGGTTTGTCCTGCTCATTTCATCTCATCTCATTTTCCGCAAACCTGAATATTACTGGAACAGAGAATGGCGAATCACAGCTCAAAAATCAATCCTCTCTTCCACGAGCGGACTGAGTCTTTCAACAGACAGGTGTTTAATGGCAAGGTGAGTTTAATTTTCAGAAATAATACAGCACAGATTTTGACTCGTGCAAGCTGCACACATTTTATTTTGGAAAAGTAAACTGATTGGAAGAAAGCTGTTACATTGAGTGCGGCAACCTGAAGCGTCAGCTCGATGAATTAGTCCTTGAACATTTGCAAGTTCTGTTTCTGTGGCGCAATTGGTTAGCGCGTTTCGCTGCGAACTGAAAAGTTGGTCGTTAGAGGACACGAAGGCAACCTTTTACCTTAACATTCATTGTCTCGCAAATTCTTGGGTTCGAATGTGTGTCTTGTCTGCCAGAAAATGTACCGCAAGCATTGCCAGCTGAGTGCGTCTGATTTTCCACCATTTATTCTGCGGTTGGATCACAGGCATCGGAAAAATATCCAAAAAAAACGAGATTTGCTTCAACGAAGTCGGAATACTTCTTGACAGAGAAGGTTCGAAGGTTGCAGGCGAGCTCCTTCAGACTGAATCACACTGACATGGATATTTCTGCAGTGTGCGACATCAGACTGTTTCCACAATGAATGTCACTCCCTTTATTTTGGAAAAGTGAAATTGTATTCACATTCCGACAGTTTTCAGTTGATTTGTTAGAGATCGTTAAAGGATCAATCGCAGGTTAAGGCGGCCTTTTTCTCTCTCTCTGTTGGCCGAATCCAAAATAAAATTGGAGCTGGACTAATCAGGCAAGAAATCAGGAATCACTTTAGCAAACAAAATACGGCCGAAAGCTGGAACTCTCTCATCCCAAAGGATATGGATTGAGGCTCAATTCAAATTTTCAAATCTGATATTGATAGATCTTTTTCCGTTTCGGTTACCAAGGGATATGAGTCCAAGGCGGGGAAACATTGATGAATTAATGGTCACCTCATGATCTAATTGAATGAGACAGCAGGTTCGAGGGGCTGAATGGTCTTCCCCTGTCCCGATTTACCTCTCCTGCTCAACGCGGATCTGGACGACTGGTAAAAGGCATCAGACTGACTCGAGAATGAAAATCGGGTGTTCTGATTCACCCACCTTGTGATTGTCGGACAAACTGAACCCCTACAGCAACGTCACCACCTGCCTCTCTGCAATAATAGGATGAGAAGGAGCCCTGCCGCTGGCCCGGCTAGCTCAGTCGGTAAAGCACGAAATTCCTAATCTCAGGGTCGTGGGTTTAAACCACACATTGGGCGTTTTGTGTTCTTTTTTTCACAATGGGTGATGAAAGGTTCAAAGTGCAACCTCTTATCTCCAGTTCAAGAAATCCAGTTATATCAACAGACACAACACTGAGCTGTGTGAAAGGAAACCGTGAGCGTTGCCAAATATCCAGCCCCTCCCGATACTATCTTCTCATTCCCTCCACATGGGACAAGGCCGATACCGTTTCAATCGGCTTCATTTATGCTGTTATTAAAAATGTTGATGGTTAGGAAGTGTAATATTTAGAAGATGCCAACTCTGGATCCATTCGCCTCTCTGATACCTCCTGAGCCCACGTTACCCTCTTTGATTCTCCCTGAGCTCCTTATCTTCTCTGATACCCTCAGAGAGTCCATTATCCTCTTTGAACCTTGTCAGCGCCCTTTACACTATCTGATACACGCTGAGTGCCCCTCACCCCCTGATACGCCCTGAGCGTCCTTACACTCTCTGATACCCTCTGGCAGTCTTTCCTCTCTGCGAGATCTCAATAAACTCTCTGACACCCTCTGACTGCCCGCTCCCCTCTCTGAACCCCGTAACACTCTCTGATGCCCTCTGACTGTCTCTTCCCCTCTCTGAGATGCCCTTGCCCAAATGGATCGCCGCCAAGAAGCCATTAGACCCCCTGATGCCTTGTCAGTTCCCATCACCGTCCCTGCTATCAAAGTACGGTGTAACTTCACAGGTGAAACTCCCGGTCTGTGTAAAGGATGAGATCCAGAGTTTGTTCGGTCGCTGTTGCTGCCGCCGCTCCCACCCTGATTGCTCGATTGGCAGTCGGTCCTGATCGACGTCCGTTAAACTGGATGTGGATCTATTAGTGCGCTATCGATTTATAAACTTTGGGAGTTTATTTATGACAGCGATGCTTGTATATGAACTGTGGGTGTGTATATTTGAGTTCGACATTTATACCTGCACTTTGGGTCAGTATATATGAGTGCGATGTTAAAATATGAACTGTGGGTGTGTATATATCAGTTCGATGTTTAAAAATGAATTGTGGAATGAACAGGAGGGGCAATTCCTCCTGGGGTTATATTTTCTTCCACGACAATGACACAAAGCAAAGGTTGGATGTGTCGTCGAAATATTTCAGTTAGGAGAGCGTTGGACGAAAGATCTGAAGTTCCTTGGTTCAATCCCGAGTTTCGGCAGTTTATGGTTGTTTAGTTTCTTCTTCCTTGATTCGATTCTCGCACTTATTTACAGCAAAATTTGACACCCGCCACTGAAGAATTGGGGAGGGAATAGAAAGGCATCAAGGATGGGAAATATTCATATCGTCTGTATTTGGCTTTTATTTCTCTGTGACATTCTGCCTTTTTCTCTTGGTTTTTTCTCTCTCGGTGCTGGGTGACTTTTTGATTTGATGCATTTGTTCGAAATTGATGCCTTTTCCACATCTCGGGGCGGTCAGACCCGCTCAGTCTGTCTGTTGCTGCTGATGATCATTAATGGGAAAAGGCCGCGAGTTAAACGTTTATCTGCAAACCGGAGAAAGGCAAAAAAAAAAAAGACGTGTTTCTCCGGCCCCGGGGCAAAGTTACAATGGCTGTTATTCAAAAAACTGTCCCGTTGAATTTGTCTGTTGTTTTTTGTGTGAAGCTTCCATTTTAAAAGTTACAAAAATCCGAAATAAATAAATTAAATTACAAGAATCGAATCCGTGATCAAGACATTACGGTATACTATATGCAAATGAGCAAACCGGCCCGACTAACGGCACATTCGTCTGTTTAATTAATTTTTTACCTGTACGCTGGCTGGTAGCGGTTTCTGTACATGGGTCCCGAAATCTCTCTGCTCCTCCACAGTTTCTGGATTCTCACCATTTAGAAAATACTCTGATTTATCTTTCTCAGATTTAAAGTGGATGACCTCGCCCTCCCACACATTGAACTCTATTTGCCGCAGTTTTGCCCACTCGCTTAATCTATCAATTCCCACTTTTCAACTTCCTGCTTATTGCTACATTACTTATTGCGTCACCAGAAGGCTGCGTGCACAAATCACGGGTAACCGTTGCTTTTAGAGCTGATAGGATTCTCGCTCGTTCCGGAATGAATGTTTTATTTGCTTTTTCACAATAAACAGAACCTTGCTCTAAAGTCTGCTTCCCGAGTTCTCAAAATTTCAGGAAGGCGTCTCATTCTGCCCTCGACTTTTGATCTTGACCTGCGGTTGAAACTTTTGCAAAGAGGGAAAAGAAGTCCCTAAATCACTCCCCCTGAATCTCAAACGCTTTGGGAAGAAGTTCAGTGCAAACAATCAGGACTTTAAAGGCCACTCAATGACCTGCACTTTCATTGAATGAGTTTTGTTCGCCATTGCATTCGACCCTGAAATCGCTCTCCGCTTTCATCTCACTGAAGTGAAGAGTGTGACGGCCTTGTATCTGTCAGCGTGTAAGTGACGAGTTTGGGGTAAGCACGGGTCGCGTTTATTTTTCAAATCTCAGCAACCACCGGGGAAAAGAAACTTGGAATCAAACTGTCCCTGTAAGTGATGAATTGAAGGGAATATCGCTCCAAACAGATCTGGACAATGTGCAGCGCAGCCGCACAAGAGTTCCAAATCCACCCTCTCACCACTCGGCAATCGCATTAACTGAACTTTACTCTGGCCCTTGTCATCGCGCCGAAATCGAGTCTTACTCGGCCACATTTTTTCTTAACATAATAATTACTGGTTTAAGAGTGAAAATTGTCGTCCACTTCACTGTAAGTGCAAGAGACAACTTTGTAGACACCGTGTAGTGTCACAGACCTGCTGGATTGTCCTGCTCATTTCATCTCATCTCATTTTCAGCAAACCTGAATATTACTGGAACAGAGAATGGCGAATCACAGCTCAAAAATCAATCCTCTCTTCCACGAGCGGACTGAGTCTTTCAACAGACAGGTGTTTAATGGCAAGGTGAGTTTAATTTTCAGAAATAATACAGCATAGATTTTCACTCGTGCAAGCTGCACACCCTTTATTTTGGAAAAGTAAACTGATTGGAAGAAAGCTGTTACATTGAGCGCGGCAACCTGAAGCTTTAGCTCGATGAATTAGTCCTTGAACATTTGTAAGCTCTGTTTCTGTGGCGCAATTGGTTCGCGCGTTCTGCTGCTAACTGAAAAGTTGGTGGTTTGAACCCACCAGAGGACGCAAAAGCAACCTTTTACCTTCACATTCATTGTCTCGCATTTCTTGTGTTCGAATGTGTGTCTTGTCTGGCAGAAAATGTACCGCAAACATTGCCAGCTGAGTGCGTCTGATTTTCCACCATTTATTCTGCGGTTGGATAATAGGCATCTGAAAAATATCCAAAAAAAACGAGATTGGCTTGAACGAAGTCGGAATACTTCTTGACAGAGAAGGTTCGAAGGTTGCAGGCGAGCTCCTTCAGTCTGAATCACACTGACATGGATATTTCTGCAGTGAGCGACATCAGACTGTTTCCACAATGAATGTCACTCCCTTTATTTTGGAAAAGTGAAATGGTATTCGCATTCCGACTGGTTTCAGTTGATTTGTGAGAGATCTTTAAAGGATCAATCTCCGGTTAAGACGGCCTTTTTCTCTCTCTCTGTTGGCCGAATCCAAAATGAAATTGGAGCTGGAATAATCATGCAAGAAATCAGGAATCACTTTCGCATACAAAATACGGCCGAAAGCTGGAACTCTCTCATCCCAAAGGATGTGGATTGTGGCTCAATTCATAATTTGAAGTCTGATAGTGATAGATCGTTTTTCGGTTCGGGTACCAAAGAATATGATTCCAAGGCGGAGAAACAGAGATGAATTGCAGATCAACTCATGATCTAATTGAATGGGGCAGCAGGTTCGAGGGGCTGAATGGCCTTCCCTTGTCCTGATATTCCTATACTGCTCAGCGCGGAGCTGCACGAATGTTAAAATACATCAGTCTAACTCCAGAATGAAAAAAACGGGTGTTCAGAAGTAGATACCCTGAGATTGTGGAACGAACTGAACTCCTGCAGCAAAGCCAACAGCTGTCTCTCTGCAATAATAGGATGGGAAGAGTTTTGGCAATCGGTCCGGCTCGCTCAGTCGGGAAAGCATGATATTCTTCATCTCAGGGTCGTGGGCTCGAGCCCCACGTTGGGCGATTTGTGTTCTACTTTTCACACTTGGTGATAAAAGTTTCAAAGTGCAACCTCTTATCTCCAGATTCCAACCAGACACAACCCTGAGCTGTGTGAAAGGAAACCGTGAGGGTTGCCAATTTTCCACTCCCTCCCGATTCTACCTTCTCGTTCCCTCCACATGGGACACGGACAGGTTATCGGTTCAATCTGATTCATTTTTTGCTGTTATTAAAAATGTTGAAGGTCAGAAAATGTAATATTTAGGAGATGCCAACTCTGGAACAATTCGCCTCTGATACCTCCTGATCCCCCCTTACCCTATTTGATTCTCCATGTGCTCCTTATCATCGCTGATACGCTCTGTCTCTTACCTTCTCCTATACCCTCAGAGAGTCCATTGAGATGGTTGCGGTGTGTGCGAGAGGTCCAAAGGCAGATTCTCTCAGCGTAGTCTGTGTTGTATATCGACTTGAGTGGGTTCGTGATCTGTAGTCCTTTCGGGATCTTGTCTGCTTTCTTTCAGCTCTGTAGAAACTTATGCGTGATCTTCTTGGAGATTCTCTCCACTTTTAGCCGTCAGTTTGTGGTGTCGATAGTGGCCACGATGTGGAGATGCCGGTGATGGACTGGGGTGGACAAATGTAAGGAGATGCACAACACCCGGTTATAGTCCAACGAAGAAAGTCAAGGCTAAACCTTTACCAATTACTCGTTAGGCCTCAGCTGGAGTACGTTGTTCAATTCTAGGCACCACCATTGAGGAAGGATGAAAATGCTTTGGAGACGGTGCAAAGGCAGTTTACCAGGATGATACCAGGGATGAGGGACTTCAGTTATGTGGAGAGATCGGAGAAGCTGTGATTGTTCTCCTTAGAGCAGAGAAGGTTAAGTGGAGACCTAATAGAGGCATTCAATATCATGAGGGGTTGTGATAGAGCAAGGAGGGCGAGACTGTTTCCTCTGGCAAGCGGGCCGGTAACCAGAGGTCTTAGATTGAAAATAGTTGTCAAAAGGGGAATTGAGGAGAATTTCTTTCCACACAGAGGGTTCTTAAGAGATGGGATGCACCACCTGATAGGGCGGTGGAAGCAGATTGCACATGATCTTTCAAACGGGAATTGAACATTTATGTGAAGAGGACTAAATTGCAGAGCTATCGGGGTAAAGTGGGACTAAACTGGACTGAACTTTCGAAGAGCCGGCACAGGCACGACGTGCCGAAAGGCCTCCTTCTGTGCTGTAAAATTCTATGATTCTATGGTTCCACAAACCTAAAACTTCTCTCATCTAGAAGATGTCACCAGGCGGTGGCTATATTTTTCGTGTTTCTGTCCTTCTGAAGTGTGATCGAACCGTACCAAACGTTTCCTACAATTAGTAAGGAAGGAAGGTGTCTGTGTAAATATCAGATATACACGTGGATGGTACCGTGGGAACCAGATACAATGCTCATTCCAGTTACTTGTTTAGCAGGAAACAGCGATCATTCTCTTCATCTGTCCTTGCCTGAAGGAAAATGAAACAAACTAAACTACTCAGTTCTTTGTTATCGCTTCTTCTACTGGTTTACGTCCACTCACCGAGAATGTGACGGAGAGATTGAGAGATTGGATTGGCTTTTTACTTTGTAATCTATTATCCTTTGTAATTATTGCAAGAGACGGATCCAACCCAAATGTCTTGTGCCCGACATTATCATTGATACTAAGATGTGCTATAAATGCACATTGCGGACAAAAGCTGAACACCGAAACTTGCTCTCATACCAGTTTCGCATCGCATCTTTGGGTGGGAGGTGGGTTGCTGTTTGAAAGTAAAGAATCTTGTAAAATCAGCCCTCCAGAACAGTAACCGCGAAATGTATTCAGGACACTTTCTGTGAGAGGCCTGTCTGCAGAACGAAAGAGGACTTCCGCACTGCAATTCTGGAATCCTTTCCTTGTTGGCTTCTCAACCGATACAAATACTGAGCAGTGATATTTTGTTGCTGAAATTCACAAAGTGCGAAATATCACTCAGGAAACAAAAAGACACGACTGGGAGTCGAACGCACGATCGCCTGTTGAAAAAACAAGCGCTTTGACCAGCTGAACCACGGCGCAGAACCACGTTGCTAAACAAACACATCTTCGGACTGATACCTGTGAGCTGCCGAAGAGCAGAGAAGGTTAATTTGAGGAATGCGGGTCCATTTTGAAGTCATCCATTTCTTTTGTCGATTTCTCTGTGTTTCCCGATACTGTCTGTGTCTCTCGCTGTGTTTTTCTTTGTGAGTCCATCTGTGAGTTGATTCTGATCTAATGCATGTGTTTGTGTTTGTGTTTGTGTTTGTTTCTTACGTGAAATAAATGAGGAGATCAAACAGTGCTCCCTTTAAGACTTGTAAAAAATTTTACAACACCAAGTTATAGTCCAGCAATTTTATTTTAAATTCACAAGCTTTCGGAGGCTTCCTCTTTCCTCAGGTGAACGTTGTTGGAAATGGGGAATTTAAGACTGAGGAACTAAGAAACCAAACTTAATCGCAAGATATTGTTTGTTTTGTAGCAGTAAATGAAATATGACACCTTGAATGATTTCGGTTCAGTTATGTGCAAAAAGAAACTGTGACCCGAAGATATTTAGAACTTGTAAGTTGTTGCCAGAAACGTTACGTTTGCAACTCAAGGTGTGTTTAATTTCGACAGGGCATGTTTCGCTAGTTTCGTATTATTTAATTTGCGTTAAATGAATGAAATCGGAAATAATCGCAGCGACCATTACAACAGTCTAAACCATTCTAATATTAAAGGTAACAGAAGATGTTGAGAACAGTATCGAATATTCTGCAGGATAATGAATATAAACAGAAGGAATAGTCGCCAATAATTCCAATAGGGAATTCAACAGAAACCTCTTTACCCAGAGAGTGGTTAGAATGTGGGACGTGCTAAGAAAAGGAATAGATGAAGAAAATAATATTGATGCATTGAAGAGGAAGCCAGATAAGCCCATGAGGGAGACAGCAATAGAGGGGTATCCTGATATGTTTAGATGAAGTAGGGAGGGAGGAGGCTCGTGTGGAGCATAAACGCCGGCAGACACCAGTTGGGCCGAATGGCCTGCTTCTGTGTTCTTGTTTCGATGAAACTCGATGAATATTTTTTGGTGTTCTGCTCCCACGTGACGCTGAGAGCCACAGTCACTACTTCCTTCCCGCCGACTGCGGAAATCTTGGGCGGGAGGTTCGGCCGTTGGACTCGACACTCACTGCGGTTTTCCTCGCTCAGGTTGTCGCCTTGATTGCAGAGCATTCTCTCAACAATCTAAGTTTCTGCTTTGAATTTGAATCCTCTCCATGTGAAGAACAGGATTCAAAAAACGGCTAGAATTCGTTCGGCTGCGTTTGGTTAAAAAATCCCGTTTATATGTTGATGCACAAGCTTGTTGCAGTTAATTGGAAACATGAATAATATTTCAGCGTAAATCGGATTTCGTGGCAGTTATTAATTAGAAATATTTCTGTCTTCTTCAATGTTTTTTTATGAATTGGAGATTTTTGATTAAAACTGTCCGCTTTATGCGGGACTTGGACACTGGGCTTCTCGCATTTCAATCAGTGCAAGTCCCTATGCTGGCGACTCATGCAACTTTATTAGAATCATTCAATTGTTGGGATTGGAACCCACGCCTGCAGGGAAGATTGCGACATGAGCTCAGCACCTTACACCCTGTAGGCCATTCTGATCCCTGGAGCTGTTACACTGAAGCCCAGAGAACACGCAAAAAGGAGCCTCATCATCTGCTTCACACAAAATTCAGTCTGCTGGACGTCCAGCTCTGCCAGGCTGCATGTTCTTTCATACAGGTTTCCAACTGGACAAAACACTCTTCTGCCGTGCGAGCATTGGTGCTTCAGATGTACTATTCTTGCTTGTAGTATTTCTATTCCTGTAACAGTAGATCCTGAAGTGCAGGGTGGAAAGTATCGTGTCTGAGTCGTCTCAGACGCTGTTTTAAAGCTCCAGATAAATCCCACATTTTGTAGATGGATCAAAATCATAGCCTATGGCTCCAAAACCACAGCCTCCCTCCTGTAAACAAGTAATGCTGAAGCGCTGCTTTCAACCTCTCATCTGCTATTGGAACACGATAGGCCGGAGGAACCACATGGCAACACCAATAAGGAGATGTCGTTGGAAGAAGACCAATTGTTCCTTCAACTCCGTTCGAATTGTTCACAAGCAAAACGATTGTTTGTTCCAAGTGGGAATCGAACTCACAATCTCGGCATTCCCCGAACCTTTACTGACATACAAATACCGCGTATTTCCATGTCCCACTCTGCTGGAAAAGATGCGGACATGAGCCGCACTTACCTCTGAAAACGTGTCTTGTCCCCTTGATGAAACGAATCCTGGATTGGAGCTGAAGTCTCTCTGGGTACATGATATAGAATCGCAACGCTGCAATCATTTGAAAGCGGCACGGACACGATGGGCCGAATGGTCCACCTTTGTGCAGCAACTGTCCATGATTCTCATTGCTGCACTTTTCGCTTCTTTTGCATTCTCCGCTGGACCACACTCCACCATGATTTTCTGTGAATACGTCAAAACAAACATTGCGACTAACCCTGACAGCAGTGGGATTCGAACCCACGTCCCCGCAGAGACTGGAGCCTAAATCCAGCGCCTTAGACCGCTCGGCCATGCTGCCACGAACAAAGCTCATCATTACTGAAACATGAGGCTAGTGATTGAAATCAGGCTTTCTTGCTCTTTATCATCTGGGTCCAGTGCTTTTGAATTGTGCAGGAAGGAAATTAAAGGGCTTTCTGAGCCCTTCCTGCATTTAACACTTGATCAAAAAACTTGTCATCGAGCTCCACGTTGATAAACATAGAAAATTGAGGACAGGAGAAGACTATTCAGCCCCTCGAACCTGCTGCGCTATTGAATTAGATCAGGGGTTATCTGTGTACCAACTCTATTAACCCGACTGTGACACATATCCCTTGATACACTTTCGTGGAAAAATCCATCGATGTCAGTCTTCAATATGTGAATTGACCCAACATCTTCAGCCTTTTGTTGAAAAGAGTTCCAGATTTCTAAGACACTTTCTGTGATAAAGTGCTTCCTGAGTTATCAGATGAATGGTTTTGCTCTACGTTTCAGATTAAGCCCCCTCATTCTGGATTCTCCCAACAGAGAGAGCTGCCGAAACCCGAGATTGTACAATAAACCTGTAAATCTTCTGAGAAGGTATCAGGGAGTTTAATGGCTTCTTCGTGGTGATCCGGTCGGGCAAGGGGATCTGAGATAGGGGATCGGATTTTCAGAGGGTGTCAGATAATGTAAGGGGTCTCCGTGCATATTAGTCAATAAGGGGCACTCAGTGTATCAGAGAACGTAAAGGACGCTGAAAAGGTATCAAAGGGGATCAGGGACTCTCTGAGGGGATCGGAGAAGGTAAGTTACAGAACGTATCGGAGAAGACAATGAGCTCAGGGAGAATTAAAGGGGGTAAGGGGCGTTCTGGAGGGATCAGAGAGGCTCATGGATCCAGAGTTATCATCTTCTAAATATTATATTACTTAATATTTAATAACAGCAAAAAATGAATCCGAATTGAACAGATAATCTGCAGTATCCCACGTGCAGGGAATCAAAAGGTCGAATCGGGACGGGACTGGATGTTTGCCAGTGCTCACGGTTTTCTTTCACACAGCTCATTGTTGTATCCGTTTATAAAACTGGATTTCATTAATTGAAGATAAGAGGTTGCACCTGTAACCCTTTGTGAGCAATAAAATGTGAACCACCCAACGTGGGGCTCGAACCCTCGACCCTGAAATCAAGAGTCACATGCTCGAACGACTGCGATAACCGGGCCCACTGACAACATTTGTTGCCTCTTCTGGCAGGGAAGGAGCAATTGGTTTTGCTTCATTGCGTCAATTTGTCCAACAATCTGAGGAAACTTCCTTCTGAACACCCGATCTTCAATCTGGAGTCAGTCTGATGATTTTTTTTTACTTGTCGTACAGCCCCGCGTTGAGCAGCATGGGAACATCGGGACAGGAGAATACAATTCAGCTCCTCGAACCTGCTGCACTCTTCAATTTGATCATGGGTGATCTGGACATCAAATGTGCCCTGTGATATTTTGTTGCTCAAATTCACAAAGTAGTAAATATCACTAAGGAAACAAAAAGGTACAGCTGGGAATCGAACCCAGGATCTCCTGTTAACGAGACAAGCGCTTTGACTAGCTAAGCCACGGCGCCAAGTCACGTTGGTACAGTATTACATCTTCTCACTGATATCTGTCAGCTTCCTTTGAGCACAGACGGTGAGTTTGAGGAGTGTGGGGCCATTTTGCACTCATCCATTTCTTTTGTCTGTTTCTCTGTGTTTCCCGATGCTGTCTGTGTCTCTCGCTGTAATTTTCATTGTGAGTCCATCTGTGAGTTGATTCTGATCTAATGCATGTGTTTGTGTTTGTGTTTGTTTCTTACGTGAAATAAATGAGGAGATCAGACAATTCTCCCTTTGACACTGAAGAACGAAGCAGCCAAACCTGACAACAAGATATTGTTTATTTTGATGCAGTAAAAAAAATGCCATCTTAAATGATTTAGGTTTTGTTCTGTGCAAAAAGAAACTGTGACCCCAACGTGTTTCAAATACTTCGCTTTATAAGTTATTGTCAGACACGTTACGATTGAAACTCAAGGTGTGTTTAATATCGGCAGGGAATGTTTCGCCAGTTTAGTATTGTTCAATTTGCATCAAATTAATGAAATCGGAAATAATCGCAGTGATCATTACCATAGTCTAAATCCCTCCAATATTAACGGTAGTAGAAGATGTTGAGAACAGTATCGAATATTCTGCAGGATAATGAAAATGTACAGAAAGTATAGTCGCCAATAATTCCAATAGGGAATTGAACAGAAACCTCTTTACTCAGGGACTGGTTTTAATGTGGAACTCGCTACGACAAGAAATAACTGAGGCCAATCGTATGGATGCATTGAAGAGGAAGCGAGATAAGCACATGAGGGAGAAAGTATTGAAAGGTTTGAAACCCCCACCTCCAGTGAAATTTGCGACCTGAACTCAGCACCTTCCACCCGTTCGGCCATTCTGACCCCCGGAGCTGTTACACTAAAGTCCAAAGAACTCTCAAGATGGAGCCTCATCATCTGCTTCGCGCAAAATTCAATCGGCTGGACGTCCAGCTCTGCCAGACTGCATGTTCTTTCATACAGGTTTCCAACTGGATAAAACACTCTTCCGCCTTGCGAGCATTGGTGCTTCAGAGGTACTATTCTTGCTTGCAGTAATTCTATTCCTGTAACAGTAGATCCTGAAGTAGAGGATGGAAAGTATCGTGTCTGAGTGGTCTAAGGCGCTGGTTTAAAGCTCCAGTTAAATCCCACATTTTTCAGATGGATCAAAATCAAAGCCTATGGCACCAAAACCACAGCCTCCCTCCTGTGAACAAGTAATGTTGAAACGCTACTTTAAATCTCTCATCTTCTATTGGAACACGATAGGTCGGAGGAACCTCATGGCAACACCAATAAGGAGATGTAGTTTGAAAAACACCAACTGTACCTTCATCTCCGTTCGAATTGTTCAAAAGCAAAACGATTGCTTGTTCCAAGTGGGAATCGAACTTACAATCATGGTATTCCCTGAGTCTCAACTAACCGATAAATACCGCATATTCACCTGTCCCACTCTGCTGAAACGGATGCAAACGTGAGCGGCCCTTACCTATGCAAACGTGTCTTGTCCCCTTGATGGGACTCATCCTGGATTAAAGCTCCAATCTCTCCGGGTACATGGTATGGAATCCCACCGCTGCAAGAATTTGAAAGCGGAACGGACACGATGGCCCGAATGGTCTCCCTTTGTGCAGTCAAAGTCCATGGTTCTCTCTGCTGCACATGCAGCTTCTTTGAAATCCTCCGCTGGACCACACTCCATGATTTTCTCTGAATTTGTCAAAACATACATTGCGGAAAATCCTGGCAGTCGTGGGATTCGAACCCACGTCCCCGCAGCACAAATCTAGCGGCTTTGACCGCTCGGCCATGTTACCATACAGTGCACTCATCATTACTGAATCATGAGGCTCGTGATTGAAATCCGGCTTTCTTGCTCTTTGTCATCGGGGTCCAGTGCTTTTGAATTGTGCAAGAAGGAAATTAACGGGCTTTCTGAGCGCTTTCTGCATTGATCACTTGATGAAAAAAACCTTTCCTCGAGCTCCACGTTGATAAATGTAGAAAATTGGGGACAGGAGACGACTATTCGGCCCCTCGAACCCGCAGCGCCATTTAATTAGATCAGGGGTGATCTGTGCATCAACTCTATTTACCCGACTGTTACAGATATCCCTTGAAACCTAGTTATTACAACGGCCAGGCAATGGGGGTGTTTATTAAATATGATTCACCATCCCCACCCCCTTCAGACAATGTGTCTTATTTCCTTCTCCTGCCTCTCTTCAACCTCTTCCTAGATCTTGTCTTTTCCAGGTGAAGCAAAATGTCCAAAAGAAAATACAGAAAATTGCCCCAACCGCAGACCTCTTCTTCCACCTCCTGTGATGTGTTGATAGATACAACCAACCCCGCGCAATCGAGGTTGGGATAAATCAGAATGAGTCAGTCAATCTCCCTCCTTCCAGGTGGATGTAGTTTGCCTTTATCCTTTCCCCTTCCCTCTCCCCTCTCCTCCAATCTTGAGAGCAAAAAGCCCACTCTCCTTAAACCCATCTCTTTGACTGAGCTTTTGGTCATCCCTCCTAATATCTCCTTCCTTGGCTTAATTTTTTCGTCGCCGCACCCTGAAGCCCTTCAGGATGGTTTTTCCGCATTTAAGGCGTTGTATTGTACAAGTTGTTGTTCCCTCCTTCGTCAGATACCCTCTCTCCTTCCCTCATTTCCTTCCCTCTCTCTCTCTCTGTCGAGAGAGCACCGTTTTTTGTTTGTTTAGGGAAGTGAGAAAGCAGCTCTGACAACTCGGGTTGAGGTGTTGCCTCTTGTGAAGACTCCAGAATACAAGAGCCATTTTACAACCAGGCCTGAGAATCGGGGTGAGGGTAGCTCCGAATAAATATCAATATGGCGGCTCCACCTTGGCCTGTGCCACGTCCTAACCGGACGTGCACGGGCTTGGCCTCCACAACTGCTCCTGCTGCCTCGGCACCTTTCTGGAGAAGAGATGTTGGTTTGTGATGTGGGTTTGTGATGTGCTGTTTCGGATCTGGGGTCGTGATGTCAGTGAGATGTGATGTTGTGATGTGTGGTTGTGATGTGGGTTGTGGTGATGTGGGTTTGTGATGTAATTTGTGATGTGCGTTTGAGATGTCAGTTGAGATGTGGGTTTTGATGTGGGGTTGAGATGTGTAGTGAGGCCAGGGCCATGGGATGGTAAGGTTCATGGGCAGATAGATCTTTTCTCCGGTACTTACCCCAGTTCACTCTACAGATGGAATCGAAACGTCTCCTACAATTATCCTTCCACGACAGCCATAATTTTGTGGTGGAGATGTTGCAGCCGGCTTATGTAAAAGTCTATGATTACTACGAAACAGGTCGGGCCCCTCAAACAGTACACTTCCACCTCTCCCTGTCAAACCCTCGGGTATTTTTTTCCCTTCCATTTTTCTCGGTCCAATCTCTTGGTGTTTATTACGTTCGATCTCTCCCTGTCCAATCCTCGTGTGTTTATTCAGTTCGATCTCTCTCCGTGCAATCCCCTGGTGTTCAATTCGGTCGATTTCTCTCTGCGCAATCCCCTGGTGTTTATTCCGTTCGATCGCTCTCTGTGCAATCCCTGGGTGTTTATTCCGTTCGATCGCTCTCTCTCTGCAATCCCTGGGTGTTTATTCCTTTCGATCTCTCTCTGTCCAATTCCCAGTTGTTCATTCCCCTCCACCTCTCCTTGCCCATGCCGGCATGTTTCTTCTCTTCAGTCTCTCCCTGTCCAATCCCGAGTGTTTAATCCCTTCCATTAATCGCTATCCAATTCCTGGTTTTAATTCCCGGCCACTTCTCTCTGTCCACTTCCCGTGTGTTTATTCCTTTCGATCTCACTCTGCACAATTCCAGGGTGTTTATTCCCTTCGACCTCTCCCTGTCCAATTAGTGGGTGTTTTTTCCTTACTGTTTCTCTCTGTCCAATTCCTGTGTATATTGCCTTCGTTATTTCACTGTCCAATTCCCTGGTGTTTTCTCCCTTCCATGTTTCACTGTCCAATTCCCAGGTATTTTATCCCTTCCATGTCTGTCTGACCAATTCACATGTATTTTCTCCCTTCCATCTCTACCTGTCCAATTTCCGGGTGTTAATTCATTTTGATCTCTCCGTGTCCAATCACTGGGTAAATATTCGCCTCTACCGCTCCCTGTACAATTCTCGGGCGTCCTTCCTTCGGTATCCCTGTGTCCAATCCCCGTGTGTTTAATCTCTTCTATCTCTCACAATCAACTTGCTGGGTGTTTATTCCCTTCGATATCTCCCTGTCCAATTCCTGGCACTTTTCTCCCTTTGGTCTCCCTGTGTCCAATATCCGATGTTTATTCCCTTCGAATTCTCCCTGTGCAATCCTCCGGTGTTGATTCGCTTCGAACTCTCCCTGTCCAATCCCCGGGTGTTTAATCCCTTCTATCTCTCCCTATCCAATTCTTCGCTGTTTATTCCCTTCGATCTCTTCATGTTTCATTCTCCGGCCCTTATTCCCTTCCATCTCTCTCTTTCAAAATTCCAGGGTATTTACTCTCTTCGATCTCTCCCTTTCCATTCCAGGGTGATTTTTCACATCAAGCTCTCCCACTCCAATCCTTGAGTGTTTCTTGCACTATACCTCTCACTGTCCAATTTCCGCGAGTTTATTCCCTTTGATCTCTCCCTGTCCAATTCCCGTATGTTTATTCCCTTTGATCTCTCCTCTATCCAATTCCCGTGTGTTTATTCACTTTGATCTCTCCCCTGTCCAATTCCAGTTTGTTTATTCTCTTTGATCTCTCCCTGTCCAATTCTAGTGTGTTTATTCCCTTTGATCTCTCCCTGTCCAATTCCCGTGTGTTTATTCCCTTTGATCTCTCAATGTCCAATTCCCCTGTGTTTATTCCCTTTGATCTCTCCCTGTCCAATTCCCGTGTGTTTATTCCCTTTGATCTCTCCCTGTCCAATTCCCGTGTGTTTATTCCCTTTGATCTCTCACTGTCCAATTCCTGGGTGTTTATTCCCTCCCACCTCTCTTTATCCAAGCCCATGCTGTTTATTCCCTTTAAACTCTCCATGTCCAATTCCTGGATGTTTCATCCCTTCGATCACTCCCTGTACAATTCTAAGGCGTTTATTCCCTTCGATCTCTCCCTGTCCAATTCCCGGATATTTCTTCCCTTCGATCTCTTCCTGTCCAATTCCAAGATGTTTAGAGCATCCGATCTCTCTCTGCACAATATGCGTGTGTTTATTCCCGTCGATTTCTCCCTTTTCAGTTATCGGTGTTTATTCCCTTCGATTTCTCTCTATCCAATCCCCAGGGGTTTAATCCCTCAGATCTCTCCTTCTCCAATTCCCGGGTGTTAGTCCCTTGTATCTCTACTTGTCCAATTCCCGAGTGTTTAATCACTTATATCTCTCCTTGTCCAATTCTCGGGTGTTTAATCCACTTTATCTCTCCGTGTCCAATTCCCGGGTGTTTAGTCCCTTCCATCCCACCCTGTCCAATTCCTGGGTGTTTATTCCTTTCCATCTGACCCTGTTCAATCTCTGGGTTTATTCCCATGTATCGCTCCCTGTCTGTTTCCCGGTCATTTATTCCCTTCAATCACTCCCTGTCAAATTCACGAGTTTTAATTCCTTTCATCTCTCCATATCAAATTCACCGGCGTTTATTCCCATTGACCTCTCCCTGTCCAATTCATGTGTTTATTTCCAGTGATCGCTCCCTGTTTCATTCCCGATTTATCCCTGGGTGTATATTCCCAGGAGTTTATTCCCTCATGTGTATTCAATCGCGTTAATTCTCGGGTGTTTATTCCACCGCTTTTATTTCCTTGTGTTCATTCCCAAAATGTTATCCCTTTCTTTATTTCCCAATTGTTTATTCCCAGATGTCTCTCCATGCGTGTTTATTCTCGGGTGTTTTTTCCCGGTTGTTCATTCACAAGATTTTATTTCCTTCCTCCTCTCCCTTTCCCTTTCAGGTGACTCGGCCATCGCTGAATACCACAGACCAATCAGAACGGAAAGTGTGTCTCGAATCACTGTCACGAGATGACAAAACCTCAAGTGAATTTGGAGCATTTTCACTTGCCTCAGAATCCACTCTCACTCCCTCTCTCCCTGGCCGCAGAATCCAATTCTCACTCCCTCTCTCCCTGTCCACTGAATCCACTCTCACTCCCTCTCTCCCTGTCCACAGAATCCACTCTCACTCCCTCTCTCCCTGTCCACAGGTTCCACTCTCACTCCCTCTCTCTGTCCACAGGTTCCACTCTCACTTCCTCTCTCCCTGTCCACAGAATCCACTCTCACTCCCTCTCTCTGTCCACAGGTTCCACTCTCACTCCCTCTCTCCCTGTCCACAGAATCCACTCTCACTCCCTCTCTCTGTCCACAGGTTCCACTCTCACTCCCTCTCTCCCTGTCCACATAATCCACTCTCACTCCCTCTCTCTGTCCACAGGTTCCACTCTCACTTCCTCTCTCCCTGTCCACAGGTTCCACTCTCACTTCCTCTCTCCCTGTACACAGAATCCACTCTCACTCCCTCTCCCTGTCCTCACAATCCACTCTCACTCCCTCTCTCTCTGTCCACAGAATCCACTCTCACTTCCTCTCTCCCTGTCCACAGAATCCACTCTCACTCCCTCTCTCCCTGTCCACAGAATCCACTCTCACTCCCTCTCTCCCTGTCCACAGAATCCACTCTCACTTCCTCTCTCCCTGTCCACAGGATCCACTTTCACTCCCTCTCTCTGTCCACAGGTTCCACTCTCACTTCCTCTCTTCCTGTCCACAAAATCTACTCATTCCCTTTCTACCTGTCCGCAGAATCCATTCTCACTCCCTCTCTCCATGTCCGCAGAATCCACTCTCACTCCCTCTCACCCTGGCCACAGAATCCACTCTCACTCTCTCTCTCCCTGTCCACAGAATCCACTCTCACTCTCTCTCCCCCTGTCCACAGAATCCACTCTCACTCCCTCTCTCCCTGTTCACAGAATCCACCCTCACTCCCTCTCTCTCTGGCCACAGAATGCACTCTCACTCCCTCTCTCTCTGCCTCTCCCACTTCCTCTCTCTCCCCTCTCTATCTCCTTTGTCGCTCTCTCCCATGTCTGTCTCTCTCTGTCTCGCCCTTTCTCTCGCTCTCTCTCGCTCGCTCGTTCAGTCTCTCCGTCTCTCTCACTCCCCCTCTCTCTCTGCCTCTCTCTCTTTCTATCCCTCTCCCTCCCCATCTCACCCTCTCTCTATCTCTCTCCCCCTCTCCCTATCTCTCTCTCTCCCTCTGTGTCTCTCTGTCTGTCTGTCTGTCAGTCTCTCTCCCTCTCTCTCTTTCTCTTTTGCTCTCTCTCCATCTTCCCGTGTGTCTGTCTCACTGTGTCTCTCTACCTGTCTCTCTCCCTGTCTCTGACTGTCCCTCTCTCTCTTTGTCTCTCCCTCCATCTCTCTCTATCTGAACCTCTCCGTTTCTCTCACACCCTCTCTCCCTTTGTCGCTCGCTCTGTCTGTCGCTGTCTCCGTCTCTCATTCTGTCACTCTGGCTCTCTGTCTCTCTCTCGCTGTCTCTCGGCATCTGTATCTCCCTGATTCCCTTAATACCCCTTAATCCTCTCTATTAATACGCTGTGAGCTACCTTGTCCTTAAGTCCATGTATTCTACATCCACTGCACTGTCAGTCTACGCTCTCTGTTTCCTCCTCAAATTAACTCGTGGAGGTTTGTCACACACGATCGTTACTTTTGAAATCCGGACAGGTTCCTTCTAACTATTGTCTCATTATCTGGAAAGGTGGTCATTTCATCCACAATTAAAGACGAAAATATTCCCTGTTTATTCATAGGAACAGGAGGAGGCCATTCAGCCCATCCAGTCGAACTGTTCCCCTCAGCTCAGATTCCGTGTTATATTGTCTGGTGTTTTTTTGCACAGTGAACTATCCCTCTGAGAGATCGCCGGCAACAGAGGCCTAGGCGTAGAGCGCCACCAGATTCTCCACCTTGGACCAGGCCCGTGATTAACGTCTAACCTGTAACCGAGTCTCACAATAAACGTGTTGAGCCATGAGTCTCGAGTCTCTCCCTCACTCTCTCTACCACACTCTTAGACACACTCACAGCCACTCACAGACACAATTACAGACACTCACACAGACAAACTCACAGACACTTACACAGACAAACTCACAGACACACTCACAGACACATTCAGAGCAACTCACACACACACACAGCCACACTCACAGACACACTCAGACACACACACACAGACACTCACACAGACACAATCACTGCAACACTCAAAGACACACACAGGGAAACTCACAATCACAATCACAGACACGCTCACAGCCACGCATACACAACCAGACTCTCAGACACACTCACAGACCAACTCACAGGCACACACACAGACACTCACACAGACACAATCACTGCAACACTCACAGACACACACAGGGAAACTCACAGACACAATCACAGACACGCTCACAGCCACGCATACACAACTACGCTCACAGAAACACTCACAGACTAACTCACAGATAAACTCACAGACAAAGTTACAGTCACGCTCACAGCCACGCACAGGCACAATCACAGACAAACTCACAGACACGGACACTGCCACACTCACATACACACACATGGACATTCGCAGTCACAATCACAGACACACTCACAGCCCTGCACACACAACCACACTCATAGACAAACTCATGTAAAAACTCACATTCACACTCAGCCACAAACAGACACAATCAAAGACACACTCAGACACACTCCCAGATATGGACACTCACAGCCACAACCACAGCAATACTCACAGCCACACACGCAGCCACACTCACAGACACACAGAGACACTCACAGACACACAGGGACACTCACAGCCACACACACACACACACACACACACACTCACAGACAAACTCAAAGACAAACTCACAGTCACACTCACAGTCACACTCATTCACACTCACAGACAAACTCACAAACACACTCATAAACACAATCACCGACACTCACAGACAGAATCACAGTCACACACACAGAACAAATCTTAGCCACAATCACAGACACACTCACAGACACATTCACAAACACACACAGCCACACTTACAGACACACTCGCAGACACACGCAGCGCCATACTCACAGACACAATCACTGCCACACTCTCAGACACACAGGGACTCACACAGTCACACTCACAGACACAATCACAGCCACACTCACAGACACACCTACACACTCACAGCCACATTCACACACGGACAGACACACTGACAGAAAGATCTACACACTCACAGCTACATTCACACACTGACAGACACACTGACAGGCACACACACTCACAAACGCACTAAAACAGAAAGCAGACTGACCTCACCAGTACTTAATACTAATACCCAAGCTAGGACATGGAGGGAAGGAGAGGGGGAGGGTTCAAGGAGGGCACGAGAAATAGGGGTGGAGGGGGTGAGTCTCTATCAGGGAAGGGGTGGAACAGGCATTTGTAAGGGGCCCCTCTCATTCCTCACTCAGTCCATCATACGCCTGTATGAGAACCCCTCAAATTTCCCCACTCAATCTCTTATGCCACTCCAAAAGGACCTCTCTCATTCCCATTTAGACCCTTATAACCCTTTATAAGGCCCTCTCTCATTCCCGACACATTCCCTCTTACCCCTCTATAAGGACCCCTCTCATTCCCCACTCAGTCCGCTATACCCCTCTATAAGGACCCCTCTCATTACCACTCAATCTCTTATACCCCTCAATAAGGAACCCTCTCATTCCCCACTCAGTCACTTAAACCCCTCTATAAGGACCTGTCTCATTCTCCACTCAATCCCTTATAACCCTCCATAAGGACCTCTCTCATTCTCCACTCAGTCCCTTATGCCCCTCCATAAGGACCTGTCCCATTTCCCACTCAGTCCCTTAAACTCTTTTATAAGAACCCCTCTCATTGCCCACAAAGTCCCTCATACCCCTCTATACGGAACACTCGCAATACGCATTGAGCCCTTATACGCCTCTATAAGGGCCACTCTCATTCCCCACTAGCTCCCATACCCCTCCATAAGGACCCTTCGCATTCCCAAACAGCCCCTTATCCCACTTAATAAGGTCCTCTCTCATTCCCCACTCTGTCGTTTATGCCCCATTTAGCAGAGTAACTGAGGGCCCTGATCCCCGAGCAAGGATGTAGCCCTTTAAGGGAACCTCGCCTTTCAGAGGAAATGTGTGGCTCTTTTAAGGGACCTCACCTTTAAGAAATAATTAAGGCTGGAGTGGGTGGAGACCTTCCCGAGACAGGTGAGAGTTAAAAGGGTGAGGAACAAGAGAAAGAACGCTGCTGCTGTTGCCGAGAGACAGCCACCTGTCAAAGCCCAGAGAGGACGCTGTCAAGTAGCTGGGGTACGGAGTGGTGAAAAGTGTACTCGGCATCGCCAAATTGACGGTGTATTTGGCAAAGTGTTCTAGGCGTCTTCAAAGGGACGGTGTATTTTAAAGTGTGCAAGGCATTGCAAAGGGATGGTGCATTGGGGAACGTGTACTCGGCGTCACCAAAGGGACGGTGTCTTGGGGAAAGTTTACTCGGCGTCACCAAAGGTACAGAGTATTGAAAAATGTGCTTGGCATCGCCAAAGGGACTGTAGTGTGAATTTGTTTGGAGTGAATTAACAGAAACGTGGTCTGAAGTATGAATTAGTCAAACTCTATCGTTGGTTGTATGAGGAAGGTTATGAGATGGTCGGAATCAGTAACAATATATAAAGGTATATTATACATACAAGAAGTTGTAAAATAGAAATAGCAGTTGGTCCGAATGCCCTCTGTGCTGTACTGTGAATTCGATGCAAAATATACATAATATTAAAGAATCACATATTGATCATAGAACGTCACCGCACAGAAGGAGGCCATTAGGCCCATCGTGTCCGTGCTGGCCGAAAGAGAGTTGTCCAGCTTAATCCCACTTTCCAGCACTTGGTCCGTTGAACTGTAGGTTACAGCACCTCAGGTGCACATCCAGGTACTTTTTAAATGAGTTGAGGATTTCTGCCTCTCTGGTCAAGATATTGTCGTTGTCAATTATGATTTCAGGGAAACTTTGTTACCCATTTGGACCGAACGGCCAATACATGTGCCGTGCTGTATTCCATGCGATAGATATAATATATCCAGGCATTGGGACGTGCAGCGCCCATTTTTCAGGCGTTATGCGGCCTCCTAAGACCTTGAAATAGCGTCTGGAATGATCGTGCACGTTTCTCGTGTAATGTACGCTGGATGCCATTTTGATAAAGGCGTTTGCGCACGTGCGGATAATAAACACCGGCCTCATGTAAAGTAAGGAGAATGGGGGTTAAATTGAATATGTCCCAAATAGCATGGTTTGCTCCCACCTCTTAAAGGCAGGCTGCACCTCTTAACGGCACAGAGTCTGAACGGAGATCAGAAATCGCACACGGACATCACAGAGGCCGGTCCCGTCCTTGTTTACAAACTGATGAGTTCCGTTAAATCATTAAATAAAGGCTGCACACGACTAAATCCCACATCCTCCAATCTGCACACCAGACCTCAACAATCTGCCGATCTGAGTTTGTACCATGCCTGCGAGAGAGCGTGCACCAAGGTTCTCTGATGATGCACTGGAGACCTTGGTGCAAGAGTTGGACAGAATGAGTGGCATCCTATATCCGCAGAGGGGCTTGAGGCCCTCCAGGCATATGCTGCCAAGGCAGTGGGAGGCAACGGAAGACAGGAGCATAGCAACACGAACATCGATTCAGTGCACGAAGAATTTCAATGATTTGACCTGAGTGTTCAAGGTGAGTGAGGTCAACTGTCAAGTGGCATCTCCTACCAAATGCATCACTCGCCTCATCCACTGTTCCACGCTCTACACCCGCCATCACTCACCTACCAACAAACTCTTTCAAGCAGTACTCAACTCTTGCTATCAGATGCTTCCCCTCACCTTCACACATTACCACTGCTGCAAGGCCACACAAACTGGCAGCTACTCAACCTTGAAAGGCACATCACCCAGACATTCCGGTAGACGATCACCGACACAATTTTCGCTTTCTTGCTGGAGCAGGTGGTGCATAACAGGAGATAGCGAGTGTCAGTGACATTTGGCCCCTCGAGCCTGTTCCGCCATTCAATGAGTTCATGGTGGACCTGTGATCGAACTCTTAGCCCCTTATTCCTTAATATCTATGGTTCACAGAAATCTATCAATCTCAGATTTACAATTCACAATTGAGCTAGCTTCAACTGCTGTTTGCAGAAGAGCGTTCCAAACTTCTCCCACACTTTGCGTGTAGAAGCGTTTCCTAACTTCACTCCTGCACGTCCTGGCTCTAAACGTACGGCTATGTCCCCATGTCCGAGTATTCAATTATAGGAGACCTCCAAAAAATGGGACAAATGAATCAGTAGCCAGAAGCAATAATCCAGCAACTAATCTGTAAATCCTTCATGGTCCCTTTAAATAGCGCCGTTGGGGTCGTTCAGTCACTCTAAGACACGTTCAGATGGTTGGGGTTAAGACTGGGCGTTGAGTTGTGCGTTATTCTCAAAATGGTGTCTATCACTTTAAATCAGCGTTGCACACTGATCGAACGCATCTTCTCCCAACTTTACATGTTGCCGGCGTTCGTTATCTGCGGGAACGCGAAACCCTTTACCAAGATGGCGTCCGGTGCACAAAAGGCTGGAAGCCCCTCAGCAATCCTAGAGATCTGCTGGAGAATGGAGCGTGTAACGCAACAAATGAAGCATACACACATTTGACATTGGTTTGTGCTGCAATGGAAGCTGCGACATTGTTCAACAGGCTCTGCATCATGGTTGGTTCCACAGGTGTGCTGTTGGAGGTGACCACCCGTTCTGTGTAGGAAGGGATGGGCTCCAAGCTCTGTGCAAAGCCCTGTGACAAGTTCCAGTGGACTCCTCCATGCCCCTTGATATTGTGTTCAGGCTTTCCAGTGCACCAAGCTATCGGTTTTGTACGCCCATCAGCCGCCTTCTGCAGCCTGGCCCATCTGAGTCCTCGGCAGCAGAACAAGTGCCCTCTGGGGATCTGGCACCTGTGGTACCTGCTCCCCCTGCCCCAGCTCCTGTGCACTTGTGCCCGGTGTCTCACCATGCGCCGAAGCGTCCTCTAAACTACGCGCAGTGTGAGTCTCTGAGTTGGTGGCTGGGAATATAAGATCGAGTGACGGTGTGTCTATAACATCACTCTCATCTTCCTCTGCCTCCTCCGACTGGGCAGGTTCCGGTTCTCGGGTATCTGCAATGACAACTGGACACGGGTTGAGTTGTGGTGCGGGGAGAGGAGACAGTAAGATGTGCGTGCTTACATATTCTGCAGCACGTGAGCCAGAACAGCTTGTGGGGTGAGGGAGAAATGGGAAGCGAGAAGAAGCATGAGATATGCATTGTCGGGACCCCCTTCGTCGATGCCTCCAGCACCCCCAGTGGCCACGGCCGCAGCGACGGCACGCTCAATAATGGCCAGCACTGCCTCCTCCAGTGAGTGTCCTGCAAGATGTTTGGGAGATGTGGCTGTCATGATTGTCGTTAATGGTGCAGTTGGTAGGAGACGCCACTTGACAGTTGAATTCACTCACCTTGACCACTCGTGTCAAATCGTTGAACATTTTCGTGCGCTGCATCCATGTGTGTGGTGCAATGCTCCTGGCATTGAATCCTCGCGCAGAATATGACTGGTGGGCCTCTTGCCCCCCACCCTCCGCGGATACAGGATGCCCTCTGTGCGTCCATCTCCTGCACCAAGGCCTCAAGTGCTTGGTCTGAGAAACGTGTTGCACGGAGTCCCAGCCATTACTGCAGAATTGTTCATAAACACAGAAAGCTGTCACATCAGGGGAGACCTCACAGTTCTGGACACTGGGTGAAATACACTGTGGTGTTTATAAACACAGAAAGCTGTCACATCGGGTGAGACATCACAGATCTGGACACTGGGTGAAATATATTGAGGTGTTTATAAACACTGAAAGCTGTCACATCGGGTGAGACCTCACAGTTCTGGACACTGGGTGAAATATATACAGGTGATTCTAAACACAGAGGTGCTTTAATTGTATAACCACAGAAAACATTCGCTGGGATTGTGGTGCGCAATTTATCTGCACCGGTTGGTTGCGATACAGGCGGCACCTAACATACTTGCTGCCTAATGATTTCAATGATTGCTGCCTTCAGCCTGTGCTACCTACGCTGTTGATAAGCTTCAGGCACCAGCAGGGTTTCCCAATATCGGGAGTGGCGAGTTCTCCTTAAATGCAGCCTGCAACTCTTAAAGGGGAGGTGCAATGTGGCTGCAGGAATTGGTGGAAGCCGATTGGGAAGTAAATCTATGTTGGAATATATTGAAGGAAACAAAACGAAAGATTTGCATTTATATACCGCTTTTCACAACCTCAGGACATACCAAAGCGCTTTCCAGCCAATGAAGTGCAGTCAATATTGTAATTTAGGTAACCTGGCAGCCAATTTATCACAGCAAGCTCCCACAAACAGCAGTTTGATAATGAGCAGATAATCTGTGCTTCAGTGAAGTTTGTTGAGGGATTAATATTGGCCCCAGGACACCGAGGAGAACACCCCCTGCTCTTCTTTGAAATAATGCCATGGGATCGTTTATGTGCACCTGAGAGGGCAGAACGGGGCCTCCGTTTCACCTCTCATCCGAAAGACGGCTCCTCCAACAATGCTGCACTCCCACAGTACTGCAATGGAGTGTCAGCCTAGATATTGTGTTGAAGTTTCTGGAGTGGGTCTTGAACCCACGACCTTCTGAATCTGATGAGCGGGCGACCCACTGAGCCCCAGCTGATACTATGAATGGCTGCGCCTGTGAGAGCGTTCACCAAGGTTCTCTGGTGGAAGAAGTGGAGAGGAGGAGGGGCATCCTTTATCCTCTGGTCGGGGGTGTTGGGCAAGAGGCCCTCCAGGCACATACTCAAATGGCAGTGGGAGGAAGTAGTGAACGAGTTCAATGCAAGGAGTGCAGCACCAAGAACATGGAAGCAGTGCAGGAAGAAGTTCAATTATTTGACACGACCAGTCAAGGTGAGTGACGTCAACTGTCAAGTGGCGACTCCTTCTGTTGAGACATGAATGAGGGAAAGAGAAACAATGAAGGCTGAAAGGGTTGAACAGCCACACAACCAAAGTCATGTCGAGACCATGTCCATGCCTAACAATTGATTTCCTGTTGTACCGATGTAAATTGGGTATTACTCAAAGCCCGGGGAAAATATACATAAGATTGAACTTGCTGCCTGGTGAACGATGAACGGAGCCAACCAGTCTCGGAAACAAAGACCAGTCAAATACAGGGAAGCCACACGTTACTCTAAATAGGACACAGCAATCGGGGCAAGATTGAGCTTGATGGGAGAAAACTCACACCTAATTGTGGTGAACAAAGACACACTGGTCTTTGTGGGGGAAATGACTGTTCCAAAGCCAGTTGGTTTTAAGTGGTGTTTGAGTGACAGACAAAGATACCCAGTCTGTGTATATTAAGATGGGTTCGGTGGGCGTGTCCAAGGTGTGAGCAAAGGTAGCATAAAGGGACCAGGACCACGCTTTTGCTGTTGTGGGGGGTACTGTCGAAAGAGCTCGTGCCTAGGCTTGACTCTATCCTGCTTATCGCACAGTAACATTGAAATATAGGCAAGACAAGGAACTGCCTATCATTTCATCCAACTTCAGCTACCAACACGATGGGTCGAATGGCCTCCTTCTGTGCCAGAACTTTCTATGATTCTATGAACTGTACCATTCGCCTCATCCACTGTTCCACGCACGAAATCCCCCATCACCCACATACCGACAAATTCTTTCAAGCCGCACTCAACTCGTCCAATCTTCCTCTCACTCTCATGCATTACCACTGCTGCAAGCCGCACACCCCCAACTCACAGGTCACACACACTTACCAGCAATTCAACCATAACAGCCACATCATCCAAACATTTTGCAGGGCACTCACTGACAAACTTCCCTCTATCTTGCAGGAGAAGGTGGCGCATTTCGGGAGGTAGCAAGAAAGAACTGGAGGAGGACAAGGCCGACACGTCCTTACCCCCATGGAGGAGCCAGTGCTGGCCATCATTGGATGGGGCAACGCTGCGGCCATGGCCACTGGCGGTGCTGGAGGTCTGCACTGGAGCTCAGACTGCTGCTTTGGAAGCCCAGACTGCAGCGCTCCAGACTGCTGTTATCGTGGCTCTGGGGACCACCGTGAAACGGGACTTCCAGGACGTTAGATCACTCCAGCAATCTGTTCTCCAACGAGAAATGCTGACGCGCTGCTCCGAGAGTGTGGCAATGGTGCCATGTCAGTCGAACCTGCTGTCCTCTCTCCGGGCGACATCATTCCTGCTCCCACCCCTGCCACTCTGCCAGTACCATTGCCGTTGCCTGTCAGCCAACCAGGCCAGACTGCTGCAGCCCATGCCGAGATGATGCAGTCTGCAGCCAGACCCTGTCACCCAGAAATGCTCGAGGTCGACCGCCACGGCCATCTGCACTCTCCTCCATTGAAGGTCAGCAGCCTCTCACCACCATGCTCCAGTCACAAGGATGTACCATGAAGGAGCACGAGGATAGGTAAAGGCACACGAGTGACAGGCACTGAATTAATGCACAAGGTGAAATAGTACAATGGTGTTCACATGATTTCATGTGTTAGTTTATAAATTTGTATTTGAAGTCGCAGTTTCTTTTCATTCGTTCATGTGATGTGGGCGTCGCTGGCAAGGCCAGCAATTATTGCCCATCCATAATTGTCCTTGAGAAGGTGTTGGTGAGCCGCCTCTTGAACCACTGCAGTCCGTGTGGTGAAGGTTCTCCCACACTGCTGTTCGGAAGAGAGTTCCAGGATTTTGACCCTGCGACGATGAAGGAACGGCGATATATTTCCAAATCGGGATAGTGTTTGACTTGGAGGGGAACATGCAGGTGGTGTTGTTCCCATGAACCTGCTGCCCTTATCTTTCTTGGTGGTGGAGATCGCGGGTTTGGGAGGTGCTATCGAAGAAGACTTGGTGAGTTGCTGCAGTGCATCCTGTGGATGGTACACACTACAGCCACATTGCGGCGGTGGTGAAGGGAGTGAATGTGTAAGGTGATGGATGGGGATCCAATCAAGTGGGCTGCTTTGTCCTGGATGGCGTCGAGCCTCTTGAGTGATGTTGGAGCTGCACTCATCCAGGCAAGTGGAGAGTATTCCATCACACTCATGACTTGTGCCTTGTAAATGGTGGAATGGCTTTGGGGAGTCAGGAGGTGAGTCACTCACTGCAGAATACCCAGCCTCTGACCTGCTCTTTTAGCCACAGTGTTAATGACCCCCAGGATGTTGATGGTAGTGGATTTGGTGATGGCAATGCTGTTGAATGTCAAGGGGAGGTGGTTTGACTCTCTCTTGTTGGAGATGGTCATTGCGTGGCACTTGTCTGGCGCGAATGTTACTTGCCACTTATCAGCCCAATCCTGAAGGTTGTTGATTGTAGTTTTTATTTCGGCGCTGCAGGAGGAAGCGATGTGTAGTGATGAGGAAGACGATTGGGAGAGGTCAGGTGGGGAGTGTCCGACTTTTGTTTGTGGCTTGGGCGATGTTGTTGAGGTTACTGATATCACTCATTAATAAGGTGAGCAAGCAGAGTCCTGGCAGACAGGGCCTTTGCATTTTATTGCCTCCTTGGCCCGTCCTCCATTTCCTGCACTTCCTCCTCTTCCTGCTCTCCATCCTCTTTCTCTGCCTGCTGCTCAGGTTCTCGCCAGATCGGCGGTAGCCAGAGCTGTTCCCTCATCAGTGCGAGGTTGTGCAGCATGCAACGCCGAATCTTGACACCGAATCAGCGGAGTGCTCCTCCAGAATGGACCAGGCAACGGAAGCATTGCTTTCGGACACCGACAGTGTGCTCGATGACGTTTTGTGTGGCTGCATGCCTCCGTCTGTAGGACTGCTCTGCGTGTGTGCGTGCATTCCCGACCGGACTCATGAGCCACCTCATGTGGGCATAGATCTGGTCGCCCAATAGCAAGCCTTTGACCTGCCGTGCTGGTTGGACTGCCGTGTAATGAAAGCGTCATGGCTGGTGCCAGGATAGCGGGCATTGACCTGTATGATGAGTTGCGTGTGGTCGCACACCAATTGTATATTGAAGGAGTGAAACCACTTTCTGTTCACGAAGATGGCCGAGTTGATATGTGAAGCACACATGGCAATGTGGTTGCAGTCAATTGCACCATGGGGAAGCCTGCAAACCCTCGAACTCGTTCATTCTGCTTATCTCGGTCAAGAGGGAATGTGATGAACCTTTTACACAGCTCGTACAGTACATCAGTGACCTCCCTTATGTAGCAGTGTACTGCAAACTGTGAGATGTTGCTCACATCGTCAGTAGGGGCCTGAAAGGATCCAGATCCTAAAAGTTCAGCGCTGTGATTACCTTGACAGCCGCAGGCAATGCTGTCCTTGCCCTGCTCTGAGGCTGCAGCAGTTGACAAATCTCCGGCACGACCTCTTCCATGAACTTCAGCCATCGGATGCACTGACCTCTGCTTATGTTGAGATAAGAGTATTGTTCCCTGAAGGCCTTCATGAAATACGGCCTCCTGCTCAGTGCCCTGCACCTCCTCCTCCTCCTTCTCCTCGCAGGTTAATCTGCTCTGCGTGACCTCCCTGCGTGCTCCCAGTTGTCTTTTCTGGCCAACGAGAGCCCCAGCAGGTCACCCATGGCTGCCAGGAATCTTGTTCAGCGCACTGTTGTAAATGACACCAACAATGTAAGACCTGCCAAACCGCTCTTTATGTACTGTAGCAACTCTATCCAAGTATAGGAAGCTTCAACAAACAAGTACAATTGTACCAGCAGCCAGAAGCAATAATCCAGCTTCAATGCTGCCAGACCGTGGGTCTCATAGTTTCTATTGTTCCAAATATTTATTAAAATAATATACTGGGCTTTGAGCTTTCCATCTGTGTAATATTTAATTAAATATATGTTTTGATGTCATATTCGTTCAGTTTAAAGTTGCTAACCGACTCTGTTTGTTCAGTGACTGAAATTAATGTAAATCTCCATGGGCCCTAATTGTCTCACTGGAATGTTTTCCTGTGCTATAAATAAGCGACTACATTCAATGTGTTATCCCATAGTGTCAGTGGGAGGATTACCTCCGGCACTAACAGGGATTAGCGGCTCTACAGAGAGGGAGAGACTCGATCGGAACCTGGGAACAATAGATTGGAATGTTAAACAATGGGTCAGAATCTTAGAACAATAGATTGGAATGTTACAGCAATGGGTCGGAATCTTGGAACAATCGACTGGAATGTTGCAGCAATGGGTCGGAATCTTGGAACAATAGATTGGGACAGTTCATTCTGGGTGCTTCAATATCTGTTTGTATATTTTGGTTCAATGTCATTTGTGGGGCGGACATATTTTATGCTTCGGAGTATACAACTAATATACTATCCGCTCCTGGCTGCTGTTGGTGTTCCTGGTAAGTCTCTATATCCAAATATTAATTCCATAAAACGTGTTCCACTGTATTACTGTTCTTGTCATTCCCTGTGCCATACTCTCTGCTGTTCAAGTTTCCGGTAAGCCTCTATAGCCACCGTAAAAATTAAAGTGTTAACGTGGGATGGGAAATATAGCGATAGGGGGAACATGGATGGGAAATATATTTAAGGGGGTTTTATAGGTGTTAGGTTTAATTTAGGACAGGTCCCTGGGAGTGAGTTTTTATGTTCAGGGAGCTCTAGCATGAGCCTGTTTTTACGGAGCCCTTAGGGTGTGTCAGTATTTACAGAGGGGTCCAGAGATGCTACTAATATTTCCAGGGGATCCAGGAACGATCGTAAAATTTACAGGGGATCCATAGATTGTGCTAATATTTACAGGGGTTCCAGAGACCACAACAATATTTGCAGGGGATCCAGAGACTGCACTAATATTTAGAGGGGATCCAGAGACCACAACAATATTTACAGGGGATCCAGAGACATTACTAATATTCACAGGAGATCCAGAGATGGTACTAATATTTACAGGGGATCCAGAGACAGTACTAATATTTACAGGGGATCCAGAGACGGTTCTAATAATTATAGGGGATCCAGAGACAGTACAAATATTTACAGAGGATGCAGAGACGGTTCCAATATTCACAGGGGATCCAGAGACTGTATTAATATTTAAAGGAGGTCCAGAGACTGTATTATTATTTACATGGAATCCAGAGACAGTACTTGCATTTACAGGGGATGCAGAGACGGTAGTAATATTTTCAGGGGATCCACAGCCTGTACTAATAATTACAGGGGATCCAGAGCCTGTACAAATAATTACAGGGGATCCAGAGCCTGTACTAATAATTACAGGGGATCCAGAGCCTGTACAAATAATTACAGGGGATCCAGAGCCTGTACAAATAATTACAGGGGATCCAGAGCCTGTACTAATAATTACAGGGGATTCAGAGCCTGTACAAATAATTACAGGGGATCCAGAGCCTGTACTAATAATTACAGGGGATCCAGAGCCTGTACAAATAATTACAGGGGATCCAGAGCCTGTACAAATAATTACAGGGGATCCAGAGCCTGTACAAATAATTACAGGGGATCCAGAGCCTGTACAAATAATTACAGGGGATCCAGAGCCTGTACAAATAATTACAGGGGATCCAGAGCCTGTACAAATAATTACAGGGGATCCAGAGCCTGTACAAATAATTACAGGGGATCCAGAGACGATAATAATATATACACGCGGTCCGGAGACGGTGCTAATATTTACACATGTTCCAGAGACGGTGCTAATATTTACACATATTCCAGAGACGGTGCTAATATTTACACATGTTCCAGAGACGGTGCTAATATTTACACATGTTCCAGAGACGGTGCTAATATTTACACATATTCCAGAGACGGTGCTAATATTTACACATGTTCCAGAGACGGTGCTAATATTTACACATATTCCAGAGACGGTAGTAATATTCACACATGATCCAGAGACGGTGCTAATATTTACACATGTTCCAGAGACGGTGCTAATATTTACACATGTTCCATAGACGGTGCTAATATTTACACATGATCCAGAGACGGTGCTAATATTTACAAATGTTCCAGAGACGGCGCTAATATTTACAAATGTTGCAAAGACGGTGCTAATATTTACACATGTTCCAGAGACGGTGCTAATATTTACACATGTTCCAGAGACGGTGCTAATATTCAAACATGTTCCAGAGACGGTGCTAATATTTACACATGTTCCATAGACGGTGCTAATATTTACACATGTTCCATAGACGGTGCTACTTTTTACACGTGGTCCAGAGACGGTGCTAATATTTACAAATGTTGCAGAGACGGTGCTAATATTTACACATGTTCCAGAGACGGTGCTAATATTTACATATGTTGCAGAGACGGTGCTAATATTCAAACATGTTCCAGAGATGGTGCTAATATTTACACATGTTCCATAAACGGTGCTACTTTTTACACGTGGTCCAGAGGCTGTACATTTTTTTACAAGGGTTCCCGTGACGGTACGAATATTAAAGTGTGCTAGAGATGGTATTAATATTAACAGTGCGTCCTGAGATGGTACAAATATTTACAGGGCATCCTGAGATGGTACAAATATTACAAGAGGTCCATAAACCATACTAATATTTACAGACAATCCAGATATTGTGCAATTATTTACAGTGGATCCAAAGACTTTACTATTATTTACAAGGGATCCAGAGGCTGTACTGATATTTACAGGGGATCCAGAGAGTGTACTAATATTTACAGGGGATCCAGAGACTGTACTAATATTTACAGGGGATCCAGAGAGTGTACTAATGTTTACAGGGATCCAGAGTCTGTACTAATATTTATAGGGGATCCAGAGACTGTACTAGTATATATAGGGGATCCAGAGACTGTACTAATATTTATAGGGGATCCAGAGACTGTACTCGTATTTATAGGTGGTTCGAGAGATTTTATTATTGTTTAGAGAGGGTCCCAGCTTGATCTAGAATTTCAATCTTTATTTCGCTTCCTTACAGTTAATTTATTGACAATTGTAATCCTGTCTCGTGGAAAGTGCGCTCTCTCCAAATGTGTCACTCGCTACCTGGTGTCCATGGCAGCGGCGGATCTACTGGTCGTTATCATCGATCTGATATTGAGGCAGATTCCAATTATTTATCGTTCACAGTTCACTTTTCTAGACCACTTTCCCGTGTGTAATATCCACGCCGTCCTGCTTTATGCAGTCACGGACTGTTCTGTCTGGTTCACCGTCACTTTCACCTTTGATCGATTTGTGGCCATTTGTTGCCAGAAGCTGAAAACTAATTATTGCACCAGGAAAACGGCAGATGTAGTTTTAGGAACAGTGAGTGTGCTGAGCTGTTTAAAGAACATTTTCTGGTACTTTATGATCGAAGGTCAATATCTGCTTTCCAATAACCCTTGGTTTTGCTTTGATGTAACGGGTGTTTCAACATCCCCGGTATGGGCAGTAATCGAACTCCTTCATTATATCCTCACCCCGTGTGTCCCATTTATTCTGATTCTGTTGCTCAATGTTTTAACAGTCAGACACATTTTAGTGGCCAGCAGAGCCCGCAGGAGACTCCGCGGTCACAGAAGTGGGGACAGTCCCAGAGACCCAGAGATGGAGAGTCGCAGGAAATCAATGATTTTACTGTTTGTTATATCAGGAAACTTTATCGTGTTATGGGTGGTGTTTATGTTGTATTCTATTAATCGACGATTGTTGTATTTGGACTCTTCGTCTGTAATTCTACATCCACTTATACAAGAACTGGGATTTATGCTCCAGCTCCTGAGTTGCTGCACAAACACCTGTATTTATGCCGTGACCCAGGCGAAATTCAGAGAGCAGTTGAAGAACGTGGTGAAACATCCCTTTACTCTAATTGTTAAATTCATTAAATAGTGCGAAGATCTGGAGACTGCAGAGTGAGATCTGTATCATTCCGATAGGCTGCGGTGCTGCAAACACTGGGTGTTTCTGTAATCGCTGAAACGTTTATAAACTGAGGCTATTGATAGACTCATTTTACAGATCTTGTCAAAGTGTGTATCACATGCAAGGACAAATTGTAAAATAACATGTGGTCACCTATCGCTGGAAATGTTTGTCCATATAGGATAAATTAAAAGGTAATTATGTAAACAACACAAGCTGACGGTGACTAGAGTGTGAATGGGCGGGAGGTAGACGAGATCCCATGACTGTAGGGGTCGGTGATCAATGTGTTAATGGGGAGAGAGGTAGAGGAGATCTCGGTACTGTTTGTGTCGGTGGTCAGTCTGTTAATGGGGCGGGAGATACACGAGATCCCGGGACAGTGGGTCCCGGTGACCAGTGTGTTGATGGGGAGGGAGTTAGAGGAGCTCCTAGGACCGCGGGTGTCGGTGATCAGTGTGTGAATGGGGCGGGAGACACATAGAAACATAGAAAATAGGAGCAGGAGTAGGCCTTTCGGGCCTTCGAGCCTGCTCCCCCATTCAATATGATCATGGCTGATCTGAATATCTATTTCAATACCATTTACCCGCTCTCTCTCCATACCCCTTGATGCATTTTCTGTCTAGAAATCTATTTAGCTCCTTCTTAAATCTATTCAGTGACTTGGCCTCAACAACCTTCTCTGGTAGATAATTCCACAGGTTCACCACCCTCACATGGAATAAATTTCTCCTCATCTCAGTCCTAAATGTCCTACCTCGTATCCGGAGACTGTGACCCCTCGTTTTGGACCCACCAGCCAGGGGAAACATCCTCCCTGCATCCAGTCTGTCTAGCCCTGTCAGAATTTTATGTGTTTCAATGAGATCCCCTCTCATTCTTCTAAACTCGATTGAATACAGGCCGAGTCGACTCATTCTCTCCTCACATGACAATCCTGCCATCCCAGGTGTCAGTCTGGTGAACCTTCGCTGCATTCCCTCTATGGCAAGTATATCCTTTCTTAGGTAAGGAGACCAAAACTACACACTATACTCCAGGTGTGGTCTCACCAAGGCCGTGTATAACTGCATGAAGACATCCTCACTCCAAAACTCAAATCATTTTGCAATGAAGGCCAACATCCCATTTGCCTTCCTAACTGCTTGCTGCACCTGCATGTTTGCTCTCAGTGACTGTTGTACAAGGGCACCCAGGTCTCTTTGTACATCAACATTTCCCAATCTATCACTATTTAAATAATACTCTGCCTTTCTGTTTTTACTCCCTTCACATTTATCCACATTATACTGCACCTGCCATGTATTTGCCCACTCACTCAACTTGTCTAAATCGCCTTGAAGCCTCTTTGCATCCTCCTCACAACTCACGATCCCACCTAGTTTTGTGTCGTTAGCCAACTTGGAAATATTACATTTGGTTCCCTCATCCAAATCATTGATATATATTGTGACTAGCTGGGGTCCAAGCACTGATTCCTGCGGTACCCCACTAGTCACTGTCTGCCACCCCGAAAAGGACCCATATATTCATGCTCACTGTTTCCTGTCTGTGAACCAATTATCAATCCATGCCAATATATTACCACCAATCCCATGTGCTTTCATTTTGGACACTAATCTCTTGTTTCGGACTTTATCAATGGCCTTCTGAAAATCCAAATAAAGCACATCCACTGGTTCTCCCTTATCTGTTCTACCTGTTACATCCTCAAAAAACTCCAGTAGGTTTGTCAAATATGATTTCCCTTTCATAAATCCATGTTGACTTTGTCTAATCCCGTTGACATGTTTTAACTGTGCTGTTGTCACATCCTTTATAATAGAATGTAGCATTTTCCCTAATACTGACGTTAGACTAACCGGACTGTAGTTCCCTGCTTTCTCTCTCCCCCCTTTTCTAAATAGTGGGCTTACATTTGCCACCCTCCAATCCGGAGGAACTGTTCCATAATCTATAAAATTTTGGAAGATGACAACTAATGCATCCATTATTTCCATGGTTACCTCTTTTGGTATTCTGGGATGTAGATTATCAGGCCCTGGAGAGTTATCGGCTTTCAGTCCCATTAATTTCTCCAGCGCTATTTTTTTTTACAAATACTAATTTCCTTTAATTCCTTCTTTTCTTTAGTCGCTTGGTTCCCTAGCATTTCGGGAAAATTATTGGTGTCCTCTTCCGTCAAGTCAGAACGAAAGTACATGTTTAATTACTCTGCCATTTCCTTGCTCCCCATTATAAATTCTCCTGTTTCTGACTGTAAGGGATCGACATTTGTCTTCACTAATCTTTTTATTTTTACATACTGTGATCAATGTGTTAATGAGGCGGGGTGGGGGGGAGGGGAGGTAGAGGAGAGCCCAGGACTGTAGGTGTCAGTAATCAGGTTGTTAATGGAGCGGGAGGTAGAGCAGATCCCGGGACTGTAGGTGTCGGTGATCAGTGTGTTAATGGACCGGGAGGTAGAGGAGATCCCGGGACTGTCGGTGTCGGTGATCAGTGTGTTAATGGACCGGGAGGTAGAGGAGATCCCTGGACTGTAGGTGTCGGTGATCAGTGTGTTAGTGGGTCATGAGTTGGAGGAGAACCCGGGACTGTCGGTGTCGGTGATCAGTGTGTTAATGGGGCGGGAGGTAGAGGAGATCCCGGGACTGTCGGTGACAGTGATCAGTGTGTTAATGGGACGGGAGATAGAGGAGATCATAGAATAATGAAATCTTAGATTCTAACAGCAGAGCTGTAGGCCATTCGGCGTCTTCGTGCCTGTGCCTGTTCATTGACAGAGCCGTCTAATTTAATCCCACAACCCAGCAATTTAGTTGACTTCGACTACATGTCCGATTGCCTTTTCATACATCCTCCACCACCAGTTTCCATCGCCCTTTCAGCTGGTGAAAAAATTCTCCTCTTTTCCCCTCTAGTTCTTTTGCCAATTATTTGAAATCTGTGACCTTTTGTACTGACCCACTTACCACAGGAAACAACTCCTACCGACTTGCTCTATCAAGACCCTTCATCATTTTGAATGCCTTTGTTTTGTCTCCCCTTTAATCTTCTCTGCTCTAGGGACAACAACCCCAGCTTCTCTAGTCTGCACTCCTCTGTACTCTCTCCAAGGCCTTGACATCCTTCCTAAAGTGAAGTGCCAAGAATTGGACACAATACTCCAACTGAGGCATAACCAGTGATTTATAAAGGTTTAGCTTGACTTCCTTGTTTTTTTCTGTATGGCTTTAGTTACAAAGCCAAAAATCCCATATGCTTTCTTAACTGCCTTATCAACTTGGCCTCCCACGTTCAAAGATTTGGAATATCCACCCCCCGGTCCCTCTGCTCTTGCTCCCCCCTCAAAATAGTCCCATTTAGATTATACTGCCTCGCCATGTTGTTACTCCCAAAGTGCATCACTTCACACTCATTAAATTGCATCTTCCATGTGTCTGCCCATTTCACCAGTCTGTCTGTGTCCTCATGATGTATGCTACTATCATCCTCACCATTTACTACGTTGCCAAGTTTTCTATTACCCGCAAACTTGGGAATTGTACGACCGAAACACAAGTGCAGGTTATTTCTATATAACAAGAAAATTAATTTTCCTAATACCGATGCTTGGGGGACCCCACTGCTTCTCTCCAGTCAGATCAATATCCGTTCACTGTTACTGTCTGCACCCTATCCCTGAGCCAATAATGTGCTCAAATAACCACGTCCCTTTAATCCAATGCACTTCTATTTTCCGAATCTGTTCAAAGATTGCAGAATACGAAACTCGGAAATGTCGTTAACAATGTCGAGGATAGTAACAGATTCAGGAGGACATCGACAGACTGGGGAAATGGGCAGACAGATGTCAGCTGAAATTTGACATAGAGAAGTGTGAGGTGATGCATTTTGGTGGGGGCAATGAGGAGAGGCAATATCAACTAATTGGGACAATTTTAAAGTGGGTGCAGGAACGGAGAGATCTGGAACAGTATGTAGGCTAATCTTTGAAGGTGCAAGGACAAGTTGGGAAGTCTGTTTTTAAAAAAACATATGGGACACTGGGCTTTATTAATACAAAATTAAGGAAGTTGCTCCAACACCTAATCTCAATGGTATTATTTTGAGGGGGAACAAGAGGCCTGAAACTTTTTTCTTCAACCCCCAAACCTAAATTGAGCAAAGTTTCCCAGTACTTATTCTCGGCTTATATCTGCTTTAGACATCCTGCCCCACCCTCCTTCCCTGCAATAACCCTTCTTTACCCTTGCAGTTCAGCGACCGCTCTATCCACACAGCAAACCATTCTGATTTCAAATACAGAAAACATCCCCACCAATCCCAGCTTGTTTAGAAAGCTGCCAATCAGCTCATTGATTGCTCAGCTGAAGCAGCAATTAGGTAGAGATTGAAAGCAATGTGGCCTTAAATGGATGGAACTGAGACAAAAAAAACAAGATTAAAGAGATAAATAGATAAATTAGAGAATATGGAAGAAAGCTGAGGGGGAGGCTAATTAATGTTTTAGAAATATATTTAAATCGATGAACTATATTCTATTAATATTACAGTCCTAAGGTAACTCCGAATTTCCCAGTACCATTTTTAATATTTAATATTTCAACATTCAGGCCTAGTTAATACAACAGCAACAACAACTTGTATAATACAACGCCGTAAATGTGGGAAAAAAACATCCTGAGGGGCTTCAGGGTGGGGCGAGGAAAAAGATAAGCCAAGGAAGGAGATATTAGGAGGGGTGAACGAAAGATCATTCAAAGAGATGGGTTGAAGGAGATCCACCTTTTTGTTCTCAAGATTGGAGGAGAGGGGAGAGGGAAGTGAAAGGATGAAGGCAAACTACATCTACCTGGAAGGAGGGAGTTTGACTAACTCATTCTGATTCATCCCAACCTCGATTGCATGGGGGTGGTTGTATCTATCATCACATCACAGGAGGTGGAAGAAGAGGTCTGCGTTTGGGGCAATTTTCTGTATCTTTTCTTGGACTTTTTTGCTTAGCATTGAAAAGAAAAGATCTAGGAAGAGTTTGAAGAGAGGTAGGGGGAGGAAATAAGACACCACAAGACCTAAAAAGGGAGCGTGATTCATATTTAATCAAAACCCCCATTGCCTGGCCGAAGTTTTGCTGCAAAACCCATCCTGTGTAATACTGAGCCTGGGCTGTTCCAGCTGTCTGAGGTGACGAGATCTCCTCCACCCTTCCACTCCAAACAAGAAGTCGACATCGACCAATGGAACAGTGAACCCCACCGAACCCACCGTCCACTAATTCGTCAGCGATCCACCCTCCTTCCCTCATTTCCATAGAACAATAGAAAAGATACAGCACAGAAGGGGACCATTCGGCCCATCCTGTTCGCGCCGGCTCAAAGAACAACCAGGTGCCCATTTTCATCCCACCTTCCAGCATCCTGTCCTTAGCCCTGCAGCTTACAGCACTTTAGGTCCAGGTCAAGGTACTTTTTAAAGAGTTGAGGGTCCCTGCCTCTCCCACAAATTCGGGCAGCGAATTCCATACGCCCACCACCCTCTGCGTAATTTTTTTTCCTCATGTCCCCTCTAATCCTTCCGCCAATCAGCTTAAATCGATATCCTCAAGTTCCTCAACTCTCCGCTGGGGGAACAGGTACTTCCTGTCTACACTATTTCGATCCTTCATAACTTTGTTCACCACAATCAAGGCTCCCCTCAGCCTCCTCTCCTCCAAGAAAAACAATCCCAGCCCATCCATTCTCTCCTCGTAGCTGTAATTTTCAAGATCTGGCAACATTCTTATATTCTTCTCTGCACTCTCTCCAGAGCAATTACGTCCTTCCTGTAATGTGATGACCAGAACTGTGCACAATGCTCCAGCTGTGGCCTAACAGCGTTTATACAGTTCCATCATTATATCCCTGCTTTTGTATTCAATACCTCGGCTAATAACGGAAAGCATTCCGAATGCCTTCTTCACAACCTTATCTACCCGTCCTGCCACCTTCAGGGACCTGAGCACATTCTCTCCAAGGTTTCTCACTTCATCTACACCTCTCAATATACTCCCGTTTACTGTGTATTCCCTTTTACTGTTTGCCCTCCCTAAATGCATTACTTCACACTTCTCCGGGTTGAACTCCATTTGCCACTTTTCTGCCCACTCCACCAAACCATTGTTATCTTCTTGGAGTCTACAGCTATCCACTTCACTATCAACTGCACGGCCAATTATTGTGTCGTCTGCAAATTTGCCAATAATGCCCCCTACATTCAAGACCAAATCATTAATATATAAAACAAACAGCAAGCGACTCAACACTGAGCCATATGGCACACCACTGGAAACGGATTTCCATTCGCAAAGACATCTATCGAATTTTAGCCGTTGTTTCCTGTTACTGAGCCAAATTGGGATCCAATTCGCCACATTTCCCTGTATCCCATGGGCTTTTATCTTTCTGACCAGTCTCCCACGTGATACCTTGTCAAATGCCTTACTAAAATCCATGTAGACAACATCCACTGCACTACCCTCATCAATCCTCCTTGTCACTTCCTCAAAGAATTCATTCAGTTTCATAAGGCATGACCTTCCCTGAAAAAATCCATGCTGGCTATCCCTGATGAAACCATGCCTTTCCAAGTGACAGTTTATCCTATCTCTCAGTATTGATTGTAATAGTTTGCACACCAGCGAGGTAAGACTGACCGGCCTATAATTGTTCAGCCTTTCCCTCGTACCCTTTTTAAACAATGGTATTACGTTTGCAGTCTTCCAGTCCTCCAGTCCCTCCCCTGTATCTAGTGAGGATTGAAAAATGATCCTCAGAGCATCCGCTATTTTCTCCCTGGCTTCCTTCAATAGCATAAGAAACAATCCATCCGGCCCTGGTGACTTATCAACTCTCAAGGATTCAAGTCCCTCCAGTACTTCCTCTCTCGTTATGTTTACCTTATCCAATATTTCACACCTCTCCTCTTCAACTACTACGTCTGGATCATCCCTTTCCTTTGTGAATACGGAGACTAAATATTCATTTAAAACCCTACCCACATCCTCTGCTTCTACACACAAGTTACCCTTATCATCCCTGATTGGTCCCACCTTTTCCTTAGCTATCCTCTTGTTCTTAATGTAGGGATAAAACATCTTTGGGATTTCTTTAATCTTACCAGCTAATATTTTATCTTGCCCTCCCTTTGAGTTCCTTATTTCCTTTTGTACGTCATCCCGATACTTTCCCTACTCCCCTAGGCTTTCTGCAGTATTTAGTTTTCTGTGACAGTCATAAGCTTTCTTTTTCTGCTTTATCTTGCCCCGTATACTTCTAGACAATAAGTGGCTCCAAATTTGGCAGTGTCACCCTTTTTCTTTGAGGGGACGTTTCTGAATTGTACCCGTAGAATTCCACTTTTTAGTGCCTCCCTTTGGCTTGCCACTGACTTCTACTCAAGTAGTTGTGTCCAGTCCACTTCTGCCAAATCACCCCTTAGTGATGTAAAATTTGCCTTCCCCCAATTTAAAACGTTTTTGCCTGATTTAACTCAGTCCTTTTCCATAATAATGCTAAAACTAACTGAATTGTGGTCACTATCCCCAATATAGTCACCCACTGTCACTTCACCCACTTGCCCATCTTCATTTCCCAGGATTAAATCTAGAATTGCATCCACTCTTGTTGGGCTTGTCACGTACTGGCTAAAAAAGTTGTCCTGACACCGATCAAGAATTTTGCACCCTCTGTGCCCCTCACACTGTTTGAATCCCAGTTAATGTTCGGGGAGTTGAAGTCCCCTACTATTATTGCCCTCTTATTTTTGCACTCAGAAATTTGCTTACTTATTTGTTCTTCAATCTCCCTTTCGCTATTCGGGGGTCTATAGTCCACTCCTAGTAGTGTGACTGCCCCTTTTTTATTTTTTTGCTCAACCCATATGGCCTCGATTAATGATCCATTAGCATATCATCCCTTCCCACAACTGTAATTGATTTTTTAACCAATAATGCTACTCCCCTCCATTTTAACACCCACTCTATCCGACCTGACAACTCGATATCCAGGGATACTGAGCTGCCAATTATCCCCCTCTTTAAGCCAGGTTTCCATTATAGCAATGATATCATGCTGCCATGTGTCTATCTGTGCGCTCAGTTCATAGAACCATAGAAAAGAAACAGCACAAAAGTGGGCCATTCGGCCCATTGTGTCCGCGCCGGCTCGAAGAACAACGAGGTGCCCATTCTAATCCCAACTTCCAGCACCCAGTCCGTAGCCCTGCAGCTTATTGCACTTTAGGTGCAGGTCCAGGTACTTTTAAAAAGAGCTGAGGTTCCCTGCCTCTACCACCAATTCGGGCAGCGAATTCCATACACCCACCACCCTCTGGGTAAAAAAGTTTTTCCTCATGTTCCCTCCAATCCTTCCGCCAATCAGCATAAATCTATGTCCTCCAGTTCTTGAACTCTCCGCTAGGGGAAACAGGTACTTCCTGTCTACTTTATCTCGGCCCCTCATAATTTTGTACACTATTTATATCACCCCATCTGCTTTGTTTGTAATACTCCTTGCATTGAAGTATATGCCCTTTAACCCCGTCAAATTCCTGTGCTGAACACTATTTAACCTTTGCTTCTTTTGCCTTTCTGCGTCGCTAACTACGTAACTAACTGCTTTTCTACTCCCCGTTTCCTGGTCTGAATTTGTCCTATCTGTACCTGCCCTTTGGTACCCATTCCCCAGCGATACTAGTTTAAACCCTCCCCAACAGAACTAGCAAATGCCCCCTCGAGGATATTGGTCCCGGTTCTGCTTGGGTGCAACCCGTCTCAGAAGGTGGGATGAATTAGTGAATCCCTTCCCACACACGGAGCAGGTGAACAGTCTCTCCCCAGTGTGAGTGCGTTAGTGTTTCAGCAGATCATTTGTGCTTTTAAAGCCCTTCTCACGGTCAAAACAATTAAAGGTCCCTCCACAGTGTGAACTCGCTGGTGTGACAAAGGTGGGATGACTGAATAAATCTCTTCTTACACATGGAGCAGGTGAACGTCCTCTCCGAAGTGCGAGTGCGTTGGTGTCTCAGCAGTTCGTTTCCACTTTAAAGCTCTTCTCACAGTCAGAACATTTAATGGGTCTCTCATCAGAGTGAAATCGCTGGTGTGACAGAAGGTGGGATGACCGAGTGAATCTCTTCTTACACACCGAGCAGGAGAACGGCCTCTCCCCAGATTGAGTGCGCTGGTGTCTCCACAGTTTGTTTCTGCTTTTAAAGCTCTTCTCACAACCGGAACATTGAAATGGTCTCTCATCAGAGTGAACTCTCTGGTGTGTCAGCAGTTGGGATGACTGAGTGAATCTCTTCCCACACACGGAGCAGGTGGACAGATTCTCCCCCGTGTGAACTCGCTGGTGTGACAGAAGGTGGGATGACCGAGTGAATCTCGACTTACACACGGAACAGGTGAACGGACTCTCCCCAGTGTGAGTGCGTTGCTGTCTCCACAGTTCGTTTCTGCTTTCAAAGCTCTTCTCAGTCAGAACATTTCAAAGGTCTCTCCACAGAGTGAACTAGCTGGTGCATCAGCAGTTCAGATAAAATAGTGAATCCCTTCCCGCACACAGAGCAGGTGAACGGCCTCTCCTCAGTGTAAAAAAATTTACAACACCAAGTTATAGTCCAGAGGAGCAGGAGAATGGCCTATCCCCAGTGTGAGCGCGCTGGTGTATCAGGTGGCCGTATGACTGAGTGAATCCCTTCCCACCCATGGAGCAGGTGAATGGCCTCACCCCAGTGTGAGTGCGTCGACGGGTTTCCAGCTCAGACGGGTAATTGAATCCCTTCCCACAGTCCCCACATTTCCACGGTTTCTTCGTGGTGCGGGTGTCCTTGTGTCTCTCCAGGTTGGACGATCAGTTGAAGCCTCATCCTCACACAGAACGTGTGTACCGTTTCTCCTCGCTGTGAATGGCGCGGTGTTGTTTCAGGCTGTGTCACTGGTTAAAGCTCTTTCCACAGTCAGTGCACTGGAACACTCTCACGCGGGTGTTTGAAATCTTCTCCCAGAGACAGAACAGACGAACATTTCTCCTTCCACATTCAAAGGCCGATGATATTCAGGTCCTGATGAATCGAGTGACTCTGTCAGATCTTGACGTGGTCTTTGGTTTGAGTTTGCCGTCTGCACATCCTCCCCTTCTAATACATTGTAAAATGAATTTACAAAAGTCATCACTGTCAGTACAGGTTAGAAATTCAGTTCAGATCACTCTACTTTCTATGGAATATTCCTTCCTCTCTTGTTCCCCCAAAGCTATAAATTCCCGTCCCACACACTCTGCCTCCTCCCTGTGCTGAAATCCAAACCCATTGCATCATCTTTCAGTGATCCTAAACCATGAGTGAAAGGGTGAGAGAGGAATGTGAGAGTGAGTGTGAGAGAGTGCATGTGAGAGAGTGAATGTGAGAGAGTGCATGTGAGAGAGTGAATGTAAGAATGAATGTGAGAGAGTGAATGTGAGAGAGTGAATGTGAGAGAGTGAATGTGAGAGAGTGAATGTGAGAGAGTGAATGTGAGAGAGTGAATGTGAGAGGGTGAATGTGAGAGGGTGAATGTGAGAGAGTGAATGTGAGAGAGTGAATGTGAGAGGGTGAATGTGAGAGAGTGAATGTGAGTACAGCAGTGGGCTCGGTGTGGAGAATGAAGTGGGGCAGGTGGAGCATGTTTCAGTGGGGCAGCAGTGATCATAATCTCATTAGGTTTACAATAGTTATGGAAAAGGAAAAGGAACAAACAAATGTGAAAATACTTAAATGGAGTAGGGCCAATTTCATTGAGTTAAAAAGGGATCTTGTCCAGGTGGATTGGAATCAAAAATTGGCAACAAAACAGTATTTGAACAATGGGAGGCCTTGAAGGAGGAGTTGCTTTGGGTACAGAGTAGACAGATCCCCACGGGGGAGAAAGGAAGGGCATCCAAAGCTGGAGCTCCCTGGATGGCTAAAGAGATAGAGATTAAAATGAAACAGAAAAAGGAGGCTTATGACGAATGTAAGGTTCATAATATAGTAGTGAACCAGGCTGAACAAAGAAAGTACAGAGGAGATCTACAAAAGGGAATAAGGGGTGCAAAGAGAGATTATGAGAATAGATTGGTGGTTAACATAAAAGGGAATCCAAATGTCTTTTATAAACATATAAACAGTAAAAGGGGAGTCAAAGGAAGGGTGGTGTCGATTAGGGACAAAAAAGGAGATCTTCTTGTGGAGGCAGAGGGCATGGCTGAGGCACTAAATGAATACTTTACATCCGTCTTCACCAGAGAAGAGGATGCTGCCATTTTACAGTAAAGGAGGAGGTAGTAGTGATATTGGAGACGATAAAAATAGAGAAAGAGGAGGTACTTAAAAGATTGGCAGTGCTCAAAGTAAAACAGTCTTTCGGTCCAGATGGCATGCCTCCGAGATTACTGAGGGAAGTAAGGGTGTAGATATCGGAGGCTCTGACCACAATCTTCCAATCCTCCTTGGATATGGGAGTGGTGTCTGAGGACTGGAGGATTGCAAGTGTTACACCCCTGTTCATAAATGTGGGAGAGGGATCAACCCGGCAATTACAGACCAGTCAGCCTAACGTCGGTGGGAAACTTCTGGAGACCACAATCCGGGACAAAATTAATTCTCACTTGGAAGAACGTGAGTTAATAAATGACAGTCAATATAGATTTGTTAAAAGTAATACCATGTCTGACTAATTTGATTGAGTTCTTCAATGAAATAACGGAGAGGGTTGATGAGGGTAGTGACTCGATGTTGTGTACATGGACATTTAAAAGGCAATTGGTAAAATGGCACCGAATGGACCTGTTGGTAAAATTGAAGCCCATGGCAGCATGGATACAAAATTGGCGGAGAGACAGAATGTGGAGATCATTGGTGATCCATTGTTTTACAGACTGGAAGGAAGTATACAGTGATGTTGAACAGGCGTTGGTATAAGGACCATGAATCTTTTTGAGATATATTAATCACCTAGACATGTAACCAGTGGGCTGCCGCAAGGATCAGTGCTTGGGCCTCAGCTATTTACAATATATATCAATGACTTAGATGACGGAACTGAGTGTAATGTATCTAAGTTTGCTGATGATATCAAGCTAGGTGGGAAAGTAAGCTGTGAGGAGAACACAAAGAGTCTGCAAAGGGATATAGACAGGTTAAGTGAATGGGAAAGTAGGTTGTAGATAGAGTATTATGTGGGGAAATGTGAGGTTATTCTATTTGGTAGGAAGAATAGAAAAACAGAATAAATTTTAAATGGTTAGAAAATATTAAATGTTAGTGTTCAGAGAAATTTGGGTGCCCTCACACAAAAAACACTGAAAGTTAACTTGCTGGTACAGCAAGCAACCAGGATGGCAAATGGAATGTTTGAACTTATTGCAAGGGGGTTGGAGTAGCTCCCTGACGGATCACTATTTGTCCTTTATTTACAGACGCTCTTTGACCGATCACCGTTTCACCTTCATTAACAGACGCTCCCTGACACATCACCATTTCTCCTTCATTTACAGACGCTCCCTGACCGATCACCATTTCTCCTTCATTTACAGACACTCCCTGACCGATCACCATTTCTCCTTCATTTACAGACACTCCCTGACCGATCACAATTTCTCCTTCATTTACAGACACTCCCTGACCGATCACCATTTCTCCTTCATTTACAGACACTCCCTGACCGATCATCATTTCTCCTTCATTTGCAGGATCTCCCTGACCGATCACCATTTATGTTTCATTTACAGACACTCCCTGACCGATCATCATTTCTCCTTCATTTGCAGGATCTCCCTGACCGATCACCATTTATCTTTCATTTACAGACACTCCCTGACCGATCATCATTTCTCCTTCATTTGCAGGATCACCCTGACCGATCACCATTTATCTTTCATTCACAGACGCTCCCTGTCCGATCATCATTTCTCCTTCATTTACAGACGCTCCCTGACCGATCACCATTTCTCCTTCATTTACAGACGCTCCCTGACCGATCACCATTTCTCCTTCATTCACAGACGCTCCCTGACCGATCACCATTTCTCCTTCATTTACAGACACTCCCTGACCAATCACCATTTCTCCTTCATGGACAGACGCTCCATGACCGATCACCATTTCTCCTTCATTTACAGACACTCCCTGACCGATCTCCATTTCTCCTTTATTTACAGACACTCCCTGACCGATCACCATTTCGCCTTCATTTACAGACGCTCCCTGACCGATCACCATTTCTCCTTCATTTACAGACGCTCCCTGATTCGATGAGTCACGAGGTTTGACGCTGACTCTGCGCATGCTCGGAGGCCGCGGGCCGTGTGTTGAGTTTCGAGTCTGATCTAAACCGGAGCCCCCGGAGTGTAGAGAGAGAGAGGAGAATGTTCACTGTTTGATATTCGGGCCCGGGGCCGCACTCGGGGTTTGTGAAGCCCCCGCCCCCTCCCCCGGGGTTTATTAACCCGCTCCCCCCGCCCATCTCTCACCTGTTGCCGACACGATCTCGGCCTCACTCCCCGCCCGCCGCGCATGCTCAGCTCACACTGCCCGGGTGATTGACGGGAGCTCCGGACCAATAGGAAGAGCGGAGAGGGACTGGAGGACCGAGCGGGCGGTTGGTCCTCCAACCAATGGGAGTGTGTGAGGGGCGGGACTTGCGGCACCGAGTGGGCGGGGCTGAGCCCGGATCTCCCTCATTGGCTGAAACTCTGCCTCATTTTGAAAGCTGATTGGTGTGAAACTCTTGGGGAAAACTGGCCCTTTGTGTTGTGGCGAAAAACCGATGGAACCGTGTGGGTGGAGCAAAGATTTCAACATTGGGAATCAAATGGATTAATTCAGGACAGACAGCAGGGATTATTGGAGGGAATAACACAGTGTGGGGATAAAATGCAATGGAGGTTGTGAAGATGGATTGTTAAAAAGTGTTTGAGAAGATGCCGGACAGGAGGCTTGTTGATCAGATTAAAGCTCACGGTATTAAAGGGAGTGGGTCAGTGTGGATGGGAAGTTGGAGAAAGGGCAGAGTGGTGGTTAATGGATGTTTTTCAGACTGTGGGGATGTAAACAGTGGTGTCCCCCAGGGGCAGTGTTGGGACCATTGCTCTTCTCAATACAGAGAAATGACCTGGGCTTGGGTACAAGGGCAGAAGATCAACATTTCCTGACAACACCAAGATAGGGAGCATTATGAACTGTGAAGAGGAATGTTCGCAACTTCAGTGTGGCATCGGAACATTAGGAACAGGAGTAGGCCGTTCAGCCCCTCAAGCCTGTTCCACCATTCAGTGAGATTGTTGTCATTGAGTATGGGGTAGGTTGATATCAGACAGAAGGAGATTGCTGTCAGTAACTGTGGGGTTGATTTATATCAGACAGGATAAGTTTTGTGTCAGTTACTGTGGGGTTGGTTTATATCAGACAGGAGGAGATTGGTATCAGTGACTGAGGGGTTGATTTATATCAGACGGTTTGAGCTTGGTGCCTGTGACTGTGAGGTTGGTTTATATCAGACTGGAGGAGATTGGTATCAGTGACTGTGGGGTTGGTTTATATCAGACAGGATAACATTGGTGTCTGTTACTGTGGGGTTGATTTATATCAGACAGGAGGAGATTGGTATCAGTGACTGTGGGGTTGGTTTATATCAGACAGGATAAATTTGTGTCAGTGACTGTGGGTTTTATTTATCAGACTGGAGGTGATTGGTGTCAGGAACTGGAATTAGCCATTTAGCCCCTGAAGCCCACTCTACCATTCAATTGGATCCGGACTAATCTGTACCACAACTCCATTTACTTGTCTTTGCTCCATATCCCTTGCAACCTTCACACAACACAAATCTATCAATCTCAATATTGAAAATTTCAATCGAGCCCCAGCATCCAGAGCCTTTCGGGGAAGTGAGTTTGTAATTTCCACTCCCCTTTGTGTGAAAAATTGCCACCTTATTTTGCTCATAAATGACCGAGCTCTAATTTTAAGATTATCATGAAGGTGGCAGATGGAGTACAATGTGGGGAAATGTCGAAATTATTCAATTTGGTAGGAAGAATAGAAAAGCAGAATATTTGTAAAAGTTAAGAGACTAAGAAATGACGGTGTTCAGAGGGATTTGGGTGTCCTTGTACACTGATCACAGAAAGTTAACATACAGGTACAGCAAACAATTAGGAAAGCAAATAGTATGCTGGACTTTATTGCAAGTGTGTTGGAAAATAAGAGTAAGTAAGTCTTGCTGCAGTTATATTGGGCTTTGATGAGACCACACCTGGAGTACAGCGCACAGTTTTGGTCTCCTTACCTGAGGAAGGATATACTTGCCTTAGCGGGGGTGCAACGAAGGTTCACTCAATTGATTCCTGGGATGAGAGGATTGTTGTAAGATGAGAGTTTGATAGAATGGCCCTATATTCTCTGGAGTTTAGAAGAATGAGAGATGATCTCATTGAAACGTCTAAAATTCTTAGAGGGCTTGACAGGGTTGATGCTGAGAGGCTGTTTCCCCTGGCTGGAGAGTCTCGAACTAGGGGGCATAGTCTCAGGATAAGGGATCGGCCATTTAGGACTGAGATGAGGAAAAATTTCTTCACTCAGAGGGTTGTGAATATTTGGAGTTCTCTACCCCAGAGGGCTGTGGATGCTCAGTCATTGAGTATATTCAAGAATGAGATCGAGAAAGTTTTGGACTCGGAGGGAATCAAGGAATTGGGCAGGAAAGTGGAGTTAAGGTAGAAGATCAGCCATGTTCTTACTGAATGGCAGAGCAGGCTCGAGGGGCCGTATCCCCACTCCTGTTCCTATTTCTTATGCCCTCTTGTTCTGGATTCCTCCTCCAGAAGAAATCATTTCTCTGTATCTACCTTATTGAATCCCTTTATTATTTTAAACATCTCGACGAGGTCACATCTCAATGTTCTAAACTCATGGGAATAAAAACCAAGTTTATGCCACTTATCCTCCTAAATTAATCATTTTAATCCCGGCATAATTCTGGTGAATCTACACTATATCTTTTCCACGGCCGATTTATCTCTCCTTAGTTTCGGTGCCCAGTTCTCCAAATGGGGTCTGACCAAGGTTCTTCACAACAGAAGCATCACTTCTGTATTCCAACCCCACTCAAGATAAAGATCAACATTAAATTAGACTTGTTGATTATTGTCAAGATTTGCAAGGTATTTGCAAAGGATTCGTGGTGATCTTAGATTTGGGATTTTTCTTTATTCTGTCCACTCAAGGAGTTTGATAACTCCTTTGAATTTAGTGCTGGATCATTGAGCCGTGATGTGTATACTGGTTTGCATTTTGTTAAATACATTTGCTGAGTGAATTTAAATTTAAGACGAGATTTCCAGGCCTGATGCTCTATTCACACATCGAAGGTGAGAGAGATGCTGTGGGACACACGACAATCCAGTTGCTGAAAGTGATTCACAGACTGGGTTATGTGTTATTGATCCTGGTACATTACCGATACCTTCCCTGGATCCCAAGGCTGGAAAAGGCACTCAGGAAGGCCAGGGGAATTGGGACTTGGCCATGAGAGTAATTGAAGGTATGCGAACTGAAATAATCTACAGTGAGAAAGGAGAATAGGCATAATAATCGGTAATTAGGACATCAATTAGTCTCTTATCTTGAATTCAGCAAGTAATTGAACCATTCCGTTTGAAACAAAGTTGATTTATTTGACATTTATCCAGAATATTGAATTTCAGCCCAGTTATAGCGGTTATTAACATCATCAGAAACAAATCCCAACTGCCAGAATGAAGTTCTGCTGCTGAAACCCTCATCCGTGCCTTTGTTTACCTCTGGACTCGACTATTCCAATGCTCTCCAGGCCCGGCCTTCCACTTTACACCCTCCGTAAACTTAAACCCACAATCTCCAGATCAATAATCAGTCGCATTATTCATTGTGTCACTGGCCCAGGCTGTGGAGAACACGGAGTAGCTCCCACTCCCACAGCACTGCGGTATGAGCAGGTACCGAGTCAGCCTCAGTCATGAGCACTGGAATCCACAAGTCCGGGTGTGTCAAAGGTGCACGGTCAACAATCACCAAAGTGAAACATTTTTGCCGCTTCCCTTCGATACCTCAGCTGGTCAAGTGACAAGACTGTCGTGGAAAATAAGATAAAGTCATCCTTACGTCATTTGTTCAATTCCTGCTCGAAGGAGTATGCGTGATTTTGCAATAAGCAGCAGTTAGTTCAAGGTCACTCTCTTAACTTTACAGGCACCTTACAGATTAACATGTTGCCATGAAGGCACAGGACGCCTCTTTTCCTTTCTCAAGCCGCAAAACTTTCTGTGTCTCCCAAACAAGGCTGTTTTGCCTCTGCTTTTGAGCAGCAATACTTCAAAACACTCAGCTCTCGCTTTCAGGTGAAAGAAGTCTTCGATCAGCACCGGACTCCATGAGTCTGAACATGTCAACAGGCGCACGGTGAACAATCACCAAAGACAATTCTGTCTATCGCTTCCCTTCGATAGCTCAGCTGGTAGAGCGGAGGACTGTAGTGAATTAAACAATTAAAGTCATCCTTAGGTCGCTGGTTCAATTCCGGCTCGAAGGAATGAGTGTGCTTTTGGAATAAGCAACAATTACCTCAAGGTCGCTCTCTGAACTTTGCAGGCACCTCCCAGATTAACATGTTGCCACTGAGTCACAGGACACCTCTTTTCCTTTCTCAAACCTGAAAGCTTTCTGTGTCTGCCCGAGCACGGTTGTTTCACTCGGGCATTTGCCTCTTGCTCGCCAGCAGGGAGTGCCTTTGAGCAGCAACACTTCAAATCGCCCTCAATTTCAGGCAAAAAGGTCTTCGATCAGTCAGTCAGTCAGGGCTCACGCTGCTCCCTCAGGCTCGGGCGGCTGTTGCTTTCCAGTGACCTCGTCTTCCTTCCGCAGGCTCGGGCTCTTCTCAGCATCATTCATGATTACTGTGGCTTACCGTTCTGCTGTTCCTCACTTGCTGATGCTCGATACCGCCGATTGGAGCAAAGTATTTAATATATTCAGGGAGCGGCAACCCAAGGCAAGATTTCTCTTCTGGTCGTGGAGCAGCTTGGAGGCGAGTGCGAGGCGGGAACTGTGAAGGGCGATTTACAAACAGCAAACGAGGAATGAGCTCAACTGGCAGAGTGGTCACTTGGCATGTGAGAAGTAGTGGGATCATTGATTATATTCTCCACTCACCGATTGTCTTGGTGCAATTATACAGAAACAAGAGTGTTGTCATTGAGTCCATAGCCCATGAACTTCCTAAACTTCACTGTGTGTTTGGGTACAGAGAGGTCAAGGGGCAGCAAATCTTTTGATGTGCTGCAGTCAGCAAAAGCTCTTGATTTTGCTCTGCAGCAAAGATGGAAAGATGAGGTGAGAGATGGAAAAAAAAGCATCGTAATCCTTAATGCCTTCTCTGAAGATTGAATTCAGGACCTTCAGATTATGACACTGATGCACTGCTTGCTGGCACTGAGAAGGCACTTATCAGGTCTGGAGCCAGGCAGCACCAGCAAGTAGGACAGCTTGCAAGGTATTGGCAGCCATAAAATAATGCACAGTTTGCAAAAAAAATGCAAGCCAAGTATGAATTGAGCTTACAATCTTTTGATCTGTAATCAGATGCGTTATCCATTGCACCACTAACCCCTGTTATAGTGAGTAAGTAGCAGTGGGAGGCAGTGGGCATGGCAGAGGTACTAAATAAATACTTTGCATCTGTCTTCACCAAGGAAGAAGATGCTGCCAGAGTGACAGTAAAGGAAGATGTCGTTGAGATACTGGATTGGCTAAAAATTCATAAAGAGGAGGTACTTGAAAGGCTGGCTGTACTTAAAGTAGAAACCTCACCTGGTCCGGATGGGATGCATCCTATGTTGCTGAGGGAAGTAACAGTGGAAATTGCAGAGGTACTGGCCATAATCTTCCAAACATCCCTAGGTATGGGGGTGATGCCAGAGGACTGGAGAATTGCAAATGTTACACCATTGCTCTAGAAAGGGTGAAAGATAAAACCCAGCAACTACAGACCAGTCAATTTAACCTCGGGAGTGGGGAAAGTTCTAGCAACGATAATCCGGGATAGAATTAGCAGTCACTTGGACAAGGATTAGGGAAAGCCAGCACGGATTTGTTAAAGGCAAATCGTGTTTACCTAACTTGATACAGTTTTTTGATAAGGTAACAGAGAGGGTCGACGAGGACAATTCGGTTGATGTGGTGTGTATGGACTTTCAAAAGGCGTTTGATATAGTGCCGCATAATGGGCTTGTCATCAAGATTGAAACCCATGGAATCAAAGGGGCAGTAGCAGCATTGATACAGAATTGGCTGAATAACATGAAGCAGAGAGTCGTGGTGAATGACTGATTTTCGGAATGGAGGGAGGTATACAGTGCTGTTCCCCAGGGGTCGATTCTGGGACCACTGCTTTTCTTGATATATATTCCTGACTTGTTCTGGATTCCCCCTCCAGAAGAAATAATTTCTCTGTATCTACCTTATTGTGTACCTTTATTATTTTAAACACCTCAGTGAGATCACATCTCAATGTTCCAAACTCATGGGAATAAAAACCAAGTTCATGCCACCTATCCACACAATTTAATCTATTTAACCCTGGCATCATTCTGGTGAATCTGCACTGTATCTTTCCCAAGGCCGATTTATCTCTCTCTCGGTTCAGTGCCCAGTTCTCCAGATGGGGTCTGACCAAGGTTCGTTCCAACTGAAACATCACTTCTGTATTCCAACCCCACTCAAGATAAAGATCAACATTCAATTAGACTTGTTGATTATTGTCCAGATTTGTGAGGTATTTGCAAAGGATTCGAGGGAATCTTAGAGTTGGGATTTTTCTTTATTCTGTCCACTCAAGGAGTTTGATAACAGACTTACTCCTTTGAATTTAGTGCTGGATTATTGAGCCGTGATGCATTTACTTGTTTGTATTTTGTTAAATACATTTGCTGAGTGTATTTAAATTTAAGCCGGGATTCCCAGGCCTGATGCTCTATTCACACATCGAAGGTGAGAGAGATGCTGTGGGACACACGATAAGTCCAGTAGCTGAAAGTGATTCACAGACTGGGTTTTGTGTTTAGTGATCCCGGGTACATTACCGATACCTTCCCTGGATCCCAAGGCTGGGAGAGGCACTCGGGAAGGTCTGGGGAACTGGGACTTGGCCATGAGAGTAATTGAAGGTATGAGAACTGAAATAATCTACAGTGAGAAAGGAGAAAAGGCATAATAATCGGTAATTAGGACATCAATTAGTCTCTTATCTTGAATTCAGCAAGTAATTGAACCATTCCGTTTGAAACAAAGTTGATTTATTTGACATAGATCCAGAATATTGAATTTCAGCCCAGTTATAGCGGTTATTAACATCAGCAGAAACAAATCCCAACTGCCAGAATGAAGTTCTGCTGCTGAAACCCTCATCCGTGCCTTTGTTTGCTTTTAGACTCGACTATTCCAATGCTCTCCAGGCCCGGCCTTCCACTTTACACCCTCCGTAAACTTGAACCCACAATCTCCAGATCAATGATCAGTCACATTATTCATTGTGTCACTGACCCAGACTGTGGAGAACACAGAGCAGCTCACACTCCCACAGCACTGCGGTATGAGCAGGTACCGAGTCAGCCTCAGTCATGAGCACTGGAATCCACGAGTCCGGGTGTGTCAAAGGAGCACGGTGAACAATCACCAAAGTGAAACATTTTTGCCGCTTCCCTTCGATATCTCAGCTGGTAGCGCGACAAGACTGTCGTGGAAAATAAGATAAAGTCATCCTTACGTCATTTGTTCAATTCCTGCTCGAAGGAGTATGCGTGATTTTGCAATAAGCAGCAGTTAGTTCAAGGTCGCTCTCTTAACTTTACAGGCACCTTACAGATTAACATGTTGCCATGAAGGCACAGGACGCCTCTTTTCCTTTCTCAAGCCGCAAAACTTTTTGTGTCTGCCCAAACAAGGCTGTTTTGCCTCTGCTCACCAGCAGGGAGTGCTTTTGAGCAGCAATACTTCAAAACACTCAGCTCTCGCTTTCAGGTGAAAGAAGGCTTCGATCAGCACTGGAGTCCATGAGTCTGAACATGTCAACAGGCGCACGGTAAATAATCACCACAGACATCAATTTTTATTACTTCCCTTCGATAGCTCAGCTGGTAGAGCGGAGGACTGTAGTGAATTAAACAATTGAAGTAATCCTTAGGTCGCTGGTTCAATTCCGGCTCGAAGGAGTGAGTGTGCTTTTGGAATAAGCAGCAATTAACTCAAGGTCGCTCAATTGAACTTCACAGGCACCTCCCAGATTAACATGTTGCCACTGAGTCACAGGACACCACTTTTCCTTTCTCAAACCTGAAAGCTTTCTGTTTCTGCCCAAGCACGGCTGTTTCACTCGAGCATTTCCCTCTGCTCACCAGCAGGGAGTGCCTTTGAGCAGCAACACTTCAAATCGCCCTCAATTTCAGGCAAAAAGATCTTCGATCAGTCAGTCAGTCAGGCCTCACGCTGCTCCCTCCAGCTCGGGCGGCTGTTGCTTTCCGGTGACCTCGTCTTCCTTCCGCAGGCTCGGGCTCTTCTCAGCATCTTTTCATGATTACTGTGGCTTCCCGTTCTGCTGTTCCTCACTTGCTGATGCTCGATACCGCTGATTGGAGCAAAGTATTTCATATATTCAGGGAGCGGCAACCCAAGGCAAGATTTCTCTGCTGGTCGTGGAGCAGCTTGGAGGCGAGTGCGAGGCGGGAACTGTGAAGGGCGATTTACAAACAGCAAACGAGGAATTAGCTCAACTGGTAAAGCTGTCACTTAGCATGTGAGAAGTAGTGGGATCATTGATTATATTCTCCACTCACCGTTTGTCTTGGTGCAATTATACAGAAACAAGAGTGTTGTCAGTGATTCCATAGCCCATGTATTTCCTAAACTTCGCTGTGTGTTTGGGTACAGAGAGGTCAAGGGGCAGCAAATCTTTTGATGTGCTGCAGCAAGCAAAAGTTCTTGATTTTGCTCTGCAGCAAAGATGGAAAGATGAGGTGAGAGATGGAAAAAAAAAGCTTCGTAATCCTTGATGTCTTCTGTGAAGATTGAATTCAGGACTTTCAAATTATGACACTGATGCACTGCTTGCTGCACTAAGAAGGCACTTACCAGGTATGCAGCCCGGCAGCACCAGCATGTAGGACAGCTTACAAGGTATTGAAGGCCATAAAATAATGCACAGTTTGCAAAAAAAAAATCCAAGCCTAATTGAAGTCGAACTTATAATCTTGTGATTTTTAGTCAAATGGCCCAGGATAGAGTGAGCAAGTAGCAATAGGAGGCAGTGGGCATGGCGGAGGCACTAAATAAATACTTTGCATCTGTCTTTACCAAGGAAGAAAATGCTGCCAAAGTGTCAGTAAAGGAAGATGTCGTTGAGATACTGGATTGGCGAAAAAATCATAAAGAGGAGGTACTTGAAAGGCTGTCTGTACTTAAAGTAGAAACGTCACCTGGTCCGGATGGGGTGCATCCTACTTTGCTGGGGGAAGTAACGGTGGAAATTGCAGAGGTACTGGCCATAATCTTCCAAACATCCCTTGGTATGGGGGTGATGCCAGAGGACTGGAGAATTGCAAATGTTACATTCTTGTTCAAGAAAGGGTGAATGATAAAACCCAGCATCTACAGACCAGTCAGTTTAACCTCGGTAGTGGGGAAAGTTCTAGCAACGATAATCCGGGATAGAATGAGCAGTCACTTGGACAAGGATTAGGGAAAGCCAGCACGGATTTGTTAAAGGCAAATCGTGTTTAACTAACTTGATACAGTTTTTTGACAAGGTAACAGAGAGGGTCGATGAGGACCATTCGGTTGATGTGGTGTTTGATACAGTGCCGAATAATAGGCTTGTCATCAAGATTGAAGCCCATGGAATAAAAGGGGCAGTAGCAGCATTGATACAGAATTGGCTGAATAACATGAAGCAGAGAGTAGTGGTGAATGACTGATTTTCGGAATGGAGGGAGGTATACAGTGGTGTTCCCCAGGGGTCGGTGCTGTGACTACTGCTATTCTTGATATATATTACTGACTTGTTCTGGATTCCCCCTCCAGAAGAAATAATTTCTCTGTATCTACCTTATTGTATACCTTTATTATTTTAAACACCTCAGTGAGATCACATCTCAATGTTCCAAACTCATGGGAATAAAAACCAAGTTCATGCCACCTATCCTCATAATTTAATCCTTTTAACCCCGGCATCATTCTGGTGAATCTGCACTGTATCTTTCCCAAGGCCGATGGATCTCTCTCTCGGTTCAGTGCCCAGTTCTTCAGATGGGGTCTGACCGAGGTTCTTTGCAACTGAAGCATCACTTCTGTATTCCAACCCCACTCAAGATAAAGGTAAACATTAAATTAGACTTGTTGATTATTGTCAAGATTTGTAAGGTATTTGCAAAGGATTCGAGGGAATCTTAGAGTTGGGATTTTTCTTTATTCTGTCCACTCAAGGAGTTTGATAACAGACTTACTCCTTTGAATTTAGTGCTGGATTATTGGTCCGTGATGTGTTTACTTGTTTGTATTTTGTTAAATGCATTTGATGAGTGTATTTAAATTGAAGACGAGATTTCCAGGCCTGATGCTCTATTCACGCATTGAAGGTGAGAGAGATGCTGTGGGACACACGATAAGTCCAGTAGCTGAAAGTGATTCACAGACTGGGTTTTGTGTTTAGTGATCCCGGGTACATTACCGATACCTTCCATGGATCTGAAGGCTGGATAAGGCAATCAGGAAGGACCGGGGAACTGGGACTTGGCCATGAGAGTAATTGAAGGTATGCGAGCTGAAATAATCTGCAGTGAGAAAGGAGAATAGGCATAATAATCGGTAATTAGGACATCAATTAGTCTCTTATCTTGAATTCAGCAAGTAATTGAACCATTCCGTTTGAAACAAAGTTGATTTATTTGACATAGATCCAGAATATTGAATTTCAGCCCAGTTATAGCGGTTATTAACATCAGCAGAAACAAATCCCAACTGCCAGAATGAAGTTCTGCTGCTGAAACCCTCATCCGTGCCTTTGTTTGCTTCTAGACTCGACTATTCCAATGCTCTCCAGGCCCGGCCTTCCACTTGACACCCTCCGTAAACTTAAACCCACAATCTCCAGATCAATAATCAGTCACATTATTCATTGTGTCACTGGCCCAGGCTGTGGAGAACACAGAGCAGCTCACACTCCCACAGCGCTGCGGTATGAGCAGGTACCGAGTCAGCCTCAGTCATGAGCACTGGAATCCACGAGTCCGGGTGTGTCAAAGGTGCACGGTGAACAATCACCAAAGTGAAACATTTTTGCCGCTTCCCTTCGATATCTCAGCTGGTAGCGCGACAAGACTGTCGTGGAAAATAAGATAAAGTCATCCTTACGTCATTTGTTCAATTCCTGCTCGAAGGAGTATGCGTGATTTTGCAATAAGCAGCAGTTAGTTCAAGGTCGCTCTCTTAACTTTACAGGCACCTTACAGATTAACATGTTGCCATGAAGGCACAGGACGCCTCTTTTCCTTTCTCAAGCCGCAAAACTTTTTGTGTCTGCCCAAACAAGGCTGTTTTGCCTCTGCTCACCAGCAGGGAGTGCTTTTGAGCAGCAATACTTCAAAACACTCAGCTCTCGCTTTCAGGTGAAAGAAGTCTTCGATCAGCACTGGAGTCCATGAGTCTGAACATGTCAACAGGCGCACGGTGAATAATCACCACAGACATCAATTTTTATCACTTCCCTTCGATAGCTCAGCTGGTAGAGCGGAGGACTGTAGTGAATTAAACAATTGAAGTAATCCTTAGGTCGCTGGTTCAATTCCGGCTCGAAGGAGTGAGTGTGCTTTTGGAATAAGTAGCAATTACCTCAAGGTCGCTCTTTGAACTTGACAGGCACCTCCCAGATTAACATGTTGCCACTGAGTCACAGGACACCACTTTTCCTTTCTCAAACCTGAAAGCTTTCCGTTTCTGCCCAAGCACGGCTGTTTCACTCGAGCATTTGCCTCTGCTCACCAGCAGGGAGTGCCTTTGAGCAGCAACACTTCAAATCATAAGAACAGAAGAAATTGGAGCAGGAGTCGGCCAATCGGCCCCTCGAGCCTGCTCCGCCATTCAATAAGATCATGGCTGATCTGATCCCAACCACAAATCTAAAGAACACAAGAAGTCGGAGCAGGACCCGGCCACATAGCCCCTGGGCCCTCTCCGCCACCCACAGGGCATTGACCGATCCGAACTCAGCTTCATGTCCAATTTCCTGCCCGCTCCCCATAACCCCTAATTCCCTTTACTTCTAGGAAACTGTCTATTTCTGTTTTAAATTTATCTAATGATGTCGCTTCCACAGCTTCCTGGGGCAGCAAATTCCACAGACCTACCACCCTCTGAGTGAAGAAGTTTCTCCTCATCTCAGTTTTGAAAGAGCAGCCCCTTATTCTAAGATTATGCCCCCTAGTTCTAGTTTCACCCATCTTTGGGAACATCCTTACTGCATCCACCCGATCAAGACCCTTCACAATCTTATATGTTTCAATAAGATCGCCTCTCATTCTTCTGAACTCCAATGAGTAGAGTCCCAATCTACTCAACCTCTCCTCATATGTCCGCCCCCTCATCCCCGGGATTAACCGAGTGAACCTTCTTTGTACTGCCTCGAGAGCAAGTATGTCTTTTCTTAAGTATGGAGACCAAAACTGTATGCAGTATTCCAGGTGCGGTCTCACCAATACCTTATATAACTGCAGCAATACCTCCTTGTTTTTATATTCTATCCCCCTAGCAATAAAAGCCAACATTCCGTTGGCTTTCTTGATCACCTGCTGCACCTGCATACCAACTTTTTGATTTTCTTGCACTAGGACCCCCAGATCCCTTTGTACTGCAGTACTTTCCAGTCTCTCGCCATTAAGAAAATAACTTGCTCTCTGATTTTTCCTGCCAAAGTGCATAACCTCACATTTTCCAATATTATATTGCATCTGCCAAATCTCCGCCCACTCACCCAGCCTGTCTATATCCCCTTGCAGGTTTTTTATGTCCTCCTCACTCTCTACTTTCCCTCCCATCTTTGTATCATCTGCAAATTTTGATATGTTGCACTCGGTCCCCTCCTCCAAATCGTTAATATAGATTGTAAAGAGTTGGGGACCCAGCACCGACCCCTGTGGAACACCACTGGTTACTGGTTGCCAGTCCGAAAATGAACCATTTATCCCAACTCTCTGCTTCCTGTTCGATAACCAATCCTCCACCCATGCCAGAATATTACCCCCAATCCTGTGATTTTTTATCTTAAGTAATAATCTTTTATGTGGCACCTTGTCGAATGCCTTCTGGAAGTCTAAATACACTACGTCCACTGGTTCCCCTTTATCCACCCTATACGTTATATCCTCGAAGAACTCAAGCAAATTTGTCAGACATGACTTCCCCTTCATAAAGCCATGCTGACTTTGTCCTATTAAATTATGCCTATCTAAATGTTCCGTTACTGTCTCCTTAATAATAGACTCCAAACTTTTACCCACCACAGATGTTAAGCTAACTGGCCTATAATTTCCAGCCTTCTGCCTACTACACTTTTTAAATAACGGTGTTACATTAGCAGTTTTCCAATCTGCCGGGACCTCTCCTGAGTCCAGGGAATTTTGGAAAACTATCACCAAAGCATCCACAATCCCTACTGCCACTTCCCTCAATACCCTCGGATGGAAGCCATCAGGTCCAGGGAATTTATCCGCCTTGAGTCCCATTATTTTACTGAGTACCATCTCTTGAGTGATTTTAATCGTATTTAGCTCCTCCCCCCCGAGAGTCCCCTGTTTGTCCAGTGTTGGGATATTCTTAGTGTCCTCTACTGTAAAGACTGAAACAAAATATTTGTTCAGCATTTTTGCCATCTCCATGTTTCCCACCATTAATTTCCCGGTCTCATCCTCTAAGGGACCTATGTTTGCCTTAGCCACCCTTTTTCTTTTTATATAACTATAGAAACTCTTGCTATCTGTTTTTATATTTTTTGCTAATTTCTTTTCATAATCTAACTTCCCTTTCTTAATCAATCCTTTAGTTACTTTTTGCTGTCTTTTGAAGAATTCCCAATCTTCTATCCTCCCACTAAGTTTGGCTACCTTATATGTCCTTGTTTTTAGTCGGATACTATCCTTGATTTCTTTACTTAGCCACGGGTGGCTGTCATTCCTTTTACACCCTTTTTTCCTCAGTGGAATATATTTATTTTGAAAGTTGTAAAATAACTCCCTAAATGAACACCACTGCTTATGTACCGTCTTACCCTTTAATCTATTTTCCCAGTCCACTTTAATCAATTCCGCTCTCATACCATCATAGTCTCCTTTATTCAAGCTAAGTATGCTTGTTTGAGAATCAACCTTCTCACCCTCTAATTGGATATGGAATTCAACCATGTTGTGGTCGCTCGTTCCAAGGGGATCCTTAACTAGGACATTATTAATTAATCCTGACTCATTACACAGGACCAGGTCCAAGGTTGCCTGCCCCCTTGTAGGATCAGTTACATACTGCTCAAGAAATCCATCCCTGATGCACTCACTGAACTCGTCCTCAAGGCTGCTCTGCCCAATTTGATTTGTCCAGTTAATATGATAATTAAAATCCCCCATAATTATGGCTGTTCCCTTATTACATGCCCCGACTATCTCCTGATTAATACTTCTTCCAGCAGAGTTGCAACTATTAGGAGGCCTATATACTACGCCCACTAATGTTTTTTTTTCCCTTATTATTCCTTATCTCCACCCAAACTGTTTCATTATCTTGATGCTTTGTCCCAATATCATTTCTCTGTATTACAGTGATTCCTTCCTTTATTAACATAGCCACCCCACCTCCCCTTCCTTCCTGCCTGTCCTTCCTGATTGTTAAATACCCTGGCATATTTAATTCCCAGTCGTTGTCACCCTGCAGCCATGTTTCTGTAATGGCCACAAGATCATACCCATACGTAGTTATTTGTGCCGTTAACTCGTCCATTTTATTACGAATGCTACGTGCATTCAGATAAAGAACTTTCAAATCTGTTTTGTGACGCTTAGTTCCTGCTTTTTCCTTTTATAACACTTTACCTATTACTCCATACCTTCTGTCCCTTCCTGTTACGCTTTCCTCTCTCTCCCTGCTCAGGTTCGCAACCCCCTGCCACTTTAGTTTAAACCCTCCCCAACAGCACTAGCAAACACTCCTCCTAGGACAGCGGTCCCGGCCCTGCCCAGGTGCAGACCATCCGGTTTGTACTGGTCCCACCTCACCCAGAACCGTTTCCAGTGTCCCAGGAATTTGAATCCCTCCCCCTTGCACCATTCCTCTAGCCACGTATTCATTTGAAATATCCTCCTATTTCTACTCTGACTAGCACGTGGCACTGGCAGCAATCCTGAGATTACTACCTTTGAGGTCCTATTTTTTAATTTACCTCCTAACTCCCTATATTCTGCTTTTAGGACCTCATCCCCTTTTTTACCTATATCGTTGGTACCTATGTGCACCACGACAGCTGGCTGTTCGCCCTCCCCCTCCAAAATGTTCTGTAGCCGCTCCGAGACATCCTTGATCCTTGCACCAGGGAGGCAACACACCATCCTGGAGTCTCGGTTGCGGCCGCAGAAACGCCTGTCTATTCCCCTTACAATTGAGTCCCCTATCACTATAGCTCTGCCACTCTTTTTCCTCCCAGCCTGTGCAGCAGAGCTACCCGTGGTGCCAGGAAGTTGGCTGCTGCTGCCTTCCCCTGATAAGTCATCCCCCCCAACAGCATCCAAAGTGGCATATCTGTTTGAGAGGGGGATGGACACAGGGGACCCCTGCACTACCTGCCTGCATCTCTTACTCTTCCTGGTGGTCACCCATTCACTTCCTGCCTGTATACCCTTTACCTGCGGTGTGACCAACTCGCTAAACGTGCTATCCACGAGTTTCTCTGCATCGCGGATGCTCCACAGTGAGTCCACCCGCAGCTCCAGCTCCGAGATACGATCGGTCAGTAGCTGCAGGTGGACACACTTCCCGCACACATGGTCGGCAGGGACACTGGTAGTGTCCATGACTTCCCACATCTTGCAGGAGGAGCATATCACTGGTGCGAGGTCTGCTGCCATGACTTGCCTTAGCTGAGTTACCCCTTTTAAATTACGTTGAAATTAGAAAATGTTAACTATACTAGGGACCGAGGTTCACTAAAAAAAAAAAAAAAAAACACTATCTGCTATAATCGCCCTCAATTTCAGGCAAAAAGTTCTTCGATCAGTCAGTCAGTCAGTCAGGGCTCACGCTGCTCCCTCAAGCTCGGGCGGCTGTTGCTTTCCAGTGACCTCATCTTCCTTCCGCAGGCTCGGGCTCTTCTCAGCATCATTCATGATTACTGTGGCTTCCCGTTCTGCTGTTCCTCACTTGCTGATGCGCGATACCGCTGATTGGAGCAAAGTATTTCATATATTCAGGGAGCGGCAACCCAAGGCAAGATTTCTCTGCTGGTCGTGGAGCAGCTTGGAGGCGAGTGCGAGGCGGGAACTGTGAAGGGCGATTTACAAACAGCAAACGAGGAATTAGCTCAACTGGTAAAGCTGTCACTTAGCATGTGAGAAGTAGTGGGATCATTGATTATATTCTCCACTCACCGTTTGTCTTGGTGCAATTCCACAGAAACAAGAGTGTTGTCAGTGATTCCATAGCCCATGTATTTCCTAAACTTCGCTGTGTGTTTGAGGACAGAGAGGTCAAGGGGCAGCAAATCTTTTGATGTGCTGCAGCAAGCAAAAGTTCTTGATTTTGCTCTGCAGCAAAGATGGAAAGATGAGGTGAGAGATGGAAAAAAAAGCTTCGTATTCCTTGATGTCTTCTATGAAGATTGAATTCAGGACTTTCAAATTATGACACTGATGCACTGCTTGCTGCACTAAGAAGGCACTTACCAGGTATGCAGCCCGGCAGCACCAGCAAGTAGGACAGCTTACAAGGTATTGAAGGCCATAAAATAATGCACAGTTTGCAAAAAAAAAATCCAAGCCTAATTGGAGTCGAACTTATAATCTTGTGATTTTTAGTCAAATGCGTTATCCATTGCACCACTGGCCCAGGATAGAGTGAGCAAGTAGCAATAGGAGGCAGTGGGCATGGCGGAGGCACTAAATAAATACTTTGCATCTGTCTTTACCAAGGAAGAAAATGCTGCCAAATTGTCAGTAAAGGAAGATGTCGTTGAGATACTGGATTGGCGAAAAATTCATAAAGAGGAGGTACTTGAAAGGCTGTCTGTACTTAAAGTAGAAACGTAACCTGGTCCGGATGGGATGCATCCTACTTTGCTGTGGGAAGTAACGGTGGAAATTGCAGAGGTACTGGCCATAATCTTCCAAACATCCCTTGGTATGGGGGTGATGCCAGAGGACTGGAGAATTGCAAATGTTACATTCTTGTTCAAGAAAGGGTGAATGATAAAACCCAGCATCTACAGACCAGTCAGTTTAACCTCGGTAGTGGTAAAGTTCTTGCAACGATAATCCGGGATAGAATTAGCAGTCACTTGGACAAGGATTAGGGAAAGCCAGCACGGATTTGTTAAAGGCAAATCGTGTTTAACTAACTTGATACAGTTTTTTGACAAGGTAACAGAGAGGGTCGATGAGGACCATTCGGTTGATGTGGTGTGTATGGACTTTCAAAAGGCGTTTGATACAGTGCCGCATAATAGGCTTGTCATCAAGATTGAAGCCCATGGAATAAAAGGGGCAGTAGCAGCATTGATACAGAATTGGCTGAATAACATGAAGCAGAGTGTAGTGGTGAATGACTGATTTTCGGAATGGAGGGAGGTATACAGGGGTCGATTCTGGGACCACTGCTTTTCTTGATAATATTGCTGACTTGTTCTGGATTCCCCCTCCAGAAGAAATAATTTCTCTGTATCTACCTTATTGTATACCTTTATTATTTTAAACACCTCAGTGAGATCACATCTCAATGTTCCAAACTCATGGGAATAAAAACCAAGTTCATGCCACCTATCCTCATAATTTAATCCTTTTAACCCCGGCATCATTCTGGTGAATCTGCACTGTATCTTTCCCAAGGCCGATTGATCTCTCTCTCGGTTCAGTGCCCAGTTCTCCAGATGGGGTCTGACCAAGGTTCTTTGCAACTGAAGCATCACTTCTGTATTCCAACCCCACTCAAGATAAAGGTCAACATTAAATTAGACTTGTTGATTATTGTCAAGATTTGTAAGGTATTTGCAAAGGATTCGAGGGAATCTTAGAGTTGGGATTTTTCTTTATTCTGTCCACTCAAGGAGTTTGATAACAGACTTACTCCTTTGAATTTAGTGCTGGATTATTGGTCCGTGATGTGTTTACTTGTTTGTATTTTGTTCAATGCATTTGATGAGTGTATTTAAATTGAAGACGAGATTTCCAGGCCTGATGCTCTATTCACGCATTGAAGGTGAGAGAGATGCTGTGGGACACACGATAAGTCCAGTAGCTGAAAGTGATTCACAGACTGGGTTTTGTGTTTAGTGATCCCGGGTACATTACCGATACCTTCCATGGATCTGAAGGCTGGATAAGGCAATCAGGAAGGACCGGGGAACTGGGACTTGGCCATGAGAGTAATTGAAGGTATGCGAGCTGAAATAATCTGCAGTGAGAAAGGAGAATAGGCATAATAATCGGTAATTAGGACATCAATTAGTCTCTTATCTTGAATTCAGCAAGTAATTGAACCATTCCGTTTGAAACAAAGTTGATTTATTTGACATAGATCCAGAATATTGAATTTCAGCCCAGTTATAGCGGTTATTAACATCAGCAGAAACAAATCCCAACTGCCAGAATGAAGTTCTGCTGCTGAAACCCTCATCCGTGCCTTTGTTTGCTTCTAGACTCGACTATTCCAATGCTCTCCAGGCCCGGCCTTCCACTTGACACCCTCCGTAAACTTAAACCCACAATCTCCAGATCAATAATCAGTCACATTATTCATTGTGTCACTGGCCCAGGCTGTGGAGAACACAGAGCAGCTCACACTCCCACAGCGCTGCGGTATGAGCAGGTACCGAGTCAGCCTCAGTCATGAGCACTGGAATCCACGAGTCCGGGTGTGTCAAAGGTGCACGGTGAACAATCACCAAAGTGAAATATTTTTGCCGCTTCCCTTCGATATCTCAGCTGGTAGCGCGACAAGACTGTCGTGGAAAATAAGATAAAGTCATCCTTACGTCATTTGTTCAATTCCTGCTCGAAGGAGTATGCGTGATTTTGCAATAAGCAGCAGTTAGTTCAAGGTCACTCTCTTAACTTTACACGCAACGTGCAGATTAACATGTTGCCATGAAGGCACAGGACGCCTCTTTTCCTTTCTCAAACTTTAAAACTTTCTGTGTCTGCCCAAACACGGCTGTTTTGCCTCTGCTCACCAGCAGGGAGTGCTTTTGAGCAGCAATACTTCAAAACACTCAGCTCTCACTTTCAGGCAAAAGATGTCTTCGATCAGCTCCGGACTCCACGAGTCTGAACATGTCAACAGGCGCACGGTGAACAATCACCAAAGACAATTTTTTGTATCACTTCCCTGGGATAGCTCAGCTGGTAGAGCGGAGGACTGTAATGAATTAAACAATTGAAGTAATCCTTAGGTCGCTGGTTCAATTCCGGCTCGAAGGAGTGAGTGTCCTTTTGGAATAAGCAGCAATTACCTCAAGGTCGCTCTCTGAACTTTAACGGCAGTTTACAGATTAACATGTTGCCACTGAGTCACAGGACACCACTTTTCCTTTCTCAAACCTGAAAGCTTTCTGTGTGTGCCCGAGCACGGCTGTTTCACTCGAGTATTTCCCTCTGCTCACCAGCAGGGAGTGCCTTTGAGCAGCAACACTTCAAATCGCCCTCAATTTCAGGCAAAAAGGTCTTCGATCAGTCAGTCAGACAGGGCTGACGCTGCTCCCTCAAGCTCGGGCGGCCGTTGCTTTCCGGTGACCTCGTCTTCCTTCCTCGGGCTCTTCTCAGCATCATTCATGATTACTGCGGCTTCCCGTTCTGCTGTTCCTCACTTGCTGATGCTCGATAACGCCGATTGGAGCAAAGTATTTAATATATTCAAGGAGCGGCAACCCAAATCAAGATTTCTCTGCTGGTCGTGGAGCAGCTTGGAGGCGAGTGCGAGGCGGGAACTGTGAAGGACGATTTACAAACAGCAAACGAGGAATTAGCTCAACTGGTAAAGCTGTCACTTAGCATGTGAGAAGTAGTGGGATCATTTATTATATTCTCCACTCACCGATTGTCTTGGTGCAATTATACAGAAAGAAGAGTGTTGTCAGCGAGTCCATAGCCCATCTACTTCCTAAACTTTACTGTGTGTTTGAGTACAGAGAGGTCAAGGGGCAGAACATCTTTTGATGGGCTGCAGTCAGCAAAAGTTCTTGATTTTGCTCTGCACCAAAGATGGAAAGATGAGGTGAGAGATGGAAAAAAAGCTTTGTAATCCTTGATGCCTTCTCTGAAGATTGAATTCAGGACCTTCAGATTATGACACTGATGCACTGCTTGCTGCACTAAGAAGGCACTTACCAGGTCTGGAGCCAGGCAGCACCACCAAGTTGGACAGTTTGCAAGGTATTGAAAGCAATAAAATAATGTACAGTTTGCAAAAAAATTCCCAAACCAAGTAGGAATCGAACCTCTTGTTTTCTAATCCATAATCATATGCGTTATCCATTGCACCACTAGTCACAATTATAGTGAGGAAGTAGCATTGTGAGGCAGTGAGCATGGCAGAGGTACTAAATAAATACTTTCCATCTGTCTTCACCATGGAAGAAGATGCTGCCAGAATGTCAGTAAAGGAAGATGTCGTTGAGATACTGGATTGGCTAAAAATTCATAAAGAGGAGGTACTTGAAAGGCTGGCTGTACTTAAAGTAGAAACGTCACCTGGTCCGGATGGGATGCATCCTCGGTTAGTGAGGGAAGTAACGGTGGAAATTGCAGAGGTACTGGCCATAATCTTCCAAACATCCTTCGATATTGGGGTGATGCCAGAGGACTGGAGAATTGCAAATGTTACACCCTTGTTCAAGAAAGGGTGAAAGATAAAACCCAGCGTCGACAGACCAGTCAGTTTAACCTCGGTCGTGGGGAAAGTTCTAGCAACGATAATCCGGGATAGAATTAGCAGTAACTTAGACAAGTATTAGGGAAAGCTAGCACGGATTTGTGAAAGGCAAATTGTGTTTAACTAACTTGATAGAGTTTTTTGATGAGGAGCAGAGAGGGTCGATGAGGGCAATGCAGTTGATGTGGTGTGTTTGGACTTTCAAAAGGTGTTAAAGTGCCGCATAATGGGCTTGTCATCAATATTAAAGCCCATGGAATAAAAGGGGCAGTAGCAGCATTGATACAGAATTGGCTCAATAACAGGAAACAGAGAGTAGTGGTGAACAGTTGTTTTTCAGAATGGAGGGAGGTGCGCAGTGGTGTTCCCCAGGGGTCGGTGCTGGGACCACTGCTTTTCTTGATATATATTAATGACTTGGACCTGAGTATACAGGGCACAATTTCCAAACTTGAAAGTGCAGTGAACAGTGAGGATAATAAACTGTGAGGAGGAGAGTGATTTACTTCAAGAGGTTCCCAATTCGATTCGGAAATGCAGTGGATCCGTGGCTCTAACGCAGGCGGATACCCTAAATGGGAAGATATGGAGGAAAAATTTGGATAAATGAGATGGTGGCCGGGTATGAGACGGGATATTAAAGATCTTGTGGTGGGATTTGTGATTGGTGCTCGGTGGATGGGATGCCAATCAACCGGGCTGCTTTGTCCTGGATGGTGTCGAGCTTCTTGAGTGTTGTTGGAGCTGCACTCATCCAGGCAAGTGGAGAGTATTCCATCATACTCCTGACTTGTGCATTGTAGATGGTGGAAAGGCTTTGGGGAGTCAGGAGGTGAGTCACTTGCTGCAGAATACCCAGCCTCTGACCTGCTCTTGTAGCCACAGTATTTATATGGCTGGTCCAGTTAAGTTTCTGGTCAATGGTGACCCCGAGGATGTTGATGGTGGGGGATTCGGTGATGGTAATGCCGTTGAATGTCAAGGGGAGATGGTTAGACTCTCTCTTGTTGGAGATGGTCATTGTCTGGCGCGAATGTTGCTTGCCACTTATCTGACCAAGCCTGGATGTTGACCAGGTCTTGCTGCATGCAGGCACGGACTGCTTCATTATCTGAGGGGTTGGGAATGGAACTGAACCCTGTGCAATCATCAGTGAACATCCCCATTCCTGACCTTATGATGGAGGGAAGGTCATTGAAGAAGCAGCTGAAGATGGTTGGACCCAGGAGCTCTTGCAGCAATGTCCTGGGGCTGAGATGATTGGCCTCCAACAACCACTACCATCTTCCTTTGTGCCAGGTATGACTCCAGCCACTGGAGAGTATTCCCCCGATTCCCATTGACTTCAATTTTGTCCCCCATAATGAAAATTGGAACTATGTGAGCTACCTTCTAATCTCAGGGGACTATCGCTGACTCTATTGAGCTGTTGAGGATACAGGCAAGGGGCTCACAGAGCACCCGTCCCATCTCTTTAAACACCCGGGGGTGAATATCATCTGGACCTGGAGCTAAACCTATTTTAAGATTTCATATTTTATCCAAGATCACGTCCCTTTCTATTTTAATATTTATGATGTTATTGTTGACAGCACATCCCACAGCTGGAATCTGAGCATCATCTACAGGAGTGTAGACTGATGAGAAATAGTCATTTAACAGCTCTGCCATAGCCCGGGAATCAGCCCTGAACTGTCTTTCAGTGGCCCGAAACCATCTTTAATGGTCTTCTGACTCCTGACGTAGCTGGAAAGGCGTTTGCTATTATTAGCACATTTGTGCACCATCTTCTTTTCAAAGATCTCTTAGCTTCTCTAATGGCTGCTTGTGTCTCCCTCGATTGTGGGTGATATTTGTCCCAATTCTCCTGTCAACTGAATTCATCCTGATCTGACTGTAAGACAGTTCGGGGAGTCAAGAATAATTCACCGCTAGACCCACACTGACAAGTAAAACCCCAGACGGTTCCTTAGTAAGGATTCCTCTGGTACCTCAGCATACATTTGTCAGCTATCTTGCAGTCCACTCCTGGAGGCCCCACTCCCTGAGCCTGCAACCTTCAGCAGGGTCAGTGGTGGAGTTCCGCAGTGGGAGTGATCCCAGAGTAACTGTCGGGATCGCCCCCACCCTGTGGATGGTCCGGGTCGTGTATTTTTAGTGATCCTGGTGTCTAACACGCACACAGCAATAAAACCATGAATTCTGGAAACACACTGCAGGTCCTTCTTTATCTGGAGATCGAATGACTGTTGTATAATTGTACCAGCAGTTAACAGGCTCCTGTGAACTCCTCCCACTGCTATTTTGATGCAGACTTTAAATCATTTATTTTTAACGGGTTTATTTTAAATGAGTTAAAGCCTGCCTTAAATGGTAGACTCAGGACTGTCACACAAACAGGTTAAATCTTCATAGAATAATTACCACAGTCATTTTTAGACTGGACTCCGCACGGAGACTTTGCTGTCAGAGAAGAGAGATGAGAAAGACCAAAGTGCCGTTTGCCCCTCTCAGTGTGGCCCTGAAGGACTGTGTCCAGGCTGAAGTTCTGCTCCCCCCAGATTGTCCTTTCTGAGCTCCAGTCAGGTGATGCTAAACACTCAGGTGGGAAAGACTAAAATCTACAACAAGGTGTTTAAAACAAATCTGATTTATTTAATAGATATCCAGAATATTAAACTCCAGCCCAGTTATAGGGGTTATTGACATCAGAAGAAACAAACCCCAACTGTCAGAATGAACATGGTTCAGTCTTGGATGTGATTAACAGCAGAATCCAACCCCTGCAGTCATATGTGAACTCGCTGGTGTCTCAGCACGTGTGATGACTGAGTGAATCCCTTCCCACACACGGAGCAGGTGAACAGTCTCTCCCCAATGGGCATGTGTTGATGTGTCAGCAGTTCATTTCTGCTTTTAAAGCTCTTCTCACTGTCAGTGAATTAAAAGGTCACTCAATAGTGTGAACAAGTTGATGTCTCAGAAGGTGGGATGATCGAGTGAATCCCTTCCCACACACGGAGCAGGTGAACAGTTTCTCCCCAATGGGCATGTGTTGATGTGTCAGCAGTTCGTTTCTGATTTTAAATCTCTTCCCAAAGTCAGAACATTTAAAGGTCTTTCATCAGTGTGAACTCGCTGGTGTCTCAGCAGGGTGGATGACCGAGTGAATCCCTTCCCACACACGGAGCAGGTGAATGGCCTCTCCCCAGTGTGAGTGCGCTGGTGTGTCAGCAGATAAATTTTGCTTTTAAATCTCTTCTCACACTCAGAACATTTAAAAGGTCTCTCATCGGAGTGAACTCGCTGGTGTGACAGAAGGTTGGATGACCGAGTAAATCTCTTCTCACACAAGGTACAGGTGAACGGCCTCTCCCCTGTGTGACTGCGTTGGTGTCTCACCATTTCGTTTCTGATTTTAAATCTCTTCTCACAGTCAGGACATTTAAAAGGTCTCTCATCAGTGTGAACTTGCTGGTGTGACAGAAGGTGTGATGAATGAGTGAATCTCTTCTGACACACAGAGCAGATGAACGACCTCTCCCCAGTGTGAACTCGCTGGTGTGTCAGCAGAGTGGATGACCGAGTGAATCCCTTCCCACACACGGAGCAGGTGAACGGCCTCTCCCCAGTGTGAGTGCGTTGGTGCGACAGCAGATTCCTTTTGCTTTTAAACCTCTTCTCACAGTCAGAACATTTAAAAGGTCTCTCATCAGTGTGAACTCGCTGGTGTCTCAGCAGGGTGGATGACCAATTAAATCCCTTCCCACACACGGAGCAGGTGAACGGCCTCTCCCCAGTGTGAGTTTGTTGGTTTCTCAGTAGTTCGTTTCTGATTTTAAATCTCTTCCCACAGTCAGAACATTTAAAAGGTCTCTCATCAGTGTGAACTTGCTGGTGTTGCACAAGGTATGATGAATGAGTGAATCCCTTCCCACACACGGAGCAGCAGAACGGCCTCTCCCCAGTGTGAACTCGCTGGTGTGCCAGCAGGATGGATGACCGAGTGAATCTCTTCCCACACACGGAGCAGGTGAACGGCCTCTCCCCTGTGTGAGCACGTTGGTGTGTCAGCTGATTACTTTTGCTTTTAAACCTCTTCTCACAGTCAGAACATTTAAAAGGTCTCTCATCAGTGTGAACTCGCTGGTGTTGCAGAAGGTGTGATGACTGAGTGAATCTATTCTTACTCACGGAGCAGGTCAATGGGCTGTCCCCAGTGTGAACTCGCTGGTGTGATAGAAGCTGAGATGACCGAGTGAATCCCTTCCCACACGGTGCAGATGAACGGTCTCTCCCCAGTGTGAATGCGTTGGTGTGTCAGCAGATTACTTTTGCTTTTAAACCTCTTCTCACAGTCCGAACATTTAAAAGGTCGCTTATCAGAGTGAAATCGCTGGTGCATCAGGAGGCTGTCTGACTGAGTGAATCCCTTCCCACACACGGAACAGGTGAACGGCCTCTCCCCAGTGTGATTGCGTCGATGAATTTCCAGCAGTGAAGGGTAATTGAATCCCTTCCCACAGTCCCCACATTTCCACGGTTTCTCCGTGGTCCGGGTGACCTTGTGTCTCTCCAGGTTGGACGATCAGTTGAAGCCTCGTCGACACACACAACACGTATACAGTTTCTCCCCGCTGTGAATGGTGTGATGTTTTTTCAGGCTATGTAACTGGTTAAAGCTCTTTCCACAGTCAGTGCACTGGAACACTCTCACTCGGGTGTGTGTGTCTTGGTGCTTTTCCACTCACACTGATGTTTGAAATCTTCTCCCAGAGATAGAACAGACAAACATTTCTCCTTCCACATTCAAAGGCCGATGATATTCAGGTCCTGATGAATCGAGTGACTCTGTCAGATCTTGACGTGGTCTTTGGTTTGAGTTTCCTGTCTGCAAATCCTCCCCTTCTAATAACCTGTGAAAGGAGTTTATAAAAGTTATCACTGTAAGTACAGGATAAAAATTCAGATCAGATAACTCGTCGTTCTATGGAACATTCTTTCCTCTCTTATTCCTCAAAGCTGTAAATCCCCGTCCCACACACTCTCCCTCCTCGCTGTGCTGAAATCCAAACCCATCAAATCATCTTTCAGTGGTACTAAACCATGAGTGAAAGGGTGAGAGAGTGAATGTGAGAGAGTGAGTGTGAGAGAGTGAGTGTGAGAGAGTGAGTGTGAGAGTGTGACTGTGAGAGAGTGACTGTGAGAGAGTGAATGTGAGAGAGTGAATGTGAGAGAGTGAATGTGAGAGAGTGAGTGTGAGAGAGTGAGTGTGAGAGAGTGAGTGTGAGAGAGTGAGTGTGAGAGTGTGACTGTGAGAGAGTGACTGTGAGAGAGTGAATGTGAGAGAGTGAATGTGAGAGAGTGAATGTGAGAGAGTGAATGTGAGAAAGTGTGAGAGAGTGAATGTGAGAGAGTGAATGCGAGTACAGCAGTGGGCTCGATGTGGAGAATGAAGTGGGGCAGGTGGAGCATGTTTCAGTGGGGCAGCAGTGATCATAATCTCATTCGGTTTAGAACAGTTATGGAAAAGGACAAGGGACAGTCAAATGTGAAAATTCTTAACTGGAGGAGGGCTAATTTCATGAGTTAAAAAGGGATCTTGTCCAGGTGAATTGGTATCAAAAATTGGCAACAAAACAGTAATTGAACAATGGGAGGCCTTCGAGGAGGAGTGGGTTTGGTAGAGAGTAGACCGATTCCCATGAGGAGGAAAGGAATAGCATCCAAAGCTGGAGCTCCCTGGATGACGAAAGAAAAAGAGATCACCATTTCTCCTTCATTTCGACACTCCCTGACCGATCACCATTTCTCCTTCATTTACCGATGCTCCCTGAATGATCACCATTTCTCCTTCATTTACAAACGCTCGTTGACCGATCACAATTTCCCCCTCATTTGCATATGTTCCCTTATCGATCACGATTTCTCCTTCATTTACAGATGCTCCCTGACCGAATACCATTTCTCCTTCATTTACAGACCCTCCCTGACCGATTACCATTTCTCCTTCATTTACAGACACTCCCTGACCGATCACGATTTCTCCTTCATTTACAGACGCTCCGTGACCGATCACCATTTCTCCTTCATTTACAGACGCTCCCTGACCGATCACCATTTCTCCTTCATTTGCAGATACTCCCTGACTGATCACCATTTCTCCTTCATTTACAGACGCTCCCTGACCGATAACCATTTCTCCTTCATTTACAGACGCTCCCTGAGAATTCCCAGTTTACACCGCGCATGCGCGGGGCCGCGGCCTTTTGTTGAGAGTTGGTCCGGAGCGAAACGGGAGAAACCGGTAACCGGCGGGTAGTGAGGGGGGATAATGTTCACTGTTTATATTCGGGTCTGGGGCCGCACTCGGGGTTTGTGAAGCCTGAGCCTGGGCCTGAGCCCGGACCCGGGCCCCGGGGTTTATTGATCCTCTTGCTCCGATCCTCTCACCTGCACCGAACGCGCTCCTCCCGCAGCCTCGACTGACCGCGCATGCTCAGGACACACTGCCCGATAATGAGTCAGACTGCGCCTGCGCCCTGTGCTCCACTGATTCAGATAGGGCACAATCTGTACCGCGCTGCATGCTGGGTGATGCAGCCGCCATTAATGATCTTAATATCAGGCCGAAAAGCAAAGACATTGGATGCAGAGAGAGCGCGTATGGATCAAAAATAATAAAATAAACTGAAACCCCAGCTCTTTGTGCCATTTAAACCGGCACAAACACACAGTGTAGACGCACCACCACTTTGGTGAACTCCAGAAAATATTTTTTAAGGTAACTTTTATTAATTTCGTGTTATTAAATGTTGCAACTGACGGGTTCAATTAATGTTTATTTTCGAACTGCACCTGAGGATGTCAGTCTCAACACTAATCCCGCCCTGGTGATTAAGGAGAGTTCCAGACCAAAAGGAGGAGCGGAAATTGACTGGAGGGGTGAGGGGTGAGTTGATCCTCCAACCAATCGGAGTGTGTGAGGGGTGGGAGTTGCGGCACCGAATGGGCGGTCTCAGCCCAGACGTCCCTCATTGTCTGAAACATAATTTTTAAAACCTAATTTATCTTAAACTCCAGGAGACAACTCGACCTTTCTGTTGCGTCTTGAAACAGATGAAACCAGATGAGGTGGAGCAAACATTTCAACATTTGTTAGAAAAACACATTAATTAAGAACAGCCAACATGGATCATTTGAGATAACTCAAGTCTGCTGATAAAGGAAATGCAGTGAATGTTGTGCCCATTGATTGCGAAAGGGTGTTTGGTGAGATGACGGACAGGAGGCTTGTAGATAAAATTAATACTTACCGTATTAAAGGGAATGAGGCAATTTGGATCGGAAGTTGTGTAAAGGACAGAAAACAGAGAGTAGTGGTTAATGGATGTTCTTCAGACTGGTGGGATGTAAACAGTGCTGTCCCCCAGGGTTAGTGTTGTGACCATTGCTCTTCTCAATATAGAGAATGTTCTGAGCTTGGGTATGTGGGACACAAGGTGACAATTTCTAGATGACGCCAAAATTGAGGCAACTGTGAAGGAGTGTCAGTGACTTCATTGTGACGTCCACGGGATAGTAAATGGGCCAGGTGGAATGTAATGCAGAGAAATGTGACGTTATGCGTTTTGAGAGGAAGAAAAATGAGATGAAATGTGCACTAAATGGTCAAAGTTTTAAAGTAGAGGAGCGGGGAGACTGAGGGGTGGAAGGTTCTAACCAATGCATTGTCTTATTAATTAACAAGTCTGAGAGTCAGCAACATTAAAGCCTCATTAAGAAATATATGAGCAAACTCTCTTCCCTCGACCATACCAGAGTAAACATGCAAATCCCCCGTGTCGACGAGATCAGTCCTCTGGATGGAACCACGGACGCCCTGAGCTTGATCTCCGGTGTCTCCAGTCCCAACTGCCCCTTACATCAGTAGCCCCTCACTTTTACACCCTGTTGTGATCCATCTCTGTCAGTGAAGCTGGAACTTCCCTAATCTGTGGTTTACAAAGACACATTGCTTGGTTCCCAGCAGTTACTTTTCTTCAGTCGTGTTCTCATGAACCCTAAACTACCCTGTTTACTGTTAATTAGAATCATAGAATCATAGAAAATTTATGGCACAGAACGAGGCCATTTGGCCTTAGGTGTCTGCGCCAGCCGAAAATGAGCCACCCAGCCGAATCCCACTTTCCAGCACTTGGTCCATAACCTTGTAGGTCACGGCACGTCAGGTGCATATCCGGGTTCCTTTTAAATGAGTTGAGGATTTCTGCCTCGACCACCCTTTCAGGCAGTGACTTCCAGACACCAACCACCCTCTGGGTGAAAAATGTTTTCATCAGCTCCTCAATAATCCTTCTACCAATCATTTTAAATCTATGCCCTGCCCCTTGTTTACTGACCTCTCTGCAAAGGGAAATCAGTCCTTCTTATCCACTCTATCTCGGCCATACATAAATTTGTACACCTCAATTAAATCACTCCTCAGCCTCCTCTGTTTCAAAGAGAACAATCGCAGCCTATAAATCTTTCTTCATAGCTAAAATTATCCAGTCCTGGCAACCTCCTCGTAAATCTCCCCTGTACCCTCTCTAGTGAAATTAAACCCTTCCTGTATTGTGGTGACCAGAACTCTACACAGTACTCAAGTTGTGGACTAAACATTGTTTAATACAGTTCCAGCATAACCTCCCTGGTCTTATATTCTCTGCCGTGGCGAATAAAGGAACGTATTCCACATGCCTTCTTAACCACCATATCTACCTGTCATGCTACCTTCAGGGATCTGTGCACATGCATTCCAAGGTCCCTCACGTCTTCTACACCGTTCAGTATCCTCCCATTTATTTGTGCTCCCTTGCCTTATTTGCCGGCCCCAAATGCATTACCTCACACTTCTCCGGATTGAATTCCATTTACCACTTTTCCGCCTCCCTGACCAGTCCATTGATATCTTCCTTCACTTTCCTCCTCACTATCAACCATCCGGCCAATTTTGTATCATCTGCAAACTTCTTGATCAAGCCCCCTACATTTAAGTCCAAATCATTAGTAAACATCACAAAAAGCAAGGGACCGAGTACTGAGCTCTGCGGAACCCCACTGGAAACAGCCTTCCAGTCATAAAAACACCAGTCGATCATCACCCTTTTCTTCCTGCCACTGAGCCAATTTTGGATCCAACTTGCAACTTTGCCTTGGATCCCATGAGATTGTACTTTTTTGACCAGTCTGCCATGTGCAATCTTGTCAAAACTCTTGCTAAAATCCATGTAGACTACATCAAATGCATTACCCTCATCGACTCTCCTTGTTACCTCCTCAAAAAATTCAATCAAGTTAGTCAGACACGACCTTCCCATAACAAATCCACGCTGACTGTCCTTGATTACTCCGTGCCTTTCTAAGTGATGGTTTATCATGTCCCTCAGAATTGATTCTTAAACTTGCCCACCACCAAAGTTAGACTAACTGGCCTGTAATTACTCGATCTGTCCCTCGGTCTCTTTTTAAACAATAGTACAACATTAGCAGTCCTCCAATCCTCCAGCACCACGCCTGTATCCACTGAGAATTGGAAAATGATGGTTAGAGCCTCCGTTATTTCCTCCCTTGCTTCTTTTAACACTCTGCGATACATTTCATCCCTCTCTGATGATTTATCTACTTTCAAAGATGCTGAACCCCTCAATGCTGCTTCTCTCACTAAGTTTATCGCATCCAATATTTCACACTCCTTCTCCTTAACTACAACGTCTGCACCATCCCTCTCTTTTGTGAAGACAGAAGCAAAGTGTTCATTAAGAACCATACCTACATCATCCGCCTCCACACATAGGTTCCTTTCTTGGTCTCTAAAAGTCCCTACTCTTCCCTTCATTATCCTCTTGTTCTTAATGTATTTATTAAACATCTTTGGATTTTCCTTGATTTAATTTGCCAATATTTTTTGATTCCCTCTCTTTGGTTTTCTAATTTCCTTTTTAATTTCACCCCTGCACTTTTTATACTCCTCGAGGCTTTCTGTATTATTGAGCTCTCGGTGTCTGACATGAGCTTTCCTTTTCTGCCTTATCTAACCCTGTATGCTGCTTGACATCAGGAGATAAAATTTTATATTCATTAAATAAGCATCACACATTACAATCTGATCTATTATATTGCTCACGCTGGTTTAGGTTTACATTATGGTTAATAACAGAAAAAGTCCTGTTCCTTCCCTTTATCGGATCAGAGATTCCAACCAGCCGATTCTGTGGAATGGAATGGCTGATTTGTGTTGCCATGGCGACCTGCCTGCAGTCAAGCGCCTGTTTGAGTTTCTAACTCAGATTAAACTTCTCTTTCCCATAATACACATTATATCAGACATTTAATGTCAATGTATTTTAGCCATGTTATGTTAATATTTCTAAAGCCTGCAAAGTGTTCAGATACACAAACCTTTAAAAGTGGGAGGTCAAGTTGATCAAGTGGTTGAAAAAATTCATGTGATCCTCGGTTTTACAAATAGGGGTATAGAGCACAAAAGGACAGAGGCCATGTAAACCTGTACAAGTTATTGGTTAGGCTGCGGTTAGAATATTGTGTCAAGTTTTGGGGATATTACACTCGGGAAAATGTCAAGGCCATGGAGAGAGTGCAGAAGAGATTCACTGAAATGTGAAATACCAGTGACGAGAGACTTTAGTTATGAGGAGAGACTGGAGAAACTGGGACTCTTTTCATAGATCAAAGAACGGTAAGGGGAGATCTCAGGGTAGTGTTCAAAATTTGATTATGGGCATTGTCTAAATGTGTTAGGGACACTCAATGTCTCCTAATGTCTGTGTACAGGCGAGGAGCAGATGGGTTTATCTTATCATCTTCTGGTTAAATGTTGTTCTCATCGAGGTGAGCACCCAGTGTTAACACTCTCCAGACAGGTACAGCACGGGTTAGATACAGAGTAAAGACCCTCTACACTGTACCATCAAACACTCCCAGGACAGGTACAGCACGGGTTACATACAGAGTAAAGCTCCCTCTACACCGTACCATCAAATCCTCCCAGGACAGGTACAGCACTAGTTAGATACAAAGTTAAGATCCTCTCTACTTTGCCTAATTTGCCATTAAACAGTCCTGCGTTGCCTTGCACCTTTCCAAGGAGCTGCACTGATTCGGTGCGTGCGTTTTGGAAATGGAAACAGTTCCACCAGCAGCTTGTGGTAATATTTCCCCTCACTGTCCATTTCATGTACCTGCCGACCCGCACTTGGTGCTGTCGTTGTCTGAACAAGTCTTTCATGTTCTAACAGCAAATTCCATTTTGTGCGAGCAACTTGTCTGGGACGAAAGTGACGTGAGTTTCAAAGGTACAAGTCGGAAAGGCAGCGTTGGTCTGTTTGCTTGAATGAAAATTGCAGCGGATTCGCTGGTGGTCCAGTGCTGAGGATTCGGCGCTCTCGCCGCCGCGGCACCATGTTTGATTCCCGATCAGGGAATTTGACTTTCCTGGTGTTGTTCAAAATAGCACCAACCAAATTCCCCTGACTGAGCAAAAAGCTCGCTCCTGATCAACATGAGCAATTTCACCGCTCCTGCCTGAACAGCCAGCAGCCCATCATTCTTCAATTTTACAACCCATAAGAGCGATACACAATGCACTTTCTTGCATTCTGTAAAATGCCTCCTGTTCGAAAGTCGTGCCGCTGATCAAAGTCTGCATGATGTTTTCTTGCCATTTCTGTCATGAGTTGGAAAAGATCTGCTGCCTGACACTTTAAATGTTGGCGACCTTGGAAAGGTGCAAGGCAACGCAGGTGTGTCATGTCTCACTTGAAGCAATTGACACACACAAGATGGGCGGAACAGTGGCAAATGGAATTTAACCCGGAAAAGTGCGAGGTGATGCACTTTGGAGGGACTAACAAGGCAAGGGAATACACAATGAATGGGAGGACCCTAGGCAAGACAGAGGGTCAGAGGGATCTTGGTGTGCAAGTTCACAGATCCCTGAAGGCGGCGGAACAGGTAGATAAGGTGGTAAATAAGGCATATGGGATACTTGCCTTTATTAGCCGAGGCATAGAATATAAGAGCAAGGAGGTTATGATGGAGCTGTATAAAACACTGGTTAGGCCACAGCTGGAGTACTGTGTGCAGTTCTGGTCGCCACACTACAGGAAGGATGTGATCGCTTTGGAGAGGGTGCAGAGGAGATTCACCAGGATGTTACCAGGGCTGGAGCGCTTCAGCTATGAAGAGAGACTGGGAAGATTGGGTTTGTTTTCCTTGGAGCAGAGGAGGGTGAGGGGGGACATGATTGAGGTGTACAAAATTATGAGGGGCACAGATAGGATGGATACTAAGGAGCTTTTTCCCTTCGTTGAGGGTTCTATAACAAGGGGACATAGATTCAATGTAAAAGGCGGAAGGTTTAGAGGGGATTTGAGAAAGAACTTTTTCACCCAGAGGTTGGTTGGAGTCTGGAACTCACTGCCTGAAAGGGTTGTGGAGGCAGGAACCCTCACAACATTCAAGAAGCATTTGGATGAGCACTTGAAATGCCATAGCATACAAGGCTATGGACCAAATGCTGGAATATGGGATTAGAGTGGACAGGGCTGATGGCCGGCGCGGACACGATGGGTCGAAGGGCCTCTCTCCGTGCTGTATAACTCTATGACTCTATGACCTTTAACTGTAGCTCACAGTGTCCGAACAGTCACTGTTATCATTAGCCTTTTATGTATCTTCTTGCACTTCATTTCCTGAACAACACTAGCTGATCACAGCATCGCTTTCTTCAAGCTGAATCCCAGTGTGAAAAAATGAACAATTTCAAAGCAAAGCAACGTGTGCAAGATTGGAAGGAGAATGCGAGAGGAGATAATTGGCATGGATCAGTGATCTCTTGAGCATTCAGACATTCATTATCTGAAAGAAGCACGAGATGATATTTTTGTCTAGATTTATCAGTGTGGAAAAGAAGCAGGGAGTTGAGATCCTTTTGTCCATTCATCCTGCAACAGACAAAATCCTTCGCCTCTCAATACCCAGCATCTTTCTTTCCAACTCCTTGCTCTGCAGGGAAGTCTTGGTTTCATTAATTCTCCGTGTTTGCAGCAAACATCTAATTCACCTGGCAGATCTGGCCGTGTCTTCTAGTCAAACGTCATCCCATCGTGTTGACATCATGTTAGCAACTCAAGATAAGCTGTTTTATGTTGATGGAATGCATTCGAGCCAGTTTTCTGGATCAATATGTTGAGGAACCAACAATGGAACGGGCTATTTTAGATCTAGTATTGTGTAATGAGACAGGATTAATTAGAAATCTTATTGTAAATGATCCTCTGGCGAAGAATGATCATAATATGATAGAATTTCATATTGAGTTTGAGAGTGATGTCGTTAAGTCCGATACTAGGGTCTTAAAATGTAATCAAAACCAATAACGTTGTTATGAGAGGTGAGTTGGCTTAGGAGTTTGGGACATTAGATTAAAAATATGATGGTAGATAAGCAATGGCGAACATTTAAAGAAATAATTCATTATTCCTCAACAAAATTACATTCGTTTGAGGATTAAAAACTCCACCGGAAAAGTGGTGCAACCTTGGTTAACTGGAGAAATTAATAATAGTATTAGGTTAAAAGAGGCTTACAATGGTGCCAAAAAGAGTAGTAAGCCTGAGGATTAGGAGGGTTTTGGAAATCAGCAAAGGATGACCAAGAAATTGCTAAAATGGGAGAAAATAGAATGAGGGTAAACCAGCAAGAATTATAAAAATGGATTGTTAGAGCTTCTACAAGAGTGTTTTAAAGTAAGAGATTAGCGAAAGTAAACATGGGTCCCTTGGAGGCAGAGACTGGAGAATTTATAATGGAGAATAAGGAATGGCAGAGATGTAAACAAGTATTTGGTATCTGTCGTCACAGTAGATGACACAAAAATCATACCGGAACTATTGGGGAACCAAGGTTCAAATGAGAGTGAGGAACCTAAAGCAATTAATATTAGTAATGAAAAAGTACCGGATATATTAATGGGACTAAAAGCTGACAAATTCATTGGCCCTGATGGCCGACATCCTAGGGTTTTAAAAGATTTGGCTGCAGAGAAAGTTGGTTTTATCTTCCAGAGTTCCCATGATTCTGGAAAGGTCCCCATGGATTGGAAGGTACCAAATGTAACCCCGCTAGTCAAGAAAGGAGGGAGAGAGAAAACAGGGAAATGCAGGCCATTTGGCCTGAAAATAGTAGTAGGGAAATTGCGAGAATTTATTACTAGGGACTTGGTAAGAGGGCACTTAGAAAATCATAATATGGTTAGGCACATGCAACACGGTTTTATGAAAGGGAAATTGTGTATGGCAACTCTATTAGAGGTTTTGAGGGTGTAGATAGCAGGTACTTTAGTTCTGTCTTCACAAAGGAGGACACAAATAACCTCCCGGAAATGTTAGGGTACCAAAGGTCTAGTGAGAGGGAGAAAATGAAGGAAATCAGTATTAGTAAAAAAAAATAGTGCTTGGGAAATTAATGGGGCTGAAAGCTGACAAATCCCCAGGGCCTGATAATCTACATCCCAGAGTACTAAAGGAAGTGGCCTTGGAAATAATGGATGCTTTGGTGGTCATCTTCCAAAATTCGATAGACTCTGGAACAGTTCCTCCAGATTGGAGGGTGGTAAATGTAACCCCACTATTTAAAAAAGGAGGGAGAGAAAAAAACAGGGAACTACCGACCAGTTAGCCTAACATCAGTAGTGGGGAAAATGCTGGAGTCCATTATAAAGGATGTGATAACAGAACACTTGGAAGGCATTAACGGGATTGGACAGAGTCAGCATGGGTTTATGAAAGGGTTTGGGGATTTGTTGACGTACAGAAAACAGAAAGTCGGAATAAAGAGGTCATTTTCGGGTTGGCAGGTTGTAACTAGAGGGGTGCCGTGAAGATCAGTGCTTGGGCCTCAGCTATTTACAATCTATATTAATGACTTAGATGAGGGGACCGAGTATATTGTATCCAAGTTTGCTGACGATACAAAACTAAGTGGGAAAGTAAGCTGTGAGGAGGACGCAAAGAGGATGCAAAGTGATACAGAAAGGTTAAGTGAGTGGGCTAGAAGTTGGCAAATGAAGTATAAAGTGGGGAAATGTGAGGTTATTGACTTTGGTAGGAAGAATAGAAAAGCAGAATACATTTTAAAAGGTGAGAGATTAAGAAATGTTTGTATTCAGAGGGATTTTTGTGTGCTTGGACACGGATCACAGAAAGTTAACATGCAGATGCAGCAAGCAATTAGAAAAGCAAATGGTATGTTGGCTTTTATTGTGAGGTGGTTGGATTACAAAGATAAGGAAGCCTTGCTGTAATTATGTGGTTTGGTGAGACCACATCTGGAGTACTGTGTACAGTTTTGATCTCCTTACCTGCGGAACGATACACTTGCCTGAGCGTGGGTGTAACAAAGGTTCACTGGATTGATTCCTGGGATGACAAGGTCGTCCTGTGAGGAGAGATTGAGTAGAATGGGCCGATATTCTCTGCAGTTTGCAATAATGAGATGATCTAATTGAAACATGTTAAATTCTTAGAGGGCTTGACAGGTTAAATCCTTGGAAGCTGTTTCCCCTAGCTGGAGAGTCCAGAACTAATGGTTATAATCTCGAGATAAGGGGCCGGCCATTTTGGACAGAGATGAGGAACAATTTCTTCACTGAGAGGGTTGTGAACCATTGGAACTCTCTACCCCAGAGGGCTGTGGATGCTGAGTCATTGGATAGATTCAAAACAGTGATAGATCGATTTTTGGACACGAAGGAACTCAAGGGATATGGGAATAGGCCGGGGAAGGAGAGTTGAGGTCGAAGATCAGCGATGACGTTATCAAATGGCGGAGCAGGCTCGAGGGACTGTTTGGCCAACTCTTGGGCCAACTCTTGCTCCTTTCGCTGATGTTGGTCCGCTGGAAAAGCAGAACTTGCCAGCTGTTTTAAATTTTTTAGCCTGAATAGGGACTTGAACCCTGGACTCTCAAATTACTACCTGTTTTAAAAGTCTGATGCTCGACCGACTGACCTATCCAGGCGCCCCGCTAAACTGGTTTCCATCATAGAGATTCATGGTGGGACTCTGAATTATCCCTGTCGAAGCCGAATTCGGGGGAATATCCCTTCGATCGAATTTTCAGCAACGTGTTGAGGAGAATCCTTGTTTCTGTTGAACATGATGTAAGAAACATGGACAGTGAACTCGTGATTTTGCAATTCTTCTTGTTTGTACAAAATGTCTTGTCATTCCTCAGCACCAATTAAAAAAAACACTTTACCCAATGGCTCAAAAGCTAAACTTGTTCCACACGGGAGCTGGAAAATGCCTCTCGACATTTCAGCCGATCAACAATTGAAAGCTGAATAATTTCACCCGATAAACCGTGACACCAGGCAGCAGATTTGCCTCCCGAATTTTCCCTACACGACACTTCAAACCGATGAATACCTGCTTCACGGAAAGAAGAATTGTGTTTTTGGTTCTTTAGATTTAAAGATCTCGTGCCAGCCGCTTTATTATTTTATCTATCACCAATCGCCCCCTCTCTCCCTCCAAGAAACAAATAAACTCTCACCTGCTATTGCAAGACGGGAGGCCAGAGGAGCCTCAGTGCCCACATGGGGACATGAAGAAGTCGATGTGTTATGGAACCGGTTTTACCTTGAACTCCAGTCAAAATGTTGAGAAGGTTCAACTACTTTAGACGGCGCTGGAACTCACAACCCCAGCATTTCTCGAGCGTATAATTATTGTAGAAATAACGCGCGCTGACCGATTGCGCCACTGGAGCCGCGCACGGTCTGTGTCACCAGTGCTCCCATCAAACAGCTTCATCCTCCGTCTCTCAATTATCACTTCCTGATCTTTCCCACACAGAAGCCTCCAACCAAGAGGCGCTTCGTTAAACATCCGCAGTGACCGTTAAAAGCCGTGGCATCTGAAACAAAACCCCAGATGATAAGAACTTTTAATTATATTATTATTATTAACTTAAGGACAATTATTTTGATGCTACTTTGTGGATTTGGGGAAATTGGGAGCTGAAACTAAGAAACTCTCTCTGAGCTGTCGTTGATTGAAGAGATGGGCGTTATTTCATTTAAAAACCGAGACTCGGAACTTTCTGATGGAGAAGTGTGACAGAAGATTGTGGTCAGTGGCAGTTGTCGGGGAGATCCAGAGGAGAGGGAGAAAAGTCAAAGTCACAGCTATGACAGCTCAAGTACTCTGCTTACCTGTAATATTTAATAAGTAATGTACAGTACAGGATAAACAAGTTTGGTATAGGTTATAAAAATGCTAAAAGTCCCGGGTTCAAAGGGGGGAATTTTAGTATTTTTAGTAAAGAGGGAACAGATTTAACCGCCAGACCGTAATCATTCCACATGGATCTGAAGCGTCTTGCGAAAACGGCAGTGCGAACTGTTATGTTCGTGTCATGACTTGAAAGACCCTCCAATTACCGACAGTATCTTTGAACGAGTTGTGCAGCAAAACCGTGATAGAAACCGCTTTGAATTCGTCAAACGTGTAGGTGACGGTATTGGGGTTGATAAGGGTCGATTTCAATTATTTGAAATCTCACCACGTGACCCGAAGATTGACCGCAGAATCGAGTTTTTCCTGTAAGTCCTGAATTGAAGGGACAGGCGCATCAAGCAGGTCGGAGAAATGAAGAGCAGAAAATGTGGATGAAACTTGCACGAATGAAAATCCCTGTCTGTTGGAAGACTCAGTCCCCAGTGGTGGAGAGGATTGGGATTTCAAGCTGTCTCACAGCTCACACACACACCATTGGTTCATTTAATCACCTTCAACAACTCGAATACATCATCACTTAATCTTCTACACACAAGGAAATACAAAACTTTTCTTTGCAACTTGTCCGCATAATTTAAACATTTTAGCTCCGGTATAATTCTGGTGAATCCGCGCTGCACTCCCTCCAAGGCCAATATATCCTCCCTGAGGTGTGTTGCCTGGAACTGAATGCAGGACTCGAAATGTGGCCTCAGCAGAGTTTATATAACTGTAACATAACTTACACCCCTTTGAATTCCAGCTCCTTTTAGATAAAGGCCAAAGTTCCATGAGCCTTTTGAATTATTTTTTGTAACTGTCCACTGATTTTTCATGATTTCTGCACTTGGACCCGTAAACATCTTTCCTCCTTCACAATTCCAATTTCTCACCAGTTAGAAAATATTCTCATCTATCTTGCTTAGGTCCAAAGTGGATGACCTCACACTTCCCCTTATTGAAAGATTGAACAGTCTTCGGCTCTTTTCCATCGAAAATAGAAGGCTGAGGGTGACCTGAAATAGGACTTTAAGATTATGCAGATAAGGTGTTTGCAATTTTGTGGGGAGGAGTCCAAAATTGGGGCCATAAGTATAAGATAGTCACAAATTAATCCAATATGACATTCAAGAGAACCATATTTACAAAGATGCTCGCCAGAATGTGCAACTCGCTCCCACAAGGAGTAGTTAAGGCGAAAAGCATGGATGCATTTACGGGGAAGCGAGATAAACACACGGAGGAGAAAGGAATATTAGGGTTTGCTCATAGGGTTAGATGAAGAGGGGTTGGAGGAGGCTCGTCTGCAGCATAAACACCGGCATAGTCTAGTTGGGCTGAATTGTCTGTTTCTGTGATGTACATTCTATGTAATTCTATGTAAGCTCCATCTGCCACAGTTTTACGAACTCACTTAATCTATCAATTTCGCTTTGTAACTTTATGCTCCCATCTACATTACTCACTGTGCCACCTAACTTGGTGTCGTCGACAAACTTGGATATATGGCTCTCTATTTCTTCATTTGCCTCATTTATACATATAGTAAAAAGCTGATGCCCCGGTACAGATCCCTGGGGGACACAACTAATCACAGCCTGTCAATTTGAGCACAGATTCATTATCCCTACTCTCTGTCTCCTACCTCCCAATCAACTCTCTACCCATGTCAATAGGTTGCTTTAATTTCCATGTGTTCTCATTTTTATTGACAGTCTCTTACGTGGTACCTTATCGAATGCCTCTGGAAGTCGATATAACATCCATAGACACTGCATTATCTACCACGTTAGTTACATCTTCAAGAAGTTCAGTTTGTTTCGTTAGACTTGACTTACCCTTTACAAATCCATGCTGGCTCACTCTGATCAATTCATATTTATCCAAGTGCTCAGTCATTCTTTCCCGAATAACAGATACGGGTAACTTCCCCACAACATACATCAGACTAAAAGTCTATAATGTCCTATTTTATCTCTGCTCCCATTCCTAAATAATGGAATGACATTGGCAATTTTTCAATCCATGGAACAAATCCTGAATCATGAGAGTATGAAAGATCATGACCAAAGCTTGTACAATCTCCTCACTTACTCCTTTTAATCCCCTGGGGTGGTAACCATCAGATCCTGGAGATTTTTCCATCTTTCGTCTCATTATTTTCTTCATTACCATTATTTTACTTACACTGAATCCCCTTGATTTATTTTTAGTTTTCCTCGTGTTTCTGGTCGATTATCCTCATGCTTTTCTGTGAGTATCAGCTGGTCTGCCATTTCCTGATTTTCAATTAAAATATCACCTCCATCTGTCTTTAAGGGGCCCACATTACTCTTAGTCACCCTTCTTTCTCTTAATGTACGTGTAAAAACCTTGATTGTTGTCTTAATTTCCCTCACAAGTTTTTCTCGTTTTCCCTTTTTGCACCTCTTACGATTTTTTAGTTTCAGCTCCACAATAAACAATACTTCGCTGTGAAATTTGCTCAATTAGTTCTTCAGTGTCAGAGCGAGAATTGTCTGATCCCCTAATTTATTTAATGTAACAAACAAACACAAGCACAAATATTCATCTGTGTATCAGCACACTGATGGACACACAAAGATGAACACAGTCTGAAACGCAGTCAGTATCGGGATTCACAGGGAAACGGGCAAGCGAAATGGACAAAGATAAAACAGTCTGAGCCCGCAAAAGAATGTGAGGTAGATATTAATGAGAGGAGGTTGGACACGCGGCCGTGAATGGGCTCAGAAGTGGCTAAGTTGGTTAACGTGCCTGTCTCGTTAAACAGGAAGTTCCTGCGTTCAACTTCCAACGGTACTTATGTGTAATTCGTGATATTTATTGAATTTGAGCAGCAAAAACGCACAGTTTGGTGTTTGTATTTTGTTCAGGAGCAACACGGAGTTGATCAGAATCTCTCTTCAAAAATCCTCTTTCATTATACAGACAGACCTCTCATAGAATGTGTCGCGAACACATTAATGTGAAGAAACGTTCTTGTTTCTGGGCTCGTTGAGGGCGGGGTATAATTTTTGATTCGAGTTTCATAACGCGGAGAAACCCAAATTTGGCCCGAGACTTTTGATCTTGACGTGCCGTTCAAACATTTGCAAAGAGGGAAAGGAAGACCCCAAATTACTCCACCTGAATCTCAAGCGCTTTCGGAAGAAGTTCACTTCAAACAATCAGGACTTTAAAAGCACCTCAATGACCTGCACTTTCATTGAACGAGCTTTCTTTGCAATTGCCTTCCAACTTGAAATCGCTCTGGTCTTTCATCTCACTGAAGCAGAGTGTGTCCGCTTTGTATCTGTGAGCATGTCGGTGACAAGGTTCGCTCTGATATGGATCGCTTTCAATTTTGAAGATCTCGCCAAACTCAGGGAAAAGAAACCGAGAATCGAATTGTCCCTGTAAGTGATGAATTGAAGGGAATGGTGCTCCAAGCAGATCTGGAAAATGCACAGTGCGGTCGCTCAGGAGTTCCAAATCCACCCGCTCGCCACTCGGCGATCATATTAACTGAACTTTACTCTGGCCCAGTGTCACCGCGCTGAAATCGAGTATTTCTCCGGCACGTTTCTCTTAACTTCACAGTTGCTGGTTTAAGAGTGAAGACCGGCTCGTTGGATTTTCACTCCTGCAAGCTTCAACCATTCATTTCGGAAAAGTAACCTGACAGGAGACAGCTGTTATATTGGTCACTGCAACCTCAAGGTTTAGCTCAGTGAATTACTGGTTTAGCAGGTGACCTCTTCACCTTTCTCGTTGGTGCTATTGGTAAGATTGATTCGAGCCCTTATTTTATTTTTCCTGAGGATTCATCGCCTCAAAGTTCCAGGGTTTCATTTATGTTTTGTCTGCAAGAAAATGTACCGTGATCATTGCCGGCTGAGCATGGCTGTTAGTCCAACATTTACCCTGTGGACTAAAAAAAAACTTGTGATCGGAGAGCAGGCACATGAAACATATAAAGGAATGGAACATTGGCTTCACGTAAATCACAATTCATCTTGACAGACAAGGTCCCGAAAGTTGAATTCGCTGTGACGTGGAGATTTCTGTCGTGAGCGAGACCAGACTGTTTCTATGTTCAGAGAATAAATGTCACACCCTTCATGTTGGAAAAGCAAAACGGTGGGGATTGTTGTCATAGTCCGATGCCTTTCGTGTTGCATCAGATGCTTCTCGTTGCGTTACTTTCATCTTGACCGCATATCCGGTTCGGGCGTTCTTGTGATAAACGGTGACAATTGCTTGCTTTGATAAATTTAACAACGGCTGCACCCGATTCCTGGTGTCAGAAGCACTGAACTTTTAATCCCACTCTTAAGATACAGTCTGTAAAATGATGACATTTCATCAAATGCAAAGCACAAAAAGCAAAGATTTCAACCACTCGCTGTGTAAAGAAGTTTTTACTCATGTCACCTTTGGTTCTTTTGCCAATCGACTTAAATCTATGCCTTTTGGTTCATGTCCCTTCCGTCAATGGGGACAGTTTCACTCGATCTACTCTGTCTAGGCCTTTCATGATTTTGAATATCTCTATCAAATCTCCTCTCAGCCTTCTCAGTTCCAAGGAGAACAATCCCAATTTCTTCAGTCTATCCATGTAATTTAAGTCCCTCATCCCTGGAATCATTGTAGTAAATCTCCTCTGCACCCTCTCAAGGCCTTCACATCCTTCCAAAAGTGCAGAACTGGACCCAATATTCCATTTGTGGCCGAAATAGTGTTTTATAAAGGTTCATCATGACTTCCTTGTTTTTGTACTCTATGCCCCTCTTTATAAAGCCCATGACCCCGTCTGCTTTTTAAACCACTTTCTCAACCTGCCCTGCCACTTTCAACGATTTGTGCACATATACCCCCAGATCGCTCTGTTCCTCTAACCCTTTTAGAATTGTGCCCTCTAGTTTATATTGCCTCTCCTCGTTTTTCCCACCGAAATGCATCACCTCGCATTGTTCAGTGTCAAACTTCATCTGCCACGTGTCCGTCCATGCCACCATCGTGTCCATATCCTCTTTAAGTCGATCCACCTCACTGTTCTCTACCCTTCCAAGATTTATTTCATCTGCAAATTTTGATATTGTACCCTTTACTCCCAAGTCCAAGTCATTAATATATATCAAGAAAAGTAGTGGTCCCAGCACCGACCCCTATGGAACACCATTGCCCACCTCCCTCTCGTCCGAAAAACAACCATTCACCACAACTCTCTGTTTCCTGTCATTTAGCCAGTGCTGCATCCATGTTGCTATTGCCCCCTTTATTCCATGGGCTGCAATCTTGATAGCAAGCCTACCACGTGGCACTTTATCAAACCCTTTTTGAAAGTCCATGTACACCACGTCAACTGCATTGACCTCATCTACCCTCTCTGTTACCTCATCAAACAACTCTATCCAGTTGGTTAAACACGATTTGCCTTTAACAAATCCGTGCTGGCATTCCGTAATCAATCCACACTCGTCCAAGTGACTGTTAATTCTGTCTCGGATTATCATTTCCAAAACTTTCCCCATCACCGAGGTTAAACTGACTGGCCTATAATTGCTGGGTTTATCTTTACACCATTTTTTTGAACAAGGTTGTAACCTTTGCAACTCTCCAGTCCTCTGGCACCATCCCCATATCGAAGGATGTCTGGAAGATTATTGCCAGTACCTCTGCAATGTCCCCCTTTACTTCCCTCAGCATCCTCGTTGTGCATCCTATCCAGACTAGGTGACTTGTCTATTTTAAGTACAGCAAGCCTTTCTAGTACCTCTTCTTTCTCATTTTTTAGCCCATCCAGTATCTTAACTATATCTTCCTTTATCGAGAATCTAGCAGCATCTTCTTCCTTGGTAAAGAAAAATGCGAAGTACTCATTTAGTTCCTCTGCCATGCCCACTGCCTCCATGAGTAGATCTCCTTTATGGTCCCTAATCGTCCCCGCCCCTCCTCTTACGACCCGTTTACTGTTAACAATACTTTTTGATTCCATTTTATGTTTTCCGCTATTCTTATGCTCTCTCTTTGCCCCTCTTATTTCCTTTTTCACTTCCCCTCTGAACTTTCTACATTCTCTCTGGTTGGTACTTGTTTTATCAACCTGACACCTGTCATACGCCACTTTTTCCCGCTTCATCTTACTCTCTATCTCTCTTATTATTCGGGGAGCTCTGGCTTTAGTTGCCCTACCTTTCTACCTCGTTGGAATGTACCTTCTCTCTATCCGAATCATCTTTTTAAAAGCCGCCCACTGTCCAATTATACTTTTGCCTGACAACCTTTAATTCCAATTTACCGGGGCCAGATCTGTTCTCATCCCACTGAAATTGACCCTCCTCCAATTGAGTATTTTTACTTTAGAGTGGACAGAGTCCATTTCCAAAGCTATTCTAATCCTTATGAATCTGATCGCTGCTCCCTAAATGCTCCCCCACTGACACTTGCTCCACTTGGCCCGCCTCATTCCTTTGAACCAAGTCCAGCAATGCCTCCTTCCTCAGTGGGCCAGAAACGTACTGGTCGAGAAAGTTATCCTGAACACATTTCACAAATTCTTCCTCTTCTTTGCGCCTTATATTATTGTTATCCCAGTTTATATTAGGATAGCTGAAATCCCCTGTTATCACTACTCGATGGCTTTTGCACCTCTCTGTATCTTCCCTGTAAATTTGCTCCTCTATATCCGTCCCACTAGCTGGTGGCCCATAGAATACACCAAGTAGTGTAATCGCACCCCTATTGTTCCTTAACTCGAACTCAGTAACCAGGAGAAATTCCCTCGTTCCTGGGAACTTTGTATTAAGCAGAAGTTAGCAGCAAAAAGTGTTTGAGGTGGGACTGCGAAATGCTTAATCAGTCGGCACCCTCTAAAACAGAGCTCCAAGTGTCGGTTTAAATAAAGTCCTGAACTGACAGAGCGGCGGGCAGATGAGGATTGAATTAAATCCCAATTCACTGAAGCTAAACAAGGTTTAAATAAGTGAATCTGACAGGAGTGGGATTCCTGAGCTTGTGTGTGAGCTGAAACTGGATCGGTCCCGTTCTGTAAAGAAAGAATGGCAGGCGGCTCCCAGACAGGGCTCAGGCCGGGACTGGCAGCTCTCCGCTGGTAACGGCTGGATGAGAGAGCAGGGCTCCTGCGCTGTTGCGGCTGCTGCTTCCGTTTCTTCGAGTCCCTGTGGCGGTCGGTACCGATCTCCCTCCAATGGATACGGCTCCATCTACTTGCTGATGACCACGTAGCGCAACCGTAGCGCATCTGACTCCAGATTAGAATAGATGCGTGCTCAAATCACGTTTCAGTATTACTCTGTTTTGACGCGGGGCAGTCTTTTCGGGATGGTCTGTTCACTGTATGTAAAATAATATTTATCATAGAATGAACACACCGGAGAAGGAGATCATTCGACCGATCAATTCCTTACCTGCGTTTTGCAAGAGCAATCCCATTGGTCCCATTCCCCGGCCCTTTCCCCGTGACCCTGTATTTTCCCCTTCAAGTATTTATCAAATTCCTTTTTGAAAGCCACGATTGAATCTGCTTCCACCACCCTTTCAGGCAGCGCATTCCAGATCATAACCATTCACTGCGTAAAAAAAGGATTTTCCTCATGTCGCCTTTGGTTCTTTTGCCAATCACCTCAAATCTGGGTCCTCTGGTTCTCGACACTTCCGCCAATGGGAACAGCTTCTCTTTATTAACTTTATCTAAACCCTTCATGACTTTGAACACTTCTAGCAAATCTCCTCTGAACCTTCTCTGCTCTAAGGAGAACAACCCCAGCACGGCGTAAATGTGGTCAATTAGCTCCAATTTATTTATTTGGGCATTAAACAAAAAGTGAAAGACTGACAAGGCGTTGTCCGAACGGAAATCACTGCTTTAAGATAATAAATCCAATCGCTGCGTGGACGCTGGGTTCAAATCTTACTACTGATAGAATTTCTGGCAATGTTCATTTTGACCTGTTCGCAGAAAACCCGATTGTCGTGCGATGGAGCAGAGGATGTGCAAGAAGCTGGAAGTGGAAGTGCAGATATTAGTTTCATCACGGGGACAGGACACGTTTCCACAGGTAAGGGCCTCTTACCTTATGATTCTTTCCAGCAGAGTGGGACAGGTGATCAGAGTGACCGGACTCCAGCGGCGCAATCGGTCAGTGAGCGTTCCTTCCATGACAGTGCAGGATCGGGAAATGCCGTGGTTGTTAATTCGAGTCTCAGCAAGGTCAAACAATCCTTTTGCTCGTGAACATTTCAACCGGAGTTGAAGGTACAATTGGTGTGTTCCAAAATGCATCTACTTATTTGAATTGCCATGTGGGTCCTCCAGTCTGCGCTGTTGCAATAGCAGATGAGATGTTTAGCATTACTTGTTTTCCGGAGGGAGGCTGCGGAATTGGAACCACAAACTATGATTTTGATCCATCTAAATTTCAGGGATTTAACTGGAGATTTAAACCAGCGGGTTAGACCGCTCAGGCAGGACACTTTCCATCTTGCGATTTTTAGGAGCCACTTTTACAGGAATAGAATTACTGCAAGCAAGAATTCTACCCCTGAAGCACCAATGCTGTCACGGCAGCCTGATGCATGTGTCCAGTTGGAAACCTGTCTGAAGGAACATGCAGTATGACAGAGCCGGAAGTCCAGCGGATTGACATTCGGTCTGAGCAGATGTTGAGTCTCCTCCTTGAGAATGTTTCGCCAATCTTCCCGTCCTTCACGGACATCAATGATCCTGTTGCGGTTTTGCTGCAAAATTTCACTTCCCAGTTCCCGATCCCTGAACTAAAATCCAACTCTGGTGGGACTCGAACCCACAACCTTTGGATGTCTCCTCAAACCCTTAAGTAGAAGTCCAACACGCTATCCATTGCGCCACAGAGTCAGTTATGCAATGTGAGGCAGAGCGGGGATCCTGTGCTGTGGTTGAGGCGGTCAGGCTGCTCCAGCTTCCGCCTCTCACATTCCGAGAGCCGCGGCGGCAGTCTGCACCGATCGCCCTCCAATGGATCCGGCTCCAGCCGCTTGTTGTGGGCCTGGTGCAAGAACAGTCGCGTCTGACTCCAAATCAGAAGGCTGTGTGTTTTGAAACAGGTTGATATCGCAGCATTTTCACTGTGGCTCAGGGTCCTGCCGACTGATTTTAGATCGGGACAGTGTTTTGGGGATGGGATGTTCAGTGTTTGTGCAACAATATCAAAATTAAATTTGAGACATTAATTAGCTTTTTTTCTGTAACTTTCGATTTACACCCTCACCAGTTTTATGTCGAAACAGTTAACAATGTTTAATCGATGTGGTGTACAGTGTTTGTGGAATCAGTGCAATTAAATTTGATACTTTCATCTATTCCTTCTCTAACCCAAACTCTTATCATCAGATTTGTAGCTTCACCCAGTTTCAAATAGGTTACTCAGTGATATAAAGAAGTCAGTAACAACCCCGAAACCTCAGCGGGTATATTTGTTCAAATGCTTTGTGATGGTCGCGATTTCCATGCAAATTTTCAATCAGCAAATCCCAAAGGGTGTTTTGGGTTTGACAAACTAATTTAAGTACTTGACTGGTTCCTGGAAATGATCCAATGGGGATTTCCTTACCTGTACAGATATAGAAATAAATACATTCCATCATTTCACAAATTACAGTTGCGTAAATAAATATATCGCGATATCCAACATGGAAAATCAGCTCTTCAAATTCATAAACAAATTTCCTCATTTTATTTGATTAATCCACTTCCGTTTCAATGTAGAACATATATTCAGAGCATCCCTCTAAACTTAAAGAATGGTAAAACAATTGCAGATTTTACAAACCCATAACATGCTATCGTGTAAGTAAGATTAAGGCCTACTTTGTGAAATGTTTATTCTAATTGTCGTTATGATGTTACGAAAAGTATTTCTCGATGTTCGTCCCCAACTTAACAGAGAAACTAAGATGAAAAACGAAAGGATTTTTCAAAAACTATTTGGAGCGATTTGATCGGTTCCCCTTCTCCTTTCTTTAATTGTTCCCTTTTGCTAATTGTTCATCTTGATCCGTTTGCTTCATTTTTTCCTCAGTCATTTATTGTGAATTTTATATCCGTTAACGTTCTTAAATATTTGATTTGTTTGTTCCCTTCCTCTTGAATTGTGATTTGTTGACCTTCAGGTCAAAGTCTGAAACAGAAATGTGTTTATATTCAGGCGTGACTCTGCAGTATGAGACGGAGAGGTGATGCCGGATGTGTGACCGAGAGAACAACTGCTGGAGGCAGAACTGTCCGTAACCTAACATACCCCGTGTGGCATTGCTCATGGTAGGTCGGATGACAATGTTTTATATTGACTGAACGGCTATGTATATAACACAAAACGGATTTTACTGCTGCTTTAACTGGACAAAGTATAATCACCATTAATGACCAAAGTCTCAGATCAGTTAGAATTGAATTACTGTTGGTGAGGGGAGTTTGTACATTGGAAGGAGTTTATACATTTACAGCTCCAGGTAAAACTGGAAACCTCCCTCGCCTGCAGGTTACGTCACCACGAGGTGTCCACCTTCCTTTGCGCTTCTGGACTTCTGAAGTGTGATTGAACCTTACCAAAAGTTTCCTATAATTAGTGAGGAAGGAAGGTATCAGTGTAAATGTGAGATCCAAACGTGGATGTTTCACTGGGTACCATGGGAACGAGATACACTGCTCATTCCAGTTATTTGTCCAGCAGGAAACAGAAATCCTTCTCTTCAACTGTACTCGCCCGAAGGAAAAGGAAACAAACAAAACTGCTCAGTTCTTTGTTTTAGCTTCTTCTGCTGTTTTACGTTCACTCACCGAGAAAGCGACAGAGAGAGACTGAGAGATTGGATTGGCTTTTTCACTTTATAATCTATTACACTTTGTCATTATTATAAGAGACGGTTCCACCCAACTGTCCTGTGCCTGACATTCTCATTGATACTAAGATGTGCTTTAAATGAGTTTCTACTAATTACACATTGCGGATAAAAGCTGAACGCCGAAAACTGCTCTGAAACCAGCTTTGCTTCGCAACCTTTCATGGAGATTGGTTGCTGGTTGCAGTTAAAGGAGTTTGTAAAATAAGCCCACGAGTGCATTATCCTGAAAACGTGTTTTGGACACATTCGCAGCTCAAATATATTGCATTAAATACAACAAATATACAAATACGTCACATGTGTTAAGATTAACACATAATGATACGAGGAAGGAGGCATTGGTGGATCTGGTTCTGGAGAATGAGGTGGGTCGATTGGAGCAAGTGTCAGTGTCAGATTTATTGAACGGTGATCATAGTATCATAAGATTTAGATGAGTTATGGTGAAGGAGAAGGAGCAATCTCGAGTAAAGTACTTAACAGGAGAAGGGCCAATTTTAATGGGTTGAGAACGTACCTGGCCCGTGTAAATTGGAATCAAAGATTGGCAGGCTAAAATATAATTGAACAATGGGTGGAGGAGATGTTTCGGGTCCAGATTAGGTAGATTCCCAAGAGGGGCGAAGGTAGGGCCTGAGATCGCTGGATGACGAAAGAGATAGGGGGTACAATGAAGCAGATAAAGAGGGTTTATGATAGATATCAGTTTGACAATACAAGTGAGAACCAGGCTGAATATAGGAAGTACCGTGAAAAAGTAAATAAGAGGGGCAAAGAGAGAATATGAACATAGTTTGCCGGCTAACATAAAAGTTAATCCAAAAGTCTTCGACAGGCATTTAAATAATGAAAGGTTCATAATAGGAGGGGTGTGGCCGATTCGGGACCAAAAAGGAGATCTACGCATGGAGGCAGAAAGCGTGACTGAGGCACTAAAAGAGTACTTTGCATCTGTCTCTACCAAGGAAGAAGATGCTGCCAAAGTCACAGTAAAAAGGGAGGTAGTTGAGACACTGGATGTGGTGAAAATTGATACAGAGGAGGCACTTGAAAGGCTGGCTATGCTTAAAGTTGATAATTCACCCGGACCGGATGGGATGCTTTCAAGGTTGCTGAGGGAGTGGAAGGGTGGAAATTTCAGAGGTCCTGGTCATAATCTTCCAATCCGCCTTAGATGCGGGGGTGATGCCAGAGGACTGGATGATTACAAATGTTAGATCCTTGTTCAAAAAGAGTGTAAGGATAAACTCAACAACAACAGGCCAGTAACATTAAACTCGGTGGTGGGAAAGCTTTTATAAACGATGATCCGGGCCAAAATGAATAGTCACTTGGGCAAGTGTGGATTAATAAACGAAAGCCAGCATGGGTTTGTTAAAGGCAAATCGTGTTTAACTTGATTAAGTTTTTTGATGTGGTAACAGAGAGGGTTGATGAGGGCAATGCGGTTGATAAAGTGCCACAACAACAACAACATCAACAACGACGACGACTTGCATTTATTTCGGTCCTTTAACGTAATGAAACGACCCAAGGCGACTCACAGGAGAGATTATCAAACACAATTTCACACTGAGCCACATAAGGAGGTATTCGGACAGATGAACAAAAGCTTGGTTGAAGAGGTAGGTTTTAAGGAGCATCTTAAACGAGGAGAGAGAGGTAGAGAGGCGGTGAGGTTTAGGGAGGGAATTCCAGAGCTTAGGGCCGAGGCAGCTGAAGGCACGGCCGCCAATCGTGGAGCAATTAAAATCGGGGATGCAAAAGAAGGAAGAATTGGAGGAGCGCTAAAATCTCGGAGGGTTGTAGGGCTGGAGGAGGTTACAGAGACAGGGAGGGGCGAAGCCATAGAGGCATTTGAAAAGAAGGATGAGAATTGTAGGGCTGGAGGAGGTTGCAGAGATAGGGATAGGCGAAGAGATGGAGGGATTTGAAAACATGGATGAGCATTTTTAAATCGAGGCTTTCCCGGACTGGGAGCCAATGTAGGTTAGTGATCACAGGGAAGGTGGGAGAACGGAACTTGTTGAGCGTTAGGATACGGGCAGCAGAGTTTTGGCCTCCTTCCCTCCTCGAACGATTCTATGATTTGTCAAGCTCAAATGCTTGCTACTTCAGTAAGAGTTCCGCCTGTGCAAAGAACGAGCATTTCAGCAGTCCTTTCCTTGTTGGCTCCGGAATTAATACAAATACGGCCTGTGTTACTTTGTTGTTTAATTCACAAATGAGGTAAATATCAGATGGAACAAAAAGGCGCCGCTGGCAATCGAACCTTGGATCTCTTGTGACAAAAAAGGCAATTTGCCCAGCTTTTGCAAATTAAGGAGACAAATTAAGTTGCAACGACTCCACCTCCTCTTCCTGATATCGACCTATCACTGTCTGTTAGCGTTTGAGGCAGTTTATATTTTTCTATTTCTCTTCTCCATTTCGCTGTGTTTACCGATACTCTGTATCTCTCGCTGTGTTTACCGATACTCTGTATCTCTCGCTGTGTTTACCGATACTCTGTATCTCTCGCTGTGTTGACCGATACTCTGTATCTCTCGCTGTGTTTACCGATACCCTGTATCTCTCGCTGTGTTTACCGATACTCTGTATCTCTCGCTGTGTTCATCTCTCTGTGTCAATCCGTGGGCTAATTCTGAACGAACAATGAAATAAATGAGGAGTTTTAGACAATTCTCCCTCTGACACTGAGGAACCAATGAGCGAAATTTTACAATAAGATACTGTTTATTGTGAAGCAGCAAAGAAAACATTTCATTTTGAACGACTGAAGTTCAGTTATGCGCAAACAGAAACTGTGACCACAACGTGTTTGCAACAAGCCGCCTTTTAAGCTGATGTCAGACACACTAACATTGCAGCACGAGGTGCAGGCACCGCACTGATAACCTCCATGTGTATACGGGCAGATCAGACACTTCGTGCGACACAAGATCTTTCCAATCCCCGCCAGCTCCTGGGCACCGAGACATCCGTCAGAAGCAGCATTCACCGCCAGGACAAATATCGTGCCCCCTTTGCCAGACTTCAGAAAATTTAATGCTGAAAATACAAAACAGGATGGACAGTATCTGGAAAACAGTTAAACTTTCAGTGTTCAGTCTTTGGTAAGGACGAGAAACATAACTTTGAGTAGATATTAAGTGGATGTCAATAAGAGTGCGCTGTTGTTTTATAAAGTGTGGGAGTCCATATATGAATACGATGAACACATATGAACTGTGGGTGTGTATGTATGAGTGTGATATTTATATATGATCTGTGGGTGTGTATGTATGAGTGCGATATTTATATATGATCTGTGGGTGTGTATATATGAGTGTGATGTTTATATATGAACTGTGGGTGTGTATATATGAGTGTGATATTTATATATGATCTGTGGGTGTGTATGTATGAGTGCGATATTTATATATGATCTGTGGGTGTGTATATATGAGTGTGATGTTTATATATGAACTGTGGGTGTGTATATATGAGTGTGATGTTTATATATGAACTGTGGGTGTGTATATATGAGTGTGATGTTTATATATGAACTGTGGGTGTGCATATATGAGTGTGATGTTTATATATGAACTGTGGGGGTGTATATATGAGTGTGATGTTTATATATGAACTGTGGGGGTGTATATATGAGTGTGATGTTTATATATGAACTGTGGGGGTGTATATATGAGTGTGATGTTTATATATGAACTGTGGGGTGTATATATGAGTGCGATGTTTATAATATTTAGAGGATGACAACTCTGGTTCCATTCGCCTGTCTGATACCTCTTGAGCCCACCTTACCTTCTTTGATTTTCCCTTAGTTCCTCATCTTCTCTGATACCCTCAGAGAGTCCTTTACACTATTTGAACCTTGTCAGCGCCGTTTACACTCTCTGATACCCGCTGAGTGCCCCTCACCCACTGATACGCCCTGAGCGTCCTTACACTCCCTGATACTATCTGGCAGTCCTTCCCCTCTGTGAGATCTCACTATACTCTCTGATACCCTCTGACTCTCCCTTCCCCTCTCTGAGATCCCCTTGCCCAAATGGATCGCCACTAAGAAGCCATTAGACGTCCTGATGCCTTCTCAGAACCCGTTACCGTCGTTGCTATCAAAGTACAGTGTAACTTCACAGGTGGATCTACCGGTTTGTGTTAAGGATGAGATGCAGAGTTTGTTCGGTTGCTGTTGCTTCCGCCTGTCCCATCCGAGAGCTCTATCGGCAGTCGGTACCGATCTCCCTCCAATGAACTGGATGTGGATGTATGAATGCGTTGTGGTTTTATAAACTGTGGGAGTGTATCGATGAGTGTGATATTTACATGAAGTGTGGGTGTGTATATATGAGTGCGATTTTATATATGAGCTGTGGGTGTGTATTTATGAGTGCGATCTTTATATATGAGCTGTGGGTGTGTATATATGAATGAGATTTTTTCTATGAATTGCGGAATGAACCGGAGGGGAAATGCCTCCTGGAGTTATATTTTCTTCCAAGACAATGACATAAAGTTAATTGTTGAAAAGGGGCTGAAATAGCTCAGTTGGGAGAGCGTTAGACTGAAGATCTAAAGGTCCTTGGTTCAATCCCGAGTTTCGGCAGGTTCCTGATTATTTAGTTTCTTCTTCCTTGCTTCGATTCTCGCGTTTATTTGCAGGAACATTTGATACCCGCCACTGAAGAATTGGGGATGGAATCGAGAGGCATCAAGAATGGGAAATATTTATGCCGTCTATATTTGGCTTTGATTTCTCTCATACCTTCTGCCTTTTTCTCTTGGTTTTGTCACTCTCTTTGCCGCGAACATTGCAGCACCAGGTGTCGGCTCCGCGCTGATGATCTTCATGTGAATGCGCGCCTTTCAGACAGTTCGTGTGACACAAGAACGTTAAACTCCCGGCCAGTTCCAAGGCACTGACTCCTCCGTCGAAGCAGCTTTCACCACCAGGACCGATATCGCGCTCCCTTTGCCGTAATTCTGCAAATGTATCGCTGAAAATCCAGAACAGGACGGACAATATCTGGAAAACAGTTAAAATTTCAGTGTTCAGATTTTAATGAGAACTATGAAGAGGGCTTTGGGTTGATATTAGGTGCGTGTGTAGTAAGAGTGCGCTGTTGTTTTATAAAGTGTGGGAGTCAAAATATGAATTCGCTGTTCACACATGAACTGTGGATGTGTATATTTGAGTGTGATGTTTATATTTGAACTGTGGGGGTGCATATTTGAGTGTGATGTTAAGATATGAACTGTGGGTGTGTATATATGAGTCTGATGTTTATATATGAACTGTGGATGTGTATATATGAGTTTGATGTTTATATATGAACTGTGGGTGTGTATATATGAGTGTGATGTTTATATATGAACTGTGGGTGTGTATATATGAGTGTGATGTTTATATATGAACTATGGGTGTGTATATATGAGTGCGATGTTCACATATGAACTGTGGGTGTGTATATATGAGTGCGATGTTTATATATGATCTGCGGGAGTGCATACATGAGTGCGATGTTTATATATGAAGAATGGGAGTGTATACATTAGTGCGATGTTTATAATATTAAGAGGATGCCAACTCTGGATCCATTCGCCTATCTGACACCTCCTGAGCCCACCTTACCCTCTTTGATTCTCCCTGAGCTCTTCATCTTCTCTGATATTCTCAGAGAGTCCATTATCCTCTTTGAACCTGGTCAGCGCCCTTTACACTCCCTGATACCCGCTGAGTGCCCCTCACCCACTGATACGCCCTGAGCGTCCTTACACTCTCTGATACCCTCTGGCACTCCTTCCCCTCTGTGAGATCTCAATATACTCTCTGATACCCTCTGACTGTCCCTCACCCTCTCCGAGCCCCATTACACTCTCTGATGCCCTCTGACTGTCCCTTCCCCTCTCTGAGAACCCCTTGCCCAAATGGATCGCCACTCAGAAGCCATTGGACACCCTGATGCCTTCTCAGAACCCGTTACCGTCCTTGCTATCAAAGTACGGTGGAACTTCACAGGTGGATCTACCGGTCTGTGTTAAGGATGAGATGCAGAGTTTTTCGGTTGCTGTTGATTCCGACTGTCCCATCCGAGAGCTCGATGGGCAGTCGGTACCGATCTCCCTCCAATAAACTGGGTGTGGATGGATGAATGCGTTGTGGTTGTATAAACTGTGGGAGTGTATCGATGAGTGCGATGTTTATATATGAACTCTGGGTGTGTATATATGAGTGCGATCTTTATATATGAGCTGTGGGTGTGTATATATGAGTGCGATTTTTTTTTATGAATTGCGGAATGAACAGGAGGGGAAATGTCCCCTGGGGTTATATTTTCTTCCACGACAATGACATAAAGTAAACGTTTGACAAGGGGCCGAAATAGCTCAGTTGGGAGAGCGTTAGACTGAAGATCTCCAAGGTCCTTGGTTCAATCCCGAGTTTCGGCATTTCCTGCTTATTTAGTTTCTTCTTCCTTGCTTCGATTCTCGCATTTATTTGCAGTAACATTTGATAACGGCCACTGAAGGATTGGGGGTGGAATCGAGAGGCATCAAGGATGGGAAATATTTATGGTGTCTACATTTGGCTTTGATTTCTCTCATACCTTCTGCCTTTTTCTCTTGTTTTTTTCACTCTCGGTGCCGCTAACATTGCAGCACCAGGTGTCGGCACCGCGCTGATGATCTTTATGTGAATCCGCGCCTTTCAGACAGTTCATGTGAAACACGAACGTTCCAATCCCGGCCAGTTTATAGACACCGACTCCTCCGTCGAAGCAGCTTTCACCACCAGGACCGATATCGCGCTCCCTTTGCCGGACTTCAGCAAATTTAAAGCTGAAAATACAAAACAGGACTGACAGTATCTGGAAAATAGTTAAACTTTCAGTGTTCAGATTTTAATAAGAACTATAAACAGGGCTTTGGGTAGATATTAAGGGCGTGTGCAGTAAGAGTGCGCTGTTGTTTTATAAAGTGTGGGAGTCGAAATATGAATTCGATGTTCACACATGAACTGTGGGTGTGTATATATGAGTTTGATGTTTATGTATGAACGATGGGTGTTTATATATGAGTGTGATATTTATATATGAACTGTGGGTGTGTATATATGAGTGTGATGTTTATATATGAACTGTGGGTGTGTATATATGAGTGTGATATTTATATATGAACTGTGGGTGTGTATATATGAGTGCGCTCTTTATATATGAGTTGTGGGTGTGTATATATGAGTGCGATGTTTATATATGAAATGTGGGTTTGTGTATATGAGTGTGATGTTTATATATGTGCTGTGGGTGTGTATCTATGAGTGCGATTTTTTATACGAATTGCGGAATGAACAGGAGGGGAAATGCCTCCTGGATTTATATTTTCTTCCAAGACAATGACATAAAGTAAGTTTTTGACAAAGGGCCGAAATAGCTCAGTTGGGAGAGCGTTGGACTAAAAATCTAAAGGTCCTTGGTTCAATTTCGAGTTTCGGCAGTTTTTGGTTATTTAGTTTCTTCTTCCTTGCTTCGATTCTCGCATTTATTTACAGTAACATTTGATACCCGCAACTGAAGAATTGGTGATGGAATCGAGTGGCATCAAGGATGGGAAATATTAATGGTGTCTATATTTGGCTTTGATTTCTCTCATACCTTCTGCCTTTTTCTCTTGGTTTTGTCACTCTCTTTGCCGCGAACATTGCAGCACCAGGTGTCGGCTCCGCGCTGATGATCTTCATGTGAATGCGCGCCTTTCAGACAGTTCGTGTGACACAAGAACGTTAAACTCCCGGCCAGTTCCAAGGCACTGACTCCTCCGTCGAAGCAGCTTTCACCACCAGGACCGATATCGCGCTCCCTTTGCCGTAATTCTGCAAATGTATCGCTGAAAATCCAGAACAGGACGGACAATATCTGGAAAACAGTTAAAATTTCAGTGTTCAGATTTTAATGAGAACTATGAAGAGGGCTTTGGGTTGATATTAGGTGCGTGTGTAGTAAGAGTGCGCTGTTGTTTTATAAAGTGTGGGAGTCAAAATATGAATTCGCTGTTCACACATGAACTGTGGGTGTGTATATTTGAGTGTCATGTTTATATATGAACTGTGGGGGTGCATATTTGAGTGTGATGTTAAGATATGAACTGTGGGTGTGTATATTTGAGTGCGATGTTCACATATGAACTGTGGGTGTGTATATATGAGTGTGATATTGATATATGAACTGTGGGTGTGTATATATGAGTGTGATATTGATATATGAACTGTGGGTGTGTATATATGAGTGCAATGTTCATATATGAACTGTGGGTGTTTATATATGAGTGTGATCTTTATATATGAGCTGTGAGTCTGTATCTATGAGTGCGATGTTCATATATGAACTGTGGGTGTGTGTATGTGAGTACGATTTTTTTAATGAATTGCGGAATGAACAGGAGGGGAAATGCCCCCTGGGGTTATATTTTCTTCCACGACAATGACATAAAGTAAACTTTTGACAAAGGGGCGAAATAGCTCAGTTGGGAGAGCGTTAGACTGAAGATCTAAAGGTCCTTGGTTCAATCCCGAGTTTCGGCAGTTCCTGGTTATTTAGTTTCTTCTTCCTTGCTTCGATTCTCGCATTTCTTCATAATAACATTTGAGACCAGCCACTGAAGGATTGGGTATGGAATCGAGAGGCATCAAGGATGGGAAATATTAATGGCGGCTTTATTTGGCTTTGATTTCTCTCATACCTTCTGCTTTTTTCTCTTGGTTTTTTCACTCTCAGTGCCGCTGACATTGGAGCAGGAGGTGTCGGCAGCGCGCTGATGATCTTCAAGTGTATTCGCGCCTTTCAGACACTTCGTGTGACACAAGAACGTTCCAATCCCGGCCAGTTCCAGGACACCGACTCCTCCGTCGAAGCAGCATTCACCGCCAGGACCGATATCGCGCTCCCTTTGCCGTACGTGAGCAAATTTAACGCTGAAAATACAAAGCAGGACGGACAGTATCTGGAAAGCAGTTCAGCTTTCAGTGTTCAGATTTTAATGAGAACTATAAACAGGGCTCTGGGTAGATATTAAGTGCGTGTGTAGTAAGAGTGCGCTGTTGTTTTATAAAGTGTGGGAGTCTATATATGAATTCGATGTTCACACATGAACTGTGGGGGTGTAAAAATGAGTGTGATGTTTATGTATGAACTATGGGAGTGTATATATGAGTGTGATGTTTATATATGAACTATGGGTGTGTCTATATGAGTGCGATGTTCACATATCAACGGTGGGTGTGTATATATGAGTGCGATGTTTATATATGAACCGTGGGTGTGTATATCTGAGTGCGATGTTTATATATGAACAATGGGAGTGTATACATGAGTGCGATGTTTATAATATTAAGCGGATGCCAACTCTGGATCCATTCGCCTATCTGATATCTCTTGAGCCCAACTTACCCTCTTTGATTCTCCCTGAGCTCCTCATCTTCTCTCAGAGAGTCCATTATCCTCTTTGAACCTTGTCAGCGCCCTTTACACTCTCTGATACCCGCTGAGTGCCCCTCACCCACTGATACGCCCTGAGCGTCCTTACACTCTCTGATACCCTCTGGCAGTCCTTCCCCTCTGTGAGATCTCAATATACTCTCTGATACCCTCTGACTGTCTCTTACCCTCTCTGAGCCCCATTACACTCTCTGAGACCCTTTGACTGTCCCTTCGCCGCTCTGAGCCCCATTGCACTCTCTGATGCCCTCTGACTATCCCTTCCCCTCTCTGAGATCCCCTTGCCCAAATGGATCGCCACTCAGAAGCCATTAGACGTCCTGATGCCTTCTCAGAACCCGTTACCGTCCATGCTATCAAAGTACGGTGTAACTTCACAGGTGGATCCACCGGTCTGTGTTGAGGATGAGATCCAGAGTTTGTTCGGTTTCTGTTGCTTCCGCCTGTCCCATCCGAGAGCTCAATCGGCAGTCGGTACCGATCTCCCTTCAATGAACTGGATGTGGATGTATGAATGCATTGTGGTTTTATAAGCTGTGGGTGTGTATCGATGAGTGTGATATTTATATGAACTGTGGGTGTGTATATATGAGTGCGATCATTATATATGAGCTGTGGGTGTGTATATGTGAGTGCGCTCTTTATATCTGAACCGTGGGTGTGTATATATGAGTGCGATGTTTATATATGAACTCTGGGTTTGTGTATATGAGTGTGATGTTTATATATGTGCTGTGGGTGTGTATCTATGAGTGCGATTTTTTAAACGAATTGCGGAATGAACAGGAGGGGAAATGCCTCCTGGATTTATATTTTCTTCCAAGACAATGACATAAAGTAAACTTTTGACAAGGGGCCGAAATAGCTCAGTTGGGTGAGCGTTGAACTGAAGATCTAAAGGTCTTTGGTTCAATTCCGAGTTTCGGCAGTTTTTGGTTATTTCGTTTCTTCTTCCTTGCTTCGATTCTCGCATTTATTTACAGTAAAATTTGATACCCGCCACTGAAGAATTGGTGATGGAATCGAGAGGCATCAAGGATGGGAAATATTTATGGTGTCTATATTTGGCTTTGATTTCTCTCATATCTTCTGCTTTTTTCTCTTGGTTTTGTCACTCTCGGTGCCGCTAACATTGCAGCACCAGGTGTCGGCACCGCGCTGATGATCTTCATGTGAATCCGCGCCTTTCAGACAGTTCATGTGACACAAGAACGTTCCAATCCCGGCCAGTTCCAAGACACTGACTCCTCCGTCGAAGCAGCTTTCACCACCAGGACCGATATCGCGCTCCCTTTGCCGTACGTCAGCAAATTTAAAGCTGAAAATACAGAACAGGACGGACAGTATCTGGAAAACAGTTAAACTTTCAGTGTTCAGATTTTAATGAGAACTATAAACAGGGCTTTGGGTAGATATTAAGTGCGTGTTTAGTAAGAGTGCGTTGTTGTTTTATAAAGTGTGGGAGTCTATATATGAATTCGCTGTTCACACATGAACTGTGGGGGTGTATATTTGAGTGTGATGTTTATATATGAACTGTGGGTGTTTATGTTTGAGTGCGATGTTCACATATGAACTGTGGGTGTGTATATATGAGTGTGATATTTATATATGAACTGTGGGTGTGTATATATGAGTGCGATGTTCACATATGAACTGTGGGTGTGTATATATGAGTGTGATGTTTATATATGAACTGTGAGTGTGTTCATATGAGTGCGATGTTTATATCTGAACTGTGGGTGTGTATATATGAGTGCGATGTTTATATATGAACTGTGGGTGTGTATATATGAGTGCGATGTTTATATATGAACTGTGGGTGTCTATATATGATTGCGATGTTTATGTATGAACTGTGGGTGTGTATATATGAGTGCGATGTTTATATATGAACTGTGGGTGTGTATATATGAGTGCGATGTTTATATATGAACTGTGAGTGTGTATATATGAGTGCGATGTTTATATATGAACAATGGTTGTGTATATATGAGTGCAATATTTACATATGATCTGCGGGAGTGCATACATGAGTGCGTTGTTTATATATGAACTGTGGGTGTGTATATATGAGAGTTATGTTTGTATATGAACTGTAGCTTTGTATCTCTGGGTGCGATGTTTTTATATGAATTTCGAAATGAACAGGAGGGGGATGGAATACAGAGGCATCAAGGAATAGAAATATTTCTATCGTCTGTATTTGGCTTTTATTTCTCTGTTGCCTTCTGCCTTTTTCTTTTGGTTTTCTCACTCTCGGTGCCGGGTGACTATTTGATTTGATGCATTTGTCCTCAACTGATCCTTTTTCCACATCTCGGGGCGGTCAGACCCGCTCTGTCTGTCTGTTGCTGCTGATGATCATTTGGGAACTGGCCGCGAGTTAAGCGTTTTCTGCAAACAGGACAAAGATAAATAAAAAGAAAGACGTGTTTCTCCGGCCGAGGGGTAAAGTTACAATGGATGTAATTTAAAGGACTGTCCCCGTGAATTTGTCTGTGTTTTTTTTCGTAAAACTTCGATTTTAAAAGTTACAAAAACCCGAAATAAATAAAGTAAATTACAAGAATTGAATCCGTGATCATGACATTACGGTACATTTTAAGCGAATGAGTTAACCGGCCGTACTAAGGGCACATTCGGCTGTTTAATTAATTTTTGTATCTGTCTGTTGGTTGGTCGCGGTTTCTGTACTTGGACCCTTAAATCTCTCTGATTCTCCACTGTTCCTAGTTTCTCACCATTTAGAAAATACTCTGATATATCTTTCTTAGATTTGAAGTGGATGACCTCGCTCGCTCCTACATTGAACTCTGTTTGACACAGTTTTGCCCACTCACTTAATCTATCAATTCCCACTTTTCACCTTCCTGCTTCTGTCCATATTGCGCCAGAAGAAGGCTGCGTGTTCAAACCCCGGGGTCACCGTTGATTTAGAGCTGATAGGATTCTGGATCGTTCGGGAATGAATGTTTTATCTGCTTTTTCACAAATAACCGGACCTTGCTGTAAAGTCTGCTTCCCGAGTTCTCAAATTTCAGGAAGGCGTCTCATTCTGCTCTTGACTTTTGATCTTGACCTGCGGATCAAACTTTTGCGAAGAGGGAAACGAAGTCCCCAAATCGCTCCACCAGAATCTCAAACGCTTTGGTAAGAAGTTCTGTGTGAACAATCAGGACTTTAAAGTCACCTCAATGACCTACACTTTCTTTTCGTGAGATTTGTTCGCCTTTTCATTCGACCGTGAAATCGCTCTCGGTTTTCATCTCACTGAAGTGAAGAGTGTGACCTCCTTGTATCTATCAGCGTGTAAATGATGAGTTTGGTGTCGGTACGGGTCGCTTTCAACTTTTGAAATCTCACCAAGCACCAGAGAAAAAGAAACTGAGAATCAAACTGTCCTGTAAGTGAAGAATTGAAGTGAATATCGCTCCAAACAGATCTGGACAATGCGCAGCGCAGTCGCACAGGAGTTCCAAATCCACCCTATATCCACTCGGCAATCACATTAACTGAACTTCACTCTGGCCCAGTGTCACCGCGCAGAAATCGAGTATTTCTCGGCCGCATTTTTTCTTAACATCATAGTTACTGGTTTAAGTGTGAGAACTGCTGTCCGCATCAATGTAAGTGCAAGAGACAACTTTGTCGATATCGTGTAGTGTCACAAACCTGATCGTTGGACCTGCTCATTTCATCTCATCTCATTTTCAGCAAACCTGAATATTGCTGGAATAGAGAATGGCGAATCACAGCTCGATAAAACAATCCTTTCTCCCACGAGGGGACTGAGTCTTCCAACATGCAGGAGTTTAATGGCAAGGTGAGTTTTTTGTTCAGAAATAATACGGCAAAAATTTTCACTCGTGCAAACTTCACGCCGTTTATTTTGGAAAATTAAACTGATAGTGCAGAGATGTTGTATTGATCGCTACAACCTGAATTTGTAGCTGGTTGAATTAATGGTTCAAATAGAAATGTGGCCAGTCTCTTTGGCGCAATCGGTTTGCGCGTTTGACTATTAACAAAAGGGGTGGTGGTTCGAGCCCACAAAGTAACGGTAAGGGAGCTTTTACTTCAAGATACATTGTCTTGCTTTTTCTGGTTTCTGATGTGTATTTTGATTGCAAAAGAAATGCCCGGTTCAGCTGGCCAGCTGAGCACGGCCGATCTTCCACCATTTAACCTGTGATTGGCTTCACGGAAATCAGAATTCTTCTTGACAGACAAGGTCCGAAGGTTGCAGGAGAGCCGCTTCACTTCACAGGACATGGATATTTCTGCCGTGAGCGACACCAGACTGTTTCTACAATGAATGTCACTCCCTTTATTTTGGAAACATAACATTGTATTCACATTCCGAAGGGTTTCAGTTCATTACCTTTCAAAACTGTGGCCAATGCAATTCAATGTCGGAAAGTGTGAGGCCAGCCACTTTGGACATAAAAAAGGTCGATCAGAGTTTTTTTAATAAATGGTGAGAAGCTGGGAACTGTAAATGAGCAGAAATATTTGGGCGCCCAAATCACGAAAATCTAGTTCACAGATACAAAAAACTTGAAAAGATAATGGAACGCAAAGGGGTGACAGTTATGATGCAGCTGCACAGAGTTCTGAATAGAACCCATTTAGTGTACTCTGCTCCGTTCTGGGCACTGCACCTCACGAAGGATATATTGGCCTTAAAATGGGTGCAACGCAGATTCACCAGAATGATACCAGGCTAAAATAATTTAATTTTGAGGACAGATTACACAGACTTGCATTCCATTAGACATCGAGGATTAACGGGTGGTCCAATTGAGGCGTTCAAGATGATCACAGGAGTTCATAGTATAGACAGAGAGAAACATGTTTTCTCTTCTGGCGGAGTCAAGAACAAGGGGGCATATCTGTAGAATTCGAGCCAGGCAGATCAGGGGTGATGCCAGAAACTACTTCTTCACAGAAAGGGCAGTGGAAATCTGGAACTCTCCCACCAAAAAGCTGTTGAGGCTGGGGATCAATTGAAAATTTCAAAACTGAGATTGATCTATTTTTGTTCGGCAAATGTATTAAGGGTTATGTAGCCAAGGCGGGTAGCTGGAGTTAAGATGCAGATCAACCATCATCTGATTGAATGGTGGAATAAGCTCGAAGGGCTGAATGGCCTACTCCTGGTCCTTTGCCCCCGTGTTGCTATGCTTGCAGGATGGTGTAGCAGCGTTTCCTGTTCATCTAATGGTTAGGATTCGGTATCAATGCGGATGTCCGGATTTGATTCCCAGATCAAAGACTATGAATTTGTCGCTGCTGGTACCAACCAAAGTCCTTCCACTGAGTGGAAAGCTCGATCTTGATTAATCACAGCCTTCTCAACACACTGGTGCTTTAACACTCAGAAACTCTTAAATCTTTAGTTTTGTACCGATACATAACGCACTTGCGTAATTTGCCAACATTTCTAAAGTCATGACGATGCCCAAATTCAGCGAGACGTTATATTGTCATTTCTATCAAGACTTGCAAGATTTGGAACCAATCCTGCTACATGACACTTCAAATATTGTCAGTCTTTAAATGGGGCTCACGATGGCAGAACAAGAAGTGTTATTATTAACCTTTCCTGTATCTTGTTCCATTGCATCTCGTCAATAGCCCCAGGTTATCACAGCACGGCTTTCTTCACATCAAATCCCATTGTGAAAAATGCACCATTTGAAAGCTAAGCAACGTGTGCAACGATTGGAAGGAGAGAGCGATTGGAGATAATGGGTTTGGAGCAGTGAGAACAGCTCTTGGGAATCAAGATGTTCAGTATCTGAAAGGAGCACGGTGATTAGATCATTCCTGGTATTCACAAAATTCAACGTCTGTCAATGCTCAGCATCTTTCTTTCCCCTTCCCTGCTTTCTCAGGTAAGTCCTGGTTTCGATGGTTACATGGAAATGTTAACAGCCGAACGCCCTAATCATTTGCGCAACAGAGAATCATATTGGCCCAGAATGTTACCCTTGGATGCTGGAAGCCTCAGTCCCCAGTTGTAGAGAGGGTTGATTCTTCGAGCTGTTATTCACCATCCTCCATTTCAGTAATTTCTCATTAGCATAAAATTTGATGAGCTGAAATGAGCAGGTTCAATGAGCCGGTCTGCAACACAGACCAATGACTCGGTGCAGCTTGTTATCCAATCACTGGACTCCGTTATCGCCGCTCCTGTCAGTAATACACAAAGAGAAATTGTAAATCGGTAAAAGGTAAAGATAATGTACATCATTTATATCATCCCACAGATTTTTTCTCCTTTTGAAAACAATCTGTTTAACAGTTTGTCAAACCCGCATCAGCCTCTGGGATTTGCTGATTCAGAACTGCAATGGAAATTAGGACCGTCACTAAGTATCGGAACAAATATCCCCGTCGAGGTTTCGGGTAGTTATTAGTTTATTTATATCAGTTAGTAACCCATTTCAAACTAGGCGTGGGTCTAAATCTAACGTAAGAGTCTGGATAGGCAGGGGATTCCGAAATGTATTAAGTTAAATTACACTGATTACACACATCCCTTAAACGTAATTACTTGATTCTACATAAAACTAGCGAGGGTGTAACTGGAAAATAACAGGAAAATCCTTTTATGGTATCAAACTTAATTATGATAACTACTATAACAAACTTTGAACAGCCCATACCTAAAACAATGACCCAATATAAAACCGTTCGCCAGTCCCTGAGCCGACGGACCCGCGTCGAGATTTGCACACCGTCTGACTGACTTGGTATCAGATGCGCTCCGTCAACAGTAAACAGTTGTAGCCAGATCCTTAAGAAAAAAATCAGGACCGACCTCCACGGAGCACCCAGAGTGCGGAAGGAGAATTAACAGCAGCAGACAGAGTGATCTCCAGAAACCAGCGGCTGACGCCGGAGAGAAGTAATTCCCATTCCGAGCGGTGTCTTCCAGCCGCTTGCCGGCCCTCTCTGCACTGAAGGGGACCGATTCAGGAGCAACTCACACACACACTATTGGCTCAGGAGGGCTGTTTCTCGTTATCGGGGTGGACAAGCAATCTCAGGTCCTGCGTTCACATCACGACGTTTTTAATTGGGAGCCCAATGGTCTCTTGCAAAATTTCAAAACACGTGATGGAATCTCTCCGAATCTCCATCTCAACTTCTGCTCGTTCGCAGAACTTGACATTTATACTATTTGTTTCTGTACTTTTATCTCTCCCTGTCTCTGTCTCTTGTCTCTCTGTATTTTCTCCTGAGGAACTTCTCAGGCTTCCTTGAACGGCTAAGGCTGATCGAACCTGTAGCTCCAGCAGAGAAGGGTAAAGAAAGAAAGACTGAGACGGTAGGAAAAGTAAAGATCCAACCCAGCTGATTAATCCGTAGCTAATGTCTACACTTTTATGAATCTTCGCCATCACGGTGAAAACATTACAATTTGAGTACAATATACTTATGGTAGAGTGGATAATCTGCAGATGCCGAGGCAGACAACAATGTAGCTTTAGAGCAATTAATTCTCCAAAGTCATACTTGATTATACAAGTTGCACATTCAAAACGAATGTGGTAAAGAGAGGCTAATATTTTCGACTTGAAATTGTTAGTGCAGAACCTGACATTGCTGTACATCGGAATAGAAAGCGCGATTGGACTGACAGGAGCGGTTTGAAAGGATGGCTTGTCGGCTGTGGGTGGCAGTGAAATTTTACGTTGGCTTCACTGTTGCCAGAGGCTCGTTGGTCAATGGGTATGTTTCTCGCTTTAGGGGTTTCACTGATTAACATGCGAGAGGTCCCGTGTTGAAGTCCTGGACGACCCCTGCTGTATCACCATTTTTAGTGAAACTTCACTAATTTGCTTCACACATCTTTTCAGCGCTGCAGAAGGCAGGATTGACTTAATTCCAAAGCATGTTTGAGGTCCAGAGGACAGAATGCAGAGGGTTTGTCGACATGTGAAGAAAATATATTTTTTTAATATGGTGTGAAGAATGAAACTCAATATAACTTGAACCCAATTCTGGCGATTTCATGGGTGCAATATGAAAATATTTCTCCATTGGCCGGTAATTGAAGCCAGGCCGCCCGTGTGGGAGGGGAGAATTCGACCACTGAACTATGAGTGTGTATATATGAGTGCAATGTTTATATATGAACGGTGGGTGAGTATATATGAGTGTGATGTTTACATATGAACTGTAAAGTATCTTACAACACCAGGCTATAGTCCAAAATTGTTGGACTATAACCTGGTGTTGTAAGATTCTTTACATTTGTCAACCCCAGTCCATCACCGGCATCTCCACATCATATATATATGAACTGTGCATGAGTATATATGAGTGCGATGTTTATATATGAACGATGGGTGTTTATATATGAGTGCGATGTTCATATATGAACTGTGCTTGAGTATATATGAGTGCGATGTTTATATATGAAGTGCGGAATGACCGGGAGGGGCAATTCCCCCTGGGGTTTTATGTTGTTCCAACATAAGGACACAAAGATCAATTAACAGTGGGGTGGAAATAGTTCAGTTGGGAGGGCGTTTGACTAAAGGTCTAAAGATCTCGGGTTTCGGCAGTTTGAGATATTTAATTTCTGTTTCTTTGAATCCTAGAATGGTTACAGTACGGAAGGAGGGCATTCGGCCCATCGGGTCCATGTCGACACTTCCGCCAATGGGAACAGCTTCTCTTTATTAACTTTATCTGAACCCTTCATGACTTTGAACACTTCAATCAAATCTCCTCTGAACCTTCTCTGCTCTAAGGAGAACAACCCTGATGAACTGGATTCTTTACCCCTCAGTCTGGTTCAGCAAACACTGAGTCGAATACACCTTTAAAGTTCAACACAACTTTATTAGCAGGACTTGGTCGGCAGCTTCGATTTTGACTCCTGATAGAGCCTTGTCGATTCTGACAGAGCAAGACAAAAACACATACAGAAATTCACACGTTTATACAGATCAATAGGGGTTGGAACATTGTTAACACAAGGGTCAACACCAATCATAAGCCGGGCATAGGTTGGCCATGCTGGGTTACATGATTGCAGGCCAATCACAGATATTAAACTTGGCTGATCACACCACAGAGACAGATATAGATGGATGTCTCCTCATCTCCAAGCTTGGAATGCTTCTCCTGTTCATCCCACATCCTTATCTACTAACTTGGGATGTTTACGGCTTCGCTCAGCTCATTATTTCTATTGATCACCGAGCTGTACAGAGACCCCTACACCAGACTCCCTAACCGATGAGCATAAGCAGACCTCTACATCTGACAAGCTACTCACACCACTATTAGCCTTGAAGGGGCCCATTGATCCAACCCTTAGCAGGCAGGATTCTAATTAACCCTTGCTTAATCATATTACTACGTCTTCTACTTTGCCACTTAGGCATTTTACTATCCACTGAAAACTGACTATATAGGCATTTTCATTAAAGGGGCACTACGTAGGCATTCTCAACTCCAGCACGGTGTAAATTAGCTCCAATTTATTTATTTGGGCATTAAACAAAACGTGAAAGACTGGTGAGGCGTTGTGCGAACGGAATTCACAGCTTTAAGACAATAAATCCAATCGCTGGGGTCAAATCCTACCACTGATAGAATTTCTGGCAATGTGCATTTTGACCTGTTCGCAGAAAGCACGATTACAGTGCGATCGAGCAGAGGATGTGAAAGAAGCTGAAAGTGAAAGTGCAGATATTAGTTTCATCACAGTGACTGGACACGTTTCCACAGGTAAGGGCCTCTTACCTTAATATTCTTTCCAGCAGAGTGGGACAGGCGATCAGAGTGACCGGGCTCTAGCGGCGCAATCGATTAGTGCGCGGTCCTTATATAACAGTACAGGATCAGTAAATGACGAGGTTGTTAATTCGAGTCTCACCGAGATCAAACAATCCTTTTGCTTGTGAACATTTCGACCGGAGTTAAAGGTACAATTGGTGTGTTCCAAAATGCATCCACTTATTTGTATTGCCATGTGGTTCCTCCGGTCTACGCTGTTGCAATAGCAGATGAGATGTTTGGTATTACTTGTTTCCAGGAGGGAGGCTGCGGTTTGGAGACGCAAACTATGATTTTGATCCATCTCCAAATTGTGGGATTTAACTGGAGCTTTAAACCAGCGCCAGAGGCCGCTCAGCCAGGATACTTTCCATCCTAACTTCAGAAGCTAGTTTTACAGGAATAGAATTACTGCAAGCAAGAATTCAACCCCACAAGCACCAATGCTCGCACGGCAGCAGGATGCATGTGTCCAGTTCGAAACCTGTCTGAAGGAACATTCAGTCCAACAAAGCCGGAAGTCCAGCAGATTGACTTTCGGTCTGAGCAGATGAAGAGTCTCCTCCTTGAGAGTGTGTCGCCAATCCAGCTCAGAGTGGATTTAGAATCATAAATTCGGGTGTGACTGGAGCCACTGATGTGAGATGAAGTGTCCTTGACGGACATCAATGATCCTGTTGCGGATTTGCTGCAAAATGTCACTACCCAGCTCCCTGAAATGAAATCGAACTCTGGTGGGACTCGAACGCACAAACCTTGAACGTCCTCTGCTAAATCATTAATTAGAAGTCCAACACGCTGTCCATTGCGCCACACTATCAATTCGGAAATAAAACGGAGAACGGGGATCTTGTGCTGTGGTTGAGACGGTCAGGCTGCTCCTGCTTCCGCCTCTCACATTCCGAGAGCCGCGGCGGCAGTCTGCACCGATCGCCCTCCAATGGATCCTGCTCCAGCCGCTTGTTGTGGGCCTGGTGCAAGAACAGTCGCGTCTGACTCCAAATCAGAAAGTTGCGTGTTCTGAACCAGGTGGAAATCACAGCATTTTCATTGTGGCTCAGGGTCCTGCCGACTGATTTTAGATCGGTTCAGTGTTTTATGGATGAGATGTTCAGTGTTTGTGCAACAATATCAAAATTAAATTTGATGCATTAATGAGCTTTTTTTCTGTTACTTTCTATTCACACCCTCTCCAGTTTTATGTAGAAACAGTTCACAATGTTTAAAGGATGTGGTGTGCAGTGTTTGTGGAATCAGTGTGATTAAATTTGATACTTTCATCTGTTCCTTCTCCAACCCAGACCCTTATCATTAGATTTGTAGCTTCACCCTGTTTAAAATAGGTTACTCAGTGATAGAAATAAATCAGTCGTAACCCCGAAACCTCAGCGGGGATGTTTGTTCCAATGCTTTGTGATGGTCTCGGTTTCCATTCAAATTTTCAATCAGCAATTCCCAACGGGTGTTTTGGGTTTGACAAACTAATTTAAGTACTTGACTGGTTCCTGGAAATGATCCGGTGGAGATTTCCTGACCCGTACAGATATATAAATAAATACATTCCATCATTTCACAAATGACAGTTGCGCAAATAAATATATCGCGATATCCAACATGGAAAAGCAGCTCTTCATAGTCATAAAAAAACTATCACATTTTATTGTGTTAATCCAATTACGTTTCAATGTAGAACATATATTCAGAGCATCTCTCTAAACTTAAAGAATGGTAAAACAATTGCAGATTTTACAAACACATAACACGCGATCGTATAAGTAAGTTTATGGCCTACTTTGTGAAATTTGTATTCTAATTGTCTTTATGATGGTACGAAAAATATTTCGAGATGCACGTCCCCAACTTAACGGAGAAACTAAGATGAAAACCAAAAAGATTTGTCAATACCGATTTGGAGCGATTTGATCGGTTCCGCTTCTCCTTTCTTTGTTTGTTACATTTTGCTAATTGTTCATCTTGATCCGTTTGCTTCATTTTTTCCTCAGTCATTTATGGTGAATTTTCTATCCGTTAACATTCTTAAATATTTGATTTGTTTGTTCCTTTCCTCTTGACTTGTGATTTGTTGACCTTCAGGTTAAAGTCTGAAGCAGAAATGTGTTTATATTCAGGCTTGACTCTGAAGTGTGGGGCCGAGAGGTGATGCCGGATGTGTGACCGAGAGAACAACTGCTGGAGGCAGAACTGTCCGTAACCTAACATACCCCCTGTGGCATTGCTCATGGTAGGTCGGATGACAATGTTTTACATTGAATGAACGGCTATGTACATAACACAAAACGGATTTTACTGCTGCTTTAACTCCACAAAGCATAATCATCATAAATGACCAAAGTCTCAGATCAGTTGGAATTGAATTTCTGTTGGTGAGGGGAGTTTGTACATTGGAAGGAGTTTATACATTTGCAGCTCCAGGTAAAACTGCAAACATCACTCGCCTGTCGGTGACGTCACCATGAGGTGTCCACCTTCCATTGCGCTTCTGGACTTCTGAAGTGTGATTGAACCTTACCAAAAGTTTCCTATAATTCGTAACGAAGGAAGGTATCAGTGTTAATGTGAGATATAAACGTGGATGTTTCACTGGGTACAATGGGAACCAGATACACTGCTCATTCCAATTATTTGTCCAGCAGAAATCAGAAATCATTCTCTTCAACTTTACTCGCTCGAAGGAAAATGAAACAAACAAAACTGCTCAGTTCTTTGTTTTCGCTTCTTCTGCTGGTTTACGTTCACGCACCGAGAAAGTGACAGAGAGAGACTGAGAGATTAGATTGGCTTTTTCACTTATTAATCTATTACACTTTGTAATTATTATAAGAGACGGTTCCATCCCAACTGTCCTGTGCCTGACATTCTCATTGATATTTGATGTGTTTTAACTGAGTTTCTACGAATTGCACATTGCGGACAAATCCTGAACGCCGAAAACTGCACTGAAATCAGCTTCGCTTCGCAACCTTTAATGCAGATGGGTTGCTGGTTGTCGGTAAAGAAGTTTGTAAAATAAGCCCTCGAGAGCAATATCCTCAAAACATGTTTTGGACACATGCGCAGGTCAACGATCTTACATTAAATGTAACGAATATACAAATACGTCACAGGTGTTAATATTAACACATAATGATACGAGGAAGGAGGCATTGGTGGATCTGGTTTTGCTGAATGAGGTGGGTCAAGTGGAGCAAGTGTCAGTGTCATATTTAGGGAACGGTGATCATAGTATCATAAGATTTAGATTAGTTATGGAAAAGGAGAAGGAGCTTTCTCGAGTAAAGTACTTATCAGGAGAAGGGCCAATTTTAATGGGTGGAGAACGTACCTGGCTCGTGTAAATTGGAATCAAAGATTGGCAGGCTAAAATATAATCGAACAATGGGTGGCCTTTAAGGAGGAGATGTTTCGGGTACAGACTAGGTAGATTCCCAATAGGGGGGAAGGTCGGGCATCTAAAGCCTGAGCTCCCTCGATGACGAAAGAGATAGGGGGTCAAATGAAGCAGATAAAGGGGGTTTATGACAGTTATCAGTTTGACAATACAAGTGAGAACCAGGCTGAATATAGGAAGTACCGTGAAAAAGTAAATAAGAGGGGCAAAGAGAGAGCATGAACATAGATTGTCGGCTAACCTAAAAGGTAATACAAAAGTCTTCCACAGGCATTTAAATAATGAAAGGTTCATAAGAGGACGGGTGTGGCCGATTAGGGACCAAAAAGGAGATCTACGCATGGAGGCATAAAGCGTGACTGAGGCACTAAAAGAGTACTTTGCATCTGTCTCTACCAAGGAAGAAGATGCTGCCAAAGTCACAGTAAAAAGGGAGGTAGTTGAGACACTGGATGTGGTGAAAATTGATACAGAGGAGACACTTGAAAGGCTGGCTATGCTTAAAGTTGATAATTCACCCGGACCGGATGGGATGCTTTCAAAGTTGCTGAGGGAGTGGAAGGGTGGAAATTTCAGAGGTCCTGGTCATAATCTTCCAATCCGCCTTAGATGCAGGGGTGATGCCAGAGGACTGGATGTTTACAAATGTTAGATCCTTGTTAAAAAAGAGTGTAAGGATAAACCCAACAACTACACTCCAGTAACATTAAACTCGGTGGTGGGGAAGCTTTTATAAACGATCATCCGGGCCAAAATGAATAGTCACTTGGGCAAGTGTGGAGAAATAAAGGAAAGCCAGCATGGATTTGTTAAAGGCCAATCGTGTTTAACTAACTTGATTAAGTTTCTTGATGAGGTAATAGAGAGAGTTGATGAGGGCAATGCGGTTGATGAAGTGCCACATAACAACAACAAGAAGAACAAGAACAAGAACAACAACTTGCATTTATTTCGGTCCTTTAACGGAGTGAAACGACCCAAGGCGACTCACAGGAGAGATTATCAAACAAAATTTCATACTGAGCCACATAAGGCGGTATTAGGACAGATGAACAAAAGCTTGGTTGAAGAGGTAGGTTTTAAGGAGCGTCTTAAACGAGGAGAGAGAGGTAGAGAGGCGGAGAGGTTTCGGGAGGGAATTCCAGACCTTAGGGCCGAGGCAGCTGAAGGCACGGCCGCCAATGGTGGAGCAATTAAAATCGGGGATGCAAAAGAAGGAAGAATTGAAGGAGCGCTAAGATCTCGGAGGGCTGTAGGGCTGGAGGAGTTTACAGAGACAGGGAGGGGCGAGGCCATAGAGGCATTTGAAAAGAAGGATGAGAATTGTAGGGCTGGAGGAGGTTGCAGAGATAGGGATAGGCGAAGAGATGGAGGGATTTGAAAACATGGATGAGCATTTTTAAATCGAGGCTTTCCCGGACTGGGAGCCAATGTAGGTTAGTGATCACAGGGGAGGTGGGAGAACGGGACTTGTTGAGCGTTAGGATACGGGCAGCAGAGTTTTGGATGAGCTCAGTTTTATGGAGGGTGGAAGATGGGAGATGAGCCAGGAGACCATTGGAATAGTCCAGTAATAAGCTTGTCAGCAAAATTGAAGCCATCGGAACAAACAGGGGCAGTGGCACCATGGATGCGAATTGGCTAACTGACGGGAAACAGAGTGTAGTGGTAAACGGTTGTTTTTTGGACTGCAGCGAGGTAGACAGTGGTGCTCCCCAGGGGTCGGTACTAGGATGGCTGCTTTTTTTGATATATATTAATGAATTGGACTTGGGTGTACAGGGCACAATTTCAAATTGCAGATTACACAAAACTGAGAAGCGCAGTAAACAGTGAGGAGGACAGTAATAGACTCCAAGATGACATAGACAGTCTGGTGGAATGGACGGACACATAGCAGATAACATTTAATGCAGAGAAATGCGAAGTGATACATTTTGGAAGGAAGAACGAGGAGATGCAAAATAAACTAAATGGCACAATTCTAAAGGGGTGCAGGAAAAGCGACCTGGTGGTATCTGTGCACAAATCTTTGAAGGTGGCAGGAGAGATTAAGAAAGCAGTTAAATAGGATACGGAATCTGGGGCTTTATAGATAGAGGCATAGAGCACAAAAGCAAGGAAGTTATGTTAAACCTTTATAAAACATTAGTTCAGCCACAACTTGAGCATTATGTCCAATTCGGGGCACCGCAGTTTCGGAAGGATGTGAAGGCCTTAGAGAGGGTGCAGAAAAGATGCAGAAAAGAAGGTGCAGAAATGGTTCCAGGGATGAGGGACTTCAGTTCCGCGAATAGACTGGAGAAGCTCGGGTTGTTCTCCTGAGAACAGAAAAGTTTGAGAGGAGATGTGATGGAAGTGTTCAAAATTATGACGGGTGTAGATAAAGTAAATAGAGAGAAACTGTTCCCATTGGCGGAAGGATCGGGAACCAGAGAGCACAGATTTAAGGTGATTGGCAAAAAACCAAAGGCGACATCAGGAAAAAAAAAAGCAGCGAGAAGTTCTGATTTGGAAGGCACTGCCTGAAAGGATGGCGGAAACAGATTCGATCGTGGCTTTCAAAAGGGAATTGGATAAATAGTAGAAGGGAAGAAAATGCAGGCCTACGGGGAAAGAGAGAGGGAATGGGACTAACTGGATTGCTCTTACAAAGAGACGGCATAGACTCGATGGGCCGAATGGCATCCTTCCAAACTCCAACGATTCTATGATTTGTCAAGCTCAAAGTGCTTGCTACTTCAGTGAGAGGTCCGTCTGTACAAAGAACGAGCACTTCCGCGTTACAGTTCAGCAGTCCTTTCCTTATTGGCTCCGGAATTAATACAAATACGGCCTGTGTTACTTTGTTGTTTAATTCAGAAATGGGGTAAATATCAGATAGAATAAAAAGGCACTGCTGGGAATGGAACCGAGGACCTCTTGTGAAGAAAATGGCAATTTGCCCAGCTTTTGCAAATTGATGATACAAATTAAGCTGCAACGACCCCACCTCCACTTCCTGATATCTACCTCTCACTGTCTGTTAGCGTTTGAGGCAGTTTGTATTTTTCTATTTCTCTTGTCTATTTCGCTGTGTTTCCCGATACTCTGTATCTCTCGCTGTGTTTACCGATACTCTGTATCTCTCGCTGTGTTTACCGATACTCTGCATCTCTCGCTGTGTTTACCGATACTCTGTATCTCTCGCTGTGTTTACAGATACTCTGTATCTCTCGCTGTGTTTACCGATACTCTGTATCTCTCGCTGTGTTTACCGATACTCTGTATCTCTCGCTGTGTTGACCGATACTCTGTATCTCTCGCTGTGTTGACCGATACTCTGTATCTCTCGCTGTGTTGACCGATACTCTGTATCTCTCGCTGTGTTGACCGATACTCTGTATCTCTCGCTGTGTTTACCGATACTCTGAATCTCTCGCTGTGTTTACCGATACTCTGTATCTCTCGCTGTGTTTACCGATACTCTGTATCTCTCGCTGTGTTTACCGATACTCTGTATCTCTCGCTGTGTTTACCGATACTCTGTATCTCTCGCTGTGTTTACCGATACTCTGCATCTCTCGCTGTGTTTACCGATACTCTGTATCTCTCGCTGTGTTTACCGATACTCTGTATCTTTTGCTGTGTTTACCGATACTCTGTATCTCTCGGTGTGTTTATCTCTCTGTGTCAATCGTGGGCTGATTCTGAATAAACAATGAATTAAATGAGGAGTTTTGGACAATTCTCCCTCTGACACTGAGGAACCAATGAGCGAAACTTTATTATAAGATATTGTTTATTGTGAAACAGCAAAGAAAACATTGCATTTTGAACGATTGAGGTTCAGTTCTGTGCAAAAAGAAACTGAGATCACAAGGTGTTTGCAACAAGCCGCCTTTTAAGTTGATCAGGCTCGCTAACATTGCAGCACGAGGTGTCGACACCGCGCTGATGATCTTCATGTGTATCCGGGCCTTTCAGACACTTCGTGTGGCACAGGAGCTTTCCAATCCCCTGGACACCGACACATCCGTCGAAGTAGCAGGACCGACATCTCGCCCCCTTTGCCAGACTTCAGCAAATTTAACGCTGAAAATACAAAACAGGACGTGTCGTGAGAGTGCGCTGTTGTTTTATAAAGTGTGGGAGTCCATATATGAGTGCGATGTTTTTCTATGAACTGTGTGTGTATATATGAGTGTGATGTTTATATATGAACTGTGGGTGTGTATATATGAGTGTGATATTTATATATGAACTGTGGGAGTCTATATATGAGTGCGATGTTTATATATGAACTGTGGGTGTGTATATATGAGGGTGATATTTATACATGAACAGTGGGAGTGTATATTTGAGTGCGATGTTTATATATAAACTGTGTGTGAAAATATGAGTGTGATGTTTAAATATGAACAATGGGTGTGTATATATGAGTGTGATATTTATATATGAACTGTGGGTGTGTATATATGAGGGTGATATTTATACATGAACAGTGGGAGTGTATATATGAGTGTGATATTCATATATGAACTGTGGGTGTATATATATGAGGGTGATATTTACACATGAACAGTGGGAGTGTATATGTGAGTGTGATATTTATATATGAACTGTCTGTGTATATATTAGTGCGATGTTTATATATGAACTGTGGGTGTATATATATGAGTGTGATGTTTGTTTATGAACTGTGGGTGTGTATATATTAGTGCGATGTTTATATATGAATTGTGGGTGTGTATATATGAGCGTGATGTTTGCAAATGAACTATAGGTGTATATATATATATGAGTGTGATGTTTGTATATGAATTGTGGGTGTGGAAACATGAGTGCGATGTTTATATATGAACTGTGGGTGTTTCGATATGAGTGTGATGTTTATATCTGAATTGCGGGTGTGCATGTATGAGTGCGATCTTTATATATGAACTGCGGGTGCGTATATATGAGTGCGATGTTTATATACGAACTGGGGGTGTGCACATATGAGTGCGATGTTTTTATTTGAATTGCGGAATAAACAGGAGCTGCAATTCCTCCTGGGGTTATGTTTTCTTCCAAGACAATGATGTAAAGGGGCACTTTAGCAAGCGGCCAAAATAGCTCAGTTGGGAGAGCGTTAGACTGAAGATCTAAAGGTCCTTGGTTCAATCTCGAGTTTCGGCAGTTTTTGGTTGTTGAGTTTCTTCATCCTTGCTTCGATTTTCGCATTTCATTGCAGTGAAATTTGATACCCGCCACTGAAGGATTGGGGATGAAATAGAGAGGCATCAAGGATGGGAAATATTTTTTCGTATTGATTTAATTTTTATTTCTCTGTTACCTTCTGCCTTTTTCTCTTGTTTTTTCTCTCTCGGTGCCGGGGGACAATTTCATTTGATGCATTTGTCCTAAACCGATGCCTTTTCCACATCTCGGGGCGGTCAGACCCTCTCTGTCTGTCTGTTGCTGCTAATGATTATTAATGGGGACAGGCCGCGAGTTAAACGTTTCTCTGCAAACCGGAGAAAGAAAAATAAAAAAGAAAGACGTGTTTCTCCGGCCCATGGGCAAAGTTGCAATGGATGTTATTCAATAACACTGTCCCCGTGAATTTGTCTGTGGACCTGTTTGTTAGGCTTGCATTTTAAAAGTTACAAAAACCCGAAATAAATAAAGCAAATTAGAAGAACGGAATTCATGATCATGACATTACCGCATATTCTTTGCAAATGAGCTAACCGGCGGTCCGAACGGCTGTTAAATTAATTGTTGTACCTGGATGCTGGTTGGTAACGATTTCTGTACTTGGACCCCGAAATCTCCCTGCTCCTCCACAGTTCCTTTTTTCTCACCATTTAGAAAATAGCCTGATTTATCTTTATTAGATTTAAAGTGGATCAACTCGCTCTCCCCCACATTGAACTCTATTTGCCGCAGTTTTGCCCACTCACTTAATCGATTTATTCCCACTTTTCAACGTCCTGCTTCCATCGACATGACTTATTGCGCCACCAGAAGGCTGCGTGTTCAAAACACGGGGTCACCGTTACTTCTCGAGCTGATCGGATTCTGGATCGTTCCGGATTGAATATTTTATCTGCTTTTTCTCAATAAACAGAATCTTGCTCTAAAGTCTGCTTCCCTGGTTCCCAAATTTCAGGAAGGCGTCACATTCTGCCCTTGACTTTTGATACTGACCTGCAGTTGAAACTTTTGCAAAGAGGGAAATAAGTCGCCAAATCGCTCCACGTGAATCTGAAACGCTTTGGGAAGAAGTTCAGTGCAACCAATCAGGACTTTAAAGGCACCTCAATGACCTGCACTTTCATTGAATGAGTTTTGTTCGCCTCTCGGCTTTCATCTCACTGAAGTGAAGAGTGTGACCGCCTTGTATCTGTCAGCGTGTAAGTGACGAGTTTGGGGTGAGCACGGGTCGTGTTTATTTTTGAAATCTCACCAAGCAACAGGGAAAAGAAACTTCGAATCAAACTGTCCCTGTCAGTGATGAATTGAAGTGAATATCGCTCCAAGCAGATCTGGACAATGAGCAGCGCAGCCGCACAGGAGTCCCAAATCCACCCTCTCGCCACTCGGCAATCACAACTTTACTCCGGCCCAGTATCGCCACGCTGAAATCAAGTATTTCTCGAACACATTTTTTTTAACATCATAGTTACTGGTGTTATAGTGAAGACTACCGTCCGCTTCACTGTAAGTGCAAGAGACAACTTTGTAGACACCGTGTCGTGTCACAGAGCTGCTCCTTGGACCTGCTCATTTCATCTCATCTCATTTTCAGCAAACCTGAATATTACTGGAATTTAGAATGGCGAATCACAGCTCAAAAGGTCAATCCTCTCTACCACGAGGGGACTGAGTCTTCCAACATACGGTGGTTAATGGCAAGGTTGGCTTCATGTGCAGAAATAATACAGCACAGATTTTCACTCATGCAAGCTGCACACCCTTTATTTTGGAAAAGTAAACTGATAGTCAGACAGCTGATATATTAATCGCGGCAAGCTGAAGCTTTAGTTCGGTGAATTAGTCCTTCAGCAACTACAAAGTTGTGTTTCTGTGGCGCAATTGTTGGTTCAAGCTCCACCCGGTGAACGCTGGGTAGTAACTTTCACCTGAACATTCAATGTCTCGCGTTTCCAGCATTCGAATGTGTGTCCTGTCTGAACGAAAATATACAGGTGAGGTGCCTGAGGATTGGAGGGTAGCAAATGTTGTCCCTTTGTTTAAGAAGGGCGGCAGGGAAAAGCCTGGGAACTACAGAACGGTGAGCCTGACATCTGTAGTGGGTAAGTTGTTAGAGGGTATTCTGAGAGACAGGATCGACAGGCATTTGGAGAGGCAGGGACTGATTAGGAACAGTCAGCATGGTTTTGTGAGTGGAAAATCATGTCTCACGAATTTTATTGAGTTTTTTGAAGGGGTAACCAAGAAGATAGATGAGGGCTGTGCAGTAGACGTGGTCTGCATGGACTTTAGCAAAGCCTTTGACAAGGTACCGCATGGTAGGTTGTTACATAAGGTTAAATCTCATGGGATCCAAGGTGAGGTAGCCAATTGGATACAAAATTGGCTTGACGACAGAAGACAGAGGGTGGTTGTAGAGGGTTGTTTTTCAAACTGGAGGACTGTGTCCAGCGGTGTGATTCAGGGATCGGTGCTGGGTCCACCGTTATTTGTTATTTATATTAATGATTTGGTTGAGAATTTAGGAGGCATGGTTAGTAAGTTTGCAGATGACACCAAGATTGGTGGCATTGTGGACAGTGAAGAAGGTTATCTAGGATTGCAACGGGACCTTCATAAATTGGGCCAGTGGGCCGCTGAATAGCAGATGGAGTTTAATTTAGATAAATGTGACGTGATGCATTTTGGTAGATCGAATCGGGCCAGGACCTACTCCGTTAATGGCAGGGCGTTGGGAAGAGTTATAGAGCAAAGAGATCTAGGAGTACAGGTTCATAGCTCCTTGAAAGTGGAGTCACAGGTGGATAGGGTGGTGAAGAAGGCATTCGGCATGCTTGGTTTCATTGATCAGAACATTGAATACAGGAGTTGGGATGTCTTGTTGAAGTTGTACAAGACATTCGTAAGGCCACACTTGGAAGACTGTGTACAGTTCTGGTCACCCGATTATAGAAAGGATATTATTAAACTAGAAAGAATGCAGAAAAGATTGACTAGGATGCTACCGGGACTTGATGGTTTGACTTATAGGGAGAGGTTGAATAGACTGACACTTTTTTCCCTGGAGAGTAGGAGGTTTAGGGGTGATCTTATAGAAGTCTAGAAAATGATGAGGGGCATAGATAAGGTAGATAGTCAAAATCTTTTCCCAAAGGTAGGGGAGTCTATAACGAGGGGGCATAGATTTAAGGTGAGAGGGGAGAGATACAAAAGGATCCAGAGGGGCAATATTTTCACTCAAAGGGTGGTGAGTGTCTGGAACGAGCTGCCAGAGGCAGTAGTAGAGGCGGGTACAATTTTGTCTTTTAGAAAGCATTTGGACAGTTCCATGGGTAAGATGTGTATAGATGGATATGGGCCAAGTGCAAGCAATTGGGACTAGCTTAGTGGTATAAACTGGGCGACATGGACATGTTGGGCCGAAGGGCCTGTTTCCATGTTGTAAACTTCTACGATTCTATGATCCTGTACCGTGAAAATTGCCCGCTGAGTGCGTCTAATTTTCCACCATTTAATCTGCTGTCTGAGAAATATTCAAAGAAAACGAGATTGGCTTGAAAGAATTCGGATTACTTCTTGTTTCCACAATGAATGACACTCCCTTTTTTTTGGAAAAGTAAAATTGCATTCACATTCCGACAGGTTTCAGTTGATTTGTGAGAGATCTACAAAGGATCAATCTCCGGTTAAGGCGGCCTTTTTATCTCTCTCTCTCTCTCTGTTGGCAGAATCCAAAGTGAAATTGGAGCTGGACTAATCAGACAAGAAATCAGGAATCACTTTAGCAAACAAAATACGGCCGGAAGCTGGAACTCTCTCATCCCAAAGATGTGGATTGAGGCTCAATTCAAATTTTGAAGTCTGATATTGATAGATCTTTTTTTCCGGTTCGGTTACCAAGGGATATGAGTCCAAGGCGGGGAAACAGAGATGAATTACTGATCACCTCATGATCTAATTGAATGGGTCAGCAGGCTCGAGGGGCTGAATGGTCTTCTCCTGTACCGATGTTACACTCCTACTCAGTGTGGGGTTGGACGACTGGTAAGAGGCATCAGACTTGACTCCAGAATGAAAATCGGGTGTTCAGATTCTGCCACCTTGGGATTGTCGAACAAACTGAACCCCGACAGCAAAGTCACCACCTGCCTCTCTGCAATAATAGGATGAGAATGAGCCCTGCCGCTGGCCCGGCTAGCTCAGTCGGTAAAGCACGAAATTCCTAATCTCAGGGTCTTGGGTTTAAAGCAAATATTGGGGGTTTTGAGTTATATTTTTCACAGTGGGTGATGAAATGTTCAAAGTGCAACCTCTTATCTTCAGTTCATGAAATCCTGTTATATGAACAGACACAACACTGAGCTGTGTGAAAGAAAACCGTGAGCGTTGCCAAATATCCAGTCCGTCCCGGTACTATCTTCTCATTACTTCCACATGGGACACGGCAGATACCGTTTCAATCGGTTTCATTTCTGCTGTTATTAAAAATGTTGATAGTTAGGATGTGTAATATTAAGAAGATGCCAACTCTGGATCCATTCGCCTCTCTGATACCTCCTGATACCCACTTACCCTCCTTGATTCTCCCTGATCTCCTCATCTTCTCTGATACCCTCAGAGAGTCCATTATCCTCTTTCAACCTTGTCAGCGCCCTTTACACTCTCTGATACCCGCGGTCCTCACACACTGATACGCCCTGAGAGTCCTTACACTCTCTGAGACCCGATGGCAGTCCTTCCCCTTTGTGAGATCTCAATATACTCTCTGATACCCTTTGACTGCCCGCTCCCCTCTTTGAGCCCCGTTACACATTCTGATGCCCTCTGATAGTACCTTCCCCTCTCTGAGATGCCCTTGCCCCAATGGATCGCCACTAAGAAGCGATTAGACGCCCTGAGGCCTTCTCAGAACCCATTACCGTCCCTGCTATCAAAGTGCGGTGTAACTTCACAGGTGAATCGACCGGTCTGTGTTCAGGATGAGATCCAGAGTTTGATCGGTCGCTGCTGCTTCCGCCTCTGAGAGCTCTATGGGCGGTCGGTACCGATCTTCCTCCCATAAACTGGGTGTGGATGTATGAGTGCGCTGTTGATTTATAAACTTTGGTAGTTCACGTATGACAACGATGTTTATATATGAACTGTTGGTGTATCTCTATGAGTGCGATGTTTATATATGAACTGTGGGTGTATCTCTATGAGTGTGATATTTATATATGAACTGTGGGTGTATCTCTATGAGTGTGATGTTTATATATGAACTGTGGGTGTATCTCGATGAGTGTGATGTTTATATATGAACTGTGGGTGTATCTCTATGAGTGTGATGTTTATATATGAACTGTGGGTGTATCTCTATGAGTACGATGTTTATATATGAACTGTGTGTGTATCTCTATGAGTGCGATGTTTGTGTATGAACTGTGGAATGAACAGGAGGGGCAATTCCTCCTGGGGTTATATTTTCTTCCACGACAATAACACAAAGTAAAGATTGGGTGTAGAGCCGAGATAGCTCAGTTGGGAGAGCGTTAGACTGAAGATTTGAAGGTCCTTGGTTCAATCCCGAGTTTCGGCAGTTTTTGGTTGTTTACTTTCTTCTTCCTTGCTTCGATTCTCGGATTTATTTGCAGTGAAATTTAATTCCCGCCACTGAAGGATTGGAGATTGAATCGAGAGACATCAAGGATGGGAAATATTTATATCGTTTGTATTTGGCTGTTATTTCTCTGTTACCTTCTGCCTTTTTCTCTTGGTTTTGTCTCTCTCGGTGCCGGGTGACCATTTGATTTGTCGTAAACTGATGCATTTTCCACATCTCGGGGCGGTCAGACCCGCTCCGTCTGTCTGTTGCTGCTGATGATCATTAATGGGAACAGGCCGCGAGTTAAACGTTTATCTGCAAATTGGAGAAAGACAAATAAAAAGAAAGACGTGTTTATCCTGTCCAGGGGCAAAGTTACAACGGATGTAATTCAAACAACGGTCCCCGTGAATTTTTCTGTGGATTTTCTTTTTAAAGCTTCGATTTCAAAAGTTACAAAAACGCGAAATAAATAAAGTAAATTACAAGAATCGAGTCCGTGATCATTATGTTACAGTATACTCTTTGCAAACGAGTTAACCGTCCGTACCAACGGCACATTCGGCTGTTTAATTAATTGTTGTGCCTGCAGCGATTTCTGCACTTGGACCCCTAAATCTCTCTGCTCCTCCACAGCACTGAGTTTCTCACCATTTAGAAAATACTCTGATTTCTCTTTCTTAGACTTAAAGTGTATGACCTCGGTCTCCCCCACATTTAACTCTATTTGCCACAGTTTTGTCCACACACTTAATCTATCAATTCCCACTTTTCAATTTCCTGCTACCATCTGCATTACTTCCTGCGTCACCAGAAGGCTGCGTGTTCAAAACACGGGGTAACCGTTGCCTTTAGAGCTGATAGGATTCTGTATCGTTCCGGAATGAATGTTTCATCTGCTTTTTCTCAATAAACAGAACCTTGCTCTAAATTCTGGTTCTCTGGTTCTCAAATTTCAGCAAATCGTTTCATTTTGCCCTCGACTTTTGATCTTGTGCTGCGGATGAAACTTTTGCAAAGAGGGAGAAGAAGTCCCCAAATCGCCCCACGTGTATCTCAAACGCTTTGGGAAGAAGTTCTGTGTAAACAATCAGGAATTTAAAGGCACCTCAATGACCTGCACTTTCATTGAATGACTTTTTTTCGCCATTGGAATCGACGTGAAATCGCTGTCGGCTTTCATCTCACTGAAGTGGAGAGTGTGGCCGCCTTGTATCGGTCAACGTGTTAGTGACGAGTTTGGGTGAAGCACGGGTCGCGTTTTTTTTCTGAAATCTCACCAAGCACCGGGGAAAAGAAACTTAGAATCAAACTGTCCCTGTAAGTGATGAATTGAAGGGAATATCGCTCCAAACAGATCTGGACAATGCGCAGCGCAGCCGCACAGGAGTTACAAATCCACCCTCTCGCCACTCGGCAATCGGATTAACTGAACTTTACTCTGGCCCGTGTCACCGCGCTGAAATCGAGTCTTTCTCGGCCACATTTTTTCTGAACATAATAATTACTGGTTTAAGAGTGAAGATTGTCGTCCACTTCACTGTAAATGCAAGAGACAACTTTGCAGACATCGTGCAGTGTCACAGACCTGCTGGTTTGTCCTGCTCATTTCATCTCATCTCATTTTCCGCAAACCTGAATATTACTGGAACAGAGAATGGCGAATCACAGCTCAAAAATCAATCCTCTCTTCCACGAACGGACTGAGTCTTTCAACATACAGGTGTTTAATAGCAAGGTGAGTTTAATTTTCAGAAATAATACAGCACAGATTTTGACTCCTGCACGCTGCACACATTTTATTTTGGAAGAGTAAACTGATTGGAAGAAAGCTGTTACATTGAGTGCGGCAACCTGAAGCGTCAGCTCGATGAATTCGTCCTTGAACATTTGCAAGCTCTGTTTCTGTGGCGCAATTGGTTCGCGCGTTCGGCTGCGAACTGAAAAGTTGGTGGTTTGAACCCACTCGAGGACGCTGAAGCAACGTTTCACCTTAACATTCATTGTCTCGCATTTCTTGGGTTCGAATGTGTTTCTTGTCTGCCAGAAAATGTACCGCAAACATTGCCAGCTGAGTGCGTCTGATTTTCCACCATTTATTCTGCGGTTGGATAAGAGGCATATGAAAAATATCCAAAAAAACGAGGTTGGCTTGAATGAAGTCGGAATAGTTCTTGACAGAGAAGGTTCGAAGGTTGCAAGCGAGCTCCTTCACACTGACATGGATATTTCTGCAGTGAGCGACATCAGACTGTTTCCACAATGAATGTCACTCCCTTTATTTTGGAAAAGTGAAATGGTATTCACATTCCGACTGGTTTCAGTTGATTTGTGAGAGATCGCTAAAGGATCAATCTCCGGTGAAGACGGCCTTTATCTCTCTCTCTGTTGGCCGAATCCAAAATGAAATTGGAGCTGGACTAATCATGCAAGAAATCAGGAATCACTTTAGCAAACAAAATACGGCGGAAAGCTGGAACTCTCTCATCCCAAAGGATGTGGATTGTGGTTCAATTCATAATTTGAAGTCTGATATTGATAGATCGTTTTTCGATTCGGGTACCAAGGAATATCAGGCCAAGACGGAGAAACAGAGATGAATTGCAGATCAACTCATGATCTAATTGAATGGGGCAGCAGGTTCGAGGGGCTGAATGGCCTTCTCTTGTCCCGATGTTCCGATACTGCTCAGCGCGGGGCTGGACGAATGGTAAAAGACATCAGACTAACTCCAGAATGAAAAAAAACGGGTGTTCAGAAGGAGATTCCCTGAGATTGTGGAACGAACTGAAATCCTGCAGCAAAGCCAACAGTTGTCTCTCTGCAATAATAAGAATGGAAGAAATTAAGCAGTCGGCCCGGCTAGCTCAGTCGGTAGAGCATGAGACTCTTAATCTCAGGGTCGTGGGTTCGAGCCCCACGTTGGGCGATTTGTGTTCGACTTTTCACACTCGGTGATAAAATTTTTAAAGTGCAACCTCTTGTCTCCAGATTCGAAACAGGCACAACCCTGCGCTGTGTGAAAGGAAACCGTGAGCGTTGCCAAATATCCACTCCCTCCCGATTCTACCTTCTCGTTCCCTCCACATGGGACACGGACAGGTTATCGGTTCAATTGGATTCACTTTTTGTTGTTATTAAAAATGTTGAAGGTCAGAAAATGTAATATTTAGGAGATGCCAACGCTGGAACAATTCGCCTCTCTGATACCTCCTGATCCCCCCGAACCCGATTTGATTCTCCCTGTGCTCCTTATCATCGCTGATACGCTCTGTCTCTTACCTTCTCCGATACCCTCACAGATTCCATAATCCACTTTGAACCGTGTCAGCGCCATTCACCTGCTCTGATACCTATTGATTGCCCCTTACACAGATGCGCCCTGAGCCGCCTTACACTCTCCCATACTCGGCAGTCCTTCCCCTCTCTCAGATCTTAAAACACTCTCTGATGCCATCTGACTGCCCGCTCTCCTCTTTGAGCCCCCTTACACTCTCTGATGCCCTCTGATAGTACATTCCCCTCTCTGAGATGCCCTTGCCACAATGGATCGCCAATAAGAAGTGATTAGACGCCCTGAGGCCTTCTCAGAAGCAATTACCGTCCCTGGTATCAAAGTGCGGTGTAACTTCACAGGTGGATCCACCGGTCTGTGTTCAGGATGAGATCAAGAGTTTGATCGGTCGCTGCTGCTTCCGCCTCTGAGAGCTCAATCGGCGGTCGGTACCGATCTTCCTCCCACAAACTGGGTGTGGATATATGAGTGCGCTGTTGATTTATAAACTTTGGTAGTTTCCGTATGACAACGATGTTTATATATGAACTGTGGGTGTATCTCTACGAGTACGATGTTTATATATGAATTTTGGAATGAACAGGAGGGGCAATTCCTCCTGGGGTTATATTTTCTTCCACGACAATAACACAAAGTAATCGTTGGGTATACAGCCGAAATAGCTCAGTTGGGAGAGCGTTAGACTGAAGATCTGAAGGTCCTTGGTTCAATCCCGAGTTTCGGCAGTTTTTGTTTGTTTGCTTTCTTCTTCCTTGCTTCGATTCTCGGATTTATTTGCAGTGAAATTTAATTCCCGCCACTGTCGGATTGGGGATTGAATCGAGAGACATCAAAGATGGGAAATATTTATATCGTTTGTATTTGGCTGTTATTTCACTGTTACCTTCTGCCTTTTCCTCTTGGTTTTGTCTCTCTCGTTGCCAGGTGACTATTTGATTTGACCGAAACTGATCCATTTTCCACATCTCGGGGCGGTCAGACCCGCTCTGTCTGTGTTGCTGCTGATGATCATTAATGGGAACAAGCCGCGAGTCAAACGTTTATCTGCAAATTGGAGAAAGACAAATAAAAAGAAAGACGTGTTTCTCCTGCCCAGGGGCAAAGCTACAACGGATGTAATTCAAAAACGGTCCCCGTGAATTTTTCTGTGGATTTTCTTTTTGAAGCTTCTATTTCAAAAGTTATAAAACGCGAAATAAATAAAGTAAATTACAAGAATCGAGACCGTGATCATTATGTTACAGTATACTCTTTGCAAATGAGTTAACCGGCCGTACCAACGGCACATTAGGCTGTTTAATTAATTTTTGTACCTGCAGCGATTTCTGCACTTGGACACCTAAATCTCTCTGCTCCTCCACAGCACCGAGTTTCTCACCATTTAGAAAATACTCTGATTTATCTTTCTTAGATTTCAAGTGTATGACCTCGGTCTTCCCCACATTGAACTCTATTTGCCACAGTTTTGTCCACACACTTAATCTCTCAATTCCCACTTTTCAATTTCCTGCTCCCATCTGCATTACTTCCTGCGTCACCAGAAGGCTGCGTGTTCAAAACACGGGGTAACCGTTGCCTTTAGAGCTGATAGGATTCTGTATCGTTCCGGAATGAATGTTTCATCTGCTTTTTCTCAATAAACAGAACCTTGCTCTATATTCTGGTTCTCTGGTTCTCAAATTTCAGCAAATCGTTTCATTTTGCCCTCGACTTTTGATCTTGTGCTGCGGATGAAACTTTTGCAAAGAGGGAGAAGAAGTCCCCAAATCGCCCCAAGTGTATCTCAAACGCTTTGGGAAGAAGTTCTGTGGAAACAATCAGGAATTTAAAGGCACCTCATTGACCTGCACTTTCATTGAACGAGTTTTTTTCGCCATTGGAATCGACGTGAAATCGCTGTCGGCTTTCATCTCACTGAAGTGGAGAGTGTGGCCGCCTTGTATCGGTCAATGTGTTAGTGACGAGTTTTGGTTAAGCACGGGTCGCGTTTATTTCTGAAATCTCACCAAGCACCGGGGAAAAGAAACTTGGAATCAAACTGTCCCTGTAAGTGATGAATTGAAGTGAATATCGCTCCAAATATATCTGGACAATGTGCAGCGCAGCCGCACAGGAGTTACAAATCCACCCTCTCGCCACTCGGCAATCGCATGAACTGAACTTTACTCTGGCCCAGTGTCACCGCGCTGAAATCGAGTCTTTCTCGTCCATATTTTTCTTAACATAATAATTACTGGTTTAAGAGTGAAAATTTTCGTCCACTTCACTGCAAGTGCAAGAGACAACTTTGTAGACACCGTGCAGTGTCACAGATCTGCTGGTTTGTCCTGCTCATTTCATCTCATCTCATTTTCAGCAAACCTGAATATTACTGGAACAGAGAATGGCGAATCACAGCTCAAAAATCAATCCTCTCTTCCACGAGCGGACTGAGTCTTTCAACATACAGGTGTTTAATAGCAAGGTGAGTTTAATTTTCAGAAATAATACAGCACAGATTTTCACTCGTGCAAGCTGCACACATTTTATTTTGGAAAAGTAAACTGATTGGAAGAAAGCTGTTACATTGAGTGCGGCAACCTGAAGCGTCAGCTCGATGAATTAGTCCTTGAACCTTTGCAAGCTCTGTTTCTGTGGCGCAATTTGTTTGCGCGTTCGGCTGCGAACTGAAAAGTTGGTTTTTCGAACCCACTAGAGAACGCTAAAGAAACCTTTCATCTTAACATTCATTGTCTCGCATTTCTTGGGTTCGAATGTGTGTCTTCTCTGCCTGAAAATGTACCGCAAACATTTCCAGCTGAGTCCGTCTGATTTTCCACCATTTATTCTGCGGTTGGATAACAGGCATCTGAAAAATATCCAAAAGAACGAGATTGGCTTGAACGAAGTCGGAATACGTCTTGACAGAGAAGGTTCGAAGGTTGCAAGCGAGCTCCTTCACACTGACATGGATATTTCTGCAGTGAGCGACATCAGACTGTTTCCACAATGAATGTCACTCCCTTTATTTTGGAAAAGTGAAATGGTATTCACATTCCGACTGGTTTCAGTTGATTTGTGAGAGATCGTCAAAGGATCAATCTCCGGTTAAGACGGCCTTTTTATCTCTCTCTGTTGGCCGAATCCAAAATGAAATTGGAGCTGGACTAATCATGCAAGAAATCAGGAATCACTTCAGCAAACAAAATACGGCCGAAAGCTGGAACTCTCTCATCCCAAAGGATGTGGATTGTGGTTCAATTCATAATTTGAAGTCTGATATTGATAGATCGTTTTTCGATTCGGGTACCAAGGAATATGAGGCCAAGACGGAGAAACAGACATGAATTGCAGATCAACTCATGATCTAATTGAATGGGGCAGCAGGTTCGAGGGGCTGAATGGCCTTCTCTTGTCCCGATGTTCCTGTACTGCTCAGCGCGGGGCTGGACGAATGGTAAAAGACATCAGACGAACTCCAGAATGAAAAAAACGGGTGTTCAGAAGTAGATGCCCTGAGATTGTGGAACGAACTGAACTCCTGCAGCAAAGCCAACAGCTGTCTCTCTGCAATAATAAGATGGGAAGAATTTCAGCAGTCGGCCCGGCTAGCTCAGTCGGTAGAGCATGAGACTCTTTATCTCAGGGTCGTGGGTTCGAGCCCCACGTTGGGCGATTTGTGTTCTACTTTTCACACTCGGTGATAAAATTTTTAAAGTGCAACCTCTTGTCTCCAGATTCGAAACAGGCACAACCCTGAGCTGTGTGGAAGGAAACCGTGAGCGTTGCCAAATATCCACTCCCTCCCGATTCTACCTTCTCGTTCCCTCCACATGGGACACGGACAGGTTATCGGTTCAATTGGATTCACTTTTTGTTGTTATTAAAAATGTTGAAGGTCAGAAAATGTAATATTTAGGAGATGCCAACTCTGGAACAATTCGCCTCTCTGATACCACTTGATCCCCCCTTACCCTATTTGATTCTCCCTGAGCTCCTTATCATCGCTGATACGCTCTGTCTCTTACCTTCTCCGATACCCTCAGAGAGTCCATGATCCACTTTGAACCTTGTCAGCGATCTTTACCTGCTCTGATACCCACTGAGTGCCCCTCACACAGATGCGCCCTGAATCCCCTTGCACTCTCCCATACTCGGCAGTCCTTCCCCTCTCTCAGATCTTAAGACACTCTCTGATGCCATCTGACGGTCGCTTCCTCTCTATGAGCCTCCTTACACTCTCTGATGCCATCTGACGGTCCCTTCCTCTCTATGAGCCTCCTTACACTCTCTAATGCCATCTGACTGTCCCTTCCCCTCTCTGAGATCCCCTTGCCCCGATGGATCGCCACGATGAAGCCATTAGGCTCCCTGATACCTTCTCAGATCCCATTACCCTCCCTGATACATTAGTGCGATGTAATTTCACAGGTGGATCTTCCGGTCTGTCTTAAGGATGAGATCCAGAGTTTGTTCGGTCGCTGCTACTTCCGCCTCTCCCACTCTGAGAGCTCGATTGGCGGTCGGTACCGATCTTCCTCCTATAAACTGGATGTGGATGTATGAGTGCGCTGGTGATTTATAAACTGTGGGAGTTTATATGTGAAAGCGATGTTAAGACATGAACTGCAGGTGTGTATATCTGAGTGCGATGTTAATATATGTGAACTGTGGGTGCGTATATGAGTGCGGTGTTTATATATGAACTGTGGGGTTTTATATATGACTGACTGCGATGTTTAATTATGTACTGTGGTTGGGTATATATGATTGCGATGTTTAAATATGAACTCTGGTTGGGTATATATGAGTGCGATGTTTATATATGAAGTGCGGTAATGAACAGGAAGAGCAAGGCGTCGCGGGGGTTATATTTTCTTGCAGGACAATGAGGCAAAGTTGCATTTGCTGTGGGGTCAAAATCGCTGAGTTGGAATTGCGTTAAACTGAAGATCTAAAGGTTGTTCATTCAATCCCGGGTTTCGGCAGTTTTTGGTTATTTAGTTTCTTCTTCTTTGGGTGGATTCTCGCATTTATTTACAGTGAAGTTTGATTCCCGCCACTGAAGGATTTGGAACGGAATAGAGAGACATCAAGGATGGAAAATATTTCTATCGACTTAATATAGTTTTTGTTTCTCGATTCCCCTCTATCTTTTTCTCTTGGTTTTGTCTCTCTCGGTGCCGGGTGATTATTTGATTTGATTCACGTGTCCAAAGCTGATGCCTTTTCTCCATCTCGGGGCGGTCAGACCCGCTCTGTCTGTCTGCTGCTGCTGATGATCATTAATGCGAACAGGCCGCGAGTTAAACGTTTCTCTGCAAACCTGAGAATGACAAATAAAAAGAAAGACGTGTTTCTCCGGCCCAGGGGTAAAGTTACAATGGATGTTATTCAAAAAACTGTCCCCGTCACTTCGTCTGAGGCCCCATTTGTGAAGCTTGGTTTTAAAATCATATAAACCCGAATCAAAGCCCCTTATCAGCTCATACAGGAATCAAACCGCGATCGTGATATTATGGCAGGTCGAAGCAAGCTAACGAACCGTTGCTGACATCCCATTAACGATTTTCAATCGTTTTTGTACCTATAGTGGTTGGTTGCGGTTTCTGTACACGGACCCCGAAATCTCTCTGAACCTCCACAGTTCCCAGCTTCTCACCATTGAGAAAATACTCTCATTTATCTTTCTTAGATTTAAATGAATGACCTCGCTCTCCCCCACATTGAACTCTATTTGCCGCAGTTTGGGCCACTCACTGAATCTGTCAATTCACACTTTTCAACTTCTTGCTTCTATCTTCATTACTTATTGCTCCCCCAGAAGGATGCTTGTTCAAATTACGCCGGGGTAACAGTTGCTTTTTGAGCTGATAGGATTCTGGATCTTTCCAAAATAAATGTTTTTTTGCTTTTTCTCAACAAACAGAACCTTGCTCTAAAGTTTGATTACTTTGTTCCCCGGTTTAAGGGAGGTGTCTCATTTTGCACTCGACTTTTGATCTTGAACTGCGGTTGAAACTTTCGCAAAGAGGGAAAAGTCCCCACATCGCTTGAGCGGAATCTCAAACGCTTTGGGAAGAAGTTCAGTGCGAACAATCAGGAATTTAAAGGTACCTCAATGACCTGCACTTTCTTTGAATGAGTTTTCTTCGACATTACATTCAACCGTGAAATCGGCCTCGGCTTTCATCTAACTGAAGTGAAGAGTGTGGCCGCCTTGTATCTGTCAGCGTGTAAGTGACGAGTTTGGGGTCAGTATGGCTCGCGTTCCATTTTGAAATCTCACCAAGCACCAGAAAAAAGAAACTTAGAATCCAACTGTCCCTGTCAGTGATGAATTGAAGTGAATATCGCTCGAAGCAGATCTGGACAATGTGCAGTGCAGCCGCACGGGAGTTCCAAATCCACCCTCGCACCACTCGGCAATCAGAGAAACTTAACTTTACTCTGGCCCAGTGGCACCGCGCTGAAATCAAGTCTTTCTCGGCCACATATTTTCCTAACATCAGAGTTACTGGTTTAAGAGTGAAAACTGCCGTCCGCTTCACTGTAAGTGCAAGAGACAACTTTGTAGTGTCACAGACCTGCTCGTTGGACCTGCTCATTTCATCTCATCTGATCACCTGCAAACCGAATCATTACTGGAATAGACAATGGTGAATCACAGCTCGAAAAATCAATCCTCTCTACTACTGGGTGACCGAGTCTTCCAACATACAGGCATTTAGGGACAAGGGGAGTTTGATGTTCAGAAATAAGACGGCAACGATTTTCACTCGTGCAAGCTGCACACCCTTTATTTTGGAAAAGTAAACTGATGGCAAGACAGCTGTTTCATTGATCGTTGCAAGCTGAATTAGCTCGGTGAATTAGTGGTTCAGAAGGGCAAACGTCGTGTCTCTGTGGCGCAATTGGTTAGCGCGTCTGGCTATTAACTGAAAAGTTGGTGGTTTGAGCCCACCCGCGGATGACAGAGAGCTTTCATCTTAACATTCGTTGTTTCGCATTTCCCGGTTTCGAATGTGTGTTCTGTTTGTATGAAAATGCACCTAAACATTGCCAGTTGAGCGCGGCTGATCTTCCACCATTTAATCTGCGGCCGGATAACAGGCATTTGAGGTCCAGTTTTGAGCTTCCAGATCTGTTCGCACAACACGCTGATTGGTGTTCTCAGTGCGAAGACGGGACTTGGTCTCCACGGGGACTGTGCGGTGGTCACTCCCACCAATACTGTCATGTACTGATGCATTTCCGACAGGTAGATTTGTGAGGACGAGGTCAAGTAATTTTCCCCCTCGTGTTGGTTCGCTCACCATCTGCTGCAGGCCCAGTCTGGCAGCTTTGTCCTTCAGGACTCGGCCAGTAGTCGTGCTACCGAGCCACTCTTGGTGATGGACATTGAAGTCCCCCACTCAGAGTACCTTCTGTGGCCATTGCTACCCTCAGTGCTTTCTCCAAGTGGTGCTCAACATGGAGGAGGACTGATTCATCAGCTGAGGGAGGGCGGTTGGTGGTAATCAGCAGGAGGTTTCCTTGCTCATGTTTGACCTGATGCCATGAGATTTGCATTTTGTCCAGAGTCAATGTTGAGGACTGCCAGGGCCATTCCCTCCTGACTGTATATCACTGCACCGCCACCTCTGGTTTGTCTGTCCTGCCAGTGGGACAGCACATACCCAGGGATTGTGATGGAAGAGTCACGGACCTCTGCTGAAAGGCATGATTCTGTGAGTATGGCTATGTCAGGCTGTTGCTTGACTGCTCTCTCAGTTTTGGCACTGGTCCCCAGATTTTAGTGAGGAGCACTTTGCAGGGTCAACTGGGCTTGGGTGCCTTTTTCATGTCCAGTTTTATTCTGAGTATGAGTTTTTTTACACGAGTTTTTACAACTGAATGGCTTGCTAGGCCATTTCAGAGGGCAATCACGAATCAACCACATTGCTGTGGGCCTGAAGTCACATCATAGGCCAAACGGGTAAGGACGGCAGGTTTCCTTCTCTGAAGGACATTAGTGAACCAGATGGGTTTTATTTATGACAATCCGGTCGTTTCATTGCCACCATTACTGATAGTCGTATTTTAATTCCAGATTTTAATTAATTAATTGAATTTAAATTCCCCAGCTGCCGTGGCAGAATTTGAACTTATGACACGTAGATTATTCGTCCAGGCCTGCTAGATTACAAGTTCAGTAACATAACCACTAATGCTACCGTACTGTATCTGGACTATAACATATTGATTTGACTCTGTTTATTAATTAGTGTTAAAAAAACCGCATTCCCACGGATCACACTGAGATGGGGCCTATTTTTTTTATCAACTATTAAAGGTGACGTTGGGTCTAAGAAATAAAAGTGACTAAAAAAGCAAAATAGAAACTAATAATGTGATGTGGTTCCAGTTTCATTTAATTTTGTGATGAAGAAATAAAGGTGTCAAGGGGGAAAAAAGCAACAATTTCAATGCAACCAAACAAGAAGTCCGGGGGCGAATTGTGGAGCTGTCGTTGGACCCAGTCTCACCTTTTTTCTTCCATTAAAAACAGGCCCATCTCCGTGTGAGCCGTGCGAATGCTGGTTTATGTTCCGGAGCCTGTGGGCCTCGGACTGTGCCTCAGGCTGATTGGAACAGACAATTACTGCCAGTTAACAGCGCTGCGATAAAAAGAGGGAGTCGGTTGTCCATTCTCACTTACCTGAGAGGGTTTGTTTGTTATAATGGAGGGTTTGGGGATTCTTGGTTTGTTACTTGTTGTAATCTGTTCAACTCAGCCGCCCTCTCTCCTTTTCCCCGCCGATAAATGTTGGCTGTCTCCCAAAAACCGCAAAGACTGCGGATTTCCGGGAATTGAAGCCAGTGAGTGTGTGCAGAGAGGCTGCTGCTTTGATGCGGGGAACCGGGATGCACCGCCGTGTTTCTATTCACTGGACAGTCTTCCAGGTGGGTGTATTCTCAGTCCGTTTATATTCTGGGCCAGGACTTTCCAGGTTCACCCGCAATCTAGCTGTACTCGGGGTTTCCCTGGACAGTTTCCTCTTTCTCCTTCCTGTCCTACAACGTCAGTTGGAATTTCAAACCTTTCCAGTCCGGAGAGTGGAAATGGTGGTGTGATTGAGTCTCTAATCCGGCAGAGTATAATTGATTGTGGGATTGGGGGCTGGTAATCAGAAACAGAAAGGGAAATAGTTAATCGGGCTTTGACACAATATCTGCAGTTAGAATCATTCCACCGTTGCTCGGTGACTTGGGACTCACACTGGTTGAATTCTGCCCTGTGTAATTGTCCAGGTAGTTGGGGGAGGGAGGGGCAGAGTGAATGAGCCCCGGCCCCTGTTGCCACTGACCATTTGAATTTGATATTTAATTTCTATCGGAGATGCGAGCAATTTAAATCCAAGCAGCGTGGTGACGAGCTGTAATTAGTCAACTGGTTTCCGTTAGACAGATAATGGGACGGGTTAGAAACTGAAACATGGATGGGGCTTGTCCCCTTCCCTGTAACGGTTCCCTTGACCCTCCCCGTGGGTCAACTAACCGCCTTTCATTGACTCTCTTGCAGTCTGCACCAAGGATGGGCAGGTCCTCATCGCTATCTCCAAGGATTTGACGCTGCCTCCTGTAAACCTGACAACGGTCCATCTGAAGGAGGGAGACGGAGCTGAGTGCAGTCCGACCGTGGCCTCTGCAGACATTGTGCTCTTTCAGTTCGGAGTCACTGAATGTGGCGCTACTCAGCGGGTAGGTATTGCGGGCTGGGAGTCCCATCAATGGCTCAGTTCGGGAATGATGGTCTTCTGTCTCTTGTAGCTGGACGGCATGAACATCCTGTATGAAACGGATGTGTTGGGTGAGTTTGAGATCTTGGATGGCGCTTTGGGATCGGTGACCCGGGACAGCCCTTTCAGGTGAGAATAGGAGCACATTCAGCGCGTAGAGACAGTGAGTACCTGAATTCTTCAGCCGTGTCCGTTCTCTTGCAGGCTCCATGTCCAGTGCAGTTACATGGGAAGCCAGGAGTCTGATCTGCAGGTGAAGCCCAGAGTTTACACCCTTTCTCCACCACTGCCTGCCACTGAGGCCGGGATCCTGCTTCTGGAGCTGAGAATAGCGAGAGGTAACGAGTGCTCGCTGATGGCGAGTGTCCAACTTCAGGCTCTCCAAATAGTGCCCACCCTTCATTTTTCTCTTTTCAGATGGTGGTTACCGGAGCTGGTACGTGGCCAGTGACTACCCGATCCTGAGTGTGCTCCGGGACCACGTGTTTGTGGAGGTTCGTATTCTGAACCGGAACGATCCGTCCCTTGTGCTGCTGCTCAATGACTGCTGGGCGACCCCCACTGCCGAGCCGTATTCGGGGCTCCGATGGGACCTCCTGGTGGAGAGGTAAGGGAGCGAGTGAGGGGGCTTGAGGCAGTGTGGGGATTGGGGAGGGTGCGATTTGGGCGGGGATTAATACAGAAATCGTTACTTCAGTCCGGGTTAGTGATTGGGGAAATATTCCTTCGAAGTTGCTATTTTGTTCCAGACGCTGGTATAATTGGTTTGATGGAAACCTATAACCGTGTGACTCACTCTCTGTCTCTGTTCCAGGTGCCCCTTTGCTGGTGATAACTACAAAACCCGCCTCCTCCCGGTAAACGCTGATTCCCATTTGCTGTTCCCAACTCACCATAATCGTTTTGTCGTCAGCACGTTCGCTTTCTGGGACCGAGTTTCGGGCCGGGCTCTGACCGGGGAGGTGAGTTTCTTTCAGTGCTTCTTTCCCGGTCACTAGGTATCACTTGCTCCCTGGGCTAAATAAGTGAGTAGGCCCCTGTTGGTCGGTTGGCTGTAGAAGCATTGATCTCCTGACTGGGAGCTGTGGGATTGACCATACCGCACTGTCTCTTTGCAGGTTTATTTCCACTGCAGTGCTGAGGTTTGCTACCCTTCCACTCGAGAGAACTGCACTGCTCCCTGCAGCCCCAGTAAGTACCTGTGATCTGAATAGAAACTAAACGCTGATGGGGAGGGTTGGGTGTGGGACATCTGGACATGGGGCTCCCTCAGCAAGAGGCCGAACACTGGGCACAGGGTGAATGTCCCGAATCTGGCGGGTCTGGGAACTTGTCCATTTCCATTCGGTGCAGGTTTCCATTCGAATAGCAATCTAGGGCAGCGGGTCTGAGCACATCTTGCACCAGGTCAGTAATTGTGAAGGATGCTCTGATCCTTGAGCTGGGATGAATGAGGTATTTTTAGTTCCTTGCGACTTGCCCGGATGCTGAGCTGCCCTACTTGCCGACCCCTGAGGAGCAGAATCCTCCTATTGTTGGCACGAGTGTGTTCCACATCCGGTTCGGAATAGTCCACCCTTGGCCTTGGCGAACATTAAACCAGCAGCTTACTATCATCATTCTGACACTGGGAATTCAGGGTGAAACCGAACGGATGTCCCGGGGCCGGACACCTGGCCAATTGAGTGTCTCATAAAACTGCGGGTCAAAGTAGTGCATCAAACAGTGTCTCCTTCACCAGGAGACCAGACTGGCCATTGTGGCAGCAGCAATTGCGAACTCTGCTCAGTTGGCACGTCCTTCTGAGAATCCGGTTGGAATTATAGCCGGAACTGCGATCTCCAAACTCTGTCCGGTACCCAGGGCCCTGATGTGTTTTGCATGAGGCCATCTGATTCAGGATTTCCAGACAGATGAAGATTTAATCATTAACCATGAACTCTTGTCTCTTTCTCTCCTTCGCCCCAGAGAGGCGAAGAAGCGCCGATGACCAGTCTGGGGTATTGGTGACCGCTGATGGACCCATCCTTTTCCTGGAAGGTGAGGCGAGATTGGCTGCTCTGATCCACCAGGACGAGAAAGGTAAAGCAGGGAGCTCCAACCGTGTCTAGTGATGGAGTAACTGGTGCCCAACTCACCCTGGCTTCTCCCCACAGATACTGCTGTTGATTCCCCTTTCCGTGTTCCTGGATTAGCGGTTGGGGCAGCGCTGCTCTCCGTGGCCCTGTTGGTCGGGACTGTTGGTATATGGAAAATGGAGCAGGGCCGGAGGGTGGGCTCCGAGTGCAGCTCCATGGAACTGTAGATGTGTCTGTTGGATAATAAAATCCTGTTATAGATGATTGCTGGTCTCGTGTTATCTTCCAAATGCTCGCTGGGTTGTTCTCTTTGCAGTGAGTTAACTTGGTGTCTGGTTTGAGAATTGTTTTTGCTGCAGTCAACAATTGCAACCTCCCCAATTCGGAATGAGATCCGGGGCAAAGCTGTGGTGGGTTTGTTGTAAAATGGTGTCGGGCAGGAATGACAAGTTCACTTGCCTCTAACTCTGATCCTGTGGGTTGGTCCTGGGCCCATATCTCTGGAATTTCCTCTTCCCTGAGGGCATGGATTGACCAGTTTGCCAAGCCGGGAGAATGTTAGGCTCTCTTCTTGCATGACCACTGGCTGCTGGTCTCGCCGGCTACAGGAACAGCAGAATAGACCAGATGAATGAGTGGCAGGAGGGATTTAAATTCCTGGGACTTAGGGACCGGTTCTGCAGAAGTTGGGACGGGTTACACCGGAGCCGGACCAGGACCGATGTCCTCTTGGGGGTGTTTGCTAGTGCTGTTGGGGAAGGTTAAAACTAGAATGGCAGGGGGCTGGGAACCTGAGCAGGGAGACGGAGGAGGGGGAAAGAAGGATAGAAACAAGACAGAACAGGAAGAAGTAATCGTGGCAGGCAGAGAAAACAAGGGCGATAAACAAATTGGGCCATCGTGCAATAAGGTCGATGGATTAACAGCGCAGATAGATATTAACGGGTATGATATAGTTGCGATTACAGAGACATGGCTGCAGGGTGACCAAGGATGGGAACTGAACATCCAGGGGTATTCAATATTTAGGAAGGACAGGCATAAAGGAGGTGGGGTAGCGTTGTTCGTCAAGGAGGAAATCAATGCAATAGTGAGTAAGGATAGTCATGGCTCGGAAAATCACGATGTCGAATCTGTATGGGTGGAATTAAGAGACACCAAGGGGCAGCAAACGTTGGTTGGGGTTGTCTATTTGCCCCAAACAGTAGTGGAGATGTGGGGGGGGGGGGGCATTAAACAAGCAACTAGAGACACATGCAAGAAAGGTACAACCATAAGCAGACTTAAATTTACATACAGCTTGGTCAAACCAAATTAGCAATAATACTGTCGGGGAGGAATTCCTGGAGTGCACATGATTTATTTCTAGACGAATACATTGAAGAACCAATTAGAGAACAGGTGATCCTAGATTGGGTATTGTGCGATGAGAAAGGATTGATGAACAATCGTGTGCGGGCTCCCTGAGGGAAGAGCGACCATAACATGATTGAATTCCTCATTAAGATGGAGAGTGAAGTAATTGAATCCGAAACTAGGGTGCTGAATCGAAATGAAGGCAATTACGAAAGTGAGTTGGCTAGGATAGATTGGAGAACTTGACAAAAAGGGACGATGGTGGATAGGTAATGGCTAATATACTAAGAACATGTGGAGAAATTATAACATTAATTCCTGTCTGGCACAAAAATAAAACAGGAAAGGTGGCTCAATCGTGGCTTACAAAAGAAATTGCCAGAAAAAGCTGCAGGCCTCAGGGTTGGGAGCAGTTTAGAATTCAGCAAAGGAGGACTAAGAGGTGGAAAGTAGAATGAGTAAACTAGCTGGGAACATAAAAACTGATTGTAAAAGTTTCTATGAATGTTAAGAGAAAAAAATTAGTGAAGACAAATGTAGGTCCCTTATAGTCAAATGGAGAACAATTAAACAAATACTTTGGTTCTGTCTTCAAAGGATGACACAAACAACCTTCCAAAAATGTTAGGGAAGTAAGGCTCTACTGAGGGAGAAACTGAAGGCAACCATTATTAGTTATAAAGAAAAAGTGCTCGGGAAATTAATGGGGCTAAAGGCTGACAAATCCCCAGGGCCTGCTGATCTACATCCCAGAGAACTAAACGAAATGGCCCTGGAAATAGTGATGCATTGGTGGTGATCTTCCAAATTTCTATAGACTCTAACAGTTCCTACAGATTGGAGAGTGTCAAATGTAACCCTACTAGTTAAAAAACGAGGAAGAAAAAACAGGGCATTAAAGACCAGTTAGCCTAACATCAGTCGTGGGGAAAATGCTCGAGTCTATTTTAAAAGATGCGATAACAGAACACTTGGAAGGCATTAATGGGATTGGACGAAGTCCGCATGGGTTTGTGAAGGGGAAATCATGCTTAACAAATCTACTGGAGTATTTAGAGGTAACTTGTAGAATAGATAGGGGCGAACCAGTGGATATGGTGTACTTGGATTTTCAGAAGTCTTTTGATAAGGTCCCACACAAGAGGTTAGTGTGCAAAATTAAAGCACATGGGATTGGGCTAAGAGACTGACATGGATTGAGAATTGGTTGACCGACAGGAAAGAGTACGAATAAATGAGTTTTTTCCCAGGTGGCAGGCAGTGACCAGAGGGGTACCGCAGGGATCAGTACTTGGGCCCCAGCTATTCACAATATATATCAATGATTTTGGATGAGGGAACGGGATGAGGGAACGGAATGTAACATTTCCAAGTTTGCAGATGACACAAAGCTGGGGTGGAATGTGAGCTGTGAAGAGGATGCAAAAAGGCCCCAATGTGATTTAGACAAGTTGGGTGAGTGGGCAAGAACATGGCAGATGCAGTATAACGTGTATAAATGAGGTTGTCCACTTTGGTTGGAAAAACTGAAATGTAGATTATTATCTGAATGGTGATAGATTGGGAAAATGGGGAGGTGCAACGAGACCTGGGTGTCCTTGTACAACAGTCGCTGAAAGCGAGTATTCAGGTGCAGCAAGCAGTTAGGAAGGCGAATGGTATGTTGGCGTTCATTGCAAGAGGATTTGAGTACAGGAATAGGGATGTCTTACTGCAGTTGTGCAGGGCCTTGGTGAGACCACATCTGGAGTATTGTGTGCAGTTTTGGTCTCCTTATCTGAGGAAGGATGTCCTTGCCATGGAGGGAGTGCAACGAAGGTTTACCAGTTTGGTTCCTGGGATGGCAGGATGTTGTATGACTAGGCCTATATTCACTAGAGTTTAGAAGAATGAGGGGTGATCTTATCGAAACATATAAAATTCCAACAGGACGAGACAGACTAGATGCAGGGAGGATGTTCCCGTTGGTTGGGGAGTCCAGAACCAGGGGTCACAGTCTCAGGATAGGCGGTATGTCATTTAGAACCGAGATGAGGAGAAATTTCTTCACTGAGGTTGATGAACCTGTGAAATTCTCTACCATAGAAGACAGTGGAGGCCAAGTCATTAGATGTATTCAAGAAGTAGATAGATACATTTCTTAATGCTCAAGGGATCTGGGGAAAAAGCGGGAACAGGGTACTGAGTTAGACGATCAGCCATGATCATTTTGAATGGCGGAGCAGGCCCGAAGGGCCGAATGATCTACTCTTGCTCTTATTTTCTATGTTTCTATGAAATTGATAAAGATAAAACAGTCTCGACCCCCAATAGAATATGACGTGTAGCATAGATATTAATGAGAGGAATTGAGAAGCGTTCCCGTGGATTGGCTCCGTGGCTCAGTTGGTGAAAGAACTCCGGTCCTAGATTCAACTCCCCGTGGTGCTTTTGTGGAATTTATGATGTGTCGTTAATTTGACCAGCAAAAACATCGTGCGGTGTTTGTACTTTGTTCAGGGTCCAATACGGAACTTCTCAGAATATCTCTTTAAAATGCCCTTTTATTTTACAGACTGACCTCTCATAGAATGTGAGCGAAACATCTTAATATAAGGACACGTTCTTGTTTCTGGGCTCGTTGAAGTCCGGGTATAATTTACGATTCGAGGTTCATATTCCGGAGAATCCCCAATTTAGCCTTAGAATTTTTATCTTGAGCTGCGGTTCAGACTTTTGCAAAGAGGGAAAAGAAGTCCCCAAATCACTCCACCTCTATCTCAAACGCTTTCGGAAGAAGTTCAGTTCAAACAATCACTACCTTTCAAGGCACGTCAATAACCTACACTTTCATTGAACGAGCTTTGCTTTCAATTGGATTCGACCTTGAAACCGCTCTGGGCTTTCATCTCACTGAAGCAGAGTCTGGCCGCTTTGTATCTGTGAGCATGTCATTGACGAGGTTTGCTTTGATATTGGTCTCTTTCAATTTAAAAAATTTCACCAAGCCTCAGGGAAAAGAAACCGAGAATCGAATTGTCCCTGCAAGTGAAGAATTGAAGGGATTGGTGCAACAAGCAGATCTGGAAAATGCACAGTGCGGTCGCTCAGGAATTTCAAATCCACCCTCTCGCCACTCAGCGATCATATTAACTGAACTTTACACTGGCCCAGTGTCACCGCGCTGAAATCGAGTATTTCTCCGACACGTTTCTCTCAACTTCACAGTTGCTGGTTTAAGAGTGAAGACCGGCTCGTTGGATTTTCACTCCTGCAAGCTTCAACCAATCATTTTGGAGAAGTAAACTGACAGTAGATAGCTATTATATTGGTGGCTGCAATCTTAAAGTTTAGCTCATTGAATTACTGGTTTAGCAGGTGATCTCTTCGTCTGTTTCGGTGGTGCTATCACTTAGCGAGAAAGTGTGATGGTTCGAACCCTTATTTCATTTTCCCGAAGGATTCATCGCCTCAAAGTTCCAGGGTTTCAATGTGTGTTTGGTTTGCAAGAAAATGTACCGTGATCATTGCCGGCTGAGCAGGGCTGATATTCCACCATTTACCCTGTGGTCGGAAATCAGGCACATGAAACATATAAAGGAATGGAACATTGGCTTCACGGAAATCACAATTCAGAACCCATTTCTTTTAATCGGGTTTATTTTAAATCAGTTAACGCCTGCCTTAAATAGTAGACTCAGGACTGTCTCACAAACAGGTTAAATCTTCATAGAATAATTACCACAGTCATTTTTAGACTGGACGCCGGACGGCGACTTTGTTGTCAGTGAAGAGAGACGGGAAAGACCAAAGTGCCGTTTGCCCCTCTCACTGTGGCCGTGAAGGACTGTGTTCAGGCTGAAGTTCTGTTCCCATCGGACGATCCTCCTCCCAGATTATCCTTTCTGAGCTCTCACCAGGTGATGCTAAACACTCAGGTGGGAAAAACCAAAATCTACAACAAGGTGTTTAAAACAAAGCTGATTTATTTAACAGATATCCAGAATATTAAACTCCAGCTCAGTTATAGGGGTTATTAACATCAGCAGTCCTGGATGCGATTAACAGCAGAATCCAAGCCCTGCAATCAGATGTGAACTCGCTGGTGTCTCAGCACGTCTGATGATTGAGTGAATCCCTCCACACACGGATCACAGAATGATAGAAAGTTACAGAACAGAAGGAAGCCATTCAGCCCATCGTGTCTGTACCGACCGAAAAAGAGCTATCCAACATAATCACACTTTCCAACACTTGGTCCATAGCCCTGTAGGTTACGGCACTTAAGATGCACATCCAAGTACTTTTAAAATGAGTTGAGGTTTTCTGCCTCGACCACCCTTTCAGACAGTTCTGTGTATCCTGTTACTTTTTCACTGCTGTCCGGAAGTCCATGAACAAATCCCAGCAAAGTCTTGCATTCTATTCTGTTGCTAATTTCTACGCAAAGCCTTTCTAATGCGTGCTCACCTTTACTGATATATCTTCTTTCTAATGCAGTAATAGTATCACTCCTCAATATCGCTACTCCACCGCCTTTTCCAATGTCCCTATCCTTTCTTAACGGCTTATAACTTGAAATATTTATCTGCCAGTCATGCCAAGTTTGTAGTCAGGTCTCAGTGATGAGCACTACGTCATGCACTATAAGCTGAATTTAAGCTTCTAATTCACTTGTTTTATTTCTTATGCTACGTACATTAATGCATAGAACATTTAATTGGGCAATAGAACTTGCAATACCCTTATGCCCTGATGTTGTGTTTAACACACTTGGTAAATAATGTTGGTGAGCTGCAGACACAAGTGGTAACATCGGATTACGTTATAGTGTCAGTAATGGAGACCTGGCTCAAACAAGCGGAGGAATGGCCACTTAAATATTCCTGGCTACAACGTATTCAGGAAAGGCAGGGAAAAATGTGGGGTGAGGGGGTAGAGGGGAGCAGGCACTATTGATCAAAAATACTGTTACAGCGGTAGAAAGGGTCGCCATGCTTAAGGGTTCAAAGGCAGAATCTATTTGGTTAGAATTAAGGAACAATTGAGGAGCTGTTACGCTGCTGGATGCATTCTACAGGCGACCAAATAGTGGGAAGGAGATAGAGGAGCAAATTGGCAGGTAAATTGCAGAACGATGCAATAATTTTAGAGTAGTGATAAAAGGGAACTTCATTTATCCGAATATAGACTGGGATATAGCTGTGTAAAAGTCAAAGAGGGCGAGCAATTCCTGAAATGTGTACAAGAGAAATTTCTTAATCCGTATGTTTACAGCCCAACGAGGAAGGAAGCAGTGTTGGATTTATTTAGGGGAAAGAAGTGGGGCAAGTGGAGCATGATTCAGTGGGGGAGCATTTGCAGCAGGTTTAGTGTAGTTATGGACAATGCAAGGAAAAATCAAGTATGAAAATACTCAACTGGGAAGAGCGAATTTCAGCGAGTTGAAAAGGGATCGGGTCCAGGTGGATTGGAACCAAAGATTGGCAGGTAAAACAGTAAATGAGCAATGTGAGGCTTTGAGTGAGGAGATATTTCGGGTACAGACTGGACACATTCTTACTCGGGGAAAGGTTGGGCATGCAAAACTAGAGCTCCCTGGATGACAACAGAGTATTTGCGACAACATTTTGTACATTCTGCATACCAATATCCGGACAGGTGTGCCCGCGGTTATCAACCACAACCTCGTCACTTTCACGCTGACAGATCAAAAGCGGCCACATTCTGCTTCAGTGAGATTAAATCCGAGAGCGGCTTCTCGGTCAATTGCAATTGCGAGCAGAATGCATTCAGAAGACGTGAGATTCTTGAGATGCCTCCACACACCCTGCCAGTTTGAACAGCAGTTCAAGAGTCAAAATGAGGGCTTGTCCGGATTTGAACCCGGGATCTCTCACATATTTCAAACAACACACCCGAAGCGAGAATCATACTCCTAGACCAACGAGCCCGCTGGAAAAGATGAAGCAACGAGCAGTAATTTCTGAGTATCAGCGGCCACTTTCCCCACGTATCCCTTGAAGCACCGTAAATAAAAATGTGTCCGTACATTAGTGAAGAATCATAAAGCCAATTTCTGCTCTGTTGGGTTTTGTTTAGGTCTCCTGACGCTGATAAAGATGATTGGGGACAGCTGATGAGTTAATGGTTGGAAGGGCGCAGATTCTCCGGTGCAACGGTGCAGATACTCCGGTGTGAGGGTGCAGATCCTCCGGTGTGAGGGTGCAGATACTCCGGTGTGAGGGTGCAGATATTCCGGTGTGAGGGTGCAGATACTCGGATTTAAAGGTGCAGATACTCCGGTGTACGGGTACAGATATTCCGGTGTAAAGGTGCAAATACTCGGATTTAAAGGTGCAAATACTCGGATTTAAGGTTGCAGATACTCGGATGGAAGGATTTGTTGCCGCGACTGAAATGCGGCTTAGAACTGTTGTTATTATACAAGGCAGCGCTGCAGGATCCTTTCATGATCTCTCACAAATCAACTGAAACCCATCGGAATGTGAATGCAATTTTGCGTTTCCAAAATAAAAGGGAGTGACATTCATTGTGGAAACAGTCTGGTGTCGCTCACTGCAGAAATATCCATGTCAGAGTGAAGCGGCTCTCCTGCAACCTTCGGAACTTGTCTGTCAAGCAGAATTCAGATTTCCGCGAAGTCAATCACAGGTTAAATGGTGGAAGATCGGCCGTGCTCAGCTGGCCATCGAAACCGGGCATTTGTTTTGCAGCCAAAACAAACATCAGAACCAGGAAATGCGAGACCATGAAGATAAAAGTTACCCCACCGTCTCTGGGTGGGATCGAACCACCAACCTTTATTAGATTAACAGCCGAACGCGCTAACCGATTGCGCCACAGAGACAGTACACGTGTAGTACTGAACCACTGATTGAACGAGCTAAAAATTCAGGTTGCAGCGATTAATATAACCTCTCTCGACTATCAGTTTACTTTTCCAAAATAAAGTGTGTGAAGTTTGCACGAGTGAAAATCTGTGCTCTATTATTCCTGAACATTAAACTCACCTTGCCATTAAACACCTGTATGTTGGAAGACTCCGTCCCCTCGTGGTCGAGAGGATTGATTTCTCGAGCTGTGATTCGCCATTCTCTATTCCAGTAATATTCAGGTTCACTGAAAATGAGATGAGATGAAATGAGTCGATCCGACGAGCAGGTCTGTGACACGACTCGGTGTCTACAAAGTTGTCTCTTGCACTCAGTGAAGCGGACGGCAGTTTTCACTCTTAAACCAGTAACAATGATGTTAAGAAAAAGTGTGGCCGAGAAATACCCGATTTCAGCGCGGCGACACTGGGCCAGAGTAAAGTTCAGTTCATGCGATTGCCGAGTGGCGAGAAGGTGGATTTGGAACTCCTGTGCGGCTGCACTGCGAGTTGTCCAGATCTGCTTGGAGCGATATTCACTTCAATTCATCACTGACAGGGACAATTTGATTCCAATCTTCTTTTTCTCTGCTGCTTGGTGAGATTTCAAAAGTTGTAAACGACCCACACCGACCCCAAACTCGTCACTTCCACTCTGACAGATGTAACGCGGTCACACTCTTCACTTCAGTGAGATGAAAGCCGGGAGCGATTTCACGGTCGAATGCAATGGCGAACAAAAGTCATTCCAAGAAAGTGCAGGTCATTGAGGTGCCTTTAAATTCCTGATTGTTTGCACTGAACTTCTTCCCAAAGCGTTTAAGATTCACGTGGAGCGATTTGGGGACTTCTTTTCCCTCTTTGCAAAAGTTTCAACCGCAGGTCTAAATCAAAAGTCGAGGGCGGAATGAGACGCCTTCCTGAAATTTGAGAACCAGGGAAGCAGACTTCAGAGCAAGGTTCTGTTTATTGAGAAAAAGCAGATACAATATTCATCCCGGAACGATCCAGAATCTGATCAGCTCGAAAAGTAACGGTTACCCCGTGATTTGAACACGCAGCCTTCTGGTGACGCAATAAGTCATGAAGATTGAAGCAGGAAGTTGAAAAGTGCGAACTGATCGATTCAGTGAGTGGGCAAAACTGCGGCAAATATAGTTCAATGGGGGGTGAGCGAGATCATCCAATTTAAATCTAAGAAAGATAAATCAGAATGTTTTCTAAATGGTGAGAAACTGGGAACTGTGGAGGAGCAGAGAGATTTAGGAGTCCAAGTACAGAAAGCGCTACCAACTAGCGTACAGTACAGAAATTAATTGAAATGTCTAATGGACCGTCAATACGGCCGGTAAACTCAGTTGCTTAGAGTGTGTTGTAACGCTTTAATCAAGGATTCGATTCTGATAATTTAATTTATTTATTTCGGCTTTAAATAACTTTTAAAATCGAAGCTTTACAAAAAAATATATAAAGACAGATTCGAGGGGACGGTTTTTTTTAATAACATCCCTTGTCGCTTTGCCCCTGGACCGGAGAAACACGTCTTTCTTTTTATTCGTTTTTTTTTGGCAACTGACCCTGTGGCACAATGGCTGGTGTGTTGGATTTCGACTTGTTTTGTTTGATAAGCCATTCAAAGGTTGTGGATTCGAGTTGAAACGGCGTTGGATTTTAGTTCGGGAACTGGGAAGTGAAATTTTGCAGCAAAACCGCAACAGGATCATTAATGTCAGTCAAGGATGTGAAACTGCCCCCGACACTGCATTCGGGTTAGGGTTAGGGTTAGGGCGAATTCATGATTCTTAAACCACTCTGAGCTGGATTGGCGAAACACTCAAGAAGGAGACTCAACACCTGCTCAGACCGAAAGTCAATCTGCTGGACTGCCGGCTCTCTCAGACTGCATGTTCCTTCAGACAGGTTTCTAACTGGACATATGCATCCTGCTGCCGTGGCAGCATTGGTGCTTCAGGGGTAGAATTCTTGCTTGCAGTAATTCAATTCCTGTAAAACTAGCTCCTGAAGTGTAGGATGGAAAGTATCCTGGCTGAGCGGCCTCTGGCGCTGGTTTAAAGCTCCAGATAAATCCCACGATTTGAAGATGGATCAAAATCATAGTTTGTGTCTACAAAACCGCATCCTCCCTCCTGTAAACCAGTAATACTAAACATCTCATCTGCTAATGCAACAGCGGAGACCGGAGGAACCACATGGCAATTCAGATAATTAAATGAATTTTGGAACACACCAATTGTGCCTTCAACTCCGGTCGAAATGTTCACAAGTAAAAGGATTGTTTGATCTCGGTGAGACTCGAATTAAAAAACCCCGGCATTTCCCGAGCCTGCAATTCATATAAGGACCGATTGCGCCGCTGAAGCCCGGTCACTCTGATCACCTGTCCCACTCTGCTGGAAAGAATCTTAAGGTGAGAGGTTCTTACCTGTGGAAACGTGTCCAGTCACTGTGATGAAACTAATATCTGCACTTTCACTTTCAGCTTCTTTCACATCCTCTGCTCCATCGCACTGCAATCGGGTTTTCTGTGAACAGGTTAAATTGGATATTTGCAGAAATTCTGTCCGTGGTAAAATTCGAATCGAGAAACGCCCCAAACTTTGAAACCAGCGATTTTAATCACCAGCTCACACTTACACAAAACAAGGCCTGTCTTTAAAGGTCTGTTTAATGATCAAATACATTAATTGAAGCAAATTGACCGCATTTGCCTCGTGCTGGGGTTGTTCCCCTTTGAGCAGAGAAGGTTCAGAGGAGATTTGATAGAAGTGTTCAAAGTCATGAATGGTTTGGATAAAGTAAATAAAGAGAAGCTGTTTTAATTGGCGGAATAGTCGCGAACCAGAGGACACAGATTTGAGGTGATTGCATAAGAACCAAAGGCGATATGAGGACAAACTTAATTACGCAGCGAATACTTATGATCTGGAATGCGCTGCTTGAAAGAGTGGTGGAAGCAGATTCAATCGTGACTTAAAAAAGGAATTTGAAGGAGAGAAATGCAGAGCGCCGGGGAAGGGCCTGGGAATGGGATTAATTGGATTGCTCTTATAAATAGCCGCCACGGGCTGGATGAGCCGATATAGTCTCCTTCTGTGCTGTAACCATTCGACGATTCGATGGACAGAAGCGGTCTGAATGAATGGGCGATCGGTTGTGGGTAGCAGGGAAATTTCCGACTGGTTGTCCGGTTGTGTTACTGACGGCTCCTTGTTCTCGGATTATGGTTTTCATTTTGGGCGTTTCAATGTTTGATATGTGAGAGGTCCCCAGTTCAAATCCCAGAACCCTCCTGTTTCACTATTTCCAGTGAAGATTCACTTATTTCTTTCTCACGTCTTTTCAGCGTTGCAGAAAGCAGGATTGATTTAATCCTCGAGCATGTTTGAGGTCCAGAGGCCAGAATGCAGCCGGTTTGTCCACGCAACACACATGGAGAAAGTAAAATGTCTCACGGCGGTGTGCAGATTGAATCTGAAGGTGAATTTATCCCAATTCAGGCGATCTCAGAGGTGCAGAATAAATATGCTCCAAAATTGGTCGGGAATACGAACCCTGTTCCCTCGCGTGGTAAGTGCAAATTTTACCAGTGAAACAGTAACGTTTGCAAGGTATCGGGCTCTCTGTGTCCAGTTGGAAACCTGTTTGAAACAACATATAATTTCACAAATCTCCTCTGAGTACCTTGCGCATTCTGATTTACAGCCCTGCATTACCAGCACTCGCTGCTTGTGATGGCCGAGTGCTTCAGGCGTTCGATCTGAAACTCGACAGGGTCTTTCGGTGAAACATTGGAATCCTGCTCACGGCGCTATTGTTTACAGTTTTATTCAATGCTCAAATAAATATGAACTGGAAATAACGGGCCGCATTTCCTTCTCTCAGAGAGATCCTCCACCGCGGCAGAGCCTTTTAATTGGGAGCCCAATGGTCTGTTGCAAAATTTCAAGGTGCGTGAAGGAAACTTCACAATAATCCACAACTGGAGTATTGTGTCCAATTCTGGGCACCGCACTTTTGGAAAGATGTGAAGGCCACAGAGAGGATGCAGAAAAGATTTACTGGAATGGTTCCAGGGATGAGGGAATTCAGTTACGTGGATAGACTGGAGAAGCTGGGGTTGTTCTCCTGAGGGCAGGAAGGTTGAGAGGAGATTTGATAGAAGTGTTCAAAATCATGACGGGTTTAGATAAAGTAACTGAACAGAAACTGCTCCCGTTGGCGGAAGGGTCGAGAACCAAAGGATACAGATTTACGGTGGTTGACAAAAGAACCCAAGGCGACATGAGGAAAAACGTTTCAAATCAGCGAGTAGTTATAATCTGGAATGCATCTCCTGAAAGGGTGGTGGAAGCAGATTTAATCGTGACTTTCTAAAAGGAATTGGATAAGTATTTGAAGGAAAATTATTTGCGGGTCTGCAGAGAAAGAACGGGGGAATGGGACAAACTGGATTGCTCTTAAAGAGAGCAGGGGCAGGCTGAATGGGCTGAATGGCCTCCTTCTGTGCAGCAACGATTCTATGAGTGTATGATTCCATCTCTCTCAAGCTTCATTTAAAATTCTGCTAACTTGATATTCAGGCTTATTTTCTATACTTTTATCTCTCTATCTCTCCCTGTCTCTGTCCCGCTCTGTTTTCCCCTGATGGACTTCTCAGGCTTCCTTGAACGGCCAAAGCTCATCGAACCTGCGACACCAGAAGAGAACGGTAAAGATCGAAAGACTGAGACGGTCGGAAAAGCAAAGGACCAACCCAGATGATGAATTCGGAGCCAATGTCCACATATTGATGTCGCTTCGTCCTCATAGTGAAATCATCAGTACTTTTAGTCCAGTATAAAAACAAAGTCTTGTATTTATAAAGCGCTTTTCACGACATCAAGACCTCCCAAAGCGCTTTACAGCCAATGAAGTATTTTTGAAGTGTAGTCACTGTTATACTTGTGGGAGAGTGGATCATCCGCGGATGCCGAGACAGACAACAATGTAGCTTCAGAGCAATTAATTCTGCAAAGTCTCACTTGATATTACAACTCGCACATTCGAAACGAATGTGGTCAAGAGATGCTAATATTGTTGCTATGAAATAGTTAATGTGCGTACATCGGAATAGAAAAAGTGATAGGATGGACAGAATGGTGGCCGATCGGCTGTGGGTGGCACAGAATTCTGCATTGGTTGCACCCCTCTGTTATCAGTGGCTCTTTGGTCTTCGGGTATGATATCTCGCTTTGGGGATTTGCTGATTGTTATGTGAGAGATCCCGGACGAGCCCTGCGGTGTTCCCATTTTTCGTTCAAAATCACAAATTGGCTTCTCACGTCTTGTCAGCGGTGCAGTCGGCAGGATTGTATTAATTTCAGTGCATGGAGGACAGAATGTAAAGGTTCTGTCGACGACAACACGCATGGAGAAAGGAAAATGTCACAAGATGGTGTTCAAATTGAAGCTGAATGTGAATGTATCCGAATTCACATGACCACATGAATGGAGAATGAAAAATGCTCCTCCATTGAGCGGTGGTCGAACCCGGGCCTCCCGCGCAAAAAGCAAGAATTTGATCACTGAAATAACAAAGTCCGCACAGCAGCCGGTGGTCTGCGCTCAGTTCGAAACCTGTCTAAAAGAACATACAGTCTCAGAGTTCTCCTGTCATAACCTTCTTCATTCTCTTCTGCAGCCGTTGTGGATTTGTCGCTTGCAGCAGCGATGACCCAATGATTAAGGCGTTGGACTTGCAATGTGATTTTCCAACCCAGCTTCGACGCAACACACGTGGAGAATGGAAAATGTCTCAAATGGTGCGCAGATTGAAGCTGAGGGCGAATGTCGCACAATTCACGCGATCGTATGAATGGAGAATGAAAATAATCCTAAACGAACCGGAAATCGAACCCCTGTTTCTCACGTAATAAATGAGAATTCTATCACCGAGACAGCAAAGTCAGCACATTAACAAGCTGTAAGTTTCCAGTTGGAAACCTGTCTGAGAGAACAAAGTGTCACAGATCTCGGGTGATAACCCTACGCATTCTGATTTATAGCTGTGCATGATCGATATTTGCTGCTGCGATGGCCGAGTGGTTAAGGCGTTGGACTTGAAATCCAATGGGGTTTCCCTGCACAGGTTCGAATCCTGTTCGCAGCGCTCCTTTTTAAAGTTTGCTCAGTGTTCAAATTAATATGAACTTGAACGAACGGACCTTGTTCGCTCCCTCAGAGAGGTGCTCCATCGCCAACGACGCTTTTAACTCGGAGCCCAATGATCTCTTGCAAAATTGCAAGACACGTGAAGGAATCTCTCCCAAGCTCCATTCTAAGTTCTGCACGTTCGCAAAACTTGACATTTATACAATTTATTTATATGTTTTAATCTCTCCCTGTCTCTGTCTCTTGACTTTGCCTGTTTTCTCCTGATGGACTTCTCAGGCATCGTGAACAGCGAAGAATGATGGAACCTGCAACACCAGCAGAGAAGGGTAAAGATGGAAAGACTGAGACGGTAGGAAAAGAAAAGGTGCAACCCAGCTGATGAATTCGTAATTAATGTCCACACATTTATGTTTCTTCCCCTCACAATGAAAAAATCAGCAATTTGAGTACAGTACACTTATGGTAGAGTGTATAATATGCGGATGTTGAGACCGACAATCGAACCTTTGCCGTGGTGATGAAAGCGCCGAATCCTAAACACTAAACCCCAAGGAAACGCTGAAAATTCTTTGCTGCGAACAAGCAGAGCAACGCAGCCTTTCCTTCTTGGCCCTTTGTAACTCAAGTCATTTTCCTGCCAGACAAACTGCTCGCACAAAATGGCATTTTCTGTTCGAAATAATATCGCGACAGAGGTGATGTTCAGGCAATGACATCACCAATTGCAAGTAGGCATGTACATGAAATGGAAAGTGAGGTAAAATACGACCACAAGCTGCTGATGGACAAGTTTCCATTTCCAAAATTCACGCACTGAATGCAGCTCCTTGGAAAACTGCAAGGCCACGCAGGTCCATCATGAATCGTTTGAAGCAACTGGCAGTTTAAAGTGGCATCTCCTGCTGCTTCTGTGGGGAGTGAGAGAGAGGCACTGTCGGTATTTGCGTGCAGTTTGATTTTGCACAGAACTGCACAGAGAAACAGCAAATATACCGGGGCTGTGAGATGTTCTATATTACTGATATTTAGCCACAGGAATATACGCGGTCAGAAGCTGAAAAGAAGGAGAGATAACAGGCCTGAGAATAGACACAGAGCTGCATGAATCAGGAAAGAGCGAAAGAAAAAATTATATCATCAGTTCCACTTTGTCTCGTGCGCAATCTTGCGAGCTCCCCAATGGCCCGGTGGTGAGAATTCGGTACTCTCACCGCCGCGAGTTTCGATTCCCAGTTAGGGAATTAACTTTAAAAAGAGTTATGAACTTATTAAATTAATTATATGAAGCTAATTAAATCCTGTTCGTAGTTGAATCCCTGCTTTAATCACCATGAATCAATCGATAACTTTCTATTTCAGACTGAAGGCGATGTTGACGTGGTTACCGAGACACAGTCAAAACTTTAATAAGATTTTTATGCTTTGAATGTGATGAATTTTTTTCATTTTATAGACTGCATCTTAAGAGTGGGATTAAAAACGCAGTGGAGTCCTTGTTAAATTTAACATTAACTGGCAATTGTCGCTGTTTATCACAGGAACGCCCGAACTGGTTCTCCGATCAAGATGAAAGTAACGCAACGAGGAACATCTGTTACAACACGAAAGGCATCGGGCTATGACAAAAATCCCCACCGTTTTGCTTTTCCAAAATAAAGGGTGTGAAATGTATTCTCTGAACATAGGAACAGTCTGGTCTCACTCACTGCAGAAATCTCCATGTCACAGCGAACCAGCTCTCCTGCTGCGAATGCGGCCTCCCTTCGGGCCTTTCGGGGGCTTGTCTGTCAAGGAGAATTGTAATTACCGTGAAGCCAATGTTCCATTCCTTTATATGATTCATGTGCCTGATTCCCGACCGCAGGGTAAATGGTAGAATATCAGCCCTGCTCAGCTGGCAATGATTCTTGATTCCAAAACATGCGTTGAAACCCTGGAACTTTGAGGCGATGAATCCTGAGGAAAAATAAAATAAGGGCTCGAACAATCAAACTTTCACGATAACGGATAACACCGCCGAGAACAGGTGAAGAGATCACCTGCTAAACCAATTATTCACTGGGCTAAACTTTGAGATTGCAGCGGCCAATCTAACAACTGTCTACAGTCAGTGAAAAATGAATGATTAAAGCTTGTAGGAGTGAAAATCCAACAAGCCGGTCTTCACTCTTAAACCAGCAACTATGAAGAAAAACATGCCGGAGAAATACTCGATTTCAGTGCGGCGACACTGGGCCAGAGTAAAGTTCATTCAATATAATTGCCGAGTGGCTGGAGGGTGGATTTGGAACTCCTGACCGATTGCACCACGCATTTTCCAGATCTGCTTGGATCACCTATCCCTTCAGTTCATCACTTAGAGGGACAATTCGATTCTCTGTTTCTTTTTCCTGACGATTGATGAAATTTTACAAATTGGAAGCGATCAATATCAAAGCTAAACAATTGTAAACAATTTTACAACACCAAGTTATAGTCCAGCAATTTTATTTTAAATTCACAAGCTTTCGGAGATTTTCTCCTTCCTCAGGCAAACATTTGCCTGAGGAAGGAGAAAATCTCCGAAAGCTTGTGAATTTAAAATAAAATTGCTGGACTATAACTTGGTGTTGTAAAATTGTTTACAATTGTCAACCCCAGTCCATCACCGGCATCTCCACATCAAAGCTAAACACGCCACCGACATGCTCACAGATACAAAGCGGCCACACTCTGCTTCAGTGAGATGAAAGTCAAGAGCGATTTCACGGTCGAATGCAATGGCTAACACAATTCATTCAACGAAAGTTCAGGTCGTTGAGGTGCCTTTAAAGTCCTGATTGTTTCTATTGAACTTCTTCCCAAAGCATTTGAGATTCACGTGGGACGATTTGGGGACGTTATTTTCTTTTGTGCAAAAGTTTCAACTGCAGTTCAAGATCAAAATTCCTGGGACGACAGTTGTTCACAATTTATCGGTGCTGGGACCACTGCTGTTCACAATTTATCGGTGCTGGGACCACGGTTGTTCACAATTTATCGATGCTGGCACAACTGTTGTTCACAATATATCAGTGATGGGACCACTGTTGTTAACACTTTATCAGTGGTGCGACCACTGTTGTTCACAATTTATCGGTGCTGGGACCACTTTTGTTCAAAATTTACATTCATGATTTGGACACGGGAATCGGAAGTACAATTTCAAAATTTAGGGAGGACACCTAATTGCGAGCTGTAGTTAATACAAAGAAAAATGCGAATAATAAAGGAAGACGTTAGTAAATTTGCAGAATGGGCGTGTAAATGGCAAATTAATTGCAATATTTATTATATACTCCCTTGCCTTTTTGCCCCACCCCCACTAAATGCATTACCTCACACTTCTTCAGATTGAACTGCATTTGCCACTTTTCTATCCACCTGTCTGCTCTATGGATATCTTCCTGCAGTCTACAGCTTTCCTCCTCACTCTCAACCACAGGAACAATTTTTGTATCATCTGCAAATTTCTTCATAATGCCCCCTACATTTCAGTCTAAATCAATGATCTGTACCATGAAAAGCAGGGACCGAGTACGAAGCCGCATGGAACCCCACTCGAAACAGCCTTCCAGTCACAAAAGCACCCGTCGATCACAACCGCTTGCTTCCTGCTACTCAGCCAATTTTGGATTCAACTTGCCAATGTCCTTTGGATCCAATGGGCTTTTACATTTTTGACAAATCTGCCCTGTAGGACTTTGTCAAAAGCCTCGTTAAAATCCATGTTGACTACATCAATCGCGATACCCTCATCATTCCTCCTTGATACCTCCTCAAATAATTCAATTCAAACGACCATCCCTTAACAAATCCACGCTGACTGTCCTTGATTAATCCGTGCCTTTCTAAATGACGATTCATACTTCAGCTCGAGTTTAGGCCGACTGGCCTGTATTTACTCGATCTATCCCTTTCTCCCTTTTTCAACAATGGTACAACGTTAGCAATCCTCAAATCCTCCTGCACGACACCTTTTGCCAGGGTGGATTGGAAAATGATGGTCAGAGCCTCCGCTATTTCCTTCCTTGCTTCTGTTAACATCCTGGGATATATTTCCTCTGGGCCTGGAGATTCAGATCGAGCGATTAGAGGACTTCTTTTTCCTCTTTGCAAACGTTTATCCCGCTGGTCAAGATCACAAGTCTTGGTCCAAATTAGGATGTCTTCCGGCTTTGAACCTCAAATCGTGAATTATACCCCGATCACAACGAGCCCAGAAACAAGAACGTGTCCTGAAATTAACGTGTTACAGACACATTCTCTGAGAGGTCTGTCTGTGGAATGAAAGGGCGTTTTTGAACAGTTATCCGTTTCCTCCTGAAACCTGAACAAATACGAACACAAGATTGTTATTTTGTCGCTTTATTCCATAAATTAGGAAAAGTAATGAGCTGCACAAGGCACTGCTGGGAGTTGAACCCAAGACCTCCTGTTTACTAGACAGATGCTTTAACCAACTAAGCCACAGCGCCAATTGATGATTTCGGGTCCCCACCTCCTCACTAATATCTATCAGCGACACTTCACTGTTGGGGGTTCAGGCCGTTTTATCTCTGTCCATTTCGCTTGTCGGTTCACCTGTGCATCCCGACACTGACTGCATTTCTCGCTGAGTTTATCTTTGTGTATCCTTCAGTGCGTTGATGCACGGATGATTATGTGTGATTGTATTTGTGACATTAAATAAATCAGGGCGTCAGACAATTCTCGCTCTGACATTGGAGAACTATTGAGCCGATCTTTACAGCGAAGTGTTGTTTATTGTGGTGCTGAAACTAAAAAAATCGTAAGAGGAGCAAAAAGGGGAAAGGAGAAAAACTTGTGAGGGAAAATGAGGACAACTCTCAAGGTTTTTACGAGTATATTAAGAGAAAGAAGGGAGGCTGAGAGTAATGTGGGCCGCTTAAAGACAGATGGAGGTGATATTGTAATTGAAAATCAGGAAATGGCAGAGTTGCTAAATTTTTACTTTGCATCGGTCGTCACAGAAATGGATGAGGCTAACATACCAGAGACACGAGGAAAACTGTTAATAAATCAAGGGGATTCAGTACAAGTAAAATGATGGCAATGGAGAAAATGAGGAGGGGAAAGATAGACAAATCTCCAGGAGCTGATGGTTTCCACCCCAGGGATTAAAAGGAACAGGTGAGGAAATTGTACATACTTTAGTCATGATCGATCATAACTCTCTTGATTTCGGAATTGTTATTTAACGAAGCGCATCTTGATTGGAGGCTTCTGTTTGAGAAAGATCTCGAAGTGATAATTGAGAGACCGAAAATAAAGCTGTTTGGCAGGAGCGCTGATGCTGTCGGTTGTTCGCTGCTCTCGTGTTGCCCAATTGTTAAGCGTGCGTTACTTATTTATAGCAGTATGGGCTCCAGAAATGACCAGGTTGTGAGTTCGAGCGTCTTCGAAAACAATCAAACCTTTTACTCCGAACATTTTGAACGGAGTTCAAGGTACAAATGGTATCTTCCATAACGCATCTTGTTAACAACCAGTCGTTTTTACAATACGCTCTTGTGGGACAAACGTATGGAGGTCAACAATCGACTTCTTAGTTTTCCCATGTGGGCATTTGGGTTCCTCTGGCCTACCGTCTTTCAATAGCAAGTGCCAGTTTACTTGTTCATAAGGGGAGAGATGGGCTTTTAGCGGCAGCTCATATGGCAAAGGGGCCGGTACGAGATCTTTAAATCTAAAGAACCAAAAAAACAATTCTTCTTTTCATTAAGCCGATATTCATCGGTTGAAAGTGTCGTGTTGGGAAAATTTGGAAGAGAAATATGCTGCCTGGTTTCACTGTGTACAGGAGAAATTATTCAGCTTACAGATGTTATAACGCTGAAAGGTCGAGATGCCTTTTCCAACTCCCGTGTGGGACAAGTTCAGCTTTTGAGCCGCTGGGTAAAGTGCTATTTTAATTGCTGCTAACGAATGACAAGACATTTGGCACAAACAAGAAGAATTGTAAACTCACGAGTTCACTGTCCATGTTTCTTACATCTTGTTCAACAGAAACAAGGATTCTCCTCAACACGTTGCTGAGAATTTTATCAAACGGACCTCACCCTCGTTCGACGGCTGCAGGGATAATTCAGAGGTCTCCCATGAATATGTACGATGGGAGCTTATGTGGTATCGAGCCTGGGTAGCTCAGTCGGTAGAGTATCAGACTTTTAAAGTGGGCAGTGAGCTGAAGGTCCAGCATTTAACTCCCTGTCCAGGCTCCAGATATCGGAACAGCTGGCAAGCTGTGTCTTTGTCGGGGGACCTGAGATGTGTTGTCAAAGTTTCGATAGTATCTTGTTTCCCAGGGATGGGCAATAATGCGCTGTCTGAGGCGGTTCCCGATCAGGAACTCAACTTTACTGTATTAGTTCACTGTATTAATTTCGCAAAACTCATTCAACTCTGTAAAAAAGACGAATAGTTGTTCAAATCGCCATTGATCAACCAGTAACTTTCTGTTTCCGGCTGAAAGAAATGCTAACTTTTTTATGCGTTAATTCACCAGGCCGAATTTAGGGAGTTCAGAGTGGAAGTGAAAAAGGAAATGAGAGGAAAAGAGAAATATGACTATTGACTGACGGCCAACATAAAATGGAATCCAAAAGACTTCGACAGGCATGTGAACAGTAAACGGGTAGTCAGAGGAGGGGTGAGGCCGATTAGGCACGATAAAGGAGATCGACTCATGGAGGCAGAGGGGATGGCCTTGGTACCAAATGAGTACTTTGTATCGGTCTTTACCAAGAAGACAGAGTCTCAGCAAAGGAAGTTATCGTTGAGATACTGGATGGTCTAAAAATTGATAAAGAAGAGGCACTTGAACGGCTGGCTGTACTTAAAGTAGATAAACCACCACGTCCGGATGGAATGCATGCTCGGTTGCTGAGTGAAGTAAGGGTGGAAATTGCGGAGGGACTGACCATAATCTACCAACATCCTTAGATATGTGGGTGGTGCCAGAGGACTGGAAAATTGCAAAGGTTACACCCTTGTTCAAAAAAGGGTGTACGATTAAACCCAGCAACTATAGGCCAGTCAGTTTAACCTCAGTGGTGGGGAAACGTTTAGAAACGATATCCCGGGACAGAATTAACAGTCAGTTGGACGAGGGTGGATTGATTAGGGAAAGGCAGCACGGATTTATTAAAGGTAAATCGTGCTTAACTGACCTGTTAGAGTTTTTTGATGAGGTAAGAGAGAGGATAGATGAGGGCAATTTAGTTGATGTGGTGTATAAGGACTTTCTAAAGGTGTTTGATGAAGTGCCGCATGGGAGGCTGATCATCAAAATTGCGGCCCATGGAATGAAGGGGGCAGTAACAACATGAATGCAGAATTGACGAACAGCAGGAAACAGATTACTGGTGAACTGTTGTTTTTCGAACTGGCGAGAGGTGTACAGTGGCGTTCCCCAGGGATCAGTGCTGGAACCACTGCTTTTCCTGATATATATTAATGACTTGGACTCGAGTGCACAGGGCTCAATTTCAAAATTTGCAGATGAAACAAACCTTGGAAGGGTAGGAAACAATGATAAGGATAGTGATGAACTTCAAAGGATATAGACAGGCTGGTGGCAAGGGCGGAGACGGGGCAGATGAAATTTAACGCAAAAAAATGCGAAGTGATACATTTCGGTCGGAAAAACGAGGAGAGGCAAAATAAATTCCAGGGCACAAATGTAAAAGCGGTAGAGGAACAAAGAGGGGTTTATGTGTACAAATCGTTGAATGTGGCAGGGCAGGTTGAGAAAGCGGTTAAAAAGCATACGGGATCTTGGGCTTTAGAAATAGATGTATAGAGTACAAAAGTACAAAAGTATAGAAGTCGGGATGAAACTTTACAACACACTGGTTCGAACACAACTGGAATTTTGTGTGGGGTTCGGGACACCGCACTTCAGGAAAGATGTGAAGGCCTTCGAGGGGGTTCCGGAAAAAATACTATCATAATTCCAGGGATAAGGGACTTTACTTACGTGGATAGACCGGAGAATCTGAGGTTGTTCTCCTTGGAACAGAGACGGTTTTGTCGAGATTTGATAGAGGTATTCAAAATCATGAAGGATCGAGACATGGAAGATGGAGAGAAACTGTTCCCATTGGTGGAAGGGTCAAGAACCAGAGGACATAGATTTAAGGTGATTGGCAAAATAACCAAAGGTGACATGAGGAAAAACTTTTTTACACAGCGAGAGGTTCGGATCTCGAATGCACTGCCCGAGGGTGTGATGGAGGCAGATTCAATCATGGTCTTCAAAGGGGAGCTGGATAAGTACTTGAAAGGAAAAAAAATGCAGGGCTTCGGGGAAAGGCGGGGGAGTGGTTCGAGCTGGATTGCTCTTGCAGAGATCTCGCACGGACTCGATGGCGCGAATGGCCTCTTTCCGTGCTGTCAGCTTTCTATGATTCAATTCTGTGTGTTGGTTGCAATGCAAAGGGAACAGAGCGTGCCACAAATCGACACGACTCTGAGTATCCTCACAAGCAATGTATTTTAAGAGCAACTAATTCTGAAACGTCTTACTTGATAACTCAAGTCGTGCACTCGAAAGCAATTTGGTAAAGGGAGACTAATATTGGTGAATGGAAATAGTTGGTGCGCAACTTGATATTGCTGTGCACCCGAACAGAAAACGAGATTGAATGGATCGAAGTGGTCTGAAAGGATGGTCGATCGGCTGTGAGAGGCAACCAACTTTTACACTGGCTGCACAACTAAAGCAACAGCGGCTTGATGGTCTAGGGGTATGATTCTCGCTTAGGGAGTTTTATTGAGTGATATGCGAGAGGTCCCTGGTTCAAATCCAGGACGAGCCTGCATGTGTTTTTCCTTTTCGTGAAAAGTCACCAATTGTCTTCTCACATCTTTTCAGTTCTGCTGTTGGTGGAACTGAATTATATCCAGAGGATGTTTGAGCTCCAGTGGACTGAATGCCGAAGTTTCGTCGACGCAATACACATGAAGCAAATAAAATGTCTCTAGAAGATGAGGAGATTGAAACTGAATTTGGATTTTTCCCAATTCAGGCGGATATTAGATGACGGGATAGAAAGCCACATATCCAAGTTTGCCGATGACACCAAGATGGGCAGCATTGTAAGCAGTGCAGATGAAAGCATAAAATTACAGAGAGGCATTAATATAATAAATTAATGTGCAAAATTGTGGCAAATCGATATGAATTTCGTCAAGTGTGAGGTCATCCACTTTGGACCTAAAAGGATAAATCAGAGTCCTTTCGAAATGGTGAAAAGCTCGAAACAGTGGAGGTCCAAAAAGACTTTGGGGTCCATGAACATACATCATTAAAATGTCATGGACAGGTACAAAAAATAATCAAAAAGGTTAATGGAATATTGTTCTTTATATCCAGAGGACAAGATTCAAGGGGATAGGCATTATGATACAGCTATACAAAGCTCTGGTTAGACCAGACCTGGAGTATTGCCTTCAGTTCTGGGCAACGCACCTTCGGAAGGATATATTGGCTATGAAGGGAGTGCAGCGTCTATTTACTAGAATGTTGCCTGGACTCCACAGTTTAAATTACGCGGAGAGATTACATAAACTCGGGTTTGCCTCGAATTCAGTCGATTAAGTGCTGATTTGATCGAACATTTCAAAATATTAAGGGGAACTGATGGGGTAAATAGAAAAAAAAAGATTTCCGCCCGTTAGCGTGTCAAGGACTCGGGGAAGCAGCCTAAACATTAGGGTCAGGACTTTCAGGAGTGAAGTTGGGAAACACCTCTGCAAGCAAAGGGAGGTAGAAGTTTGGAACTCTCTTCCGCAAACGGCAGTTGATGCGAGCTCAATTGTTAATTTTAAAACTGAAATTGATAGATTTTTGTTAACCAAAGGCATTAAGGGACATGGGGCTAAGGCGATAATGTGCAGTTAGGTTACATATCAACCAGGATCTCACTGAATTGCGCACAAGGCTCGAGGGGCGAAATAGTATACTTTTGTTCTTCAGTTCCTCATTTTTACAGAATGATCCTGCATTGTATTGGGAATCGTACCAAGGTCTCCAGCGTAACAAGTAAGAATTCGACCCCTGCACAACCAATGCGCGCGTTTGTAAGAGCAGCATGTGTCCATTTGGAATCCGATCTGAATGAACATGCCGTTTACAGCTGCGGTGGCCGAGTGTTTAAAGCGTTGGACTCAAAATTCAATTGAGGTTTTCCTGCCCAGGTTTGAATTCTGCTCGCAGAGCTACTGTTTAAAGATCCCTTCAGTGCTGAAATAGATTAATTGGAATTAATTGACCGCATTTATCTCTCTCCCAGAATGAGAGATTCTCCAGCGAGGCTTCAAAGTTGTGTCCAATCTTCTCTTGCAAGATTTCAAGACCCAAGAAGGAATCTCTCCCAATCTGTAACATAAATTCTGCTCGTTTGCAAAACCTGACATTTATACTCTTTATTTTCTTTGCATGCATCTCTCCATCTCTCCATGTCTCCGTCTCTTGTCTCTCTGTATTGTCCACAATGGACTTCTCAGGCTTCCTTGAACGGCGATGGCTGATCTAACCTGCAAAAATAGCAGAGAAGGGTAAAGAAAAAAAAGACTGAGGTAGTAGGAAAAGGAAAGGTGCAACCCAGCTGATAATTTCGTAGCTAATGTTTCCACATTCGTGGCTCTTCGTTCTCATGGTGAATGAAAGCAGCAATTTGAGTAAAGTGTGCTTATGGTGGAGTGTAAACTATGACGATGCCGAGAGAGACGACAATGTCGTTTCAGAGTAATTCATTCTGTAAAGTGTTACTTGATAATACAAGTCGTACACTCAAAACAAATTTGATAAAGAGAGACTAATATTGTTGATCTGAAATAATTAGTTTAGAACCTGATATTGCTCTACATCGTATATCGTACAAGAAAGCGAGTTTGGATGGCCATGGTGTTCTGAAAGGATGGCGGATCGGCTGCGTGGCAGCGAAATTTTACAGTGGCTGCACGGCTCTGTTACCAGTTGGACGTTGGATCTGATTCTCGCTCAGGGAGTTTCACTGGTTCAAATCCCGGTATGAGCCCCCTTGCGTCCCCATTTTTCGTCAAAAACCACCAATTGGCTTCTCACATCTTTGAAGCAAGTGCAGAAGGCAGGTTTGACTTATCTCCAGCCGAGCATGTTTGAACACCAGAGGACAGAATGCAGAGGGTATGTCCACGAAAGACACGTAGACGAAATTAAGAGAATCTTTCAAGAGGTTGTACAGATTGAAGCCGGCACATGAATTTATCCCAATTCAGGCGATCTCATGGGTACAGATACAAAAGGTAAAGGAAGCTGCATTGGCTTGGAACCAAACCCCTGGTTTCCCGTCGGCAGGCGAGGTTTCGACACTGAACCACCAATGCACACACGGCTGCAGGCTGCACGTGTAGCGTTGAATACAAGTCTGGAAAATGCAGTCTGGCAGAGTTCCTGTGATGAGCCTGCGCAGTCTACAACCGCGTGCTACCTGTGGGTCAAGCATGGTCTTGAAATTCACTGAGATTCGAAATCACTTGACACCGCCACTCTAAAATGGTCAAATAAGTAAGAGCTGTAGTTACCAGGCAGTGTTTACTTTTTTCAGAAATAATGTAAGAATCCAGCCCTATGTACACGTCTAAGATTTCACGGCATGCGACGAATTTCCATTAAGCTGCCACCTAAATTCTGCTCAATCACAGAATTGGAGATTTATACTATTTTTCTTTGCATGTATCTCTCTATCTCTGTCTGCGTTTCTTCACTTTCGCTGTTGATCCCTAATGGACTTATCAGGCTTCCTTCAACATCCAGGTCTGCAAACCCGGGATGGGAAAAGGCTGTCGGTTCTTCGTCCAATTGTTGGATTTCGACGGGATGAGATTTGCTATTTTCCGTCTCCGTTTTCGGAAAAAATAAACCCAGATGGGATTCCCCCTCCTCGGGTCCGGTCACCTCCGGGTAATGGGAATGAACCCGTTCTCGCACTCGATTTAATATCTGTATTCTCATTGTTTAACAATAAAATTATGGGGATATATTTTTTTTGAGGACACATTTTAGAAATGAACACATTACAGACTTATTCGAAAACTAGAAGCACGTGGGATTAAAGGCTCGGTGGAAACGTGGGCAAGTAATTGGCTAAAGGATAGGAGGCCGAGATTAGTGGTGAACGGATGTCTTTCTGACTGGAGAGAAATATGCAGTCGGATCCCCCAGGGTTCGGTATTAGGATTATTGCTTTTCTTGTTAAATATAAATGACTTGGATGTCGCAATAGGGAGTACAATTTCGAAGTTTGCGGATGATACAAAACTTGGTAACGTATTAAATAGTGAGGAAGATAGTAGCAGACTTCAGGAGGACAAAGACAGATTGGTGAAATGGGCAGTCACGTGACAGATTTAACGCCGATCAGTGTGAAGTGATGCACTTTTGGAAGAAGAACATGGAGAGGCAGTATAATCTAAATGGAACTATTTATGGGGGGTTCTAAGAGCAGAGGGACCTGGGGGAGCATATTCAGAAAACAGGGCAAGTTGATCAGGTGTTTAAGAAAGCGAATGGGATACTTGGCTTTGTAAATAGGGGCATTGAATGCATTAAAAAGGGAAGTCATGCTAATCCTTACAAATCATAGGTTAGCCCTCAGCTGAAGTATATTGTACAGATCTGGGCACCACACTTTAGGATGAAAAGGCAGTGAAGAGGATTCAGAGCAGGTTGACCTGGATGACACCAGTGATGAGGGACTTCAGTTGTGTGGAGAGATTGGAGAAGCTGGGATTGTTCTCCTTACAGCAGAGATGGTTAACGGGAGACCTAATAGAGGTATTCAAAATAATGAGGGGTTTTGAAAGAGCAAGTAGGGAGAAACTGTTTCCTCTGGCAAGTGGGTCGGTAACCGGAGATCACAGATTGAAAATAATTGGCAAAAGAACTAGAGGGGAATTGAGGAGAATTTTTTTCACACAGAGGGTTGTTAAGATCAGGAACGCACTTCCTGAAAGGGTGGTGGAAGCAGATTCCATACGATCATTAAAAAGGCAATTGGACATAATTGAAGAGGACTAATTTGCAGTGTTATGGGGAAAAATCTGGGCTGTGGGTCTAATTTGGACAGGTCTTCGAAAAAGCCGACACTGGCACGACGGCCGAATGGCCTCCTTCTGTGCTGTAAGATTCTATGATTCTGTGATTACCTTCTGAATCATTGCAATTGAAGCTATTCATTGTTGAGCAACCAAGAAAATTACAACCATGATATTCGGCTTCTCCATTCCCTTATGAATATCGCAGATTATACTGTCCAGGCGGGGGTGGGACTGAATGGGGGATAGAGTGCGGAGATTGGAATGGAAGCCCAGCAGAATGAACTTGGTCTCATCAGTTTTTGTTATTTTTCCTACCAGTTGCCCGAAGCAGGTGGTGAACCTTATTCTCGAGAGAGGATCGTCATTTCAGTTCAGAAGGAGAAAGGGTATCAAGAAAATCGGGTAAAACGCACACAGAATGATCCGGGACTAACAGCACTCCCCTTTTAAACAGACACAGACACGGAATGATCCGGACATAAATCATAATTATGGTGCATAAGTTTCTCTTACGTTGACCATAAGATTTACTCTTTTTACAATGACACCAATGTACAATCCGATACTTCGCGACCTGACAATCTCAACACCATCCTGGAAGGAACTGTTGCTGATATCAGCAAACAATGCAAAACCCACCGTCTGCCGTTTCGAGAAGGATGGGACTTTGACCAGACCTTCTGGGTGGACTGAATGAGAGAAACAAAACTTGAACATCAGAGCGACGAGGATGGGATTCGAACCCCCGCGTGCACAGCACAATGAATTAGCAGTCCATCGCCTTAACCTCTCGGCCACCTCGTCGAATTCGGAAATACGCGAAAGCACCTTTATTCAAAATGAAAATACTGGCTGTGTTGCCAACCTGAAACTGCAAATGTGCATATCCTCAGCAGGTCAGGCAGAATCTTCAGACATAGAAACAGAGTTAACATTTCAGGTCGATGGCCATCACATGAGTATTCCAACTCACTCAACTTGCGCCTTGTCGATGGTTGAACGGCTTTAGGGAGTTAGAAGATGAGTCACTTGGCACAGAATATCCAGCCTCTGACCTGCTCTTGTCGCCACAATATTGATGTAGCTGGTCCAGTTAAATTTCTGGTTAATGGTGACCACCAGTATGTTGATGGTGGGGGATTCGGCGATGTTAATAACGAATCCCCACAGAAGAGATTTACTGTAAAGATTCCAGGGATGAGGGGCATATGTTTCATGGATCAATTGGAGAAGCTGGGGTTGTTCTGCTTGGAACAGAGACGGTTATGAGGAGATTTGATAGAGGTATTCAAAATCATGAAGGATCCAGACAGAGCAGATAGAGAGAAACTGTTGCTATTGGCGGAAGGTTCAAGGACCAGAGAACATCGATTTAAGGTTTTCGGCAAAAGAACCAAAGGTGACATGAGGAAAAACTTTTCTACACAGCGAGTGTTTAGGATCTGGAATACACCGCCCGAGGGGGTGGTGGAAGCAGATTCAATCATGGTCTTCAATAAAGAACTGGATAAGTATTTGAAACGAAAGAGAATACAGGGCTACAGGGAAAGGGTGGGGGAGTGGGTCTGTCTGGATTGCACTTGCAGAGAGCCGGCACGGACTCGATGTGCCGAATGGCCTCTTTTCGTGCTGTGACCTTTCGATGATTCTATTCTATTTGTGGGAGGCGATGCGAGGCGACCGGAGCGTGACGTAAATCGACCTGCTCATGTACATTCCCTGATAATAAATCCGAGTGTGATGAAAAGAAGAAATTCATAATTATGGTGCATACCATTTATATTATGCTGACAATAAGAGGTATTCGGTTCACCAGGGCGCCATTGTGCACATTGATTGATACTTCACCGAGATCACCCCTTACACTCCCAACACCTCCGTCCAAGAAACAGTTGGGTGGCAATCCAGACTTTGCTGAATTGTGCAAAAAGGTGTAAACCAGCAATGCGGAAAAGCACTTCTTATCAAAGAAGGGTTTTTGGTGAGGCGGCGAAAATGGAAGGGGATACAAATTCTGGCAGCAGTGAGATTCGAACCCACATAATTCAGAGATGGAAGCCAGCCATCTTTGACAGCGCAGTTACTCACGCACATGGTAAGCCATTGAGATCTGATGATAAAGGTCATAGAGCTGAAACGTTTCCTCTGGTTCTTTCTCCACAGGTGCTGCCTGACCTGCTCAGCGTTTTCAGCATTTTCTATTTTCATTTTTGTGATTTCACAATGGCTGTTTTCCTGAAAACACCCAATTTGACCCAAGGACGCAGCTCGCACTTCACTTTCCTCACGCGCTTAAAGTCTGCCGTTTCCGAACAAAATCTCCTCCGCGCCGAGCTTTCAAAGGACCTTTCGCTCCCGGCCAACCTCCTGTAATCGACACTTTTTCACCATTCCCGCTCTTCTAATTTCTCCTCATTACTTTTCAATCGGACATTTCCACAGACCTAGTAAGATCAAGCGGAACATTTCCGACTTTCCTGCACCGCCCAGATTGACAAATGTGCACCTTTCAGCCGTCATTCGCAGCAATGTCGCGCCGCCCGTTTCTCCCGCACATCAACTGCTCGGGGAAAAGCGCCAACCACCATGGAAACAAAACCATGTTAACATCCCCCGTGTCACAAGATACCCCATGGAAATTTCACGGAAACGTATGCGCTGTCCCACCGAATGCCAGCCCTGCTTTCTGAGAGCTTGTCTCTGGAGCAGATCGAAATGTATCGACTGGTTTCAAGGCACAAATGAACATTGATGCGAACGGGACATGTGCCCCCGAGAAACAGCGGTCGATGGAGAGCAAACGTCAAGGCGTAAGGATGTGTAAGTGAATGTTAGAGTAGGCAAGGCCGCAGTAAAGTGTCAATTAAATGAACGATGATTGTGGAAGGAAGGAAAAGCTGGAAGAAGCCGCGGGTCTGAATTTTGGATCATCCAACAGAGACACATGAGAGAACAAAAACAGGATACAGACAAAGGTGCTGGGGCAGAAAGACAAAGAACGAAATAAGAGGAATGAAAAGAGAGTGAAAGAAAGAATGGGAGAGAGGGAGGTGAAAGAAAGAAAGAGAGAAAGAAAGATAGAAGGGAGAGAGAAAATCAAGCGTGCAATGCTCACCCCGCAAACGGGCGCTGCTCCCAATCGGCTACACTTCGCCCCACAGACCCTCATCCCATTCACACCATCCTACAATACACTGACAATGCTGTGAAGTGAAACAGAGAGTTTAAAGATACAGAGATACTTGCATACTATCCTACAGCACACATTAAACATCCGTGCAGTGAGTCAGAGAGTTTACAGGTACAGAGACACTCACAGCGTCCCACAATACACTTTAAATCATGTGCAGTGAGACAGAGCGTTTAAAGATATCGAGAAATTCACCTTTTTTTTCAAAAGTGGCACATCCCAGAAGCAAGAGAGAGCGTGGGTCAGTCTCCCTCTCCTGGTGGAGCTGAGGCTTGTCAGTCAAGAGTCCCCTCCTCCCTGTATTGGCCGTGGAGGAAGTGCAGAGCAGATTTAACAGAATACCTTCAGCCTGACCGAGGTTAGGCTGACTGGCCTATAATTACTTTATCTATCCTTTTCTCCCTTTTTATACAACAGCACAACTTTAGCAGCCCTCCAATCCTTCGGCATATCACCTGTAACCAGGGAGAATTGGAAAATGATGGTCAGAGCCTCCGTTATTTCCTCCCTTGCTTCTGTTAACAGCCTGGGATATATTTCATTGGGGTCTGGAGATTCAGGTGGAGTGTTCTGGTGACTTCATTTTCCTCTTTGCAAAGATTTTCACCGCAGGTCAAGATCACAAGTCAAGGTCCAAATTAGGACTACTTCCGGGTTTGAACCTCAAATTGTGAGTTATACCCTGACCTCAACGAGCCCAGAAACAAGAACGTGTCTTTAAGTTAACCCGTTGCTGACACATTCTATGAGAGGTCTGACTGTGCAATGAAAGGGCGTGTTAGAAGAGTCAATCTGATATCCGTTTCCTCCTCAAATCTGAACAAATACCAATTCCAAAGTGCCATTTTGTCGCTTAATTCCACAAATTAGGTAAAAATAAGTAGTGACGCAAGGCACTGCTGGGAGTTGAACCCAGGCTCTTCTGTTTACAAGACAGATGCTTTAACCAACTAAGCCACAGCGCCCATTCATGATAGCTAAGTCCCACCTCCTCTCACTAATATCTATCAGCGATACGTCACTGTTTGGGGTTCAGACCGTTTCATCTTTGTCTGTTCAGCTTGTTCGTTCACCTGTTCATCCCGATGCTGCCTGTCGATCTCGTTGTGTTTATCTTTGTGTGTCCATCAATGCGTTGATATGGGGATGATTATGTGTACTTATGTTTGTTACATTAAGTAAATTACCGGTTTGGACAATTCTCTCACTGAAAGTGAAGAAATATTGAGACGAACTTTACAGCAAAGTATTGTTTATTTTGGTGCTGAAAATTAAAAACCGGAAGAGGCCCAAACAGGGAAAAGGAGAAAAACCTGTCAGGGAAAATGAGGACAACAGTCAAGATTTTTACCAGTATATTAAGTGAAAGAATGGAGGCTTAGAGTAATGTGGGCCGCTTAAAGACAGATGGAGGTGATATTGTAATTGAAAATCATGAAATGTAGAGTTGCTAAATATTTACTTTGATTCGTTCTTCACAGAAATAAATGAGGCTGACATATCAGAGATATGTGGAAAACTATAAATAAATCAAGGGGATTCAGTATAAGTAAAATAATGGCAATGGAGAAAATAATTAGATGAAAGATAGACAAATCTCCAGGACCTGATGGTGACCATCCCAGGGGACTGAGAGGACGAGGTGAGGAAATTGTACATGCTTTAGTCATGATCGTTCAAACTCTCTTGGTTCAGGAATTGTTCCTTTGATGGAAACAATTTCAATGTCACTCCATTATTTGGGATGGGTAGCAGAGATGATGCTGGAAATTATAGACCCATTAGTCTGACATCCGTTGTGGGGAAGTTGCCAGTATCCGTTATTAGGGAAAGAAAGATTGAGCACTTGGATAAACATGAATTGATCAGAGAGAGCCAGCATGGATATTTTGTAAGTCAAGTCTAACAAAACTAGTTGAACTTTATGAAGATGTAACTAACGTGGTATATAATGGAGTGTCCATGGTTGTTATATGATATTGACTTCCAGAGGTATTCGATAAGGTACCATATAAGAGACTGTTAACGACAATGACAGTGCGTAGAATTTATGGCAACCTAATGAAATGGGTAGGGAGTTGGTTAGAAGGTGGGAGACAGAGACCCGGCATATAAATGACGTAGACCAAGGAATAGAGAGCCGTATATCCACGTGTGTCGCTGACACCAAGATAGGTGTCACGGTGAGTCATGTAGATGGAAGCATAAAGTTGCCAAGGCAAATTGATAAATTAAGTGAGTTGGCAAAACTGTGGCAGATGGAGCTTACATAGAATTACATAGAATGTACATCACGGAAACAGGCAATTCGGCCCAGCTAGACAATGCCGGTGTTTATGCTGCAAACAAGCCTCCGCCATCCCCATTTAATCTCGCCCGATGAGCAAACCATTATATTCCTTTCTCCTCCATTTCTTTTTCTAGATTCGCTGTAAACGAATCCATGCTATTCGCCTAAACTACTCCTTGTGGGAGCGAATTGCACATTCTAACTTCTCTCTGGGTAAATGTGTTCCTCTTGAATGCAATGTTGAATTAAATAGTGACTACCTTATATTCATTGCCTCAATGATTTGGAGTTCCCACCTCCACAAATGCAAACACCTTATCTACGTCGAACCTATCAAACCCTTGGATAATCTTAAAGTCCGATATCAGATCACCCCTCAGCCTTCTCTTTTCTATGCAGAAGAGCCCCAGTCTGTTCAAACTTTCAATATGGAAAAGTGTGAGTTCATCTACTTTGGACTGAAGCAAGATAGATCAGAGTATTTTCTAAATGGTGAGAAGCTAGGAACTGTGGAGGAGCAGAGAGATTTAGGGGTCCAAGGACAGAAATCGCTAAATCCAGTGGAATGGTAGAAAAATTGATTTAAATGTCTCATGGGATGTTGGCCTTTATCTCAAGGAAGCTGGTATTCAAAGGGGGGAAGTATGTTACAGATAGAAATCCTTGCTGAGACCCCACTTAAAGTACTGCATTCAGCTCTGGGCACCACACATCAGGAAGGAAATATTGGCCTTGGAGTGGTGCAGCGCCGAATGACCAGAATGATACCGGGGCTAAAATGGTTAAATTATGAAGACAGGTTATGCGGACGTCGGTCCTCATTTTTCTCTTCAGGATCCGGCCCCATCCGTTTACTGTTGACGGGAGCGCGTCTGATACTAAGTCAGTCAGAATCGGATGCAAATCACATCACGGGCACAGCGGGTCTGGGACTGGCGACTGGTTTTACATTGAGTCTTTTTTATGGGATAGGCTGTACATTGTTTGTATAATAATAATACAGATGATGTGGAGATGCCGGTGATGGACTAATAATAATACGTTTGATACAATGAAGGTTTTTTCAGTTATTTCCCATTTCCACTCTCACCAGTTTTATACAGTAACAGGTAACAATCTTTCAGGGATGTGATGTACAGTGTTGGTGGAATCAGTGTAATTTAACTTGATATATTGTAGAATCTCTTGTCTATCCCAGGCTCTTACCTCAGGTTTAGACCCTCACCTAGTTTAAAATCAGCCACTCACTGATATAAATAAATCAGTAACAACCCCGAAACCTCAGCGGGTATATTTGTTCCGATACTAAGTGACGGTCCCAATTTCCACTGAAATTCTCGATGAGCAAATACCAGAGGCTGTTTTGGGTTTGACAAACTGTGAAACAGATTGTTTTAAAAGCCGGAAAGAGGGAAAAACTCGTGGTTGATATTAAGTGTTATGCATTAACTCTTTCTGTTTCCGATTTACAATTTCTCTTTGTGTGTGACTGACAGGAGCGGCTATAACGGAGCCCAGTGACTGGGTAACGAGCTGCACTGAATCATTGTCCTGTGTTACAGACCGGCTCGTTAGACCTGTTCATTCCGTCTCATCTCATTGTCAGCAAACAGGAAATTACTGAAGTTAAGGCTGGTGAATAACAGCTCGAAATATCAATCCTCTCCACCAGTGGGGACAGAGTCTTCCGAAAAACAGGGATTTTCACTCGTGCAAAGTTCATCCACATTTTCTGCTCTTCATTTCTCTGATCTGTTTGATGCGGCTTTACCTACAATTCACGACTTACATGAAAACCTCAATTTTACAGTCGATTTTCGCGTCAAGAGTTCTGGTGAGATTTCAAATAATTGAAATCCACCCTTATTAACGCCAATATCGTCACCTACACGTTTGACGAATGCAAAGCGGCTTCACTCACGGTTTTGTGCACAACTCATTCAAAGATACTTTCGGTAATTGGAGGGTCTTTGAAGTGATGACACGAACACAACAGTTCGCGCTGCCGTTTTCCGCAAGACACTTCAGATTCATGGGGAATGATTTCGGTCTGGCGGTTAAATCCGCTCCCTCTTCACAAATCCCCCTTTGAACCTGTATCCTTTAGTATTTTTGAGAACCGATACCAAATCGGTTTGCCCTGTACTGTACATTACTTTTTTAAAATATTACAGATAAGCAGAGCACTTGAGCTGTCACAGCTGTGACTTTGACTTTTCTCCCTCTGCTCTCGATCTCCCCGGTAACTGCCACTAACCACAATCTTCTGTCACACTTCTCCATCAGAAAGTTCCGAGCCTCGGTTTTCAAATGAAATAACGCCCATCTCTTCAATCTCCGACAGCGCAGAGAGAGTTTCTCAGTTTCATTTCACACTTTATCCAAATCCTCTTTAAAGCACCATCAAAAATTGTCCTTTAGTTAATAATAAGATCAATAAAAGTTCTTATCTTCTGGGGTTTTGTTTCAGATTCCAGGGCTTTTAAAGTTCACTGCGGATATTTATCGAAGCGCATCTTGATTGGAGGCTTCTTGGAGAAATCGGAGAAAGATCACAAAGCGATAATTCAGAGACGGAAAATGAAGCGGTTTGACGGGAGCACTGATCGAACCGATTGTGCGCTGCTCTTGTGGCGCAAGCGCTCAGCGTGCGGTACTTTTATGAACTCCAGAAATGCCCAGGTTGTGAGTTTGAGCCTCATCTGGAACAATCGAACATTTTGAGTTCAAGGTGCAACTGGTATGTTCCATAACGCATCTCCTTCTTAGTGTTCCCATGTGAGCACTTGGGTTCCTCTGGCCTACCGTCTTGCAATAGTAGGTGTGAATTTGTTTGTTTATAGGGGGAGAGGGAGCGATTAGCGGCATCTGATATGGCAAAGGAGCCGGTACGAGATCTTTAAATCTAAGGAACTAAACATACAATTCTTCTATTCGTTTAGCGGACATTCATCAGTTGGAAGTTTCGTGTGGGGAAAATCTGGATGGGAAATATTCTCCCTGGTGTCACTGTGCAACGGGTGAAATTATTCAGCTCACAGATGTTAATACGCTGAAAGGTCGAGAGGCCTTTTCCAGCTCCCGTGTGGGGCAAGTTTAGCTTTTGAGCCGCTATGTAAAGTGTTATTTTAATTGCTGCTAACGAATGACAAGACATTGTTAAATAATAGCTGCATCATTAAATAAATTTAAAACAGAAATAGACAGTTTCCTAGAAGTAAAGGGAATTCGGGGTTACGGGGAGCGTGCAGGAAATTGGACATAAATTTAGATTTGAGGTTAGGATCAGATCAGCCATGATCTTATTGAATGGCGGAGCAGGCTCGAGGGGCCGATTGGCCTACTCCTGCTCCTATTTCTTATGTTCTTATGTTCTTATTTGGCACAAACACGAAGAACTGTAAACTCACGAGTTCACTGTCCATGTTTCTTACATCATGTTCAACAGAAACAAGGATTCTCCTCAACACGTTGCTGACAATTTTATAACAGGGACCCTCACCCAATTTCGACATCTACGATGGATAATTCAGAGTCCTACAATGAAATGTACGATCGGAACTTAACAAATTGCGAGCCTGCGTCGCTCAGTAGGTCGAGTAACAGACTTTTAAAACGGGTAGTGATCTGAGGATCCAGTGTTCTGGTTGTAAATTTTGAAACAGCTGGCAAGTTCTGTCTTCGCAGCGGAGCAACAACTACGGGACAGACGATGCCTGCAATGTGTTGTCAAAGCTTTGGTGTTATCTTGTTTCCCAGGGATGGGCAGTAATGCGCTGCCTGAAGCGGCAATTGCAGCTTCCCGCCAGCAACGTGTGATTGGAGAGAGCGGGGCCTGACAGGCGGCCTGAATGTTGTTGCTCTCGTGGCCTCACTCAATGCAGGAGCTGGGGAACATCAAAAAACTGATCTGTTTGTTGCCGCGGCTGCAATGCTGTTTATAACTGTACTTATAAACCGAGGCAGCGCTGCAGGATCCTTTAATGTCCTCTCACAAATCAACTGAAAACAATCGCAATGTGCAGCTTTGAGAGGGGCTTCCTGCACAGTCGGGGCATGAAACGTGAATGAGGGCGAGACACTGTCTGTATATGTGTAGTGTTTGAATGTGTATTGAACTATACAGAGAATTGTAAACAATTTTACAACACCAAGTTATAGTCCAGCAATTTTATTTTAAATTCACAAGCTTTCGGAGGCTACCTCCTTCCTCAGGTAGCCTCCGAAAGCTTGTGAATTTAAAATAAAATTGCTGGACTATAACTTGGTGTTGTAAAATTGTTTACAAATGTCAACCCCAGTCCATCACCGGCATCTCCACATCATGACTACCATATACAGAGAATGGAAAACATATCGGTTCTGTGAGGTGTGGTATTTTATTCACATTTCACCACAGAATGAATTCTTGCTTTTTTTCAGACGTATTGATTTTTAGTGGGGAACTTTTTCAAAATGTTTCTGCCCGGTTTCGAACCGAGGACCTTTCGCGTGTTAGGCGAACCTGATAACCACTACACTACAGAAACTCTGCTATACAGCTCACTATAGGAAACCCTCAGAAGATAGCTGCCGACTGCAAATGCTCTCAGTGTGGGAGACGGGTCCCTTTCCCGTTCAGGGAATGAACGACGACGAAATAGTTCACTGTATTAATTTCGCAATACTCATTAAACTCTGAAAAAAGAAGAATAGTTGTTCAAATCGCCATTAGTCAACTAATGACTTTCTGTTTCAAGCTGTCGGAAATCCTAACTTTTAAAAAATTTATTCACCAGGCACAATACAGAAAGTTCAGAGGGGAACTGAAAGTGGAAATAAGAGGGGCAAAGAGAGGGTATGTGAATAGACTGGCGGCCAACATAAAAGGCAATCCAAAAGTCTGCCACAGGCATTGTAAACATGAAACGGGTCGTAAGAACCCGACTCTGATTCGGGACCACAAAGGAGATCGATTCATGGAGGCAGCCCAAAAATGCTTCTGTTGGGTTTCGAACCAGAGACTTTTTGCGTTTTAAGCGAACGTGATCACCACTACACTACAGAAACTCGGCTGCGCATATTCTTATAGGAAACCCTCAGAAGATGGCTGCCGTCTGCAAATGCTCTCAGTGTGGGAGACGAGTCCCTTTCCCGTTCAGGGAATTAACGACGACGAAATAGTTCACTGTATTAATTTCGCAATACTCATTAAACTCTGAAAAAAGACGAATAGTTGTTCAAATCGCCAATAATCAACTCATAACTTTCTGTTTCAGGCTGACGGAAATCCTAACTTTTTTTTAATTCATTCACCAGGCAGAATATCGAAAGTTCAGAGGGGAACTGAAAAGGGAAATAAGAGGGGCAAAGAGAGGGTATGAGAATAGACTGGCGGCCAACATAAAAGGCAATCCAAAAGTCTTCCACAGGCATGTAAACATTAAACGGGTCGTGAGAACCCGACTCTGATTCGGGACCATGAAGGAGATCGACTCATGGAGGCAGAGGGGGCGGCCCAAAAATGTTTCTGTACGGTTTTCAACCGGGGATCTTTCGCGTGTGTTGCAAACGTGACAACCACTACACTACAGAAACGCTGCTACATACGTTGTTTTAGGAAACCCTCAGAAGATAGCTGCCGTCTGCAAATGCTCTCAGTGTGGGAGACGGGTCCCTGTCCCGTTCAGGGAATTAACTTCTACAAAACAGTTCACTGTATTAATTTCGCAATACTCATTAAACTCTGAAAAAAGACGAATAGTTGTTCAAATCGCCATTAATCAACTAATAACTTTCTGTTTCAGGCTGACGGACATCCTAACTTTTTTTTAATTCAATCACCAGGCAGAATACAGAAAGTTCAGAGGGGAACTGAAAGTGGAAATAAGAGGGACAAAGAGAGGGTATGAGAATCGACTGGCGGCCAACATAAAAGGCAGACAAAAAGTCTTCCACAGGCATGTAAACATTAAACGGGTAGTAAGAACCCGACTCTGATTTGGGAGCATCAAGGAGATCGATTCATGGAGGCAGAGGGTTTGGCCCAAAAGACTGTGGACCAAACTCTGGAACGTGGGTTGAGGCTCGATACCTCTTTTTCGGACGGCTCAGACACGAAGGGCCGAATAGCCTCCTTCTGTGGGGTAACTTTCTATGATTCCATGATATGATTGCCGTCTGTCTCGGAATGGTGTTAATATACGATCTACTCTAAGTATACTTTAATCAAATTGGTGCCTCTGTTTCACTGTGAGAGCGAAGAGGCATTAATGTGTCGGCATTGGCTGCAGCAGCTGGGTTGCCCCTTTACTTTTCCTCCTGTCCCAATCTTTCTTTAACCTTCTCTGCTGGTGTTGCAGGTTCGATCAGCCATCGCCGTTCAATGAATCCTGAGAAGTCCATCGGGGGATAACACAAGAGACAGAGACAGGGAGAGATAGAGAAATGCATGCAATGAAAATAAACTGTATAAATAGAATTATACAGTCATTATTTTTTGAGTTCGTTCATGGGATGTGGGCGTCGCTGGCGACGCCAGCATTTATTGCCCATCCCTCATTGCCCTTGAGGTATGGTTACAGTACAGAAGGAAGTTATTCAGACAATCGAGCCCGTGCAGGCTCATTGTAAGAGCAATCCAGTTAGTCCCAATCCCCCGCTCCTTCCCGGTAGCCCTGCATTTTTTCCCTTCAAGTACTGATCAAATTCGTTTTTGAAAGCCACGATTGGATCTGCTTCCACCATCCTTTCAGGCTGCGCGTTCCAGTTTACAACTACTCGTTGGTAAAAAAGTGTTTCCCCATGTCGCCTTTGGGTCTTTTGCCAATCACCTTCAATCTGTGTCCTCTGCTTTTCGACCCTTCCGCCAATGGGAACAGTTTCTATTTATTTACTTTATCTGAACCCTACATTATTTTGAACACTTCTATCAAATCTCCTCTGCTCCAAGGAGAAGAACCCCAGCACGGGGTAAATGCGGTCAAAGTAGCTTCAATTCATTTATTTGAGCATTAAACAGCTCTTTAAACATTACTGTGTCATTATGGTAGCGTGCCCTCGCGGTCTCAGATGTTCCATCAAATTTCTACGGAGGCTTGGGTTTGAACCCCACTGCTGTTAGAATTTCTGCCAATGTTCATTTTGCCTGTTCGCAGAAAACCCGATTGTCGTGCGATGGAGCAGAGGATGTGAAAGAAGCTGAAAGTGAAAGTGCAGATATTATTTTCATCGCAATGACTGGACACTTTTCCACAGGTAAGGGCCTCTCACCTTAAGGTTCTTTCCAGCAGAGTGGGACAGGTGATCAAAGTGACTGGGCTCGAGCGGCGCAACCAGTCAGTGCGCGGTCCTTTTCTGACAGTCCAGGGCCGGGAAATGGCGAGGTTGTTAGGGGAGGCCCACCGAAACCAACCAATCCTTTTTCTTGTGAAAATTTCGGCCGGAGTTGAAGGTACAATTGGTGCGTTCCAAAACGCATCTACTTATTTGCATCGCCGTGTGGTTCCTCCGGCGTATGCTGTTGCAATAGCAGATGAGAACATTTCGGACTGAGATGAGGAGAAATTTCTTCACTCAGAGGGTGGTGAACCTGTCGAATTCTCTACCACTCAAGACTGTGGAGGCCAAGTCAATGAATATATGTAAGAAGGAGCTGGATAGATTTCTAGTCACAAAAGGCATCAAGGGGTCTGGGGAGAGAGCGGGAATATGGGATTGAGGTCCAGGATCAGCCATGATCATATTGAATGGCGAAGCAGGCTCGAACGGCCGAATGTCCGACTCCTGCTCCAATTTTCTAAGTTTCTATTTACAATTGGTGTGTTTCGTAATGCATCTAGTTATTTGTTCAGCCATGTGGTTCCTCCGGCCGACTCTGTCGCAATCGTAGATGAGATGTTTAGTCTTCTTAGTTTACAGAGGGAGGCTTCGGAATTGGAGCCACAAACTATGATTTTGATCCATCTACAAATTGTGGGATTTAGTTTGAGCTTTAAACCTGCGCGTTAGACCGCTCAGCCACGATACTTTCCATCTTGCGTTCTTCACGTGCTACTTTTACAGGAATAGAATTACTGCAAGCAAGAATTCTACCCCTCAAGCACCAATGCTCGCACCGCAGCAGGATGAATGTGTCCAGTTAGATACCTGTCTGAAGGAACATCCCGTCTGACAGAGCTGGAAGTCCAGCAGATTGACTTTCGCGGTGAGCAGATGATGAGCCTCCTTCTTGAGAGTGTTTCGCCAATCCAGCTCAGAGTGGATTAAGCATTATAAATTCGGGTGGGACTGGAGCCACTTGTATCAGAGGAAGTGGATGGGGGCTATTTCCCTTCCTTGACAGATATTAATGATCCTGTTCCGGTTTTGCTGCAAAATTTCACTTCCCAGCTCCGAAATCAACGAACTAAAATTTAACGGTGGTGTGATGCGAACACACAATTTCTGAGCGAAAAGTCCGATGTGCTACCCATTGCGCGACTAAACCGGTTATGAATTATATGATTTCACATTACCCATATGCTGCTTATGAACTTTTGATGCGGTAGAGCAAGTGGTTCGAAAGCTCAGTGGGGTTTCAAATGAACTCCTGAGAAAGTTTGTCCAATGCATAGTGCTCTCTCTCCCTCTCTCTCTCTTACTCTCTTGAGCTCTCACTCTCCCCGTTTATCTTTCGAGGGTTCGAATACAAAGAGGTGGAAGTTGTGTTGCAGCTGCACAGAGCTCTGGTGAGACGCCATCTGGCGGACTGCAATCAGTTCTGGGCACCCCACCTCAAGAAGTATGTATTAACCTGGAGGCTCGAGGGGCTGAATGGCCTATTCCTGTTCCTATTTTGCAATGAATGAAACAATAATTCAAGAATCGAGACGCTAATGTATCAGGATGAGTGAGTGAAGAATGTTTTCTGTTTGAAGTACTGATTTCATTTATTGAATATCCTCAGTGACTCAGCTCAGTGCAGTCCAGTCCATACACCTGCTCGCACAAAGTGGCATTTTCTTTGAGAACACGAAAGATGTGTTCAGGCCATGACAGTACCGAGTGCGGGTCGGCCTGCGCGTGAAATGGAAAATTGAGGTGAAATATTACCACAAGCAGCGGATGTCTCTGTTTCCATTTCCAAAATGCACGCACGCACGGGCCGAATCGATGCAGCTCCTGGGAAATCTGCGAGGCGAGGCAGGGCTGCCGTGGATCATTTGAAGCAACTTACACACACACGATTCGGCCCGTTTCACGTGGCATCTCCTGTTTCTAACTTTTCTTCCCCTCCCGCTTCCTCTACTCTTCCAGCTGCCAGGTGAATTAGATGCTTGGTGAAAACACAGGGGAATTCATGAATCCCATCCTGACCTGGACAGCAGGGAGCGAGAGGGAAAGAACGGTACTGGCCATTGAGAAGGGATGGATTTTGCGCATGCCGGGAAAAATAGGCACAAAGATCTCATCTCCCTGCTTCTTTGGAATGTGGGATACCTTAATGCTCAGGTGATGATCTCACTGCCCCCCCGGCCCATGATCTCCACTCGCACGCTCCGTCCAATCTCGCACACCTTTGCTTGGGTTTGAAATCGTGTAACTTTTCACACTGCGATTCAATTTGAAGAAAGCGATGCTGTGATAACACGTGGCTATTGAGGAGTTGCAGTGCAAGAAGGCGAATGATAACAGTGACAGTTCTGACACTGTGAGCGACAGTTAAAGGTGGACAACATTTAAAGTCTCATGCAGCAGGTCTGGGTCCAAATCTTTCACGTGACATCTCCTTCTGCTTCTGTCACTCATTTTCCTCCACGGAGAGTTCATTTGGAATTCCTGTGCGTCTGCAATGCGCATTTTCCAGATCTGCTTCGAAAAATCGGGACTTTAAAGGCATTGCAATGACCTGCACTTTCTTTAAATGAGTTTTGTTCGCATTGCGTTCGACTGTGAAATCGCTCTCGGTTTTCATCTCAATGAAGCAGACTGTGACCGCATTGTATCTGTCAGCGTGTAAGTGGTGAGTTTGGGGTCAGCACGGGTGGTTTTCAACTTTTGAAATCTCACCAATTACAAGAGAAAAGAGACATTGAATCAAATTGTCCCTGTCAGTGATGAATTGAATGAATATCGCTCCAAGCAGACCTGGACAATGCGCAGTGCAGCCGCACAGGAGTTCCAAATCCACCCTCTCGCTACTCGGCAATCGCATGAACTGAACTTTGCTCTGACCCAGTGTCACCGCGCTGAAATCGAATGTTTGTCGGCCACATTTTTTCTTAACACCATAGTTACTGGTTTAATGGTGAAAACTGCCGTCCGCTGCACTGTAAGTACAAGAGACAACTTTGTAGACACCGTGTAGTGCCACAGACCTGCTCGTTGGACCTGCTCGTTTCATCTCCTCTCATTTTCACCACACCTGAAAATTACTGGAGCAGAGAATGGAGAATCACAGCTCGAAAAATCAATCCTCTCTGCCACGATGGGACTAAGGCTTCCAACATACAGATGTTTAATGGCAAGGTGAGTTTAATGTTCAGAAATAATACAGCACAGATTTTCACTCATGCAAGCTTCACACCCTTTATTTTGGAAAAGTAAACTGATGGTGGAGAGATGTTATATTGATCGCTGCAACCTGAATTTTTAGCTCGTTGAATCAATGGTTCAATAGCAAACGTATTGTGTCTCTGTGGCGCAATCGGTTAGCGCGTTCGGCTGTTAACTGAAAAGTTGGTGGTTCAAGCCCACCCAGGGACGGTAGGTAAACTTTTACCTTAAGATTCATGGTCTCGTATTTCCTGGTTTCAAATATATGTTTTGTCTTCAAAAAAATGCACGGTTTCGATGGCCAGCTGAGCACGGCCGATCTTCCACCATATAACCTGAGATTGCCTTCACGGAAATAAGAATTCTTCTTGACAGACAAGGTCTAAAGATTGCAGGAGAGCCGCTTCACTCTGACAAGGATGTTTCTGCAGTGAGCGACACCAGACTGTTTCCACAATAAATGTCAGTCCTTTTATTTTGGAAACGCAAAATTGTTTTCGAATTCCGAAGGGTTTCAGTTCATTTGTGAACTCCACCACTGACACTGCTGAAGGTTGTAGGCTCAGGGAGTGGGGCCTCCAGGAGTGGACTGTAAGAAAGCTGGGTTTCGGCATCCTGACAAATATCTGCCGAGGAACCAGAGGAAACCGAACGAAGGAACCGTCTGGGGTTTTACCTGTTGGTTTAGGTCTCGGGGTGAATGATTCCTGACTCCCCGAACTGTCTTACATTTAACTCAGGTCAGATCAGGATTAATTCAGTTTACAGGAGGATAGTGTCAAATATCACCCACAATCGAGGGAGACAAAAGCAGCCATTAGAGAAGCTACGAGATCATTGGAAAAGAAGATGGTGCAGAATTGTGGGAATAAAAGCAAACGCCTTTTCAGCTCCGTCAGGATTCAGAAGACCATTAAAGATAGTTTAGGTCCACTGAAAGGCAGTTCAGGACAGATTCCCGGACTATGGCAGAGCTGTTAAATGATTATTTCTCATCAGCCTACACTCCCGTGGATGATGCTCAGATGCCAGCTGTGGGATGTGCTGTCGACAATAACATCATAAATATTAAAATAGAAAGGGATGTCATCTTGGATAAAATACGAAATTTCAAAATAGATTGTGCTCCAGGTCCAGATGATATTCACCCACGGGTGTTTAAAGAGATGGCACGGGTGCTCTGTGAGCCCCTTGCCTGTATCTTCAACTGCTCAATGGAGTCAAGGATTGTCGCCTCAGATTGTAAGGTAGCTCACGTCGTTCCCATTTTCATTAAAGGGGACAAATCAGAGCCAAGCGATGACGGGCCCATCAGTGTGAAATCGATCAGAGGGAAGATGCTTGAATGGATCCTAAGCGATGCTGTTTATGATCACGGGGAAAGAGAAGGGGCCATTAGAGATACTCAACGCGGTTTCCGGAAAACAAGGTCGTGTCTTAAAAACTTGCTTGAGTTTTTTGAAGAAGTTGCTGGGTTAGTGGATGAGCGTAATCCGCTTCACATTTTCTATCTCAGGCTTGTCAAACTCATTTTCGATGAAGAGCCTGATCCGATATCATGGCACTTGGCCTGGGCCACATTCAGCAAAAGTTATTAAACTAGAAATACATGAAGATGAACTATATTGGTGCTGACTTACATTTAGATTTTATTTACTTCTACTGCTGCTCCCGATACCTGGCACCTCTTAGCTTGAACCATTGCATCAATATTTGGAGTAAATGACTGGGCTGTGCGATGTCTTGGATAAAAACATGAGGCCACTTGTCATTACAGAACTTTGGAAGTGATTTCCACAGTTTCACATTCCCTGTGTAAAGATGTTTCTCTTGATCACTGCATTAAAGCAGAAAGTAGGGGTTAAGGGTCGCTACTCAGACTGGTAAAAGGTGGAAAGTGGTGTTCCACAAGGATCGGTGCTGGGACCACTGTTCACAATTTGTATAAACGATTTGGACTCGGGAATTGGATGTACAATATAAAATGTACGGATTACATCAGTTTGGGGCGGGGTAAAGCTGATACTGATGAAGACTACAAGAATATACAAGAAGACATTAATAAACTTGCAGAATGGGGGTGTAATTGGCAAATTAATTTGAATAAAGATGAGGATGAAGTGGAGCATTTTGGTTGCAAGAACAAGGAGGCCTCATAATGCTTGGACAATAAGAGTCTATATGGGGTAGAGGAGTACAGGGATCTAGGGACACAGATCCACAAATCACTAAAATTAGTGATGCAGGTTAAAAAGGCCATAAAAAAGCAAACCAAGCACTAGGGTTCATTTCTAGAGAGAAAGAATTGGAAAGATATGTTAAAATTGTATAGAACCATGATTAGACTACACTTGGAGTACTGCGAACAGTTCTGGTCTCCATATTATATGAAGGACAAAGAGATACTGGAGAAGGTGCAAAAAGGATGTCACCATATAAGTGGTCGCTGGATTTGGTGTCTCTGTGTAACTGATCCCTGTATTTGGTGTCCCAATGTAAATGATCCCTGGACTTGACGTCTCAGTGCAAGTGGTCCCTGGATTTGGTGTCTCTGTGTAAGTGGTCTCTATATTTCGTATCCCTGTGTACGTGTCCTTGGATTTGATGTCTCAGTATAAGTGTTTCCTGGATTTGATGTCCAAGTGTAAGTGGTCCCTGGATTTGGTGTCTCAGTGTAATTTGTTCCCGGATTTGGTGTCCCGTGTAAGTAGCACTCGATTTGGTGTCACAGTGTACGTGGTCCCTTGTGTATTGAGGCATCGCTCGTGGAATTTTTCTCCTCTTTCCACTTTTGCAAAAATTGTTGCCAGCTTATTAAAGCCATTAACTGGCTCTCGGGTAGGGCACAGAAAAAATGAGACCTCGTCAATTTCCCTGATAATGACAGGTCTGAATTCGAGTTAGAGAACATTTCGCAATTAAACCAGACTGGGCGTGTCGGGCCTGAGTTGCGACTTACGAACGGAAAAGTAGCGGCCAGTTTACCTCGCACCATGGGGAAGGGCTGAGCACTCGGGTTTTTGTAGAATTTATTTATTATGTTTGTTGCCTCCCTGGCACCAACCTCGACGGGATGACAATGATTAATTTTCTGTTCGGCAATTCCGGCTTTCAATGGCGGGGCATTTCCCCACAATCCCCCGCGCCTCAGAATGTGCCCTATCAATGACTACAGGAGAACCGTGCGCAGTGGCAGGACCGGGCTGTGCTCTGAGCATGAGCAGTGCGAGTGGTGGCGAAGGACTGAGGAGGAAGAGGCGAGTCGGAGGCCGGGAGAAGACGGGGGAGTAATTGGACCTATGGTTAGGCGGAGAAGGTTCACAAGCACCTGATCACATCTTGAGGCCACAAATATGCGTCCACAGGCCCAGTGTTTGCACCTCGGTGACAGGCCCGACCAGCAGCCGTCCGAAAAGCAGTGTGACGGGCCGCCATCTTGCGAGCGGAAGTCATGGCAGAATCTTGGCGCATGCGCGGCCATCTTGGCACAGGAACACAGAGTGGGCGGGGCTTCAGGGTCCCAATGACTCGGAACAAAGAGTGGGCGGGGCTTCAGGGTCCCAGTGACAGGAACATAGAGTGGGCGGGGCTTCAGGGTCCCAGTGCCTCATTTATTTTATTCTCACTCTGCCCACAGCGGGTGTAGAACTGAACCCAACCAGAGGAGAGGGAGGGAGAAAACTGGGAGTGGAGGGAAGAAATATTGGAGATGGTGGGATGGGTTTGGATTTCAGCACAGGGAGGAGGGAGAGTGTGTGGGACGGGGATTTACGGCTTTGGCGGAAAAGAGAGGATGGAAAGTTCCATAGAAACTAGAATTGTCTGTTCCAAATTTCGATCCTTTCTTTAGAGTGATGACTTTTGTAAACTTTTACAGGGTATCAGAAGGGGAGGATTTGCAGACGGGAAATTCAAACCAAGTATCACATCAAGATCTGACAGAGTCACTCGATTCACCAGGACCTGAATATCATCGACCTTTGAATGTGGAAGGAGAAATGTTTGTCTTTTCTGTCTGTGGGACAAGAATTCAAACATCAGTGTGACTGGAAAAGCACCGAGACACACACCCGAGTGAGAGCGTTCCAGTGCACTGACTGTGCAAAGAGCTTTCACCAGTTACACAGTCTGAAAAAACATCGCACCATTCACAGCGGGGAGAAACCGTGCACGTGTCCTGCGTGTGGACGAGGCTTCAACTGATCGTCCAACCTGGAGAGACACAAGGACACCCGGACCACGGAGAAACCGTGGAAATGTGGGGACTGTGGGAAGGGATTCAATTACCCATCAGAGCTGGAAACTCATCGACGCAGTCACACTGGGCAGAGGCAGTTCACCTGCTCCACACAAAGCAGGAAAACCACAGTTTCCGGTCTGGGGTGCGTTTCCTGATCTCACCGGAGTGGCACTGAGCCCCACAGAGCAGGAATATCCCAGGCCTGTGCTGAGTTTTCTGTTGTCAGGCTCGTGGTTTCGAGCCCCACTTAGGGTGGTTTGTGTTTTTATCTTTAGGCTGATTTCACAAGCGATCCTCAGTTCCAAATTCCCCCGGCAGAGAGTTCAAGGAGTATTTGATATAAATTAGATTCAAGGGCAGTATCAGAAATGTCCTCCTTGATTCTGGACCTTGATCTCTCTCCAACCGCTCGCTGCTACTGATTGAACTTTATTTCAATTCACCTGCAGCTCGGGATCAGTGCGGATCAGAGTGTCTGCGGGCCCATCTCTCCCTTCAGAGCCCATCAGTGCCGGGAAAAGAATGGAAATTTTACAGACATTACGTGTTCTGTAACTTCTCATGAAAACTAAAGTGTTTTTCACTCCGTGTCCAAAACTGTGTGGTCTCCCCTGGTGTCTCCACTTTCTGTGTTTATAAACACTTTGGTGTAATTCGTTCCGTGTCCATAACTGTGAAGTCTCCCCTGGTGTATTACCATTTTGTGTTTATAAAGAGTGTAAATTATTGACTGGGGGTTTGTGTGTTGGGGGTTTGAGGGTGAGCTCTGATTCCCGCTACCTGATGGATTCAATGGATGAAAGAATGAATGAGAGAGAGGCGCGATGTGGGAGACGGGATGATAGAACAATGTGTCCACGAACCTTGTTAAAAGTGGCCCAAACACAAGATAATATTAAGATATCATCAGCAGAACATTAACATAACCTGAGCTCCGGGATCTGGTCGGGTCCCATTCCCCCGAGGTAAGGAATGAGCGGGAGAGGCAATTCCACCCGGTTTATGTTTGTTTTTTCCAAAGCAACGCCATGCACTCTAACTTGGGATGGAGTCGATATAGCTTAGTTGAGAATCCAAAAATTTGAATGTCCCTGGTTGAATCCCGAATTTCAGCAAAATTTGGTTGTTTGGATCTCGTTCTTTGGGTCGAATCTCGCATTAATTTACACAGAAATTTTAACCGGCGCTGGAGGCTTGGGGAAGGAGTAGAGAAGCATCAAGGATGAGAAATATTGATAGCATCTTTATTTAGCTTTATTTCTTTCTGCATTTTTCTCTGTTTTTTGCCTCTCTCAGCGCCGGCGAACATGTGATTTGTAGCATTTGATTCCTAAACTGATGTGATCATCAAAGGGAACAAGCCCCGAGTTAAACGTTTATCAGCAAACCGACAGAGAGATATCACAGCGGGAATAAAACTCGTTGCTTCACATTGTTAGATACTCAGTGACTCAGATTGTAATGTGTGTCAGTGAACATACCCTGATACTGAGTGACTCAGATTGTAATGCGTGTCAGTAAACATACCCTGATACTGAGTGACACGGATTGTAATGTTTTTCAGTAAACATACCCGGATACTGCGTGACACGGATTGTAATGTGTGTCAGTAAACATACCCTGATACTGAGTGACACAGATTGTAATGTGTGTCAGTAAACATACCCTGATACTGAGTGACACGGATTGTAATGTGTGTCAGTAAACATACCCTGATACTGAGTGACACGGATTGTAATGTTTTTCAGTAAACATACCCGGATACTGCGTGACACGGATTGTAATGTGTGTCAGTAAACATAGCCGGATACTGAGTGACACGGATTGTAATGTGTGTCAGTAAACATACCCGGATACTGAGTGACACAGATTGTAATGTGTGTCAGTAAACATACCCGGATACTGAGTGTCACAGATTACAATGTGTGTTAGTAAACATACCCGGACACTGAGTGACACAGGTTGTAATGTTTGTCAGTAAGCATACCTGGAAAAATGGTTCCGGAAATGGAAAGAAATGGAGAGATGGGAAAAGAGACAGACGGAAAGAGATGGAGACACGGAAAGGTGAGTGAGAAAAGAAGGATAAACAGAAAGATTGTTTTTCTCCGTCCCAGGGGCAAAGATATATCAAACATTGCAATGAATGCTATTTCAAATACAATTTCCTCTGACTTTTTGCGTGAATTTCCGTGTTCCTCAAGTCCGGATTTTCAAAGTCACTAAAGTGATATCATTAATTACTAATGGCCCATACGGGGATCGAACCCGCGACCTTGGCGTTATCAGCGCCACGCTCTAACCAACTGAGCGAACAGGCCATTTTTATTGTTTACGTCAATCGGTTTGGTGCACGCATTGGGTGGTCTGTGTTTCACTTCTCACACTGCGTAATACGGTTATTGCAGGAACATTGAACACACCACATCCCTTAAACATTGTTACTTGTTTCTGTATAAAACTGGCAAGGGTATAAATCGAAATTAACAGATAAGGAGCACTTTAATGCGAAAAATTTAATTCTGGTGATAATTATGTTCTGAACAGTGAAAAGCCCACCCCTGAAACACTGCTCCACTGTTAAACCAGTGGGCAGGACCCTGAGGTACTGCCAAAATCGTGTGCTGAGGTTTCCGTGGTGCAGTGCTTATCATGTTCGCCTTTTACGTGAAAAAGCTCGATTTCAGTTCCCGCATAAAAACATAGTATTGAAGAACTTGCTTCGGATAAACCCCCAAGCGTCAACTTGTGCTTGGAGAAGGGACAATTCTTGTTCCTTCCTGTTAACTTTAACAACGGCTGTACCAAATTCCAGGTGTCGGAAACTATCAACATTTGAAACCAGACCCTTAAAATGCAGTCTGGAAAGTGGAAAACTGTGAAAGTGCATCACATACAAAGCACAAAAACTTATTTAAAGTTTCATTATCCATGTTAGTATTTCCGTGATTCTGCAGCATAAAGTTACCGGTTACAACAATTATTCATCTTTCACAGAATTTCATTAGTTTCATGAATTAATTTAACAACGTTCATTGGTTACTGCAACCACAAGCTTGAGCTCGGTGTAATATTAATGTTGTTAATCATGCGATGTGATGTTTTTCTCTGGTACAATCATTTAGCGCGTTCGGATCTTAACCCAAAATTTGGTGGTCCGATGACCCCCAAGGGACGATACAATATCCCCGATTTCAATGCGTGTTTTCATTGTAAGAAAATGCACCATAAATGAATTTGATGAAACGTGACTAATATTGTTGACTTGAAATAGTTAGTGTGCAACTTGACATTGCACCACATCGGAATCCAAATTAAGATTCGGGGCCAGAAAAGCAGATGCATACACGGAGGCAGAGGGCAAGGCTGAAGTATTAAATGAGTACTTTGTATCTGTCTTCACCAAGGAAGAAGAAGCTGCCAGAGTCAGTAAAAGCGGAGGTCGTGGAGATACTGGATGGGATAAAAATTGATAAAGAAGAGGTACTAGAAAGGCTGGCTGTACTTAAAGTGGGTAAGTCACACGGTCCGGAGATATGGGGGTGTGCCAGAGGACTGGAAAATCTCAAATGTTACTCCATTTTTAAAAACGTGTGCAAGGATAAACCCAGCAACTGCAGGCCAGTCAGTTAAACCAGTTTAATAGGACAAAGTCAGCATGGCTTTATGAAGGGGAAGTCATGTCTGACAAATTTGCTTGAGTTCTTCGAGGATATAACGTATAGGGTGGATAAAGGGGAACCAGTGGACGTAGTGTATTTAGACTTCCAGAAGGCATTCGACAAGGTGCCACATAAAAGATTATTACTTAAGATAAAAAATCACGGGATTGGGGGTAATATTCTGGCATGGGTGGAGGATTGGTTATCAAACAGGAAGCAGAGAGTTGGGATAAATGGTTCATTTTCGGACTGGCAACCAGTAACCAGTGGTGTTCCACAGGGGTCGGTGCTGGGTCCCCAACTCTTTACAATCTATATTAACGATTTGGAGGAGGGGACCGAGTGCAACATATCAAAATTTGCAGATGATACAAAGATGGGAGGGAAAGTAGAGAGTGAGGAGGACATAAAAAACCTGCAAGGGGATATAGACAGGCTGGGTGAGTGGGCGGAGATTTGGCAGATGCAATATAATATTGGAAAATGTGAGGTTATGCACTTTGGCAGGAAAAATCACAGAGCAAGTTATTTTCTTAATGGCGAGAGACTGGAAAGTACTGCAGTACAAAGGGATCTGGGGGTCCTAGTGCAAGAAAATCAAAAAGTTGGTATGCAGGTGCAGCAGGTGATCAAGAAAGCCAACGGAATGTTGGCTTTTATTGCTAGGGGGATAGAATATAAAAACAAGGAGGTATTGCTGCAGTTATATAAGGTATTGGTGAGACCGCACCTGGAATACTGCATACAGTTTTGGTCTCCATACTTAAGAAAAGACATACTTGCTCTCGAGGCAGTACAAAGAAGGTTCACTCGGTTAATCCCGGGGATGAGGGGGCGGACATATGAGGAGAGGTTGAGTAGATTGGGACTCTACTCATTGGAGTTCAGAAGAATGAGAGGCGATCTTATTGAAACATATAAGATTGTGAAGGGTCTTGATCGGGTGGATGCAGTAAGGATGTTCCCAAAGATGGGTGAAACTAGAACTAGGGGGCATAATCTTAGAATAAGGGGCTGCTCTTTCAAAACTGAGATGAGGAGAAACTTCTTCACTCAGAGGGTGGTAGGTCTGTGGAATTTGCTGCCCCAGGAAGCTGTGGAAGCTACATCATTAGATAAATTTAAAACAGAAATAGACAGTTTCCTAGAAGTAAAGGGAATTAGGGGTTATGGGGAGCGGGCAGGAAATTGGACATGAAGCTGAGTTCGGATCGGTCAATGCCCTGTGGGTGGCGGAGAGGGCCCAGGGGCTATGTGGCCGGGTCCTGCTCCGACTTCTTGTGTTCTTTAGATTTGTGGTTGGGATCAGATCAGCCATGATCTTATTGAATGGCGGAGCAGGCTCGAGGGGCCGATTGGCCTACTCCTGCTCCAATTTCTGATGTTCTTATGTTCTTATGTTAAGCTTTAGGAAACGATAAATACGGGATAAAAATAACAGCCAGTTCGACAAGTGTAGATTAATAAAGTAAAGCCAACACGAATTTGTTGAAGGCAAATCTTGTTTAACGAACTTGATTGAGTTTTTCGATGAAGTAAAGTGCCACATAATAGGCTTCTCAGCAAAATTGAAGCCCATGGAATAAAAGCATGGATACTAAATTGGATAAATGACAGGAAACAGACAGTCGTGGTGAACGGATTTTTTTCGGACTGGAGGAAGGTGGACAGTGTTGTTTTCCATGGGTCTGGACGAGGACCACTGCTTTTTGATATATATTAATGACTTGGACTTGTCCGTACAGGAACAATTTCAAAATTCATAGATAACACAAAACTAGGAATTGCAGTAAACAGTGAAGAGGATAATAATAGTCTTCAAGAGTACACAGACGGGCTGGTGGAATGGGCGGACACATGGCAGATAAAATTTAATGCAGAGAAGTGCGAACTGATATATTTTGGCAGGAAGAATGAGGAGAGGCAATATAAACTAAATGATACAAATGAGGTGCGGGAATAGAGAGTCCTGGGGGCATATGTGCACACATCTTTGAAGGTGGCAGGACAGGCTGAGAACGTGGTCCTGGGCTTTATAAATAGAGGCATAGAGTACAAACTCAAGAAAGTTATGTTGAACCTTTATAAACACTGGTTCGGCCACAACCAGAGCATTGTGTCCAATTCTGGGCACCGCATTTTAGGAAGGATGTGAAGGCCTTAGAGAGGGTGCAGAAAAGATTTACTAGAATGGCTCCAGAGATGAGGGACTTCAGTTACGTGGACAGACTGGAGAAGTTGGGATTGTTCTCACAGCAGAGTCGGTTGAAAGGAGATTTGATTGAAGTGTTCAAAATCATGAAGGGTTTAGAAAAAGTAAATAAAGAGAAGCTGTTCCCATTGGCAGAAAGGTCGAGAACCAGACGACATAGATTTAAGGTGATTGGCAAAGAAACCAAACGCGAAATGAGTAAAAAAAATTTACGCAGAGAGTTGTTATGATCCAGATGTGCTGTCTCAAACGGTGGAAGCAGATTCAATCGTGGCTTTCAAAAAGGAATTGGATAAATATTTGAAGGGAAAAATTGCAGGGCCACGGGGTAACAGCGGGGGAATGAGACTAACTGGATTGCTCTTACAAATAGATGGCACGGTCTGGATGGGCCGAATTGACTTCCATCTGTGCTTTAACCATTCTATGATTCGATGATTGGATGGACAGAGCGGTCTAAAAGGATAGGCGATCGGTTGTGGGGAGCAGGGAAACTTTCGACTGGTTGCACGGCTGTGTGACTGACGGCTCGTTGGTCTCGGATTATGGTTTTCACTTTGGGCGTTTCACTAATTGATATGTGAGAGGTCCGGGGTTCAAATTCCCGGACGAGCCATCCTGTGTCACTATTTTCAGTGGAAATTCATTCATTTGTTTCCCACATCTTTCCAGCGTTGCAGAATACAGGATTGACTTAATTTTAGAGAATGTTTGACGTTCAGAGGCCAGAACGCAGAGGGTTTGTCGACGCAAAACCACACAGAGAAAGGAAAATGTCTCAACCTGGTGTGCAGATTGAAGCTGAATGTGAATGTATCCTTTTTCAGGCGATCTCATCGGTGCAGAATGAAAATGCTCTTGAATCGGCCGGGAATCAATCCCCGTCTCCTCGGGTGGCAGGTGAGAATTCTACCAGTGAAACAGCAACGTCCGGACGGTAGCGGCTGCATGTGTCCAGTTGGAAACCTGTCTGAAAGAACATATAGTCTCACAAATCTCCTGTGACTACCCTGTGCATTCTGATTTACAGCCGTGCATCAAAGGCGTTCGCAGCTGCGGTAGTCGAGTGGTTAAGATGTTCGATCTGAAACCCAATGGGGTATTCCGGCAGAAGTTGGAATCGTGCTATCGGCGCTATTGTGTAAAGTTTTGTTCAATGCTCAAATAAATATGATCTGGAGATAACGGGCTGCAATTCCTTCCCTCAGAGAGATACTCCACCGCGGTAGATCATTTTAACTGGGAGCCCAGTGGTCTCTTGCCAAATATCAAGATATGTGAAGGGAACTTCACAATATTCCACAACTGTCCAAAACTGGGCACCGCACTTTATAAAGGATGTGAAGGCCTCAGACAGGGTGCAGAAACATTAACTGGAATGGTTCCAGGGATGAGGTCTTCAGTTACGCGGGTCGACTGGAGAAGCTGGAGTTGTTCCCTTAGAGCAGAGAAGGTTGAGTGGAGATTTGATAGAAGTGTTCAAAATCATGACGGGTTTAGATAAAGTAAATAAAGAGAAACTGCTCCCGTTGGCGGAAGGGTCGAGAACCAGAAAACGCAGATTTACGGTGGTTGACAAAAGAACCAAAGGCGATATGAGGAAAAACTTTTTAAACTAGCGAGTAGATATAATCTGGAATGCATCGGCTGAAAGGGTGGTGGAAGCAGAATTAATCGTGGTTTCTAAAAGGAATTGGATAAGTATTTGAAGGGAAAATATTTGCAAGTATACGTGGAAAGAACGGGGGAATGGGACGATCTGGATTGCACTTAAAGAGAGCCGGCACAGGCTCGATGGGCCGAATGGCCTCCATCTGTGCAGTGACGCTTCTATGATTCCCAATCTCCATCTTAAATTCTGCTAACTTGATGTTAGGTTTTTTCTATACTTTTATCTCTCTATCTCTGTCTTTGTCTCTCTGTGTTTCCCCCTGATGGACTTCTCAGGCAGCCTTGAACGGCCATAGCTGATCGAACCTGCGACACCAGCAGAGAAGGGTGAAGATAGAATGACTGAGACGGTAGGAAAAGTAAAAATCTAACCCAGATGATGAATTCGCAGCGAATGTCTACACATTAATGTCTCTTCGTCCTCACAGTGTAAACATCAGTAATTTTATTCCACTATAAAAAGAAAGAAAGTCTTGTATTTATAAAGCGCTTTTCACGACCTCAAGACGTCCCAAAGTGCTTTACAACCAATGAAGTAGTTTTGAAGTGTAGTCACTGTTAGACTTGTGGGAGAGTGGATAATCTGCGGATGCCGAGGGAGACAACAATGTAACTTGAGAGCAATTAATTCTGCAAAGTCTCACTTGGCATTACAAGTCGCACATTGAAAACGAATGTGGTAAAGAGAGGCTAATATTGTTGATATGAAATAGTTAGTGTACAACTTCACATTGCTGCACATCGGAAGAGAAAAAGTGATCGGATGGATTGTCAGATGGCCGATCGGCTGTGGGTGGCACCGAATTCTGCACTGGTTGCACCCTTTTGGTAGCAGTAGCTGTCAGATCGTTTCACAGCTGCGATGGCCGAGTGGTTAAGGCGTTGGACTCGAAATCCAATGGGGTTTTCCTACGCAGGTTCGAATCCTGCTCGTAGCGCTATTTCTTAAAGATTTGTTCAATGCTCAAATAAATATGAACTGGAGTGAACGGACCGTGTTCCCTCCCTCAGAGAGATGCTCCAGCGCGGCAAACGCTTCGAATTCGGAGCCCAATGGTCACTTGCAAAGTTGCACGGCACGTGAAAGAATCTCTCCCAAGCTCCATCTTAAATTCTGCTCGTTCGCAGAGCTTGATATTTATACTATTTGTTTCTATACTTTAATCTCTCCCTGTCTCTGTCTCTTGACTCTCTGAGTTTTCCCCTGATGGACTTCTCAGGCTTTCTTGAACGGCCAAGGATGATCGAACCTGCAACACCAGCAGAGAAGGGTAAAGATGGAAAGACTGAGACGGGGGGAGAAGCAAAGGTGCAACCCAGCTGATGAATTTTTAGCCAATATACACACATTTATGTCTCTTCGCCCTTACAGTGAAAACATCAGCAATTTGAGTACAGTGCACTTTTCGTAGAGTGTTTAAATGCGGATGTCGAGACAGACACCAATCGATCCGTTGCCATGGTGATGACCGAATCTAAACACTGGGCCACAAGGAAACGCTGAAAATTCTTTGCTGCGAACAGGCAGACCAACGCGGCCTTTCCTACTTGCCCCTTCGTAATTCAGGTAATTTTCCTGCCAGACAAGCTGCTCGCACAAAATGGCATTTTCTGTTCAAACCACTATCGCGACAGAAGATGATGTTCAGGCAATGACAGCACAAAGTGCAAGTAGGCATGTACATGAAATGGAAAGTGAGGTAAAATATTACCACAAGCTGCTGATGGACATGTTTCTATTTCCAAAATTCACGCACCGAATGCAGCTCCTGGGAAAACTGCAAGGCCACGCAGGTCCATCATAAATCATTTGAAGCAACTGCCATTTTAAAGTGGCATCTCCTGCTGCTTCTGTCGGGGGTGAACCGTACAGTTTGATTTTGCACAGAACTGTACAGTGAAGGAGCACGTATACTGGGGCTGTGAGATATTCTATATTATTCATATTTAACCACAAGAATATCCACAGTCAGAAGCTGAAAAGAAGGGAGAGATAAGAGGCCTGTGAAAAAACACACAGCTGAATGAATCACGGGGGGTGCGCGCCCTTGGGAGCTCCCCGATGGACTGATGTGTTCGAATTCAGTGTTCCCAACCACCTCATGAGTTCGATTCCAAGGCAAGGAATTAACTTTAGCAAGAGTTATGAAATTATTAAATTAATGACATGAAACTAATTAAACCCTGTTGGTAGATGAATGACTGTTTTATTCACCATTAATCAAACGATAACTTTCTATTTCATACTGAAGGAGATGTTGACGTGGTTACCGAGAGACAGTCAAAACTTTAATCAGATTTTTATGCTTTGCAGATGATCAAATTTCATCATTTTACAGACTGTATCTTAAGGGCATGATTAAGAGCTCAGTGCAGCTGTTGTTAAATTTAAAATGAATAGGCAATTGTCGCCGTTGATCACAGGAACGCCCAAACCGGTTCTACGATCAAGATGAAAGTAACGCAACGAGCAACATCTGATACAAAAATCCCCACCGTTTTGCTTTTCCAACATAAAGGGTGCGCCATTTATTCTCTGAACATAGGAACAGTCTGGTCTCGCTCACTGCAGAAATCTCCATGTCACAGCGAACCAGCTCTCCTGCAGCGAGTGCGGCCTCCCTTCTGGCCTTTCCGGGGCTTGTCTGCCAAGGAGAATTGTGATATTCTTGCTTCCAAAACATACATTGAAACCCTGGAACTTTGAGGCGATGAATCCTGAGGAAAAATCAAATAAGAGCTCGAACCATCAAACTTCCGTGCTAACCGACAGCACCAACGAGACAGGCGAAGAGATCACCTGCTGAACCAATAATTAATTGGGCTGAACTTTGAGTTTGCAGCGACCAATATAACAACTGTCTGCAGTCAGTCCAAAATTAATGGTTGAAGCTTGCAGGAGTGAAAATCCAAACAGCCGGTCTTCACTCTTAAAGCAGCAACTGTGAAGAAAAACATGCCGGAGAAATACTCGCTTTCAGCGCTGTGACAATGGACAAGAGTAAAGCTCAGTTAATATGATTGGTGAGTGGCTGGAGGGTGGATTTGGAACTCCTGACCGACCGCACTGTGCATTTTCAAGATCTGCTTGGAGCACCAATCCCTTCAATTCATCACTAACAGGGACAATTCGATTCTCGGTTTCTTTTGGCTGACGCTTGGTGAAATTTTACAAATTGGAAGCGATCAGTGTCAAAGCTAACCACGTCACCGACATGCTCGCAGATACAAAGCGGCCACACTCTGCTTCAGCTCGATGAAAGCCGAGAGCGATTTCACCGTCAAATATAATGGCGAACAAAACTTATTCAAAGAAAGTGCAGGTCGTTGAGTTGCCTTTAAAGTCCTGATTGTTTGCATTGAACTTCTTCCCAATGCGTTTGAGAGCCACGTGGGGCGATTCGGGGACTTAATTTCCTTTTATGCAAAAGTTTCAAATGCAGTTCAAGTCAAAAGTCCTGGGACCACTGTTGTTCACAATTTATCGGTGCTGGGACCACTGTTGTTCACAATTTATCGGTGCTGGGACCACTGTTGTTCACAATTTATCGGTGTTGGGACCACTGTTGTTCACAATTTATCGGTGCTGGGACCACTGTTGTTCACAATTTATCGGTGCTGGGACCACTGTTGTTCACAATTTATCGGTGCTGGGACCACTGTTGTTCACATTTTATCGGTGCTGGGACCACTGTTGATCACAATTTATCGGTGCTGGGACCACTTGTTCACAATTCATTGGTGCTGGGACCACTGTTGTTCACAATTTATCGGTGCTGGGACCACTGTTGTTCACAATTTATCGGTGCTGTGACCACTGTTGATCACAATTTATCGGTGCTGGGACCACTGTTGTTCACAATTTATCGGTGATGGGACCACTTGTTCACAATTTATCGGTACTGGGACCACTGTTGTTCACAATTTATCGGTGCTGGGGCCACTGTTGTTCACAATTTATCGGTGCTGGGACCACTGTTGTTCAAAATTTATCGGTGCTGGGACCACTGTTGTTCACAATTTATCGGTGCTGGAGGAACTGTTATTCACAATTTATCGGTGCTGGGACCACTGTTGATCAAAATTTATCTGTGCTGGGACCACTGTTGTTCACAATTTGTCGGTGCTGGGGCCACTGTTGTTCACAATTTATCGGTGATGGGATCACTGTTGTTCACAATTTGTCGGTGCTGGGGCCACTGTTGTTCACAATTTGTCGGTGCTGGGGCCACTGTTGTTCACAATTTATCGGTGATGGGATCACTGTTGTTCACAATTTATCGGTGCTGGGACCACTGTTGTTCACAATTTATCGGTGCTGGGACCACTGTTGTTCACAATTTATCGGTGCTGGGACCATTGTTGTTCACAATTGAAAGATGCTGGGATCATTGTTGTTCTCAATTTATCGGTGCTGGGACCACTGTTGTTCACAATTTATCGGTGATGGGACCACTGTTGTTGACAATTTACATTAATGATTTGGTCACAGGAATCGGAAATACAAATTCGAAATTGACAGACAGCACATAATTGGGAGCTGTAGTTAATACAAAGGAAAAATGCGAAAAATACAGGAAGACATCAGTAAACTTGCAAAATTGGCGTGTAAATGGCAAATTAGTTTCAATATTTATTTTGTATTCCCTTGCCTTGTTTGCCCTCCCTAAATACATTACCTAATTCCCCAGATTGAATTGCATTTGCCACTATTCTATCCACCTGTCCAGTCCACTGATATCTTGCTGCAGTCCACAGCTTCCCTCCTCACCATCAACCACACGACCAATTTTTGTATCTTCTACAAACTTGTTAATAATACCCCGTACATTTAAATCCAAATCAATGATCTGTACTGCGAAAAGCAGCGACCGAGTACGGAGCCCTGTGGAACCCCACTCGAGACAGCCTTGCAGTCACAAAAACACCCGACGACCATTACCCTTTGCTTCCTGCCACTCGGTCAATTTTGGATCAACTTGTCAATTTCCCTTGGATCCAATGGGCTTTTACATTTTTGACCAATCTGCCATTTAGGAATTTGTCAAAAGCCTCGCGAAAATCTATGTCGACGACAAAAAACGCACGACCCTTATCCACCTTCCTTGATACCTTCTCAAAAAATTCAATTCAAACGACCTTCCCTGAACAAATCCATGCTGACTGTCCTTCATTAATCCGTGCCTTTCTGAATGAAGATTAATACTTTCCCCCAGAATTGTGTTCAATATCGAGGTTAGGCTGACTGGCCTGCAATAATTCGATCTATTCCTTTCTCCCTTTTGAAACAACGGTACAACTTCAGCAGTCCTCCAATCCTCCGGCATTGCACCTATAACCAGGGAGGATTGGAAAATCATGGTCAGAGCCTCCGCGATTTCCTTCTTTGCTTCTGTTAACAGCCTGTGATATATTTCATCCGGGCCTGGCGATTCAGGTGGAGTGATTTGGGGACTTCCTTTCCCTCTTTGCAAAAGTTTCCAACGCAGATCAAGATCACAAGTCCAGGTCCAAATTAGGACGACTTCCGGGTTTGAACCTCAAATCGTGAATTATACCACGACCCCAACGAGCCCAGAAACACGAACGTGTCTTGAAATAAACGTGTTTCAAACACATTCCATGAGAGGTCTGTCTGGACAATGAAAGGGCGATTTTGAAGTCTTTCTGGTGTCCGTTTCCTCCTGAACAAATACCAAGACCACAGTGTAATTTTGTCGCTTAATTGCACAAATTAGGTAAAATAACAAGCTATACCAGGCACTGCTGGGAGTTGAACCCAGGATCGCCTGTTTACTAGACAGATGCTTTAACCAGCTAAGCCACAGCGCCAAGTGATGATCTTATCGGTCCACCTCCTCACATTAATATCTATCAGCGACACTTCACGTTTGGGGGTTCAGGCCGTTTTATCTTTGTCTGTTTCGCTTGTCCGTTCACCTGTGCATTTCGATGTTGCCTGCATTTCAAGCTTTGTTTATCTTTGTGTATCCATAAGTGCGATGATACACGGATGATTATGTGTGATTGTATTTGTTACATTAAATAAATTAGGGCTTCAGACAATTCTCGCTCTGACATTGGAGAACTATTGAGCCGAACTTTACAGCGAAGTGTTGTTTATCGTGGTGCTGAAACTAAAAAATCGTCAGAGGAGCAAAAAGGGAAAAGGAGAAAAACGTGTGAGGGAAAATGAGGACAACTCTCAAGGTTTTTACAAGTATATTCAGTGAGAGAAGGGAGGCTTAGAGTAGTGTGAGCCCCTTCAAGACAGATGGAGGTGAAATTGTAAGTGAAAATCAGGAAATGGCAGAGTTGCTAAATTTTTACTTTGCATCGGTCGTCACAGAAAAGGATGAGGCTAACATACCAGAGACACGAGGAAAACTGTTAATAAATCAAGAGGTTTCGTACAAGTAAAATAATGGCAATGGAGAAAATAATTAGACTAAAGATAGACAAATCTCCAGGACCTGATTGTTACCACCCCAGGGGATTAAAAGGAACAGGTGAGGAAATTGTACATGCTTCAGTCATGATCGATCAAAACTTTCCTGAGTTAGGAATTTTTATTTAACGAAGCGCATCTTGATTGGAGGCTTCTGTTTCAGTAAGATCTCGAAGTGATAATTGAGAGACCGAAAATGAAGCTGTTTGACAGGAGCACTGATGCTGTCGGTTGTTCGCTGCTCTCGTGTTGCACAATTGTTAAGCGTGCGTTACTTATTTACAGCAGTATGGGCTCCAGATATGACCAGGTTGTGAGTTCGAGCGTCTTTTAAAACAATCAATCCTTTTACTCCGAACATTTTGAACGGAGTTCAAAGTGCAACTGGTATGTTCCATAATGCATCTACTTGACATTGTTCCCATGTGGGCACTTGTGTTCCTCTGGCCTACCGTCTTTCAATAGCAAGTGCCAGTTTACTTGTTCATCGGGGGAGAGGGGGCTTTTAGCGGCAGCTCATATGGCAAAGGGGCCGGTACGAGATCATTAAATCTAAAGAACCAAACAAACAATTCTTATTTTCGTCAAGCCGATATTCATCGGTTGGAAGTTTCTTGTGGGGAAAATTTGGAAGGGAAATATGCTGCCTGGTGTCACTGTGTAACGGAAGAAATTATTCAGCTTACAGATGTTAATACGCTGAAAGTTCGTGAGGCCTTTTCCAGCTCCCGTGTGGGACAAGTTCAGCTTTTGAGCCGCTGGGTAAAGTGTGATTTTAATTGCTGCTAACGAATGACAAGACATTTGGCACAAACAAGAAGAATTGTAAACTCACGAGTTCACTGTTCATGTTTCTTACATCTTGTTCAACAGGAACAAGGATTCTCCTCAACACGTTGCTGAGAATTTTATCAAACGGACCTCACCCTTGTTCGACGGCTGCAGGGATAATTCAGACACCTCTCATGAATATATACGATGGGAGCTTATGTAGTATCGAGCCTGGGTAGCTCAGTCTGTATAGTATCAGACTTTTAAAGTGGGGAGTGAGCTGAAGGTCCAGCGTTTAACTCCCTGTCCAGGCTCCAAATTTCGAAACAGCTGGCAAGCTGTGTCTTTGTAACGGGAACTGCGATGTGTTGTCAAAGTTTCGATAGTATCTTGTTTCCCAGGGATGGGCAGTAATGCGCTGTCTGAGGCGGTTTCCGATCAGGAATTCAACTTTACTGTATTAGTTCACTGTATTAATTTCGCAAAACTCATTAAACCCTAAAAAAGACGAATACTTGTTTAAATCGCCATTGATCAACCAGTAACTTTCTGTTTCCGGCTGAAAGAAATGATAACTTTTTTTATGTACTCATTCACCAGGGCGAATTTAGGGAGTTCAGAGGGGAAGTGAAAAAGGAAATGAGAGGCAAAGAGAAATATTACTATAGACTGACGGCCAACATAAATGTGAACCCAAATGTCTTCGACAGGCATGTGAACAGTAAACGGGTAGTAAGGGGAGTGGTGAGGCCGATTAAGGAGATCTACTCATGGAGGCAGAGGGGATGGCCTAGGTACCAAATGAGTACTTTGCATCTGTCTTTACCAAGGAAGAAGATGCTGCCAGAGTTTCAGCAAAGGAAGTTATAGTTGAGATACTGGATGGTCTAAAAATTGAAAAAGAAGAGGCACTTGAACGGCTGGCTGGACTTAAAGTAGATAAACTACCAGATCCGGATGGGATGCATGCTGGTTTGCTGAGGGAAGTAAGGGTGGAAATTGCGGAGGTACTGGCCATAATCTACCAACATACTTAGATATGTGGGTGGTGTCAGAGGACTGGAGAATTGCAGAGGTTACACCCTTGTTCAAAAAATGGTGCACGATTAACCCCAGCAACTATAGGCCAGTCAGTTTAACCTCAGTGGTGGGGAAACTTTTAGAAACGATAATCCGGGACAGAATTAACAGTCACTTGGACGAGGGTGGACTGATTAGGGAAAGCCAGCACGGATTTGATCAAGGCAAATCGTGGTTCACGAACCTGTAAGAGTTTTTTGATGAGGTAACAGAGCGGATAGATGAGGGCAATTCAGTTGATGTGGTGTATATGGACTTTCAAAAGGTGTTTGATAAAGTGCCGCATGGTAGGCTTATCATCAAGATTGCGGCACATGGAATAAAGGGGGCAGTCACAGCATGAATGCAGAATTGACTCAGAGCACGAAACAGAGATTACTGGTGAACGGTTGTTTTGCGAACTGGAGAGCGTTGTACAGTGGTGTTCCCCAGGGATCAGTGCTGGGACCACTGCTTTTCTTGATATATGTTAATGACTTGGACCAGAGTGCACAGGGCACAATTTCAAAATGTGCAGATGAAACAAACCTTGGAAGGGTAGTAAACAGTGTTAGGGACAATAATAGACTTCAAATGACATAGACAGGCTGGTGGCATGGGCGGAGACGTGGCAGATGAAATTTAACGCAGAAAAATGCGAAGTGATACATTTCGGTTGGAAGAACGAGGAGAGGCAATATAAACTCCAGGGCACAAATGTGAAAGCGATCCAGGAACAAAGAGAGGTTCATGTGTACAAATAGTTGAATGTGGCAGGGTAGGTTGAGAAAGCGGTTAAAAAGCATTCGCGGTCCTGTGCTTTATAAATAGATGTATAGAATGCAAAAGTATAGAATTCAGGATGAAACATTATAACACACTGGTTCGAACACATCTGAAGTATTATGTCCGGTTCGGGACACCGCACTTCAGGAAAGATGTGAAGGCCTTGGAGGGGGAGCAGAAAAAAATTACCAGCATAATTGCAGGGATGAGGGACTTTAGTTACGTGGATAGACTGGAGAATCTGAGGTTGTTCTCCTCGGAACAGAAACGGTTTTGTAGAGATTTGATAGAGGTATTCAAAATCATGAAGCATGGAAGATGGAGAGAAACTGTTCCCATTGGCGGAAGGGTCAAGAAGCAGAGGACATAGGTTTCAGGTGATTGGCAAAATAACCAAAGGTGACATGAGGAAAAACTTCTTCACACAGCTAGAGGCTCGGATCTGGAATGCACTGCCCGAGGGTGTGATGCAGGCAGATTCAATTATGGCCATCAAAGGGGAACTGGATAAGTACTTGAAAGGAAAAAAAATGCAGGGCTTCGGGGAAAGGCGGGGGAGTGTTTCTAGCTGGATTGCTCTTGCAGAGCGCTAGCACGGACTCGATGGGCCGAATGGCCTCTTTCCGTGCTGCAACCTTTCTATGATTCAACTCAATGTGCATGAGGCGATGCAAAGGGAACAGAGCGTGCCGCAAATCGACACACCTCTCAGTATCCTCCCAAGCAATGTAGTTTAAGAGCAAATAATTCTGAAACGTCTTCCTTGATAACTCAAGTCGTACACTCGAAACCAATTTGGTAAAGGGAGACTAATATTGGTGATTGGAAATATTTGGTGTGCAACTTGATATTGCTGGACACCGGAGCAGAAAACGAGATTGGATCAACAGACCTGGTCTGAAAGGATGGCCGATCGGCTGTGGGAGGCAACGAACTTTTACACTGGCTGCAAAGCTGAAATAACAACGGCTCGTTGGTCTAGGGGTATGATTCTCGCTTAGGGCGTTTCATTGAGTGATATGCGAGAGGTCCCGGGTTCAAATCCCGGACGAGCCCTCTTTTTAGTGAAAAGTCATCAATTAGCTTCTGACATGTTTTCAGTGTTGCTGTTGGTGGAACTGAATGAAATCCAGAGGATGTTTGAGCTCCAGTGGACTCAATGCCGGAGTATCGTCGGCGCAACACACGTGAAGGAAATAAAATGTCTCAAGATGATGAGGAGTTTGAAGCTAAATTTGGATTTTTTTTCCAATTCAGGCGGATATTAAATGACGGGATAGAAAGCCACATATCCAAGTTTGCCGATGACACCAAGATGGGCAGCATTTTCAGCAGTGCAGATGGAAACATAAAATTACAGAGAGGTATTAATATAATAAATGAATGGGTAAAATTGTGGCAAATCGATATCAATTTAGTCAAGTGTGAGGTCATCCACTTTGGACCAAAACGGATAGATCAGAATACTTTGTAAATGGTGAAAAGCTCGAAACAGTGGAGGTCCAAAAAGACTGATGTGTCCATCTACATACATCATTAAAATGTCATTGACAGGTACAAAAAATAATCAAAAATGTTAATGGTCTTTATATCTAGAGGACGAGAATACAAGGGGATAGGCATTATGATACAGCTACACAAATCCCTGCTTAGACCACACCTGAAGTACTGTATTCAGTTCTGGGCAACACACCTTCGGAAGGATATATTGGCTGTGGAGCGAGTGCAGCTTCGGTTTACTGGAATGTTACCTCAACCCCAAGGGTTAAATTACGCGGAGAGATTACATAAACTCGGGTTTACCTCGAATTTAGTAGATTAAGAGCTGATTTGATCGAACTTTTCGAAATATTAAGGGGAACTGATGGAGTAGATAGAGAAAAACTATTTCCGCCCGTCAGGGATGTCTAGGACTTGGGGACATCGCCTAAATATTAGGGTCAGGACTTTCAGGAGTGAAGTTGGGAAACACCTCTGCAAGCAAAGGGAGGTGGAAGTTTGGAACTCTCTTCCACAAACGGCAGTTGATGCGAGCTCAATTGTTAATTTTATACCTGAGATTGATCGATTTTTGTTAACTGAAGTTATTAAGCGATACGGGGCTAAAGCAATTATCTGGAGTTCGGTCACATATCAGCCATGATCTGTTTGAATTGCGGAACAGGCTCGAGGGGCGAAATGGCATACTTATCTTCCTCAGCTCCTCATTGGTGAGAATGATTCTGCATTGGCCGGAAATCGAACCAAAGTCTCCCGCATCAGAGGTGAGAATTCGACCCCTGAACAACCAATGCGCGCGTTCTTAATAGCGGCAAGTGTCCATTTGGAATCCTATCTGAACGAACATGCCGTTTACAGCTGCGGTGGCCGAGTGTTTAAAGCGTTGGACTCAAAATCCAATTGAGGTTTTCCTGCCCAGGTTTGAATTCTGCTCGCAGAGCCACTGTTCAAAGATCACTTCAGTGCTGAAATAGATTAATTGGAATTAATTGACCGCATTTATATCTCTCCCAGAATGAGAGATTCCACAGCGTGGCCGGTGCTTTTAATTAGTGTCAGATCTTCTCTTGAAAGACTTCAAGACCCGAGAAGGAATCTCTCCCAACCTGTAACTTAAATTCTGCTAGTTTGCAAAACCTGACATTTATACTCTTTATTTTCTTTGCCTGCATCTCTCTATCTCTCCCTGTCTCTGTCTCTTGTCTCTCTGTGTTGTCCCCGATGGACTTCTCAGGTTTCCTTGAATGGCGAGAGCTGATCTAACCGGCAACAATAGCAGAAAAGGGTAAAGTAAAAAAAGACTGAGACAGTAGGAAAAGGAAAGGTGCAACCCAGCTGATAAATTCGTAGCTAATGTCTCCACATTCATGGCTCTTCGCTCTCATAGTGAATGAAAGCAGCAATTTGAGTAAAGTATATTTATGGTCGCGTGTAAACAACAATGTCGTTTCAGAGCAATTCATTCTGTAAAGTGTTACTTGATAATACAAGTCGTCCATTCAAAAGGAATTTGATGTTGTTGATATGATATAATTGGTGCAGAACCTGACATTTTTCGACATCGTATATCGTACAAGAAAGCGGGATTGTATGGACAGAGCGTTCTGAAAGGATGGCGGATCGGCTGCGTTGCAGTAAAATTTTACAGTGGCTGCACGGCTCTGTTGCCAGTTGGTCTTCGGGTCTGATTCTCGGTCAGGGAGTTTCACTGGTTCAAAACCCGTTGAGCCCCGTTGTGTCCCCATTTTCAGTCAAAAATCACCAATTGGCTTCTCATTTCCTTTCAGCGGTGCAGAAGGCAGGTTTGACTTATCTCCAGCAGAGCATGTTTGAGCACCAGAGGACAGAATGCAGAGGGTTTGTCCACGCAACACACGTCGAGGAAATGAAGATAATCTTTCTAGAAGTTGGACAGATTGAAGCCGTCACATGAATTTATCCCAACTCAGGCGATCTCATGGGCACAGAATACAAAAGGTAAAAGATGCTGCATTGTCCTGGAAACAAACTCATGGTTTACCGCCGGCAGGCAAGAGTTCCACACTGAACCACCAATGCACACACGGCTGCAGACTGCACGTGTCGCGTTGGATACATGTCTGGAACATGCAGTCTGGCAGAGTTCCCGTATGTCCACCTCGAAGATTTCACGAATTACCTTTAAGCTGCACCTTAAATTCTGCTCAATCACAGAATTTGGAGATTGATACTATTTTTCTTTGCATGTATCTCGATATCTCTGTCTGCGTTTCTTCTCTCTCTGTGTTTCCCCCTGATGGTCTTATCCGGTTTCTTTGAACGGCCAGGTCTGCAAACCCGGGCGTTCCAGAAGGGTTTCTAGAATGCTCGGGTTTCCAGAATGTCGGATCTTCAGTCCAATTGTTGGATTTCGACGGGATGAGCTTTGCGATTTTCGTCTCCGTTTTTGGAAAATATAAACCCAGATGGGTTTTCACCTCCTCGGGTCCCGTCAACTTCGGGTAATGGGAATGAACCCAATCTATCATTCGGTCTTAATATCTGTATTCTCATTGCTTAAGAATTAAATTACGGGGTTACATTTATTTTGAGGACACATTTTAGAAATTAACACATAACAGACTTATTCGAAAACTAGAAGCACGTGGGATTAAAGGACCGGTGGTAACGTGAGCACGTAATTAGCTAAAGGATCGGAGGCAGAGAGTCGTGGTGAAAGGATGTTTTTCTGACTGGAGAGAAATATGCAGTGGAATCCCCCAGGGGTCGGTATTAGGACTATTGCTTTTCTTGTTATATACACATGACTTGGATGTAGGAATAGGGAGTACCGTTTCGAAGTTTGCGGATGATACAAAACTTGGCAACGGAGAAAATATTGAGGAAGATAGCAGCAGACTTCAGGAGGACATGGACAGAATGGTGAAATGGGCAGTCACGTGACAGATTTAACGCCGATCAGTGTGAAGTGATGCACTTTTGGAAGAAGAACAAGAAGAGGCAGTATAATCTAAATGGAACAATTTATGGGGGGTTCCAAGAGCAGAGGAACCTGGGGGAGCATATTCACAAAACAGGGCAAGTTGATAAGGTAGTTAAAAAAGCGTTTGGGATATTTGGCTTTGTAAATGGGGGCATTGAATTTAAATACAAGGAAGTCACACTAAACCTTTACAAATCACTAGTTAGGCCTCAGCTGGAATGTCTTGTACACTTCTGGGCACCATACTATACGAAGGATGAAAAGGGATTGAAGAGGATTCAGAGCAGGTTGACCTGGATGATACCAGTGATGAGGGACTTCAGTTATGTGGAGAGATTGGAGAAGCTGGGATTATTCTCCTTACAGCAGAAATGGTTAACGGGAGACATAAAAGAGATATTCAAAATAATGAGGGGTTCTGAAATAGCAAGTAGGGAGAAACTGTTTCCTCTGGCAAGTGGGTCGGTAACCAGAGATCACAGATTTAAAATATTTGGCAAAATAACTAGAGAGGAATTTAAGAGATTTTTTTTCACACAGAGGGTTTGTTAAGATCAGGAACGCACTTCCTGAAAGGGTGGTGGAAGCAGATTCCACAGGATCATTCAAAAGGCAATTGGACATGTTCTTGAAGAGGACTAATTTGCAGGGTGATGGGGAAAATCTGGGGTGTGGGTCGAATTTGGACAGGCCTTCGAAAAATAGCCGGCAAAGGTACGATGGCCGAATGGCCTCCTTCTATGCTGTAAGATTCTATGATTCTATGATTGCCTTCTGAATCGTTGGAATTGATAATTTTCAGTGTTGTGGAGCAAAGAAAATTATAACCATGATATTTGGATTCACCATTCCCTTATGGATATCGCAGATTATAATGTCCAGGCGGGGGTCGGTCTGAATGGGGGATAGATTGCGGTGATTGGAATGGAAGCCCAGCAGAATGAACTTGATCTCAACAGCAGACGGTGAACCTTCTTCTCGAGAGAGGATCGTCATTTCAGTTGAGAAGGAAAAAGGTATCAAGAAAATCGGGTGAAACAGATACGGTATGATCCGGGACTGACAGCACATCCCTTTTGAACAGACACAGACACTGAATGATCTGGGACTGACAGCACATCCCTTTTAAACAGGCACAGACACTGAATGATCCGGGACTGACAGCACATCCCTTTTGAACAGACACAGACACGGAATGATCCGGACATAAATCATAATTATGGTACGTAAGTTTCTCTTGCAGGAACCTCCGTTGGCCGTTTCGAGAAGGAAGGAACCTGACCTTCTGGATGGACTGAATGAAACAATACTGAACACAACATCGACGAGGATGGGATTCGAACCCACGCGTGCAGAGCACAATGGATTAGCAGTCCATCGCCTTAACCACTCGGCCACCTCGTCGCATGAACAAACTCGCACAAGCTCCTTTATTCAAAATGGAAATACTGGCTATGTTGCCAAACTGAAATAAAAACAATAAATGCTGGACATCCTCAGCAGGTCAGGCAGAATCTTTAGATATAGAAACAGAGTTAATATTTCATGTAGGTGACTATCACATGAGTAATCTATTACAATCCTGACTTGCGCCTTGCAGATGGTGGGACGGCTTTGGGGAGTCAGGAGGTGAGTTACTCGGCGCAGAATATCCAATCTCTGACCTGCTCTTGTCGCCACAGTATTAATATGGCTGGTCCAGTTAACTTTCTGGTTCATGGCGATAACCAGGATGTTGATGGTGGGTGATTCCTGGAAAGATTCCATGAATGAGGGGCTTTAGTTTCATGGATAGACTGGAGAAGCTGGGGTTGTTCTCCTTGGAATAGAGACGGTTGCGAGGAGATTTAATCGAGGTGTTCAAAATCATGAAGGGTCTGGACAGAGTAGATAGAGAGAAACTGTTCCTATTGGCGGAAGGGTCAATGACCAGAGGACATAGATTGAAGGTGTTTGGCAAAAGAGCCAAAGGTGACATGAGGAAAAAATTATTTACACAGCGAGTGTTTAGGATCTGTAATGCACTGGCCGAGGGGGTGGTGGAGGCAGATTCAATCATGGCCTTCAACAGGGAAGTGAATAAGTATTTGAAACGAAAAAAAAATACAGGGCTAGAGGGAAAGGGCGGGGTGGGGCGGTGGGGTCTAGCTGGATTGCTCTTGCAGAGAGCCGGTACGGACTCGATGTGCCGAATGGCCTCTTTCCATGCTGTAACATTTCTATGATTCTATTCTATGTGTCGGGGGCGAAGCAAAGCGACCGGAGCGTGACGTAAATGGACCTGCTCATGTCCATTCCCTGATAATAAATCCTAGTGTGATGCAAAGAAGAAATTCATAATTATGGTACATATCTTTCATCTTATGCTCACCATAAGAGGTACTTCGTTTACCAGGGGGCCATTGCGCACTTTGATTGATACTTCACCGAGATCACCCCTTTCACTCCCAACACCTCCGTGCAAGAAACATTTTGGGTGGCAATTCAGACTTTGCTGATTTGTGCAAACAGATGTAAGCCAGCAATGCGGAAACGCACTTCTTTGGAAAGAAGATTTTGAGGTGAGGCGGCCAAAATAAACAGCTCGACCAATTGTGGCAGCGATAGGATTCGAACCTGTAAAATTGAAAGAATAAATCCAGCACCTCAAACAGTTAAGCTACTCTCCCACATACAAATCGCTCCATTCCTGATGAAAAAGTTCAGATGGCTGAAACCTTACCTCTGGATCTTTCTCCACAGGCGCTGCCTGATCTGCTGAGTGTTTCCAGCATTTTCTGTTTTCATTTTTGTGATTTCACAATGGCTGTTTTCCTGAAAACACCCAATTTGACCCAAGGACAAAGCTCACACTTCACTTTCCCCACGCGCTTTAAAGTCTGTCGTTTCTGAACAAAATCCCCTCCGCGCCGGACATTCAAAGGACCTTTCGCTCACGGCCAAACTCCTGTAATCGACACTTTTTCACCATTGCCGCTCTTCCCATTTCTCCTCATTCCTTTTCAATCGGACATTTCCACAGAACTATTAAGATCAAGTGGAACATTTCCGACCTGACTGCACCGCCCAGATTGCCAAAAGTGCACCTTTCAGCCGTCATTCGCTGCTGTGCAGCGCCTCCCTTCTCTCCCCCACATCGACTGCTCGGGGAAAAGCGCCAACGACCATGAAAACAAAACCCAGTTCTTCAGTTATCATCCCCCGTGTCACAAGATACCCCATAGAAATTTCACGGAAAAGTATGCCGCTGTCCTTCCGAATGCCAGCCCTGCTTTCTTAGAGCTTGTCTCTGGAGCAGTCACGCAGATCGAAATGTAACGATTGGTTTCAAGGCACAAATGAACATTGGTGCGAACGGGATATGTGCCCCCGAGAAACAGCGGTCGATGTGGAGCAAACTTAAAGGCGTAAGAATGTGAAAGTGAATGTTAGAGTTGGCAAGGCCGCAGGAAAGTCTCAATGAAATGGACCATGATTGTGGAAGGAAGAAAAAGCTGGAGGAAGCGGCGGGTCTGAATTTTGGATCATCCAGCAGAGACACATTAGAGAACAAAAACAGGTAAAGACAAAGGTGCTGGAGGCAGAAACAAAAAGCACGAAATAAGAGGAATGAAAAGAGAGTGACTTAGTGGAGCGCGAAGAGGTACAGTAGCATAATGGTTATGTTACTGGCTAACAAGCCAGAGGCCTGGACTCATAATCCGGGGTCACGAGTTCATAATCCCGCCATGACAGCTGGAGAATTTCAATTCAATTAATGAAAAATAAAACCTGGAGTTAAAATACCAGTATCAGTAATGGTGGCCATGAAACTACAGCCAAGCTGTTCCAGTACAGCTACAACACTGGCATCCACCCGACAATGTGGAAAATTGCCCAGGTATGTCCTGTCCACAAAAAGCAGGACAAATCCAATCCGGCCAATTACCGCCCCATCAGTCTACTCTCAATCATCAGCAAAGTGATGGAAGATGTCGTTGATAGTGCTATCAAGCGGCACTTACTCACCAATAACCTGTTCAACGATGCTCAGTTTGGGTTCCGCCAGGACCACTCGGATCCAGACCTCATTACAGCCTTGGTCCAAACATGGACAAAAGAGCTGAATTCCAGCGGTGAGGTGAGAGTGACTGCCCTTGACATCAAGGCAGCATTTGACCGAGTGTAACACCAAGGAGCCCGAGTAAAATTGAAGTCAATGGGAATCAGGGGGAAAACTCTCCAGTGGCTAACACAAAGGAAGTTGGTAGTGGTTGTTGGAGGCTAATCATCTCAGCCCCAGGTCATTGCTGCAGGAGCTCCTCAGGGCAGTGTCCTTGGCCCAACCATCTTCAGCTGCTTCATCAATGACCTTCCCTCCATCATGAGGTCAGAAATGGGGATGTTCGCTGATGATTGCACAGTGTTTAGTTCCATTCGCAACCCATCAAATAATGAAGCAGTCCGAACCCGCATGCAGCAAGACCTGAACAACATCCAGGCTTGGGCTGACAAGTGGCAAGTAACATTCGCGCCAGACAAGTGGCAGGCAATGACCATCTCCAACAAGAGAGAGTCTAGCCACCTACCCTTGCAATTCAACAGCATTACCATCGCCGAATCCCGCTCCATTAATATCCTGGGGGGTCACCATTGACCAGAAAATTAACTGGACCAGCCATATAAATGCTGTGGCTACGAGAGGCTGGGTATTCAGCGGCGAGTGACTCACCTCCTGACTCCCCAAATCCCTTCCGCCATCTACAAGGCACAAGTCAGGAGTGTGATGGAATACTCTCCACTTGCCTGGATGAGTGCAGCTCCAATAACACTCAAGAAGCTCGACACCATCCAGGACAAAGCAGCCCGCTTGAATTGCACCCTAGCCACCACCCTAAATATTCACTCCCTTCACCACCTGAGCACAGTGGCTGCAGTGTGTACCATCCACAGGATGCACTGCAGCAAATCGCCAAGGCTTCTTCGACAGCACCTCCAAAACCCACGACCTCTACCACCTAGAAGGACAAGAGCAGCAGGCAGATGGGAACAACACCACCTGCACGTTCCCCTCCAAGTCACACACCATCGCCGTTCCTTCATCATCGCTTGGTAAAAATCCTGGAATTCCCTTCCTAACAGCACTGTGGGAGAACCTTCACCACACGGACTGCAGTGGTTCAAGAAGGCGGCTCCCCACCACCTTCTCAAGCTCAATAAATGCCGGCCTCGCCAGCGACGCCCACATCCCATGAACGAATGAAACATTAATGTGAAGACATTGGCTGCAGCAGCGGGGTTGCACCTTTACTTTTCCTACTGTCTCAATCTTTCTTTAACCTTCTCTGCTGGTGTTGCAGGTTCGATCAGGCATCGCCGTTTAAGGAAGCCTGAGAAGTCCATCAGGGGACAAACGAGAGGCAGAGACAGGGCGAGATAGAGAAATGCATGCAAAGAAAATAAAGAGAATACATAGAATCATAAAATGGTTATAACACAGAAGGAGGCTATTTGGTCCAACGAGCCCGTGCCTGCTCATTGTAAGAGCGATCCAGTTCGTCCCACTCCCCCGCTCCTTCACGTGTGTTGCGCCTTGGAAACTTCCGCACCCTGTCCTCTGGAGCTCAAACATTCTCTGGATATAATTCAATTCTCCCAACAGCAACACCGAAAAGATGTCGAAAGCTATTTGCTGACTTTTCACTGAACGCACTGAGACAGGAGGGGTCGTGCGGGATTGAAGCTGAGATCTCGCGTTTTTTACTTAACGCAAATCTCGAAGTGAGAATCATACCCCGAGACCCACGAACCGCTGACAGTGAAGTCGTGCAGCCAGTTGAAATGTGCGCTGCCTCCCGCTGCCGATCGACCATCCTTTCAGACCTCTTCTGTCCATCCAATCTCGTTTTCTATTCTGGTGCACAGCAATATCAAGTTGTGCATTAACTACTTCCAGTGACCAATATTAGTCTCCCTTTACCAAATTGGTTTCGACTGTACGACTTGAATTATGAAGTAAGACGTTTCAGAATTAGTTGCTCTGAAACTACATTGCTTGGGAGGAGACTGAGAGATCCAGATGAACAGCGGAACCTTGCAGTGCATGTCCACAGATCCCACAAGGTAGCAGAACAGGTAGATAAGGTGGTTGAGAAGTCATAAAGGATACTCTCCATTATTAGCCAAGGCATAGAATATAAGAGCAGGGGGGTTATGGACGAAATTTATAAAACAATAGTTAGGCCACAGCAAGAATACTGCGTACAGGTGTGGTCACCACATTACAGGAAAGGTGTGATTGCACCAGAGATGGTACAGAGGAGATTTAAGACAATGTTGCTAGAACTGGAGAATTTTAGCCATGAGATTAGATTGGATAGGCTGCGGTTGTTGGCTTTGGAACTGATGAGGCTGTTGGGAGATTTAATTGAGGTGTATAAAATTAAGACGGGCCGAGATAGAGTGGATAGCAAGAACCTATTTCCCTTAGCAGGGAGGTCAATAATCAGGGTACATGGATCTAAGATAATCGGTCGAAGGATTAGAGGGGAGTGGAAGATTTATTTCCCACCAAGTGGGCGGTGGGTGTCGGGAAATCACTGCCTGAAAGGGTGGAAGAGGCGGAAAACCTCATCGCATTGGAAAATAAAAACTTCAATATGCACCTGAAGATCCGTAACCAACAAGATTAGGGACCAAACGCTGGAAAGTGAGATGAGGCTCGGAACAGATTTTTCGGCCGGCACAGGCACGATGTGCAGAATGGCTTCTTTCAGTGGCCTAACTTTCTAGGATTCTATGATATGATTGCCGTCTGTCTCGGCATCGTGATAATATGCACTCTACCATAAGTATACTTTAATCAAATTGGTGCTTTGTTTCACTGTGAGAGCGAAGAGACATGAGTGTGTCGACATTGGCTGTTGCAACTGGGTTGCACCTTTACTTTTGCTACCGTCTCAGTCCTTTTCATTACCCTTCTCTGCTGGTGTTGCAGGTTAGTTCAGCCTTTGCCGTTCAGGAAGCCTGAGACGTCCATCAGGGGACACACAGAGAGGCAAGAGAGAGAGACAGGGAAAGATAGAGAGATGCATGCACAGAAAATAAAGAGTATAAATGTCAGGTTTTGCAATCTAGCAGAATTTAAGTTACAGATTGGGAGATATTGCTTCTCGGTCTTGAAATCTTGGAAGAGAAGATTGGACGCCCAATTAAAAGCACCGGCCACGTTGAAGTATCTCTCATGCTGGGAGAGAGGTAAATGTGGTCAATTAATAACAATTATTGTATTTGAGCATTGAAGAGATCTTTGAACCGGAGCACTGCGAACAGAATTGAAACCTCGGCAGGAAAACCCCATTGGAGTTTTGAGACCACCGCTTGAACCAATCGTTCATCGCAGCTGTAAACGGCATGTTCATTCAGACATGATTCCATAGAGAAACATGCAGTTGGTGTATTAGCCAGCATTGGTGGTTCAGGGGTAGAATTCTCGCCTGCTAAGCGGGCGACCCGGTTTGGATTCCCGGCCAATGCACGATCATTTTGCATTCTGCACCAAGGAGGAACTCCGGAAGAGGAATCTGGTGTTTGGTCCTTCCAGCCTATTCCGCAACTCCATGGGATCATGGCTGAGTTGTGACCAAACTCACTGTGCCCGCATTAGCCCCATATCTCTAAATAGCTTTGGTTAGCAAAAATCTCTAAATCACGGTTTTGAAATTAACAATTGAGCTCGCGTCAACTGCCGTTTGTTGAAGAGACTTCCACAATTCTACCTCCCTTTGCTTGTGGACAGTTGTCCTAAATTCACTTCTGAAAGTTGACTCCAATGTTTAGGCTCTGCCCCCAAGTCCGAGACAGGCCAACGAGCGGAAATAGTTTCTATATAACTAACTCATCAGTTCCTCTTAATATCTTGATAATTTCGATCACATCAGCCCTTAATCTACTATATTGCAGGGAATACAACCATAGTTTGTGTAATATCTCCTCGTAATTTAACGCTTAGTGTCCAGTTATCATTCTAGTAAATCTACACTGCACTCCCTCCAAGGACAGTATATCCTTTCAAAGGAGCGGTGTCCAGAACTGAACACAATACTCCAGGTGTGGTCCAACCAGAGCTTTGTGCAGCTCTAGAATTTTGTCTATTCTCGTCCTCTAAATATATAGGCCACCATTCCATTAGCCTTTTTGATTATTTCTTGTCCCTGTCCATGATACGTTATTGATCTATGTACATGGACACCTAAGTTCCTTTGGAACTCCACAGTTTCGAATTTTTCACTTTTTATAAAGTATTCTGATCTATCTTTGTGAAGTCCAAAGTGGATGACCTCACACTTGCCAAAATTGAAATCCATTTGCCACGGTTTTGGCCATTCATTTATTATATTAATATCTCTCTGGAATGTTGTGCGTTCATCTACACTGCTTACAACGCTACCCATTTTGGGGCTATCGGCAAACTTCGATGTGTCGTTCTCTATCCCGTCATCGAATATCAATGAAACCGCCTTGACATGGGGGAAATTCCAATTCAGCATCAATCTCTTCATCATCTTGAGACATTTTATTTACTTTACATGTGTTGCGCCTTGGGAACCTCAGCACTCTGTCCTCTGGAGCTCAAACATGATCTGCATGTAATTCAATCCAACCAAATGCAATTGTGAGAAGATGTCAGAAGCCAGTTGGTGTCTTTTAACTCAAAGTAGTGGCACAGCAAGGCTCATCGGGGACTTGAACCCGGAACTTCTCGGATATTAATCAACTAAAGTCCCGAAGCGAGAATCATGCATCGAGATCAACCAGGCGCTGTTACTTGCTTCGTGCAGCCAGTGTGAAGTTTCGCTGTCTTCCAAAGCCGATCGGCCATCCTTTCAGACCTCTTCCATCCATCCAATCTCGTTTTCTATTCCGGTGTGCGGTAATATCAAGTTGTACACGAACTATTTCCTGTCGCCAATATTAGTTTCCCTTTACTGAATTGGTTTCGTCTGTACGACTTGTATTATCAAGTAAGACGTTTCAGAATTAGTTGCTCTGAAACAACATTGCTTTGGAGGATACCGAGAGGTGTAAATGAAAAGAGGGACCTTGGAGTGCATGTCCACAGATCCCAGAATGTAAGAGGACAGGTAGTTAACGTGGTTACAAATGCATACAGGATACTTTCCTTTATTAACCGAGGCAGAGAATGTAAGAGCAGGGAGGTTATGGCAGAAATTTTAAAACAATAGTTAGGCCACAGCAAAAATACTGCATACAGTTGTGGTCACCACATTACAGCATAGATGTGATTGCACTAGAGATAGTGCAGAGGAGATTTACGACACTGTTGTCAGAACATGAGAATTCTAGCTATGAGATTAGATTGGATAGGATGAGGTTGTTTGCACTGGAGGTGAGGAGGCTGTTGGCAGATTTTATTGAGGTGTATAAAATTATGACGGGCCTAGATAGAGTGGATAGCAAGGATCTATTTCCCTTAGCAGGGAGGTCAATAATCAGGGTACATAGATCTAAGGTGATTGGTAGAAGGATTAGAGGGGAGAGGAAGATTTTTTTCCCCACCCAGTGGGCGGTGGGGGTGGGGAAATCACTGCCGAAAAGGGTGGGAGATGCAGAAACCCTCATCGCATTGACAAAATAAAAACTTTAATATGCATGTTAAGATCCGTAACCAATAGGATTAGGTATCAAACGCTGGAAAGTGAGATGAGGCTCGGTACCGATTTTTCGGCCGGCACAGGCACGATGTGCAGAATGGTTTCCTTCTGTGGCCTAACTTTTTCGGATTTTATGATATGATTGCCGTCTGTCTTGGCATCGTGATAACATACACTCTACCATAAGGATACTTTAATCAAATTGGTGCTTTGTTTCATTGTGAGAGCGAAGAGACATAAGTGTATAAGCATTAGCTACAGCAGCTGGGTTGCACCTTTACTTTACCTACCGTCTCAGGCCCTTTTTTGCCGTCCTCTGCTGGTGTTGCAGGTTCGATCAGCCTTCGCCGTTCAAGGAAGCCTGAGAAGTCCATCAGGGGTCACACAGAGAGACAAGAGACAGAGACAGGGAAAGATAGAGAGATGCATGCAAAGAAAATAAAGAGTATAAATATCAGGTTTTGCAAGCTAGCAGAATTTAAGTTACAGATTGGGATATATTGCTTCTCGGTCTTGAAATCTTGGAAGAGAAGATTGGACGCCCAATTAAAAGCACCGGCCACGTTGAAGTATCTCTCATGCTGGGAGAGAGGTGAATGTGTTCAATTAATTCCAATTAATGTATTTGAGCGTTGAAGAGATCTTCAAGCCGCAGCACTGCGAGCCGAATTCAAACCTGAGCAGGAAAACTCCATTGGAGTTTTGAGACAACAGCTTCAACCACTCGTCCATCGCAGCTGGAAACGGCATGTTCGTTCAGACAGGATTCCATTTAGAAACATGAAGACTTTGCACAAGCCAGCATTGGTGGTTCAGGGGTAGAATTCTCGCCTGCCACGCGGGAGACCCGGGTTCGATTCCCGGCCAATGCACGACCATTTTGCATTCTGCACCAAGGAGGAACTTCGGAACAGGATTCCGGTGTTTGGTCCTTCCAGCCGATTCCGCAACTCAATGATATCATGGCTGAGTTGTGACCGAAATCCCTGTCCCCGCCCTCGCCCATATCTCGAAATACCATTGGTTAACAAAAATCTTTCAATCACGGGTTTGAAATTAACAATTGTGCTCGCATCAAACTGCCGTTTGTGGAAGAGACTTCCACAATTCTACCTCCCTTTGCTTGTCGACGTGTGTCCTAACTTCACTCCTGAAAGTCCTGACTCTAATGTTTAGGCTATGCCCCCAAGTCCTAGACACCCCAAAGAGCGGAAATAGTTTTTTTTGTAACTACCCCAACAGTTCCTCGTAATATCTTGATAATTTTGATCACATCAGCCCTTAATCTACTAAATTGCAGGGAATACAACCATAGTTTGTGTAATCTCTCCTCGTAATTTAACGCTTGGAGTCCAGGTATCATTCCAGTAAATCTACACTGCACTCCCTCCAAGGACAATATACCCTTCCGAAGGAGATGTGTCCAGAACTGAACACAATACTCCAGGTGTGGTCCAACCAGAGCTTTGTGCAGCTCTAGAATTTTGTCTATTCTCGTCCTCTAAATATATAGGCCACCATTCCATTAGCCTTTTTGATTATTTCTTGTCCCTGTCCATGATATGTTATTGATCTATGTACATGGACACCTAAGTTCCTTTGGAACTCCACAGTTTCGAATTTTTCACTTTTTATAAAGTATTCTGATCTATCTTTGTGAAGTCCAAAGTGGATGACCTCACACTTGCCAAAATTGAAATCCATTTGCCACGGTTTTGGCCATTCATTTATTATATTAATATCTCTCTGGAATGTTGTGCGTTCATCTGCACTGCTGACAACGCTACCCATTTTGGGGCTATCGGCAAACTTCGATGTGTCGTTCTCTATCCCGTCATCTAATATCAATGAAACCGCCTTGACATGGGGGAAATTCCAATTCAGCATCAATCTCTTCATCATCTTGAGCCATTTTATTTACTTTACATGTGTTGCGCCTTGGGAACCTCAGCACTCTGTCCTCTGGAGCTCAAACATGATCTGCATGTAATTCAATCCTACCAAATGCAATTGTGAGAAGATGTTAGAAGCCTGTTGGTGTCTTTTAACTCAAAGTAGTGGCACAGCAAGGCTCATCGGGGACTTGAACCCGGAACTTCTCTGATATTAATCAACTAATGTCCCGAAGCGAGAATCATGCATCGAGATCAACCAGGCGCTGTTACTTGCTTCGTGCAGCCAGTGTGAAGTTTCGCTGTCTTCCAAAGCCGATCGGCCATCCTTTCAGACCTCTTCTATCCATCCAATCTCGTTTTCTATTCCGGTGTGCGGTAATATCAAGTTGTACACTAACTATTTCCTGTCGCCAATATTAGTTTCCCTTTACTGAATTGGTTTCGTCTGTACGACTTGTATTATTAAGTAAGACGTTTCAGAATTAGTTGCTCTGAAACAACATTGCTTTGGAGGATACTGAGAGGTGTAAATGAAAAGAGGGACCTTGGAGTGCATGTCCACAGATCCCAGAATGTAAGAGGACAGGTAGTTAACGTGGTTACAAATGCATACAGGATACTTTCCTTTATTAACCGAGGCAGAGAATGTAAGAGCAGGGAGGTTATGGCAGAAATTTTAAAACAATAGTTAGGCCACAGCAAAAATACTGCATACAGTTGTGGTCACCACATTACAGCATAGATGTGATTGCACTAGAGATAGTGCAGAGGAGATTTACGACACTGTTGTCAGAACATGAGAATTCTAGCTATGAGATTAGATTGGATAGGATGAGGTTGTTTGCACTGGAGGTGAGGAGGCTGTTGGCAGATTTTATTGAGGTGTATAAAATTATGACGGGCCTAGATAGAGTGGATAGCAAGGATCTATTTCCCTTAGCAGGGAGGTCAATAATCAGGGTACATAGATCTAAGGTGATTGGTAGAAGGATTAGAGGGGAGAGGAAGATTTTTTTCCCCACCCAGTGGGCGGTGGGGGTGGGGAAATCACTGCCGAAAAGGGTGGGAGATGCAGAAACCCTCATCGCATTGACAAAATAAAAACTTTAATATGCATGTTAAGATCCGTAACCAATAGGATTAGGTATCAAACGCTGGAAAGTGAGATGAGGCTCGGTACCGATTTTTCGGCCGGCACAGGCACGATGTGCAGAATGGTTTCCTTCTGTGGCCTAACTTTCTCGGATTCTATGATATAATTGCCGTCTGTCTCGGCATCGTGATAACATACACTCTACCATAAGGATACTTTAATCAAATTGGTGCTTTGTTTCATTGTGAGAGCGAAGAGACATAAGTGTATAAGCATTAGCAACAGCAGCTGGGTTGCACCTTTACTTTACCTACCGTCTCAATCCCTTTTTTGCCCTCCTCTGCTGGTGTTGCAGGTTCGATCAGCCTTCGCCGTTCAAGGAAGCCTGAGAAGTCCATCAGGGGTCACACAGAGAGACAAGAGACAGAGACAGGGAAAGATAGAGAGATGCATGCAAAGAAAATAAAGAGTATAAATGTCAGGTTTTGCAAGCTAGCAGAATTTAAGTTACAGATTGGGATATATTGCTTCTCGGTCTTGAAATCTTGGAAGAGAAGATTGGACGCCCAATTAAAAGCACCGGCCACGTTGAAGTATCTCTCATGCTGGGAGAGAGATGAATGTGTTCAATTAATTCCAATTAATGTATTTGAGCATTGAAGAGATCTTCAAGCCGCAGCACTGCGAGCCGAATTCAAACCTGAGCAGGAAAACTCCATTGGAGTTTTGAGACAACAGCTTCAACCACTCGTCCATCGCAGCTGGAAACGGCATGTTCGTTCAGACAGGATTCCATTTAGAAACATGGAAACTTTGCACAAACCAGCATTGGTGGTTCAGGGGTAGAATTATCGCCTGCCACGCTGGAGACCCGGGTTCGATTCCCGGCCAATGCACGACCATTTTGCATTCTGCACCAAGGAGGAACTTCGGAACAGGATTCCGGTATTTGGTCCTTCCAGCCTGTTCCGCAACTCAGTGATATCATGGCTGAGTTGTGACCGAACTCCCTGTCCCCGCCCTCGTCCCATATCTCTAAATACCTTTGGTTAACAAAAATCTTTCAATCACGGGTTTGAAATTAACAATTGTGCTCGCATCAAACTGCCGTTTGTGGAAGAGACTTCCATACTTCTACCTCCCTTTGCTTGTCGACGTGTGTCCTAACTTCACTCCTGAAAGTCCTGACTCTAATGTTTCGGCTATGCACCCAAGTCCTGGACACCCCAACGAGCGGAAATAGTTTCTTTGTAACTACCCCATCAGTTCCTCTTAATATCTTGATAATTTCGATCACATCAGCCTTTAATCTACTTAATTGCAGGGAATACAACCTTAGTTTGTGTAATCTCTCCTCGTAATTTAACGCTTAGAGTCCAGGTATCATTCTAGTAAATCTACACTGCACTCCCTCCAAGGACAGTATATCCTTCCTAAGGTGCGCTGTCCAGAACTGAACACAATACTCCAGGTGTGGTCCAACCTGAGCTTTGTGTTGCTCTGGAACAATGTCTATTCCCTTGTATTTTCGTCCTCTAAATATATAGGCCACCATTCCATTCGCCTTTTTGATTATTTCCAGAACCCGTCCATGACCTGTTTTTGATCTATGTACATGGACACCTAAGTTCCTTTGGAACTCCACAGTTTCGAATTTTTCACCTTTTGGAAAGTATCCTCATCTATCTTTGTGAAGTCCAAAGTGGATGACCTCACACTTGCCGAAATTGAAATCCATTTGGCACGGTTTTGGCCATTCATTTATTATGTTAATGTCTCTCTGGAATGTTATAATGTCTCTCTGGAATGTTATGCTTTCATCTTCACTGCTTACAACGTGCCCATTGGCAAACTTCGATATCTCGTTCTCTATCCCGTCATCCAATATCAATGAGACCGCCTGCCCTGGGGGAAATTCACATTCAGCATCATTCTCTTCATCATCTTGAGACATTTTATTTACTTTACATGTGTTGCCGAGGCATCGAATGTAAGAGCAGGGAGGTTATTCTAGGAATGACTAATTCACTAGTTTGGCCACAGCTGGAGTATTGCGTACAGTTGTGGTCACCACATTACAGGAAAGATGTGACTGCACTAGAAATGGTACAGATGTGATTTACGACGATGTTTGGAGGACTGGAGAATTTTAGCTCTGAGGATAGATTGGATAGGCTGAGTGTGTTTTCTCTGGAACAGGGGAGGCAGAGGGGAGATTTATTTGAGGTGTACAAAATTATTACAGGCCTCGATAGAGTGGAAAGGAAGGACCTGTTTCACTTAGCAGGGAGGTCAATAAAAAGGGGGCAGAGAGTTAAGGTAATTGGTAGAGGATTAGAGTGGAGCAGAGGGGATTTTTTTTCCACCCAGCGGGTGGTGGGGGTCTGGAACTCACTGCCTGAGAGGGTGGGAGAAGCAGAAATCCTCATCGGATTTAAAAAGCACTTCAATATGCACTTGAAGAGCCATAACCGACAAGACTACGGACCAAACGCTGGTAAGTCGGGCGATGCTGGATACCTCTTTTCCGGCCGGTACAAACAAGATGGGCGCAATGGCCTCCGCTGGCGTAAATTTTTAAGATTGTCTGATTCTCTGATATGATTGCCGTCTGTCTCGGCATGGTGATAACATACACTCTACCATAAGAATACTTTAATCAAATTGGTGATTTGTTTCACTGTGAGAGCGACGAGACATGTATGTGTAGACATTGGCTGCAGCAGCTGGGATGCACCTTTACTTTTCCTACCGTCTCAGTCTTTCTTTAACCTTCTCTGCTGGTCGTTGCAGGTTCGATCAGCCGTCGCCGTTCAAGGAAGCCTGAGAAGTCCATCAGAGGACAACACAGGAGACAGAGACAGGGAGAGATAGAGAAATGCATGCAAAGAAAATAAAGGTTATGAATAGAATCTGTGGTGGGTAAAATTTTGGAGTCTATTATTAAGGAGACAGTAACGGAACATTTAGATAAGCACAATTTAATAGGACAAAGTTAGCATGGCTTTATGAAGGGGAAGTCATGTCTGACAAATTTGCTTGAGTTCTTCGAGGATATAACGTATAGGGTGGATAAAGGGGAACCAGTGGACGTAGTGTATTTAGACTTCCAGAAGGCATTCGACAAGGTGCCACATAAAAGATTATTACTTAAGATAAAAAATCACGGGATTGGGGGTAATATTCTGGCATGGGTGGAGGATTGGTTATCAAACAGGAAGCAGAGAGTTGGGATAAATGGTTCATTTTCGGACTGGCAACCAGTAACCAGTGGTGTTCCACAGGGGTCGGTGCTGGGTCCCCAACTCTTTACAATCTATATTAACGATTTGGAGGAGGGGACCGAGTGCAACATATCAAAATTTGCAGATGATACAAAGATGGGAGGGAAAGTAGAGAGTGAGGAGGACATAAAAAACCTGCAAGGGGATATAGACAGGCTGGGTGAGTGGGCGGAGATTTGGCAGATGCAATATAATATTGGAAAATGTGAGGTTATGCACTTTGGCAGGAAAAATCAGAGAGCAAGTTATTTTCTTAATGGCGAGAGACTGGAAAGTACTGCAGTACAAAGGGATCTGGGGGTCCAAGTGCAAGAAAATCAAAAAGTTGGTATGCAGGTGCAGCAGGTGATCAAGAAAGCCAACGGAATGTTGGCTTTTATTGCTAGGGGGATAGAATATAAAAACAAGAAGGTATTGCTGCAGTTATATAAGGTATTGGTGAGACCGCACCTGGAATACTGCATACAGTTTTGGTCTCCATACTTAAGAAAAGACATACTTGCTCTCGAGGCAGTACAAAGAAGGTTCACTCGGTTAATCCCGGGGATGAGGGGGCGGACATATGAGGAGAGGTTGAGTAGATTGGGACTCTACTCATTGGAGTTCAGAAGAATGAGAGGCGATCTTATTGAAACATATAAGATTGTGAAGGGTCTTGATCGGGTGGATGCGGTAAGGATGTTCCCAAAGATGGGTGAAACTAGAACTAGGGGGCATAATCTTAGAATAAGGGGCTGCTCTTTCAAAACTGAGATGAGGAGAAACTTCTTCACTCAGAGGGTGGTAGGTCTGTGGAATTTGCTGCCCCAGGAAGCTGTGGAAGCTACATCATTAGATAAATTTAAAACAGAAATAGACAGTTTCCTAGAAGTAAAGGGAATTAGGGGTTATGGGGAGCGGGCAGGAAATTGGACATGAAGCTGAGTTCGGATCGGTCAATGCCCTGTGGGTGGCGGAGAGGGCCCAGGGGCTATGTGGCCGGGTCCTGCTCCGACTTCTTGTGTTCTTTAGATTTGTGGTTGGGATCAGATCAGCCATGATCTTATTGAATGGCGGAGCAGGCTCGAGGGGCCGATTGGCCTACTCCTGCTCCAATTTCTTCTGTTCTTATGTTCTTAATCATACAATCATAAAATGGTTGCAGAACAGAAGGAGACTATTCGGCCCATCGAGCCCGTGCCGGGTCATTTTAAGAGCAATCCAGTTAGTCCCATTCCCCCGCTCCTTCCGGTAGCTCGAAATTTTTATGCCTTCAAGTATTTATCGAATTCCTTTTTAAAAGCCACGATTCAATCTGCTTCCACCATCCTTTCAGGCAGCGCATTCCAGATTATAACTACTCGCCGGGTAAAAAAGTGTTTCCTCATATCGCCTTTGGTTCTTTTGCCAATCACCGTAAATCTGTGTCCTCTGGTTCTCAACCTTTCCGCCAATGGGAAGAGTTTCTCTTTATTTACTTTTTCTCAGCCCTTCATGATTTTGAACACTTCTATCAATTCTCCTCTTAACGTTCTCTGCTCCAAGGAGAACAACTCCAGCACGGGGTAAATGCGATCAATTAGCTTCAATTCATTAATTTGAGCATTAAACAGCTCTTTAAACGTTACTGTGAAATTATGGTAGCGTGGCCTCGCGGTCTAATGTGTTAAATTTAATTTCTTTCGATGTGTGGGTTTGAATCCCGCTGCTTTTAGAATTTCTGCCAATTTTTATTTTGTTCTGTTCACAGAAATCCCGATTGTAGTGCGATGGAGCAGAGGATGTGAAAGGAGCTGAAAGTGTAACTGCAGATATTATTTTCATCACGGGGACAGGACACGTTTCCACAGGTAAGGGCCTCTCACCTTAATATTATTTCCAGCAGAGTGGGACAGGTGATCAGAGTGACCGGGCTCTAGCGGCGCAGTCAGTGCGTCGTCCTTATCTGACTGTACAGGGTCGGGAAATGCCGAGGTTGTTGGTTTGAGTCTCACCTAGATCAACGAATCCTTTTCCTTGTGAACATTTCGAACGGAGCTGAACGTATAATTGAGTGTTCCAAAATGCATCAATTATTTGTATCGCCACGTGGTTCCTCTAGTTGCAATATCAGATGAGATATTTCGTGTTATTAGTTTACAGGAGGGAGGCTGCGGTATTGGAACCATAAACTATGATTTTGATCAATCTACTAATTTTGGGATTTAGCTTGAGTTTTAAACCAGCGCGTTAGAACGCTCAGCCACGATACTTTCCATCTTGCGATCATCAGGAGCTACTTTTACAGGAATTGAATTACTGCAAGCAAGAATTCTACCCCTCAAGCACCAATGCTCGCAGGCAGCAGGATGAATGTGTCCAGTTGGAAACCAGTCTGAAGGAACATGCAGTCTGACAGAGCCGGAAGTTCAGCAGATTGACTTTTGCGGTGAGCAGATGATCAGCCTCCTTCTTAAGAGTGTTTCGCCAATCCAACTCAGAGTGGATTAAGCATTATAAATTCGGGTGGGACTGGAGCCACTTGTGTAAGATGAAGTGGAGGGGTTATTTCCCTTCCTTGACGGGCATTAATGATCCCGTTGTAGTTTTGCATCAAAATTTCGCTTCCCAGCGCGGAAATCACCGAACCCTGAGCTAAAATTCAACGATGGTGAGATTCGGACACACAACCTTTGCAGTGATTAGAAGTCCCACGTGCTACTCATGGCATCACAAATCGGCTATCGATTAGGTTATTTCACGTTACCCATATGCTGCTTTGGAACTTTTGCTGCGGTGCAGTAAATGGTTCGAAAGCTCAGTGGGGATTCAAAGCGCTGCTGAGAAATCGACATAGCGATGGTATGTGCAATGCATCGTGCTCTCTCTCTCTCTCTCCCTCCCTTTTGCTCTCTCTTTCTCTCTCTCCCATTTGCACACTCCCGCTTTCTCTCGAGTTCTAACTCTCCCCGTTTATCTCAATAGGGTTGGAATACAAGGGGTGGTTGTCATGTTACAGCTGCACAGAGCTCTGGTGAGACCCCATCTGGAGGACTGCATTCAGTTCTGGGCGCCCCACCTCAGGAAGGATGTCTGAAACTGGAGGCTCGAGGTACTGAATGGCCTACTCCTGTTCCTATGTTCCAATGAATGGAACAATCATTCAAGTACAGGGACCCTAATGTATCAGGATGTGTGAGTCAAGAATGTTTTCTGTTTGAAGTACTGATTTTCTCAGTGTCCCAGCTCAGTGCAGTCCAGTCCAGACAAGCTGCTCGCACAAAGTGGCATTTTCTGTGAGAACACGAAAGACGCGTTCAGGCCATGACAGTGCCGAGTGCGGGTCGGCCTGCGCGTGAAATGGAAAGTGAGGTGAAATACTCCAACAAGCAGTGGATGTCTCTGTTTCCATTTCCAAAACGCACGCACGCACGGGCCGAATCGATGCAGAGAAAGCTCCGAGGCGAAGCAGGACTGCCGTGGATCATTTGAAGCAACTGGAACACACAAGATTCGGCCCGTTTCACGTGGCATCTCCTGTTTCTGAATCTTTTTACCCTCCTGCTTCCTCTACTCCTCCAGCTGCCAATTGAATTAGATGCCTGATGCAAATACAGCCAATACATGAAACCTATCTTGACCTGGTCAGCAGAGAGAGAGAGGGCAAGAACGGTGCTGGCCATTGAGAAGGGATGGATTTTGTACATGCAGGGAAAGGTCTCATCTCCCTGCTTCTTCGCTTTGCGGAATATCTTATTGTTCAGGAGATGATCTCACTGCCCCCCAGGCCCATGATCCCCACTCGCACTCTCCTTCCAATCTCACACACCTTTGCTTAGGTTTGAAATCGTGTATGTTTTCGCACTTGGATTAAATTTGAAGAAAGCGATGCTGTGATAACCCAGGACTATTGAGGAGATGCAGTGCAAGAAGATACTTAAAAGGGTAATGATAACAGTGACTGTTCTGACACTGTGAGCTACAGTTAAAGGCTGAACACATTTAAAGTCTCATGCAGCAGGTCCAGGTCCAAATCTTTCACGTGGCATCTCCTTCTGCTTCTGTCACTCCTTTTCCTCCACGTAGAGTTCACTTGGAATTCCTGTGCGGCTGCATTGCGCATTTTCCAGATCTATTCGACCGCAATTCGCTCCAGTTCATCAATTGCAGATACTAGTTTCATCAAGACACATTTTCACAGAAAAGGGCTGTTCATCCTTTTGTTTTTCAAGCACAGTAGGGCAGATGATCAAAGTAACCGGATTGGGTGAACTGTCCGTACAGGTGCCTGGTGGGCTCGTGGTTATGATTCGGCATTCACACCTATGTAATTAATTACATGAAACCAAATAAACTCTACGAAAAGATGAATATTTCTGTAAACACCATTAACCAACCTATTATTTTCTGTTACAGACTGAAAGAGACGCTAACGTGGTTACCGACTGACACTCACAAGTTTAATAATGATTTGTTTTGCATGTGAAACGCTTTTCAGACTGCATTTTAGAAATGGTCAGTGTATATGATACCAGGAGTTTGGTGCAGCCGTTGTTAAATTGAACAGGAACCGCCGATTGTCGACCTATCAACACAGGAGAAGAAACTCGCCACTGAAGGTATATATGGAGCAAGTTCCAATATAGTGAAAAAATCGGCCCGGGATCGAATTGGGGGCTACAATACAGAAACCGCAAGACGGTAAGTAATTGTAAAAATGCTCAGTGTTTATCACACCAGTAACCTGGTGTAAACGCTCTTCAATTTCACAGGACCGGTGCTTTGTATCAAACAGAAGTTAGCAGCAAAAAATGTTATTAATGGGAATAGTGGGACTGAGAAATGCTTAAACAGCCGGCACCCTGTAAAACAGAGCTCCAAGTACCGGTTTCAATAAAGTCCAGAACTGACAGAGCGGAGGACAATTAAAGATTGAATTATATCGCAATTCACCGAATCGAAACAACGTTTAAAGAAGTGAATCGGTCAGGAGTGGGATTCTTGTGCTTTTGGTGAGGAAGTGTGGCGGGCTGCTGCTTCCGTCCCCCGCACTCCGAGAGGCGCGGTGGAGGTCGGTACCAATCTCCATTCTATGTATCCGGGTCCACACGTTTCCTGTGGAGCTGGTGGCAGAACTGCAGCGTCTGACTCCAGATCCGAAGACTACGTGTTTGAATTACGTTGGTTCCCAACATTTTCACTCCGGCTCAGGGCTCTGCGACTGATTCAAAATTGGGACAGTGTTTTGGCGATTGGCTGTTCAGCGTTTGCGCAGTAATAACAAAATTAAATTTCATACATCAATGTTTTTTTCTGTTACTTTCTATTTGCACCCTCTCCAGTTTTATAAAAAAAACAGATATCAATGTTTACGGGGTGTGCTATCCAATGTTTGTGGAATCAGTGTAATTCAATTTGATACATGGAATGGCTTTTTCTGTAACTTTCTATTTCGACCCTCTCCAGTTTAACATAGAAATAGGTCTCCATTTTTAAGGACTGTAGTGTGCAATGTTTGTGGTATGAGTGCAATTCAATCTGCTACTTTAGTCTATTCCTTCTCCAACCTAAACTTTTGTCGTTACATTTGTAACATCACCTCGTTCAAAATGGGATAGTCAGTGATATAAGTAAATCAGTAACAACCCCGAAATCTCAGCGGGTATATTTGTTCCAATACTTAGTGACCATCTCGATTTCCATTGAAAATTTCAATCAGGAAATCCCAGCGGGTATTTTGGGTTTGATAAACTCATTTAATTACTTGACTGTTTCCTGGAAATGATCCAGTGGGGATTTCCTTACCCGTACCGACAATCGAATCAATACATTCGTTCATTTCGCAACTGACAGTTGCGTAAATAAATAAATTGCGACATATAACATGGAAAAGCAGCTCTTCCTGTCATTAAAACAACTTACTCATTTTTTTTATTTGCTTACTTTTAAATGTAGAACATACATTCAGAACTGCCCTCTAAACTTAAATAATGGTAAAACAATCCCAGATTTCAAACACAGAGCATGATGCTCATGTATAAGTAAGATTAATCATTACTTTGTGAAATTTGTATTCTAATTGTCTTTATGATGTTACGGAAAATATTCAGAGATGTCCATCCCCAACTTAACGGAGAAACTAAGATGAAAACCGAAAGAATTTTTCAAAAACTATTTGGAGCGATTTGATCGGTTCCCCTTCTCCTTTCTTTAATTGTTACCTTTTGCTAATTGTTCATCTTGATCCGTTTGCTTCATTTTTTCCTCAGCTATTTATGGTTAATTTTCTACCTGTTAACGTTATTAAATATTTGATTTGTTTGTTCCCTCCCTCTTGACTTGTGATTTGTTGACCTCCAGGTAAAAGTCTGAAACAGAAATGTGTTTATATTCAGGAGTGACTCTGAAGTGTGAGACCGAGAGGTGATGCCGGATGTGTGACCGAGAGAACAACTGCTGGAGGCAGAACTGTCCGTAACCCAACATACCCCGTGTGGCATTGCTCATGGTCGGTCGGATGACAATGTTTTGTATTGACTGAACGGCTATGTATATAACACACACCGGATTTTACTGCTGGTTTAACTCCACAAAGTATAATCACCATAAATGACCAAAGTCTCAGATCAGTTAGAATTGAATTTCTGTTGGTGAGGGGAGTTTGTACATTGGAAGGAGTTTATACATTTACAGCTCCAGGTAAACCTGCAAACCTCCCTCGCCTGTCGGTGACGTCACCATGAGGTGTCTACCTTTGTTTGTGCTTCTGGACTTCTGAAGTGTGATTGAACCTTACCAAAAGTTTCCTATAATTAGTGAGGAAGGAAGGGATCAGTGTAAATGTGAGATATAAACGTGGATATTTCACTGGGTACCATGGGAACCTGATACACTGCTCATTCCAGTTATTTGTCCAGCAGGAAACAGAAATCATTCTCTTCAACTGTACTCGCCCGAAGGAAAAGGAAACAAAAAAAACTGCTCAGTACTTTGTTTTCTCTTCTTCTGTTGGTTTACGTTCACTCACCGAGAAAGCGACAGATAAAGAGACTGAGCGATTGGATTGGCTTTTTCACTTTGTAATCGATTTTACTTTGTACTTATTGTAAGAGACGGTTCCACCCAAACTATCCTGTGCCTGATATTCTCATTAATACCAAGATGTGTTCAAAATGAGTTTCTAGAATTTTACAAAAGCTGAACAGCGAAAACTACTTTGAAATGAGTTTCGCTTTGCAACCTTTAATAGAGATGGGTTACTGGTTGTAAGTGAAGAAGTTTGTACACACAGGCCTTTGGATCAATATCCTCGAAACGTGTTTCGGACACATTGTATGAGAGGTCCGTCTGCACAGTGAAGGAACATTTCCGCATTGAAGCTCTGGAATCCTTTCCTTGTTGGCTCCGGAATTAATACAAATACCGCCCTGTGTTATTTTGTTGCTGAATTCACAAATTGGGTAAATATCACATTGGAGACTTAAGACAAAAAAGGCCCCGACCAAACGGGCACTTTGAGCAGCTTAGCCACGGAGCCAAATCAAGCTGCAACTTCACGACCTCCCCTCTCTGACACCTGTCAGATTCCCGCCACTGTCTGTTGGAGTTTTTGGCCGTTTTGTACTTTTCTGTTTGTCGCGTCGATTTCGCTGTGTTCACCAACACCGTTTGTATCTCTCGCTCCGTGAAGCTCGCTGTGGCAATGTGTGGATTGATTCTGAATGAAAAATGAAATAAAAGGTCTTAATTATCAGGTGGGCCAGTGGCGCAATGGATAACGCGTCTGACTACGGATCAGAAGATTGTAGGTTCGACTCCGACCTGGCTCGGTTTTATGCAATTTTCCCCCTGACACTGGGGAATGAATGAGTCAAATATTAGAATTAGATATTGTTTATGGTGAAGCAGCAAATAAAACAAACATTCCATTTTGAATGGTTTAGTTTCAGTTATGTAAAAAAAAAACTTTGACCACAACGTATTTCCAACAAGCCGCCTTTTCGGTTGATGTCAGACACACTAACATTGCAGCACGAGGTGTCGCCACCGCGCAGATGGCCTTCATGTGTTTACGGGCCTTTCAGACACTTCGTGTGACACAAGAGCTTTCCAATCCCCGCCACCTCCTGAACATCGAGGCGTCCGGCAGAAGCAGCATTCACCGCCAGGACCGATATCGCGCTACATTTGCCGGTCTGCAGGAAATCCGATGCTGAAAATACAAAGCAGGACGGACAGTATCTGGAAAACAGTTAAACTTTCAGTGTTCAGACTTTGGTGAGAACTATAAGCAGGAATTTGGGTCGATATTAACTAGGTGTGTAGTCGGAGTGCGCTGTTCTTTTATAAACTGTGGGAGCGTAGATATCAGTGCGATGTCTATATATGAATTGTGGGTGTGTATATATGAGTGAGATGTTTATATATTAATTGTGGGTGTGTCTATACGAGTGTGATGTTTATATATGAATTATGGATGTGTATATATGAGTGAGCGAGTTTTTATATGAAATGTGGGTGTGTATATATGAGTGCAATGTTTAAATATGAACTGAGGGTGTGTATATCTCAGTGTGATGTTCATATATGAACTGTGGGTGTGTATATATGAGTGTGATGTTCATATATGAACTGAGGATGTGCATATATGAGTGCGATGTTTATACATCAAGTGCGGAATGACCTGAAGGGACAATTCCACCCGGGGTTATATGTTGTTCCAACGAATGACACAAAGTTCAATTAACATTAGTCGGAAATCACTCAGTTGGGCGGGCGTTAGACTAAAGATCTGAAGATCTCGGGTTTCTGCAGTTTTAGTTATTTACCCGTAGCCCTTCATGTTTTTCCCTTCACGTACTTATCCAATTCCCCTTTGAAAGTCACGATTGAATCTGCCTCCAGCACTCACTCAGGCAGTGAATTCCAAATCTTAACCACTCGCGGCACAAAAGCGTTTTTCCTCATATCGCCTTTGATTCTTTTACAATCACCTTAAATCTTTGTCATCTGGTTCTTGACCTTTCTGCCAATGGGAGCAGCTACTCTGACTGGACCCTTCAAGATTTTATCCACCTTCCCCTTAAATGCATCTATGTGATTTGCCTCAACTACTCCTTGTGGTAGCACGCTCCACATTCCGACCACTCTTTGGGTAAAGAAGTTGATCCTGAATTCCCTATTGGATTTATTAGTGACTATCTCATACTTATGACCTCTAGTTTTGGACTCTCCCACAAGGCAAGTGAAACCATTTTCTCTATGTCGACCCTATCAAACCCATTCATTATCTTAAAGACTTCTATCAGGTCACCCCTCGGCCTTCTCTTTTCCAGAGAAAAAAATCGTAGCCTGTTCGTCCTTTCCTGATGAGTCTCTCCTCTCAGTTCTGGTATCACCCTTGTGAATCGTTTCCACCTTCCCCAATGTCCCTATATCCTTCTTATAATATGGAGACCCGAACTTTGCCCAGTGCTCCAAGTGTTGTCCAACCAAGGTTCACTACGAGTTTAATATAACTTATTTGCTTTTCAATTCTATCCCTCTAGAAATGAACCCCAGTGTTTAGTTTGTTTTCACGTGGCCTTATCAACCAATGTCGCGACTTTTAGTGATTTGTGTATCTATGTCCTTAGATCCCTTTGCTCCTCTATCCCATTTAGACTCTTATTATCCAAGCCGTATGTGGCCCACTTATTCTTCCGACCAAAATGCACCACCTCACACTAAGCTATATTTAAATTAATTTGCCATTTACACGCCCATGCTGTAAGGTTACGAATGATTGCCTGTATTTTTCGCATTTTTCCTTTGTATTAACTGGAACTCCCAATTAGGCGCCGTCCGTAAATTTTCAAAATGCACTTCCGATTCCCGTGTCCAAATCAATAATGTAAATTTTGAACAACAACGGCCCCAGTACCGATAAATTTTGAACAATAGAGATCCAAGCACCGATCAATTGTGAACAACAATGGTCCCAGCACCGATAACTTGTGAATAACGGTGATCCCAGCACCGACCAATTGTGAACAACAGTGATCCCAGCACCAATAAATTGTGAACAACAGTGGTCCCAACATTAATTAGTTGTGAACAACAGTGAACCCAGCACCGATCAATTGTGAACAACAGTATTCCCAGCACCGATAAATTGTGAACAACAGTGGTCCCAGGACTTTTGATCTTGAACTACAGTTGAAACTTCTGCAGGAAATGAAAAGAAGCGCCCAAATCGCTCCACGTAAATCTCAAGCACGTGGGGAAGAAGCTCAGTGCAAACAATCAGGAATTTAAAGGCACTTCAATGACCTGCACTTTCTTTGAATAAGTTTTGTTCGACATTGCATTCGAACCTGAAATCGCACTCGGCTTTCATATCACCGAAGCACACTGTCGCCGCTTTGTATCTGTCTGCCTCTAAGTGACGAGGTTGGACTAGGCACGGTCTGATCCAATTTTTGAAATCTCACCAAGCGCCAGGGAAATGAAACTTAGAGTCGAACTGTCCCTGTAAGTGATGAGGTGAGGGGAATGTCGCTCCAAACAGATCGGGATAGAGCGCAGTGCAGCCACACAGGAGCTCCAAATCCACCCTCTCGCCAGTCGGCAATTACAAATTTTAACCGAAATATCCATTGGCCCAGAGTCACCCACTGAAATCGAGTTTTTCTCGGACACATTTTTTTCTTAACATTGGTTTAAAAGTGAAAACTGCGGTCCACTTCACTGCACGTGCAAGAAGGAACATTGTGGACGCTGCCCGCGTGCAGCAAGATCTGGACAACATTCAGGCTTGGGCTGATAAATAGCAAGTAGCATTCGCGCCAGACGAGTGCCAGGCAATGACCATCTCCAACAAGAGAGAGTCTAACCACATACTGTTGACAATCAACAGCACTACCATCGCCGAATCTCCCACCATTAACAACCTGGGGGTTACCATGGACCACAAACTTAACTGGACCATCCATATAAATATTGTGCTATAAGAGCAGGCCAGAGGCTGAGTATTCTGCGGCGAGTGACTCACCTCATGCGTACCCAAAGCCTTTCTACCATCTACAAGGCACAAGTCAGGAGTGTGATGGAATACCCTTCACTTGCCTGGATGAGTGCAGCTACAACATCAGTCAACAAGCTTGGCACAATCCCGAACAAAGCATCCCACTTGATTGGCACCCCAGCCACCACCCTAAACATTCACTCCCTTCACCACCGGCGCACCGTGGCTGCAGTGTGTACCATCCACAGGATGCACTGCAGCAACCCGCCAAGGCTTCTTCGACAACATCACCCAAACCGACGACCTCTACCACCTAGAAGGACAAGGGCAGCAGGCGCTAGGTAACACGGCCACCTGCACGTTCCCCTCCAAGTCACAGACCATCCCGACTTGGAAATATATCGCCGTTCCTTCATCGTCGCTGGATCAAAATCCTGGAACTCCCTACCTAACAGCACTGTGGGAGAACATTCAGCACACGTGTTGCAGAGGTTCAAGAAGGCGGCTCAACTCCAACTTCTCAAGGGCCATTAGGGATGGGCAATAAATGCCGGCCTTGCCAGCAACGCCAACATCCCATGAAAATATACAAATTGTCGAAAGGTTACAGCATGGGAGGAGGCCATTCGGCTCTATCAAGAGCAATCCAGGTAATCCCACTCCATCGCCCTTTCCCAGTAGCGCAGCATTTTTTTCCTTTCATGTCCTTATCCAATTCCCTTTTGAAGGCCATGGTTGATTCTGCCTCCATCACATCCTCGGGCGATGCGTTACTGATCCTAACAACTCGCTGTGTAAAAAAGTTTTTCCTCATGTCACCTTTGGTTCTTTTGTCAATTACTTTAAATCTATGTCCTCTGGTTCTTGAATCTTCCGCCAATGAGAACAGTTTCTCTCTATCGACTCTGTCTCGGCCCTTCATGATTTTGAATACCTCGATCAAATCTCCTCGCAACCTTCTCTGTTCCAAGGAGAACAATCCCAGCTTCTCCAGTCTATCCACGTAACTAAAGTCCCTCATTCCTGGAATCATTCTAATAAATCTCTTCTGCACCCTCTCTAAGGCCTTCACATCTTTCCTAAAGTGCGGTGCCCAGAACTGGACTCAATACTCCAGTTGTGGCCGAACCAGTGTTTTATTGAAGTTGATCATGACTTCCATACTTCTGTACTCTATGCCTCTTTATATAAAGCCCAGGATCCCGTCTGCTTTTTTAATGATTTTCTCAACGTGCTCTGCCACCTTCAACGATTTGTGCACATAACCCCCCAGATCTCTCTGTTCCTGTACCCCTTTACAGTTGTGCCCTCTAGTTTATATTGCCTCTCCTCGTTCTTCCCAGCAAAATTTATCTCTTCGCATTTTTAGCGTTAAATTGCATCTGCCACTTGTCGGCCCATGCCACCAGCCTGTCTATAACCTCTTGAAGTCTATGACTATCCTCCTCACTGTTTATTTCCCTTCCAAGTTTTGTATCATGTCCAAATTTTGAAATTGTGCCCTGCACACCCAATTCCAAGTCATCACTTTATATCAAGAAAAGCAATGGTGCCAGCACTGACCGCTGGGAACACCACTGTGCACCTCCCTCCAGTCCAAAAAACATCACCATCACTCTCTGTTTCCTGTCCCTTAGCCAATTCTGCATCTGTTGCGACTGACCCCTTTATTCCATTTGCTGCAAACTTAATGATAAGCCTACCGCGGGGCACTTAATCAATCGCCTTTTGAAAGTCCATATACACCACATCAACTGCATTACCCTCAACGACCCTCTCTGTTGCCTCATCAAAAAAACTCTATCAGGTTAGCTAAACACGGCTTTCCCGAATCAATCCACACTCGTCCAAGTGACTGTTAATTCTATCCTGGATTACCGTTTCTAAAAGTTTCCGCACAACTGAGGTCAAACTGACTGGCCTATTGTTGTTGGGTTAATCCTTACAACCTTTTTTGAAGAACGGTGTAACATTGCAATTCTCCAGTTCTCAGGCACCACCCCCGTATCTATGGATGTTTGGAAGATTATGGCCAGAAGCTCCGTAACTTCCACCCTTACTTCCCTCAGCAAATTGGGTTGCATCCCACCAGGACCGGGTGATTATCTAATTTACGTGCAGCTGGAATTTCAAATACCTCTTCTTTATTATTTTTTAGCCCATCAGTAATTCAACTATATCTTCCTTTACTGAGACTCTGGCAGTATCTTCTTCCTTGGTAAACACATGCACAAAGTCCTTTTATTTTATTCGTTCATGGGATGTGGGCGTCGATGGCGAGGCCGCCATTTATTGCCCATCGCTAATTGCCCTCATTTAGGATCTCGGCCATCTCCTCTGCCTCCATGAGTAGATCTCCTTTATGGTCCCTAATCGGCCACACCCCTCCTCATACTATCCGTTTAACGTTTACATGTCTGTAGATGACTTTTGAATTCCCGTATATGTTGGACCGCAGTCTATTCTCATACTCTCTCTTTGTCCCTCGTATTTCCTTTTTCACTTCCCCTCTGAGCTTTCAATATTCTGCCTGGTGAATGAATGAATAAAAAAAAACATGTTCGGATTTCCTTCAGTCTGAAACAGGAAGTTACTGGTTGATTAATCGCGATTTGAACAAGCATTCGTCTTTTTTACAGAGCTAATGAGTTTTGCGTAATTGATAAAGTGAATCATTTTGTAAAAGTTAATTCCCTCAACGGGAACCGGAGCCGTCTCCCGCACTGAGAGCATTTGCAGAAGGCAGCTCTCTTCTGCGATTTTCCTATAACAGCTCCATCGGTAGAGTTTCCGTAGTGTCGTGGTTATCACGTTCAACTAACCCGCGAAAAGTCCCCGATACACAACCAAACGGAAATATTGTGGAAAAAGTAGTGCACTCAGAATCACTAAATATAAAAAAGGAAGAATTCACTCTGTGTTTAGATATGAATAAAATACAACGCCTCACAGAACCGGTAGAGTTTCCTTACTCTGCCCAGTTCAACAAGCACTCAAGCACTACACATATACCGACAGTATCTCTCCCTCACTCCCGTTTCCTGCCCTGACGGTACAGGAAGCCCCTCTCAAAGCTGCACATTGTGACTGATTTCAGTTGTTTTGTGAAAGATCATTAAATGATCCTGCAGCGCTGCCTCGGTTAATAACTACAGTCATAAACAACATTGCAGCCGCGGCAACAAACACATCAGTTTTTCGATGTTCGATGTTCCCGAGCTCCTGGATTGAGTGAGGCCACGACAGCAACAACATTCAGGCTGCCTGTCCGTCCTCGCTCTCTCCACTCACACGTTAGACCAAGAGAGATAGGAGCAGGTCTAGGCTATTCGGCCCCTCGAGCCTGCTCCGCCATTTAATGAGATCATGGCTGATCTGATTTTTACCACAACTCCACTTTCCCACCCTTTCCCCATATCCTTTAACTCCCTCACTGATCAAAAAATTTGTCTCACTCAGCCTTGAATGTATTCAATGACTCGGCCTCCACAGCATTTTGAGGTAAAAATTCCAAAGATTCACAACCCTCTTGGAGAAGAAATTCCTCATCATTTCCGTCTTAAACGGGCGACCCCTTATTCTGAGACTATGCCCCATAGTTTTAGATTCCTCCATGAGGGGTAACATCCTTTCAGCATCTACCCTATCGAGTCCCCTCAGAATCTTGTATGTTTCAATAAGATCTCCTCTCATTCTTCTAAGTTCCAATGAGTATAAACCCAACTGTTCAATCTTTCCTCACAAGACAACCCTTCCATACTCGGAATCAACCCAGTGAACCTTCTCTGAACTGCCTCCAATGCAAATATGTCCTTGTTGCTGGTGGAAATCAGAAAATTCCGCTTCAGACAAAGCATTACTGCCCATCCCTGGGAAACAAGATGCCACGGAAGCTTTGACAACACATCGCAGGCATCGTTTGACCCGCAGTTGTTGCTCCGATGCAAAGCAGAACTTTGTGAAGCCAGCTGTTTCAAAATTTATAGCCTGAACAGGGACTTGAACCCTGGACCCTCAGATCACTACCCACATTAAAAGTCTGATGCTCTACCGACTGAGCTACTCAGGCGCTATATTCAAAAAGCTTCTATTATACAGATCCATGGTAGGAGTCTAACTTATCCCTCGGCGACGTCGAACCATGGTGAAGATCCGATTTATAAAATTCTCAGTAACGTGTTGAACATGACGTAAGAAACATGGACTCCGAACTTGTGATTTATAATTCTTTTTTCTGCCAAATGTCTTGTTATTAGTGAGCACCAATTAAAAAAACACTTTACCCAGTGGCTCAAAAGATAAATTGTCCCACACGGGTGATGGAAAATGCCTCTCGACCTTTCACCGTATGAACATCTGTGAGCTGAACAATTTCTTCCGTTATACATTGACACCAGGCAGCAAATTTCCCTTCCAAATTTTCCTTACACGAAACTTCCAACCGATGAATAACCTCTTAACGAAAAGAAAAATTGTGTGTTTGGTTCTTTTGATTTAAAGATCTCGTACGGCCCCGTTGTCATATCAGCTGCCCCTCTCCCTCAAAAAACAAGTAAACTCGCACCTGCTATTGCAAGACGGTAGGCCAGAGAAACCCAACTGCCCAGATGGGAACACTAAGAAGTAGATGCGACATGGAACAGACCAGTTGTATCTTGAACTCCGGTCAAAATGTTTGAAGTGAAAAGTTCGACTTTTATCGGTGAGGTTCGCACTCACAACCTGAGCATTTCTGGAGCACCAAAAACGTTTCGCGAACTGTTCGATTGCGCGACAAGAGCACAAAAGCGTTTAACTTTCGGTCTCTCGATTATCGTTTCGTGACAAACGGAAGCCTCCAATCAAGATGCGCTTCGTTCAATATCCGCAGTAAACTTTAAAAGCCGTGGAATCTGAAACAAAACCCCAGAAGATAAGAACTTTTAATTATATTATTATTATTAACTTAAGGACAATTTTTGATGGTACTTTAAGAAGGATTTGGAGAAAATGTGAGATGAAACTAACAAACTCTCTCTGGGCTGTCGTTGACTGAAGAGATGAGCGTTATTTGACTTGAAAACTGAGGTTCGGAACTTTCTGATGGAGAAGTGTGACAGAAGATTGTGGTAAGCGGCAGTTGCCGGGGAGATCGAGAGGAGGGGCAGAAAAGTCAAAGTCACAGCTGTGACAGCTCAAGTGCTCCGCTTATCTGTAATATTTAAAAAGTAATGTACAGTACGGGGCAAACCGATTTGGTATCAGTTATCAAAAATATTAAAAGACATAGGTTCAAAGACGGATTTGTGAAGAGGGAACGGATTTAACCGCCAGACCGAAATCATTCCACATGAATCTGAAGCGTCTTGGGGAAAACGGCAGTGCGAACTGTGATGTTCGTGTCATGATTTGAAAGACCCTCCAATTACCGACAGTATCTTTGAACCGGTTGTGCAGCAAAACCGCGATTGAAGCCGCTTTGTATTTGTCAAACGTGCAGGTGATGATATTGGGGTTGATAAGGGTCGAGTTCAATGACATGAAATCTAACCACATGACCCGAAAATCGACTGTAAAACCGAGTTTTTCCTTTAAGTCGTGAATTGAAGTGAAAGGCGCATCAAACAGATCAGGGAAATGAAGAGCAGAATACGTGGATGGAACTTGCACGAGTGAAAATCCCTCTTTGTCGGAAGACTCAGTCCCCAGTGGTGGAGAGGATTGATATTTCGAGCTTTTATTCACCAGCCTCAATTTCAGCAATTTCCCGTTTGCTGACAATGACATGAGTCGAAATGAGCAGGTCCAACGAGCCGGTCTGTAACACAGGCCAATGACTCAGTTCAACTCGTTAACCAGTCACTGGGTTCCGTTATAGTCGTTCCAGTCAGTAACACACAAAGATGAATCTGAAACAGAAAGAGATAATTTTTAACACTTTATATCAACCACCGGCGTTTCCCTCTTTCCGGCTTTTAGAACAATCTGTTTCACAGTTTGTCAAACCCGAAACAGCCTCTGGGATTTGCTGATTGAGAATTTCAGTAGAAATTGGGACCGTCACTAAGTATTGGAACAAACATTCACGCTGAGGTTTCGGGGATGTTACTGGTTTATTTATATCAGTGAGTGACCGATTTTAAACTAGGTGAGGGTCTAAACCTAAGATACGAGTCTGGGATAGACAAGAGATTCTTCAATGTATCAAGTTAAATTACACTGATTCTACCAACACTGTACATCACATCCCTTAAACATTGTTACCTGTTACTGTATAAAACTGGTGAGGGTGGAAATGGAAAATAACTGAAGAAACCTTCATTGTATCAAACTTAATTCTGATTATTATTATTATACAAACATTGCACAGCTTATTCCTTAAAAAAGACCCAATAAAAAAACAGTCGCCAGTCCCCGAGCCGCTGTGCTTGTGGTATGATTTGCACCCGCTTCTGACTGACTTGAGATCAGACGCACTCCCGTCAAAAGTAAACAGATGGAGCCGGATTCATAACAGAAAAATGAGGACCGATCTCCGCGGTTCTCCAAGAGTGCGAGAGGCGGAATAACAGCAGCACACAGAGTGATCTCTCTAAACCAGCCGCTGCCGCCGGAGAGAAGCGAGTCCTGTTCCGAGCCGTGTCTGCTGGGCGCCTGCCGACCCTCTCTTCACTGAAGGGGACCGATTCAGCACCAACTCACACACCATTGGATCATTTAATCACCTTCAACACCTGAATTACATCACCACTTAATCTTCAATACACAAAGAAATTCAAGCCTTGTCCACGCAACCTGTCCTCACAGTGTAACCATTTTAGCCCCGGTAGCATTCTGGTCTTTCTGCGCTGCACCTCCTGCAAGGCCAATATATCCTTCCTGAGGTATGGTGCTCAGAACTAAAAGCCGTACTCTAAATTTGGTCTCAACAGAGTTTATATAATTGTAAAATAACTTCCACCCGTTTGAATTTCTGCTCCCTTGAGATAAAGGCCGACATTCCATTAGCCCTTTTAATTATTTTTGCACCTGTCTGCCAACTCTTCTTGATTTCCCAAAATATCTCTGCTCACCAACAGTTCCTAGCTTCTCACCATTTCGGAAATACTCTGATTTATCTTGCTTAGGGACAAAGTGGATGGCCTCACATTTCCCCATATTGAAACTTTGAACAGTCTGGGGCTCTTTTTTATAGAAAATAGAAGGCTGAGGGTGACCTGATATAGGACTTTAAGATTATGCAAGGGTTTGATAGGACAGATGGAGATTAGGCGTTTCTCCTTTTGGGATTGGGGACGTCAAAACTTAGGGCCATGAATATAATAGTCATCAATATATCAAATATCGCATTCAAGAGAAACATATTTATCCGGAGAGTCGTTCGAATGTGCAACTCGCTACCACAGGGAGTAGTTAAGACAAATAGCATGGATACATTTACGGGGAAGCTCGATAAGCACATGGAGGAGAAAGGAATATTCCGGTTTGCTCATCGGGTTAGATGAAGAGAGGTTGGAGGAGGCTCGTCTGCAGCATTAACACCAGCATAGTTTGGTTGGGCCGAATTGCCTGTTTCTGTGATGTACATTCTATGTAATTCTATGTAAGCTCCATCTGCCACACTTTTATCAACTCACCTAATCTGTTAATTTCCCTTTACAACTTTATGCTCCCATCGACACTACTCACTGAGTCACCTAACTTGGTGTCGTCGACAAACGTGGATATACCGCTCTCTATTCCTTTATCTCCCTCATTTATACAAAAAATAAAAAGATGATTCGCCGGTACAGATCCCTGGGGGACACCATTAATCAAATCCTGTCAATTTGTGTACATACCCATTAACCCGACTCTCTGTCTCCTACCTCCGAACTAACTTGCTCCCCATGGCAATGGGTTGCTTTGAATTCCACATGTTCTCATTTCTGTTAACAGTCTCTGATGCTAAACCTTATCGAATGGCTCTGGAAGTCAATATGCATATAACACCCATAGACACTCCATTATTTACTACGTTAGTTACATCTTCAAAAAGTTCAACTAGTTTCGTTAGACTTGACTTACACTTTACAAATCCATGCTGGCTCTCTCTGATCAATTCATGTTTATCCAAGTGCTCAGTTATTCTTTCCCTAATGACAGATAGTGGTAACTCCCCCACAAGAGACGTCAGACTAATAGGTCTATAATTTCCTGCGTTATCTCTCCTACCCTTCGTATATAATGGAATGACATTTGAAATTTTTCAATCCGTGGAACAATTCCTGAATCAAGAGAGTTTTGAAAGATCATGACGAAAGCATGTACAATGTCCTCACCGATTCCTTTTAATCCCCTAGGGTGGTGAACATTATGTCCTGGAGATTTGTTTATCTTTAGTCTAATTATTTTCTCCATTACCATTATTTTACTTACACTGAATCTCCTTGATTTATTTTCAGTTTTCCTCTGTCTGTGGTATATTGTCCTCATGCCTTTCTGTGAGTATCAGCAAGTCTGCCATTTCCTGATTTTCAATTACAATATAACCTCCATCTGTCTTTAAGGCGCCCACATTACTCTTAGTCACCCTTCTGTCTCTTAATATACGTGTAAAAACCTTGAAAGTTGTCCTTAATTTCAATCACAAGTTTTTCTCGTTTTCCCTCTTTGCACCTTTTGCGATTTTTTTTAGTTTCAGCACCACAATAAACAACACTTCGCTGTGAAATTTGCTTAATTAGTTCTTCAGTGTCAGAGCGAGAATTGTCCATCACTAATTTTTATTTAAAGTAACAAACAAACACAAGCACACATATTCATTCGTGTATCAAAGCACTGATGGACACAGAAAGGCAAACACAGCTTGAAATGCAGGCAGTATCGGGATTCACAGGTGAACTGGCAAGCGAAATCGACAAAGAGAAAACAGTCTGAACCCACAACAGAATGTGACGTGTAGCTGATAGATATTAATGAAGAGGTGGGAAACAACCCCGTGAATTGGCACCGTGGCTTAGTTGGTTAAAGCGCTTGTCTAGTAAACAGGAGATCCTGGGTTCAACTCCCAGCGGTGCCTTTTTTTGTAATTCATGGTGTTTCGTGAATTTGAGAAGCATGCAGTGCTGTGTTTTGTTCAGGAGCAAACACGGAACTGATCAGCAAGTCTCTTCAGAAAAGCCGTTTCATCGTACGGACAGCCTCTCAGAGAATGTGTTCGTGACACGTTCTTGTTTCTGCGCTCCTTCAGGTCGTGGTACAATTATTGATTCGATGGTTCATACCCCGGAGAAACCCTAATTTAGCCCGAGATTTTGGATCTTGAGCTGCGGTTCAAACTTTTGCAAAGAGGGAAAAGGAGTCCCCAAATCACTCCACCTGAATCTCAAACGCTTTCGGAAGAAGTTCAGTTCAAACAATCAGGACTTTAAAGGCACCTCAATGACCTGCACTTTCATTGAACGAGCTTTGCTTACAATTGCATTCGACCCTGAAACCGCTCTGGGCTTTCATCTCACTGAAGCAGAGTGTGGCCACTTTGTATCTGTGAGCATGTCGGTGACGAGGTTAGCTTTGAAATTGGTCGCTTTCAATTTTTAAGATCTCTCCAAGCTCTGGGAAAAGAAACCGAGAATCGAATTGTCCCTGTAAATGATGAAGTGAAGGGATTGGTGCTCCAAGCGGATCTGGAAATTGCGCAGTGCAGTCGCTCAGGAGTTCGAAATCCACCAGCCAGCCACTCGGTGATCATATTAACTGAGCTTTACTCTGGCCCAGTGTCACCGCGCTGAAATCGAGTATTTCTCCGGCACGTTTCTCTTAACTTCATAGTTGCTGGTTTAAGAGTGAAGAGCGGCTCGTTGGATTTTCACTCCTGCAAGCTTCAACTATTGATTTTGCAAAAGTGAACTGACATTGACAGCTGTTATATCGGCTGTTGCCGCCTTAAGGTTTAGCTCAGTGAATTACGCATTTAGCAGAGGGCTTTTCCGTCTGTTTCAGTGGTGCAAAAGTTTGATGTTCGAGTCCTTTTTTTTATTTTTCCTCAGGATTCATCGCCTCACAATTCCAGGGTTTCAATGTGTGTTTTGTCTGCAAGAAAATGTACCGTGATCATTGCCAGCTGAGCAGGGCTGATAGTCCGCCATTTACCCTGCGGTCGGAAATCAGGCACATGAATCATATAAAGGAATGGAACATTGGCTTCACGGAAATCACAATTCATCTTGAGAGACAAGCCCCCGAAAGGCCCGAAGGGAGGCCGCACTAGCTGCAGGAGAGAAGGTTCGTTGTGACATCGAGATTTCTGTGATGAGCGAGACCAGACTCTTTCTATGTTCAGAGAAGAAATGTCACACCCTTTATTTTGGAAAAGCAAAACGGTGGGGATTTTTGTCATAGTCCGATGCCTCTCCTGTTGTATCAGATGTTCCTCGTTGCGTTACTTTCATCTTGATTGTAGAACCAGTTCGGGCGTTCCTGTGATAAACGGCGACAATTGCCTGTTAATTTGATATTTAACAACGGCTGCACTGAGCTTATAATCGCACTCTTAAGATTCAGTCTATAAAATGAAGAAATGTCATCGCATGCAAAGCACAACAATCTTATTAAAGTTTTGACTGTCTCTCGGTAATCAAGTCAGCATCTCCTTCAGTCTGAAATAGAAAGTTATCGTTTGATTAATGGTGATTAAAACAGTCATTCAACTACGAACAGGGTTTAATTCGCTTCAAGTGGTTAATTTAATAAGTTCATAACTCTTGTTGAAGTTAATTCCCTGATTGGGAATGGAACCACGCGGCGGTGGGAGCACTGAATTTTAACCATCAGTCCACCGGGGAGCTCCCAGGATTGCGCACGAGATAAAGTGGAACTGATGAAATTTATTTTACTTGCACACTTCCGTGATTCATTCAGCTCTGTGTTTATTCTCAGGCCTCTTATCTCTCCCTTCTTTTCAGCTTCTGATTGCGGATATTCCTGTCGTTAAATATGAATAATATAGAATATCTCACAGCCCCGGTATATTTGCTCCTTTACTGGACAGTTCTGTACAAAATCAAACTGTACGCAGGTACCGACAGTGTCTCTCCCTCACCCCCGACAGGAGCAGCAGGAAATGCCACTTTAAACTGCCAGTTGCTTCAAATGATGCACGATGGACCTGCGTTGCCTTGCAGTTTTTCCATTGATTCGGTGCGTGAATTTTGGAAATGGAAACATGTCCATCAGCAGCTTGTGGTAGTATTTTACCTCACTTTCCATTTCATGTACATGCCTACTTGCACTTGCTGCTGTCATTGCCTGAACATCACCTTCTGTCCAGATAGTAGTTCGAACAGAAAATGCCATTTTGTGCGAGCAGCTTATCTGGCACAAAAATGACCTGAATTACAAAGGGGCAAGTGGGAAAGGCCGCGTTGCTCTGCTTGTTCGCAGCAAAGAATTTTCATGCGTTTCCTTGCGGTCCAGTGTTTAGGATTCGGCGCTTTCATCACCAAGGCAACGGTTCGATTGGTGTCGGTCTCAACATCCGCATATTATACACTCTACCATAAGTGTACTGTACTCAAATTGCTGATTTTTTCACTGTGAGGGCGAAGAGACATAAATGTGTGGACATTAGTAACGAATTCATCCGCTGGGTTGCACCTTTGTTTCTCCCCTCGTCTCAGTCTTTCCATCTTTACCCTTCACTGCTGGTGTTCCAGGTTCAATCATCCGTTGCCGTTCAAGGAAGCCTGCCATGTCATGAGGGGAAAACACAAAAAGTCAAGAGACAGAGACAAGGTGAGATCAAAGTATAGGAAGAAATCGTATAAATGTCAAGTTCTGCGAACGGGCAGAATTTAAGATGGAGCTTGGGAGAGATTCCTTCACGTGTCTTGCAATTTTGCAAGAGACCATTGGGCTCCCAATTAAAAGCATGTGCCGTCATGAAGCATCTTTCTGAGGGAGGGAATGCGGTTCGTCAACTCAAGTTCATCGTTGTTTGAGCAACAAACATAACTTTAAAAACTAGCGCTGCGAGCAGGATTCGAACCTGCGCAGAAAAACCCCATTGGATTTCGAGTTCAACGCCTTAACCACTCGGCCATCGCAGCCACAAACATATGTAGTGCACGGCTGTAATGCGTGGGTTTATCACAAGCGATCTGTGATACTGTGTTCTCTCCGACAGGTTTCCAACTCGATCGTTGGAGCTTGTTAACGCGCGGGCATTGCTGTTTTTGTGATGGAATCCTCCTCTGTCACGTGGTGAGGCCGGGCTTCGATTCCCGCTCAATTCAGGATTATTTTCATTCTCCATTCATAAAATCGCGTGAATTGGGATCTATTCGCACTCAGCTTCAATCTGCTCACCATTCTGCAATATCTTCCTTTCTCAACGTGTGTTGCGTCGAAGCTGGGTAGGAAAATCACATTGCGAGTCCAACGCCTTAATCTTTGGGTCATCGCAGCTTCAAACGACGAAGCCTGCACGGCTTCAGATCAGAATGCGGAAGGTTATCGCAGGAGATCTATGAGAATGTATGTTCTTGCAGAGAGGTTCCCAGCTGGACACATGCAGCCGACTCCTGTGCGGGCATTGCTGTTTCAGGGGCAAAATTCTCGCCTGCCATGCGGAATGTTGGCGTATCTTTACCGACCAATGGAGGAGCATTTTCATTCTCCATTCATGTGGTCACGTGAATTGGGATACATTTACATTCAGCTTCAATCTTAACACCATCTTGAGACATTTTCCTTTCTCCATGTGTGTTGTCGTCGACAGAACCTCTGCATTCTGTCCTCCTCCATGCACTGGAATTAAGTCAATCCTGCCGACTACACCGCTAACAAGACGTGAGAAGCCAATTAGTGATTTTGCACTAAAAATGGTAACACGGCAGGGCTCGTCCGGGTTCTCTCATATGTCAATCAGCAAATACTCAAAGCGAGAATCATCCCAAGATCAATGACCCACTGATAACAGAGGGGTGCAACCAACCCAGAATTCGGTGCCACCCACAGCCGACCGGTCCATCTGATCAGGTTTTCTATTCCGATGTACAGCAATGTCTAGTTGTATTCTATTTCATATCAACAATATTAGCCTCTCTTTACCACATTCGTTTTGAATGTGCGACTTGTATTATCAAGTGAGACTTTACAGAATTAATTGCTCTAAAGCTACATTGTTGTCTCCCTCGGCATCCGCAGGTTATCCACTCTCCCACAAGTATAACAGTATACACTTCAAAAATACTTCATTGTCTGTAAAGCGTCTTGAGGTCGTGAAAAGCGCTTTATAAATACAAGACTGTCTTTCCTTTTATACTGGGCTAAAATTACTGTGAGGACAAAGAGTCATGAATGCGTAGACATTAGCTACGAATTCCTCTTCCGGGTTGGCCGTTTACTTTTCCTACCGTCTCAGTCTTTCTATCTTTACCCTTCTCTGCTGCTGTCGCTGGTTCGATCAGCCTTAACCGTTCAAGGAAGCCTGAGGAGTCCATCAGGGGAAAACATAGAGAGAGACAGAGACAGAGAGATAAAAGTATGGAAAAAATAACCTAAATATCAAGTGAGCAGAATTTAAGATGGAGCTTGGGAGAGATAAAATCATAGAATCATAGAATCGCTTTAGCACAGAAGGAGGTCATTTGGCCCATGGAGCCTGTGCCGTCTCTTTGTCAGAACAATCCAGTTCGTCCCATTCCCCCGTTCTTTCCGCGTAGACCCGCAAATATTTTCCCTTCAAATATTTTTGAAAGCCACGATGGAATCTGCTTCAACCCCCCTTTCTGGCAGCGCATTCCAGTTTATAACTACTCGCTCAGTAAAAAAAGGTTTTCCTCATATCGCCTTTGGTTCTTCTGTCAACCACCATAAATCTGTGTCCTCTGGTTCTGGACCTTTCTGCCAATCGGAACAGTTTCTCTTTATTTACTTTATCTAAACACGTCATGATTTTGAACACTTCGATCAAATCTCCCCTCAACCTTCTCTGCTCTAAGGAGAACAATCCCAGCTTCTCCAGTCTATCCATACTCCAGTTGTGGATTATTGTGAAGTTTCCTTCACGCATCTTGAAATTTTGCAAGAGACCATTGGGCTCCCAATTAAAAGGCTCTGCCGCGGTGGAGGATCTCTCTGAGAGAAGGAAATGCGGCCCATTATCTCCAGTTCATATTTATTTGAGCATTGAACAAAACTTATATAAAATAGCACCGGTAGCACGATTCCAAATTTGTCTAACGACCTACTACACGGCAACGGCAGTTGCAAGCGTTTCCACTGCAGGGATGGAAATCAGAATGTGCAGGGTAAGCAGAGGAGATTTGTGAGACTAAATGTTCTTTCAGACAGGTTTCCAACTGGACACATGCAGCCCGCTAATGTGTGGACGTAGCTGTTTTACTGGTAGAATTCTCACCTGCCACCCGAGGAAACGGAAATTGATTCCCGGCCAATTAAAGGAGCATTTTCATTCTGCACCTATGAGATCGCCTGAATTGTGATAAATTCACCTTCCGCTTCAATCTATACACCACCGAGAGACATTTCAGCGCTGCAGAAAACAGGATTGACTTAATTCTAGAGCATGTTTGACATTTAGGTGCCAGAACGCAGAGGGTTTGTCGACGCAACACACATGGAGCTGTGCTCCAGTGTTTTATAAAGGTTCAACATAACTTTCTTGATTTTGTTCTCTATGCCGCTATTTACAAAGCCCAGGGACCCGTTTGTTTTTTTAACCACTTTCTCAACCTGTCCTGCAACCTTCAACGATTTGTGCACACATCCCCCCTGTTCCTGCACCCCCTTTCGAATTGTGCCATTCTTCCTGTCAAGACCTATCACTTTGCACTTCTCTGCGTTTAATTTCATCTGTCCGCCCATTCCACCAGCCTCTTGAAGTCTATTACTATCCTCCTCACTGTTTACTGCATTTACAAGGTTTGTGTCATGTGCAAATTTTGAAATTGTGCCTGCACACCCAAGTCCAAGTTATTAATATAGATGAAAAAAGCAGTGATCCGAGTGCCGAGCACTGGGGAACACCACTGTATACCTTCTTCCAGTCCGAAAACCAAAAGATCACCACTGCTCTGTTCCCTGTCACGAAGCCAATTTCATATCCATGCTTTTATTCCATGGGCTTCAATTTTGCTGACAAGCCTCTTCTTTGGCATTTTATCAAACGACTTTTGAAAGTCCACATACACATCAACCTTCACACGGTCCGGGAGGTTAGACGGTCAGTCTGGGATGGAGGCCTGCAGCCCGCAAACAAAAAGCCCGAGAATAAGGCAGAGGCGCAATCAGACGGATAAACAGACAGATAGACAGACAGACAGACATCTGACAACACGTCAAAACGAAGCGTGATAGAATCATGTTGGGGTGATATCATTCTCACAGTAGCTCAGGGTCCTGCCCTCAGGTTTTATAGCGTGGCAGAGTTTGGGGGGATGGGCTGTTCATTGTTAGTAAAATAATATTTATCAGAATTTAATTCTTTACAGTAACGTGCTCTTTATCTGTTAATTTTGATTTACACCATGGTTAGTTTTATACAGAAAGAAGTAACAATGTTTACCGGATGTGGTTTATTCAATGTTTGTGCAATAACCCTATCACCCTGTGCAAAAAATAAAACACAGACCACCCAAAACACGTGGCTAAGCCCATGACCATGGCACTCCTTCCATGGCCGGTTAGCTCAGTTGGTTAAAGCGTGATGTTAATAACACCATGGTCGCGGGCTTGATCCTTGTATGGGCCGTGAGATTTCTCTTATGTTGTTTTGGTAACTTTTCAAAGTTTGGTAGACTTTACAAACGAGCAAATCCAAACAAAAAGTCATAAGGAGTATTTTTTGAACAACATCCATTACAATGTTTGACATGTCTTTGCCCTTGGGGCGGAGAAAGACACCTTCTTATTTTTCTTTTCACCTTCTTTCCCCACTCACCTTTCTGTGTCTCCATCCCTTTCTATCTGTCTCTTTTCTCTCTTTTTCTATCTCTCTATTTCTTTCCATTTCCAGAATCATTTCTCCGGTTATGTTCACTGACACACATTACAATCTGTATCACTCAGTATCCGGGTATGTTCACTGACACACATTACAATCTGTGTCACTCAGTATCCGGGTATGTTCACTGACACACATTACAATCTGTATCACTCAGTATCCGGGTATGTTCACTGACACACATTACAATCTGTGTCACTCAGTATCCGGGTATGTTTACTGACACACATTACAATCTGTGTCACTGAGTATCCGGGTATGTTCACTGACACACATTACAATCTGTATCACTCAGTATCCGGGTATGTTCACTGACACACATTACAATCTGTGTCACTCAGTATCCGGGTATGTTTACTGACACACATTACAATCTGTGTCACTCAGTATCCGGGTCTGTTCACTGACACACATTACAATCTGTGTCACTGAGTATCCGGGTATGTTCACTGACACACATTACAATCTGTGTCACTCAGTATCCGGGTATGTTCACTGACACACATTACAATCTGTGTCACTCAGTATCCGGGTATGTTTACTGACACACATTACAATCTGTGTCACTCAGTATCCGGGTATGTTCACTGAAACACATTACAATCTGTGTCACTGAGTATCCGGGTATGTTTACTGACACACATTACAATCTGTGTCACTCAGTATCCGGGTATGTTTACTGACACACATTACAATCTGTGTCACTCAGTATCCGGGTATGTTTACTGACACACATTACAACATGTGTCACTGAGTATCCGGGTATGTTTACTGACACACATAACAATCTGTGTCACTCAGTATCCGGGTATGTTTACTGACACACATTACAATCTGTGTCACTCAGTATCCGGGTATGTTTACTGACACACATTACAATCTGTGTCACTCAGTATCCGGGTATGTTTACTGACACACATTACAATCTGTGTCACTCAGTATCCGGGTATGTTTACTGACACACATTACAATCTGTGTCACTCAGTATCCGGGTATGTTCACTGACACACATTACAATCTGTGTCACTCAGTATCCGGGTATGTTTACTGACACACATTACAATCTGTGTCACTCAGTATCCGGGTATGTTTACTGACACACATTACAACATGTGTCACTGAGTATCCGGGTATGTTTACTGACACACATAACAATCTGTGTCACTCAGTATCCGGGTATGTTTACTGACACACATTACAATCTGTGTCACTCAGTATCCGGGTATGTTTACTGACACACATTACAATCTGTGTCACTCAGTATCCGGGTATGTTTACTGACACACATTACAATCTGTGTCACTCAGTATCCGGGTATGTTTACTGACACACATAACAATCTGTGTCACTCAGTATCCGGGTATGTTCACTGACACACATTACAATCTGTGTCACTCAGTATCCGGGTATGTTTACTGACACACATTACAATCTGTGTCACTCAGTCCACACCGTTCACCTGACGAAGGAGGAAGCCTCCGAAAGCTTGTGGAATTTAAAATAAATTTGTTGGACTATAACTTGGTGTTGTAAAATTGTTTACAATACTCAGTATCCGGGTATGTCTACTGACACACATTACAATCTGTATCACTGAGTATCTAACAATGTGAGGCATCGAGTTTTATTCCCGCTGTGTTATCTCTCTGTCGATTTGCTGATAGACGTTTAACTCGGGGCCTGTTCCCTTTCATGGTCACAAGGAGTAACAAACAGACAGAGCGTGTCTGACCGCTCCGAGATGTGGAAAAGGCATCAGTTTTGGAATCAAATGCTTCAAATCAAATGTTCGCCTGGCACCGAAAGGCAAAAAACAGAGAATAATGCAGAAGGAAATAGAGAAAAAAAGCTAAATAAAGATGCTATCAGTATTTCTCATCCTTGATGCCTCTCTACTACTTCCCCAAGCCTCCAGTGCCGGTTAAAGTTTCAGTGTAAATAAATGCGAGTTTAAACCAGAAGGACGAAAGCAAAACAACCAAATATTGCGGAAATTCGGAATTGAAACGGGGACTTTTAGATTTTCGCATTCCCAATTTCGGCTCCATCGCAAGTGGGAGTTTTTGGCATCGCCTTGGAAGAAAATATAAACCGGGCGGAATTGCCTCTCCCGCTCATTCCTCACTTCGGGGGAATGGGACCCGACCAGATCTAGGAGCTCAGGTTATGTTCATGTTCTGCTGAGGATATCTTAATATTATCTTGTGTTTGGCCACTTTTAACCAGGTTTGTGGACACGTTCTTTCATCATCCCGTCTCCCACATCGCGCCTCTCTCAATCATTCTTTCCTCCATTCAATCCATCAGGGAGCGGGAATCAGAGCTCACCCTCAAACCCCCTACACACAAACCCCCGGTCAATAATTTACACTCTTTATAAACACAAAATACTCATACACCAGGGGAGACTTCACAGTTTTGGACACGGAACGAAATACACTGAAGTGTTTATAAACACAGAAAGTGGACACACCAGGGGAGAACTCACAATATTGGACGTGGAGTGAAAAATACTGAAGTGTTTATGAAAAGTTGAAGAAACATTATGTGTGTCAAGTTTCTCTTGTTTTCTCTGCACTGATGGGCTGTGAAGGGAGAGACGGGCCCGAAGACCCTCTGATGGGCTGTGAAGGGAGAGACGGTCCCGAAGACCCTCTGATGGGCTGTGAAGGGAGAGAAGGGCCCGAAGACCCTCTGATGGGCTGTGAAGGGAGAGACGGGCCCGAAGACCCTCTGATGGGCTGTGAAGGGAGAGACGGGCCCGAAGCCCCTCTGATCCGCACTGACCCCGAGCTGCAGGTGAATTGAAATAAAGTTCAATCTGTAGCAGCGAGCGGTTGGAGAGAGATCAAGGTCCAGAATCAAGGAGGACATTTTTGATACTGCCCTTGAATCTAATTTATATCAAATACTCCTTGAACTCTCTGCCTTTGGAATTTCGAACTGGGGATCGCCTGTGAAATCAGCCTAAAAATTAAAACACAAACCACCCAAAGTGGGGCTCGAACCCACGAGCCTGAGAACAGCTGACTCCGCACAGGCCTGGGACTGAGCCTGGGCGTTTCCTGCTTTCTGATGCTTGATACCACTCCGGGTGAGATCAGGTCACGCACCCCAGACCAGAAACTGTGCTTTTCCTGTTCCGTGTGGAGCAGGTGAACGTCCTCTCCCCAGTGTGACTGCGTCGATGAGTTTCGAGCTCAGAGAGTAATTGAGTCCCTTCCCACAGTCCCCACATTTCCACGGTTTCTCCGTGGTGCGGGTGTCCTTGTGTCTCTCCAGTTGAAGCCTCGTCCACACACAGAAGAACGTGTACGGTTTCTCCCGCTGTGAATGGTGCAATGTTTTTTCAGGCTGTGTAACTGGTTAAAGCTCTTTCCACAGTCAGTGCACTGGAACACTCTCACTCGGGGGTGTGTGTGTCTCGGTGCTTTTCCACTCACACCGATGTTTGCAAATCCTCACCTTCTCGTACCCTGGAAAAGGAGTTTACAAAAGTCATCACTGTAAATACAGGATAGAAATTCAGAACAGACAATTCTAGTCTCTGTGGAACATTCTTTCCTCTCTTGTTCCTCCAAAGCTGTAAATCCCCGTCCCACACACTCTCCCTCCTCCCTGTGCTGAAATCCAAACCCATCCCACCATCTCCAATATTTCTTCCCTCCACTCCCAGTTTTCTCCCTCCCTCTCCTCTGATTGGGTTCAGTTCTAAACCCGCTGTGGGCAGAGTGAGAATAAAGTAAATGAGGCACTGGGACCCTGAAGCCCCGCCCACTCATTGTTCGTGGTCACTGGGACCCTGAAACCCCGCCCACTCTTTGTTCCTGGTCACTGGGACCCTGAAGCCCCGCCCACTCTTTGTTCAATGTCCCTGGGACACTGAAGCCCCGCCCACTCTTTGTTCAATGTCACTGGGACACTGAAGCCCCGCCCACTCTTTGTTCCCGATCACTGGGACCCTGAAGCCCCGCCCACTCTTTGTTCAATGTCACTGGGACCCTGAAGCCCCGCCCACTCTTTGTTCAATGTCACTGGGACACTGAAGCCCCGCCCACTCTATGTTTAATGTCACTGGGACCCTGAAGCCCCGCCCACTCTTTGTTCAATGTCACTGGGACACTGAAGCCCCGCCCACTCTTTGTTCAATGTCACTGGGACCCTGAAGCCCCGCCCACTCTTTGTTCGCGGTCACTGGGACCCTGAAGCCCCGCCCACTCTTTGTTGCCTGTCACTGGGACACTGAAGCCCCGCCCACTCTTTGTTCCCGGTCACTGGGACCCTGAAGCCCCGCCCACTCTTTGTTCCCGGTCACTGGGACCCTGAAGCCCCGCCCACTCTTTGTTCACGGTCACTGGGATCCTGAAGCCCCGCCCACTTTTTGTTCCTTGTCACTGGGACCCTGAAGCCCCGCCCACTCTTTGTTGCCTGTCACTGGGGCCCTGAAGCCCCGCCCACTCTTTTTTCCTGGTAACTGGGACCGTGAAGCCCCGCCCACTCTTTGATCACGGTCACTGGGACCGTGAAGCCCCGCCCACTCTTTGTTCACGGTCACTGGGATCCTGAAGTCCCGCCCACTCTTTGTTCCCGGTCACTGGGACACTGAAGCCCCGCCCACTCTTTGTTCCCGGTCACTGGGATCCTGAAGCCCCGACCACTTTGTGTTCCTTGTCACTGGGACCCTGAAGCCCCGCCCACTCTTTCCTCCTGGTCACTGGGACCCTGAAGCCCCGCCCACTCTTTGTTCCCGGTCACTGAGACCCTGAAGCCCCGCCCACTCTTTGTTCCTGGTCATTGGGATCCTGAAGCCCCGCCCACTTTTTGTTCCTTGTCACTGGGACCCTGAAGCCCCGCCCACTCTTTGTTGCCTGTCACTGGGGCCCTGAAGCCCCGCCCACTCTTTTTTCCTGGTCACTGGGACCGTGAAGCCCCGCCCACTCTTTGATCACGGTCACTGGGATCCTGAAGCCCCGCCCACTCTTTGTTCCCGGTCACTGGGACACTGAAGCCCCGCCCACTCTTTGTTCCCGGTCACTGGGATCCTGAAGCCCCGCCCACTTTTTGTTCCTTGTCACTGGGACCCTGAAGCCCCGCCCACTCTTTCTTCCTGGTCACTGGGACCCTGAAGCCCCGCCCACTCTTTGTTCCCGGTCACTGAGACCCTGAAGCCCCGCCCACTCTTTGTTCACGGTCACTGGGACCCTGAAGCCCCGCCCACTCTTTGTTCCCGGTCACTGAGACCCTGAAGCCCCGCCCAGTCTTTTTTCCCGGTCACTGAGACCCTGAAGCCCCGCCCACTCTTTGTTACCGGTCACTGGGACCCTGAAGCCCCGCCCACTCATTGTTCCCGGTCACTGGGACCCTGAAGCCCCGCCCACTCTTTGTTACCGGTCACTGGGACCCTGAAGCCCCGCCCACTCTTTGTTCCGTACCAAGATGGCCGCGCATGCGCCATAATTCCACCATGACTTCCTCTCCCAAGATGGCGGCCAGTCGCACTGCTCATCCGGGCGGCCGCCGGACAGGCCTGTCACCGAAGTGCAAACACGGGACCTTTTTACTCTTATTTGTGGCCTCAAGCCGCCCCCGGGTGTTTGTGAAACTTCCCCGCCCACCCACAGATCCAATTCCTCCCCGGCCTCAGTGTATCTCCACCACTCGCACTGCGCATGCTCAGAGCACGGTCCGGTCCTGCACCTGCGCACTGGTCTCCTGTCGTCATTGATAGGGCACATTCTGAACCGCGGGGGATTCTGGGGAAATGCTCCGCCATTGAAGGCTGGAATTAGTGAACAGAACATTAATTATTGTCATCCCATCGAGGTCTGTGCCAGGGAGGCAATTAACAAAATAAATAAATAAATAATACAGAAACCCGAGTGCTCGGGCCCTCCCCCGTGGTGCCGCCACTTTTCAGTTGCTAATTCGCACCTCAGGCCCGCCCCGCCCAGTCTGGTTTAATTGCAAAATGTTCTCTCACTCGAATTCAGACCTGTCATTCTCAGGGAAACTTAGGAGGTCAAATTTTTTCTGTGCCCTACCGAGAGCCGGTTAATGGCATTAATAAGCAGGCAACAATTTTTATAAAGGTGGAAAGAGGAGAAAAATGCCACGAGCGATGCCTCAAAACACAAGGGACCACTTACACTGTGATACCAAATCCAGGGACCACTTACACTGGGACACCAAATCCGGGGACCAATTACACTGGGACACCAGATCTGGGGACCAATTACACTGGGACACGAAATCTGGGGACCAATTACACTGGGACACCAAATCCAGGGACCACTTACACTGGGACACCAAATCCCGGGACCACTTGCATTGAGACACCAAATCCCGGGACCACTTACACTGGGACACCAAATCCCGGGACCACTTGCACTGGGACACCAAATCCCGGGACCACTTACACTGGGACACCAAATCCCGGGACCACTTGCATTGGGACACCAAATCCAGGGACCACTTGCACTGAGACACCAAATTCGGCGACCACTTACACTGGGACACCAAATCCCGGGACCACTGACAATGGGACACCAAATTCGGCGACCACTTACACTGGGACACCAAATCCCGGGACCACTTGCACTGGGACACCAAATCCGGCGACCACTTACACTGGGACACCAAATCCCGGGACCACTTGCACTGGGACACCAAATCCCGGGACCACTTGCACTGGGACACCAAATCCCGGGACCACTTGCACTGGGACACCAAATCCCGGGACCACTTACACTGGGACACCAAATCCCGGGACCACTTACACTGGGACACCAAATCCCGGGACCACTTGCACTGGGACACCAAATCCGGCGACCACTGACACTGGGACACCAAATCCCGGGACCACTTGCACTGGGACACCAAATCCCGGGACCACTTGCACTGGGACACCAAATCCCGGGACCACTGACACTGGGACACCAAATCCGGCGACCACTTACACTGGGACACCAAATCCAGGGACCACTTACACTGGGACACCAAATCCAGCGACCACTTACACTGGGACACCAAATCCCGCGACCACTTACACTGGGACACCAAATCCAGCGACCACTTACACTGGGACACCAAATCCAGCGACCACTTACACTGGGACACCAAATTCGGCGACCACTTACACTGGGACACCAAATCCCGGGACCACTTGCACTGGGACACCAAATCCCGGGACCACTGACACTGGGACACCAAATTCGGCGACCACTTACACTGGGACACCAAATCCCGGGACCACTGACACTGGGACACCAAATCCCGGGACCACTTACACTGGGACACCAAATCCAGGGACCAGTTGCACCGGGACACCAAATCCGGCGACCACTGACACTGGGACACCAAATCCAGGGACCACTTACACTGGGACACCAAATTAAGGGACCACTTACACTGGGACACCAAATCCAGGGACCACTTACACTGGGACACTAAATTAAGGGACCACTTACACTGGGACACCAAATCCAGGGACCACTTACACTGAGACACCAAATCCAGGGGCAACTTCCATTGGGACACCAAGTACAGGGAAAACTTATATGGTGACATCCATTTGAATCCTTTTTTTGCACCTTCTCCAGTATCTCCATATCCTTTTTATAATATGGAGACCAAAACTTTTCACAGTACACCAAGTGCAGTCTAATCAAGGTTCTCTACAAGTTGAACATAACTTCTCTGCTTTTCAATTCTATCCCTCGAGAAATGAACCCCAGTGCTTGGTTTGCTTTTTTGTGGCCTTTTCAACCTGCGTCACTACTTTTAGTGATTTGTGTATCTGTGGCCCTCGAACCCTTTGCTCTTCTAACCCCCTTTTAGACTTATTATCCATGCATTATGTGGCCTCCTTGTTCTTGTTACCAAAATGCTCGACTTCACACTCATCTTTTCAAAATTCCTTTGCCAATTACATCCCCATTCTGCAAGTTTATTAATGTCTTCTTTTATTTTGTCTTAGTCTTCATCAGTATTAATTATACCCACCCCGCCAATCAGATGTCATCTGCTAATTTTTTTTATTGTAAATTCGATTCCTGAGTCCAAATCGTTTATATAAATTGTGAACAGTGGTTCCAGCACTGATCATTGTGGAACACCACTTTCCACCATTACCAGTCTGACGAGCTACCCTTACCCCCTCCTGCCTGTTTCAGAGCAGTGATCAAGAGAAACTTCTTTACAGAGGGAGTTGTGAGACTGTGGAATTCACTTCCAAAGTTCTGTCGTGACAAGTTCTCCTCGTGTTTTTATCCAAAGCAGGCCTCAGCCCAGTCATTTACTCCAAATGTTGATGGAATGATTCAAGCTAAGAGGTGCCAGGTATCGGGAGCAGCAGTAGCTGTAAATAAAATCTAAATGTAATTAAGTACCAATATAGTTCATCATCATCTATTTCTAGTTTAATAACTTTTGCTGAATGTGGCCCAGGCCAAGTGCCAGGATATCGGGTCAGGCTCACCATAGAAAATGAGTTTGACACCCCTGAGATAGACAATGTGAACCAGATTACCCTCATACACCAACCCAGCAACTTCTTCAAAAAACTCAAGCAAGTTTGAAAGACACAAACTTCTTTTCCAGAAGCCGTGTGGAGCATCTCGAATGGTCCCTTCTCTTTCCCCGTGATCATAAACAGCATCTCTTAGGATCCATTCAAGCATCTTCCCTCTGATCGAGGTCACACTGATGGGCCTGTCATTCCCCGGCTCTGACTTATCCCCTTTCTTGAAAATGGGAACTACGTGAGCTACCTTACAATCTCAGGGGACAATCCCTGACTCTATTGAGCAGTTGAGGATACAGGCATGGGGCTCACAGAGAACCTGTCCCATCTCTTTAAACACCCGGGGGTGGATATCATCTGGATCTGGAGCACAAAGTATTTTGAGATTTCATATTTTATCCAAGATGACATCCCTTTCTATTTTAATATTTATGATGTTATTGTCGACAGCACATCCCACAGCTGGAATCTGAGCCTCATCCACAGGAGTGTAGACTGATGAGAAATAGTCATTTAACATCTCTGCCATAGCCCGGGAATCTGTCCTGAACTGTCTCTCAGTGGCCCTAAAACCATCTTTAATGGTCTTCTGACTCCTGACGTAGCTGGAAAGGCGTTTGCTATTATTCCCACAATTGTGCACCATCTTCTTTTCCAAAGATCTCTGAGCTTCTCTAATGGCTGCTTTTGTCTCCCTCGATTGTGGGTGATATTTGTCCCAATTCTCCTGTGAACTGAATTCATCCTGATCCGATCTGGGTTAAATGTAAGACAGTTCAGGGAGTCAGGAATCATTCACCGCTAGACCCACACTATCAGGTAAAACCCCAGATGGTTCCTTAGTAAGGATTCCTCTGGTTCCTCGGCATATATTTGTCAGGATACTGAAACCCAGCTTTCTTACAGTCCACTCCTGGAGGCCCCACTCCCTGAGCCTGCAACCTTCAGCAGGGTCAGTGGTGGAGTTCCGCAGTGGGAGTGATCCCAGAGTAACTGTCGGGATCGCCCCCACCCTGTGGATGGTCCGGGTCGTGCATTTTTAGTGATGCTGGTGTCTAACACACACACAGCAATAAAACCATGAATTCTGGAAACACACTTTTTTATCTGGAGATCGAATGACTGTTATATAATTGTACCAGCAGTTAACAGGCTCCTGTAAACTCCTTCTTCTGCTATTTTAATGCAGACTTTAATTCATTTATTTTTAACCGGTTTATTTTAAATGAGTTAACGCCTGCCTTAAATTGTAGACTCAGGACTGTCACACAAACAGTTGAAATCTCCATAGAATAATTACCACAGTCATTTTTAGACTGGACGCCGCAGTGACTTTGCTGTCAGTGAAGGGAGACGAGAAAGACCAAAGTGCCGTTTGCCCCTCTCAGTGTGGCCCTGAAGGACTGTGTCCAGGCTGAAGTTCTGTTCCCACCGGACGATCCTCCCCCCAGATTGTCCTTTCTGAGCTCCAGTCAGGTGATGCTAAACACTCAGGTGGGAAAGACCAAAATCTACAACAAGAGTTTAAAATAAAGCTGATTTATTTTACAGATATCCAGAATATTAAACTCCAGCCCAGTTATAGCGGTTATTAACATCAGCAGAAACAAACCCCAACTGTCAGAATGAACATGGTTCAGTCCTGGATGGGATTAACAGCAGAATCCAAACCCTGCAGTCATATGTGAACTCGCTGGTGTCTCAGCACGTGTGATGACTGAGTGAATCCCTTTCCACACACGGAGCAGGTGCACAGTCTCTCCCCAATGGGCGTGTGTTGATGTGTCAGCAGTTCATTTCTGCTTTCAAAGCTCTTCTCACAGTCTGTGAATTAAAAGGTCACTCAATAGTGTGAACAAGTTGATGTCTCAGAAGGTGGGATGAATTAGTGAATCCCTTCCCACACACGGAGCAGGTGAACAGTCTCTCCCCAGTGTGAGTGCGTTGGTGTTTCAGCAGATCATTTCTGCTTTTAAAACACTTCTCACAGTCAGAACATTTAAAGGTGTTTCCCCAGGGTGAGTACGTTGGTGTGTCAGAAGGTGGGATGACCGAGTGAATCTCTTCTTACACACGGAGCAGATGAACGGCCTCTCCCCAGTGTGAGTGCGTTGGTGTCTCAGCAGTTCGTTTCTGCTTTTAAACCTCTTCTCACAGTCAGAACATTTAAAAGGTCTCTCATCAGAGTGAACTCGCTGGTGTGACAGAAGGTGGGATGACCGAGTGAATCTCTTCCCACACACAGAGCAGATGAACGGCCTCTCCCCAGTGTGAGTGCGTTGGTGTCTCAGCAGTTCGTTTCTGCTTTTAAAGCTTTTCTCACAGTCAGAACATTTAAAAGGTCTCTCTTCAGAGTGAACTCGTTGGTGTGACAGAAGATGGGATGACCGAGTGAATCTCTTCTTACACACGGAGCAGCAGAATGGTCTCTCCCCAGTGTGAGTGCGTCGATGTCTCAGCAGTTCGTTTCTGCTTTTAAAGCTTTTCTCACAGTCATAACATTTAAAAGGTCTCTCATCAGAGTTAACTCGCTGGTGTCTCAGCAGGGTGGATGACCGAGTGAATCTCTTCCCAAACACGGAGCAGCAGAACGGCCTCTCCCCAGTGTGAGTGCGTTGGTGTGTCAGCAGATTAACTTTGCTTTTAAACCTCTTCTCACAGTCAGAACATTTAAAAGGTCTCTCATCAGTGTGAACTTGGTGGTGTCTCAGTAGGTGGGATGACCGAGTGAATCCCTTCCCACACACGGAGCAGGTGAACGGCCTCTCCCCAGTGTGAGTGCGTTGGTGTGACAGAAGGTGGGATGACCGAGTAAATCTCTTCTTACGCTTCGAGCGGGTGAACGGCCTCTCCCCAGTGTGAGTGCGTAGGTGACTCCACAGTTCGTTTCTGCTTTTGAAGCTTTTCTTACAGTCAGAACATTTAAATGGTCTCTCTTCAGAGTGAACTCGCTGGTGTGTCAGCAGGGTGGATGACCGAGTGAATCTCTTCTTACGCTTAAAGCGGGTGAACGGTCTCTCCCCAGTGTGAGTGCATTGATGTCTCAGCAGTTCGTTTCTGATTTTAAATCTCTTCCCACAGTCAGAACATTTAAAAGGCCTCTCCCTAGTGTGAAATCGGTGGTGTGTCAGAAGATTGGATAACTGAGTGAATCTCTTCACACACACAGAGCAGGAGAACGGCCTCTCCCCAGTGTGAGTGTGTTGGTGTGTCAGCCGATTACTTTTGCTTTTAAAACTCTTCCCACAGTCAGAACATTTGAAAGGTCTCTCATCAGAGTGAACTCGCTGGTGTATTAGCAGGGTGGATGACTGAGTGAATCTCTTCTTACATACGGAGCAGGTGAACGGTCTCTCCCCAGTGTGAACTCGCTGGTGTTTCAGAAGGCTGGATAACTGAGTGAATCTCTTCCCACACACAGAGCAGGAGAACGGCTTCTCCCCAGTGTGAACTCGCTGGTGTGTCTGCAGTTCCTTTCTGCTTTTAAATCTCTTCTCACAGTCAGAGCATTTAAAAGGTCTCTCCCCAGTGTGAACTCGCTGGTGTGACAGAAGGTTGGATGACTGAGTGAATCTCTTCTTACACACGGAGCAGGTGAACGGCCTCTCCTCAGTGTGAACTCGCTGGTGTGTCAGAAGATTGGATAACTGAGTGAATCTCTTCACACACAGAGCAGGAGAACGGCCTCTCCCCAGTGTGAACTCGTTGGTGTGTCAGCATATTGTTTCTGCTTTTAAATCTCTTCCCACAGTCAGAGCATTTAATAGGTCTCTCAACAGAGTGAACTCGTTGGTGTCTCAGAAGGTGGGATGACCGAGTGAATCTCATCTTGCACACGGAGCAGGTGAACGGCCTCTCCCCAGTGTGAACTCGCTGGTGTGTCAGCAGCGTGGATGACTGAGTGAATCCCTTCCCACACACGGAGCAGGTGAATGGCCTCTCCCCAGTGTGACTGCGTCGATGAATTTCCAGCTGTGATGGGTAATTGAATCCCTTCCCACAGTCCCCACATTTCCACGGTTTCTCCGTGGTCCGGGTGTCCTTGTGTCTCTCCAGGTTGGACGATCAGTTGAAGCCTCGTCCACACACAGAACACGTGTACGGATTCTCCCCGCTGTGAATGGTGTGATGTTTTTTCAGGCTGTGTCACTGGTTAAAGCTCTTTCCACAGTCAGTGCACTGGAACACTCTCACTCGGGTGTTTGAAATCTTCTCCCAGAGACAGAACAGACGAACATTTCTCCTTCCACATTCAAAGGCCGATGATATTCAGGTCCTGATGATTCGAATGACTCTGTCAGATCTTGACATGAAGAGGTTTAAAAGTCATCACTGTAAATACAGGATCGAAATAAAGAACAGGCTGTGTTAGTGTCTACGGAACATTCTTTCCTCTCTTGTTCCCTCAAAGCTGCAAATCCCCCATCCCGCGCACTCTCCCTCCTCCCTGTGCTGAAATCTAAACCCATCGCATCATCTTTCAGTGGTCCTAAACCATGAGTGAAAGGAAGAGAGGGTGAATGTGAGAGAGTGAATGTGAGAGGGCGAATGTGAGAGGGTGAATGTGAGAGAGTGAATGTGAGAGGGTGAATGTGAGAGGGTGAATGTGAGAGAGGGTGAATGTGAGAGGGTGAATGTGAGAGGGCGAATGTGAGAGAGGGTGAATGTGAGAGGGTGAATGTGAGAGGGTGAATGTGAGAGAGTGAATGTGAGAGGGTGAATGTGAGAGGGTGAATGTGAGAGGGTGAATGTGAGAGAGCGAATGTGAGAGTGAATGAGAGAGAGTGAATGTGAGAGAGTGAATGTGAGAGGGTGAATGTGAGAGAGCGAATGTGAGAGTGAATGAGAGAGAGTGAATGTGAGAGAGTGAATGTGAGAGGGTGAATGTGAGAGAGCGAATGTGAGAGGGTGAATGTGAGAGGGTGAATGTGAGAGGGTGAATGTGAGAGAGCGAATGTGAGAGTGAATGAGAGAGAGTGAATGTGAGAGGGTGAATGTGAGAGGGTGAATGTGAGAGAGGGTGAATGTGAGAGGGTGAATGTGAGAGGGTGAATGTGAGAGGGCGAATGTGAGAGAGGGTGAATGTGAGAGGGTGAATGTGAGAGAGTGAATGTGAGAGGGTGAATGTGAGAGGGTGAATGTGAGAGGGTGAATGTGAGAGGGTGAATGTGAGAGGGTGAATGTGAGAGGGTGAATGTGTGAGAGGGTGAATGTGAGAGGGTGAATGTGAGAGAGCGAATGTGAGAGGGTGAATGTGAGAGGGTGAATGTGAGAGGGTGAATGTGAGAGAGCGAATGTGAGAGGGTGAATGTGAGAGGGAGAATGTGAGAGGGCGAATGTGAGAGGGCGAATGTGAGAGGGCGAATGTGAGAGTGAATGAGAGAGTGTGAATGTGAGAGGGTGAATGTGAGAGGGCGAATGTGAGAGGGCGAATGTGAGAGAGCGAATGTGAGAGGGTGAATGTGAGAGGGTGAATGTGAGAGAGTGAATGTGAGAGAGTGAAGGTGAGAGAGTGAAGGTGAGAGAGTGAAGGTGAGAGAGTGAAGGTGAGAGAGTGAAGGTGAGAGAGTGAAGGTGAGAGAGTGAAGGTAAGAGTGTGAAGGTGAGAGAGTGAAGGTGAGAGAGTGAAGGTGAGAGAGTGAAGGTGAGAGTGAAGGTGAGAGTGAAGGTGAGAAAGTGAAGGTGAAGGTGAGAGCGGACTGCACGGTGTGCGGATATTACACAGTGTGCTGAGAGTTCGGTACGTGTGGGAGTTGAAGGGTTAATCTCTTTAAATCTAGTGCATATTGCTTCAACTGTTTAAGGTCAATTTAAAAGTTTAAATTTCTAAGTTTCTGTCAGGTGTGGGAGTTGAAGGGTTAATCTCTTTAAATCTAGTGCATATTGCTTCAACTGTTTAAGGTCAATTTAAAAGTTTAAATTTCGAAGTTTCTGTCAGGCTTCAGCAGAGAGCTGCTGTAGCAAGTTAATTCGTAAGCTAGATTCAATTGGTCCCTGAAGGTGGGGCAGGCCTGACTCATCTGAGTCTCAACTGGAGAAATACAGGGGCCTGTCAGTGCGGACTGCACGGTGGGCGGATATTACACAGTGTGCTGAGAGTTCGGTACGTGTGGGAGTTAGGTGAAGTGGGGGAAGGAGGTGCTGCTTTGCCTTGCTTTTCTTGCAGAGCGGTAGTGGACCTGAGAGCGGTGAGCGGCGGGAGAGAGCGAGACCAGAGCGGGGATAAAAACAGCGCGGAGAGAGCGAGAGTCCAGTCGGTGAGCGGCGGGAGAGAGCGAGACCAGAGCGGGGATATAAACAGCGCGGAGAGAGCGAGAGTCCAGTCGGTGAGCGGCGGGAGAGAGCGAGACCAGAGCGGGGATATAAACAGCGCGGAGAGAGTGAGACCAGAGCGGGGATAGAAACAGCGCGGAGAGAGTGAGACCAGAGCGGGGATATAAACAGCGCGGAGAGAGCGAGAGTCCAGTCGGTGAGCGGCGGGAGAGAGCGAGACCAGAGCGGGGATATAAACAGCGCGGAGAGAGTGAGACCAGAGCGGGGATATAAACAGCGCGGAGAGAGTGAGACCAGAGCGGGGATATAAACAGCGCGGAGAGAGCGAGAGTCCAGTCGGTGAGCGGCGGGAGAGAGCGAGACCAGAGCGGGGATATAAACAGCGCAGAGAGAGTGAGACCAGAGCGGGGATATCAACAGCGCGGAGAGAGCGAGACCAGAGCGGGGATATAAACAGTGCGGAGAGAGCGAGACCAGAGCGGGGATATAAACAGCGCGGAGAGAGTGAGACCAGAGCGGGGATATAAACAGTGCGGAGAGAGTGAGACCAGAGCGGGGATATAAACAGTGCGGAGAGAGTGAGACCAGAGCTCACTCTGAGAGCGAGACTCTGAGACCAGCGGCAGTTCGGGGTGACGTCACCAGTCAGAAAGTGACGCGGCACAGGGGAGGCAGCTGATTGGTGAGTAGGTTCAGGTAAGTATTTCTACCATTTTACTGCAAGTAAAGTAATAAGAAAGGGAAGATCTGCAGGTTTTATAGCAGATAGTGTTTTTTTTAGTGAACCTAGGTCCCTAGTATAGTTAACATTTTCTAATTTCAACGTAATTTAAAAGGGGTAACTCAGCTAAGGCAAGTCATGGCAGCAGACCTCGCACCCGTGATATGCTCCTCCTGCAAGATGTGGGAAGTCATGGACACTACCAGTGTCCCTGCCGACCATGTGTGCGGGAAGTGTGTCCACCTGCAGCTACTGACCGATCGTATCTCGGAGCTGGAGCTGCGGGTGGACTCACTGTGGAGCATCCGCGATGCAGAGAAACTCGTGGATAGCACGTTTAGCGAGTTGGTCACACCGCAGGTAAAGGGTATACAGGCAGGAAGTGAATGGGTGACCACCAGGAAGAGTAAGAGATGCAGGCAGGTAGTGCAGGGGTCCCCTGTGGCCATCCCCCTCTCAAACAGATATGCCACTTTGGATGCTGTTGGGGGGGATGACTTATCAGGGGAAGGCAGCAGCAGCCAACTTCCTGGCACCACGGGTAGCTCTGCTGCACAGGCTGGGAGGAAAAAGAGTGGCAGAGCTATAGTGATAGGGGACTCAATTGTAAGGGGAATAGACAGGCGTTTCTGCGGCCGCAACCGAGACTCCAGGATGGAGTGTTGCCTCCCTGGTGCAAGGATCAAGGATGTCTCGGAGCGGCTACAGAACATTTTGGAGGGGGAGGGCGAACAGCCAGCTGTCGTGGTGCACATAGGCACCAACGATATAGGTAAAAAAGGGGATGAGGTCCGAAAAGCAGAATAAAGGGAGTTAGGAGGTAAATTAAAAAATAGGACCTCAAAGGTAGTAATCTCAGGATTGCTGCCAGTGCCACGTGCTAGTCAGAGTAGAAATAGGAGGATATTTCAAATGAATACGTGGCTAGACGAATGGTGCAAGGGGGAGGGATTCAAATTCCTGGGACACTGGAAACGGTTCTGGGGGAGGTGGGACCAGTACAAACCGGACGGTCTGCACCTGGGCAGGGCCGGGACCGCTGTCCTAGGAGGAGTGTTTGCTAGTGCTGTTGGGGAGGGTTTAAACTAAAGTGGCAGGGGGTTGGGAACCTGAGCAGGGAGAGAGAGGAAAGCGTAACAGGAAGGGACAGAAGGTATGGAGTAATAGGTAAAGTGTTAAAAAAGGAAAAAGCAGGAACGAAGCGTCACAAAACAGATTTGAAAGTTCTTTATCTGAATGCACGTAGCATTCGTAATAAAATGGACGAGTTAACGGCACAAATAACTACGTATGGGTATGATCTTGTGGCCATTACAGAAACATGGCTGCAGGGTGACAACGACTGGGAATTAAATATGCCAGGGTATTCAACAATCAGGAAGGACAGGCAGGAAGGAAGGGGAGGTGGGGTGGCTATGTTAATAAAGGAAGGAATCACTGTAATACAGAGAAATGATATTGGGACAAAGCATCAAGATAATGAAACAGTTTGGGTGGAGATAAGGAATAATAAGGGAAAAAAAACATTAGTGGGCGTAGTATATAGGCCTCCTAATAGTTGCAACTCTGCTGGAAGAAGTATTAATCAGGAGATAGTCGGGGCATGTAATAAGGGAACAGCCATAATTATGGGGGATTTTAATTATCATATTAACTGGACAAATCAAATTGGGCAGAGCAGCCTTGAGGACGAGTTCATTGAGTGCATCAGGGATGGATTTCTTGAGCAGTATGTAACTGATCCTACAAGGGGGCAGGCAACCTTGGACCTGGTCCTGTGTAATGAGTCAGGATTAATTAATAATGTCCTAGTTAAGGATCCCCTTGGAACGAGCGACCACAACATGGGTGAATTCCATATCCAATTAGAGGGTGAGAAGGTTGATTCTCAAACAAGCGTACTGAGCTTGAATAAAGGAGACTCTGATGGTATGAGAGCGGAATTGATTAAAGTGGACTGGGAAAATAGATTAAAGGGTAAGACGGTACATGAGCAGTGGTGTTCATTTAGGGAGTTATTTTACAACTTTCAAAATAAATATATTCCACTGAGGAAAAAAGGGTGTAAAAGAAATGACAGCCATCCGTGGCTAAGTAAAGAAATCAAGGATAGTATCCGACTAAAAACAAGGACATATAAGGTAGCCAAACTTAGTGGGAGGATAGAAGATTGGGAATTCTTCAAAAGACAGCAAAACGTAACTAAAGGATTGATTAAGAAAGGGAAGTTAGATTATGAAAAGAAATTAGCAAAAAATATAAAAACAGGTAGCAAGAGTTTCTATAGTTATATAAAAAGAAAAAGGGTGGCTAAGGCAAACATAGGTCCCTTAGAGGATGAGACCGGGAAATTAATGGTGGGAAACATGGAGATGGCAAAAATGCTGAACAAATATTTTGTTTCAGTCTTTACAGTAGAGGACACTAAGAATATCCCAACACTGGACAAACAGGGGGCTCTGGGGGTGGGGGAGGTCCTAAATACGATTAAAATCACTCAAGAGATGGTACTCAGTAAAATAATGGGGCTCAAGGCGGATAAATCCCCTGGACCTGATGGCTTCCATCCTAGGGTCTTGAGGGAAGTGGCAGTAGGGATTGTGGATGCTTTGGTGATAGTTTTCCAAAATTCCCTGGACTCAGGAGAGGTCCCGGCAGATTGGAAAACTGCTAATGTAACACCGTTATTTAAAAAGGGGAGTAGGCAGAAGGCTGGAAATTATAGGCCAGTTAGCTTAACATCTGTGGTGGGTAAAATTTTGGAGTCTATTATTAAGGAGACAGTAACGGAACATTTAGATAAGCATAATTTAATAGGACAAAGTCAGCATGGCTTTATGAAGGGGAAGTCATGTCTGACAAATTTGCTTGAGTTCTTCGAGGATATAACGTATAGGGTGGATAAAGGGGAACCAGTGGACGTAGTGTATTTAGACTTCCAGAAGGCATTCGACAAGGTGCCACATAAAAGATTATTACTTAAGATAAAAAATCACGGGATTGGGGGTATTATTCTGGCATGGGTGGAGGATTGGTTATCGAACAGGAAGCAGAGAGTTGGGATAAATGGTTCATTTTCGGACTGGCAACCAGTAACCAGTGGTGTTCCACAGGGGTCGGTGCTGGGTCCCCAACTCTTTACAATCGATATTAACAATTTGGAGGAGGGGACCGAGTGCAACATATCAAAATTTGCAGATGATACAAAGATGGGAGGGAAAGTAGAGAGTGAGGAGGACATAAAAAACCTGCAAGGGGATATAGACAGGCTGGGTGAGTGGGCGGAGATTTGGCAGATGCAATATAATATTGGAAAATGTGAGGTTATGCACTTTGGCAGGAAAAATCAGAGAGCAAGTTATTTTCTTAATGGCGAGAGACTGGAAAGTACTGCAGTACAAAGGGATCTGGGGGTCCTAGTGCAAGAAAATCAAAAAGTTGGGATGCAGGTGCAGCAGGTGATCAAGAAAGCCAACGGAATGTTGGCTTTTATTGCTAGGGGGATAGAATATAAAAACAAGGAGGTATTGCTGCAGTTATATAAGGTATTGGTGAGACCGCACCTGGAATACTGCATACAGTTTTGGTCTCCATACTTAAGAAAAGACATACTTGCTCTCGAGGCAGTACAAAGAAGGTTCACTCGGTTAATCCCGGGGATGAGGGGGCGGACATATGAGGAGAGGTTGAGTAGATTGGGACTCTACTCATTGGAGTTCAGAAGAATGAGAGGCGATCTTATTGAAACATATAAGATTGTGAAGGGTCTTGATCGGGTGGATGCAGTAAGGATGTTCCCAAAGATGGGTGAAACTAGAACTAGGGGGCATAATCTTAGAATAAGGGGCTGCTCTTTCAAAACTGAGATGAGGAGAAACTTCTTCACTCAGAGGGTGGTGGGTCTGTGGAATTTGCTGCCCCAGGAAGCTGTGGAAGCTACATCATTAGATAAATTTAAAACAGAAATAGACAGTTTCCTAGAAGTAAAGGGAATTAGGGGTTATGGGGAGCGGGCAGGAAATTGGACATGAAGCTGAGTTCGGATCGGTCAATGCCCTGTGGGTGGCGGAGAGGGCCCAGGGGCTATGTGGCCGGGTCCTGCTCCGACTTCTTGTGTTCTTTAGATTTGTGGTTGGGATCAGGTCAGCCATGATCTTATTGAATGGCGGAGCAGGCTCGAGGGGCCGATTGGCCGACTCCTGCTCCAATTTCTTATGTTCTTATGTTCTTATAAGATGGGAAGAATTTCAACAGTCGGCCCAGCTAGCTCAGTCGGTAGAACATGAGACTCTTAATCTCAGGGTCGTGGGTTCGAGCCCCACGTTGGGCGATTTGTGTTCTACTTTTCACACTCGGTGATAAAATTTTTAAAGTGCAACCTCTTGTCTCCAGATTCGAAACAGGCACAACCCTGAGCTGTGTGAAAGGAAACCGTGAGCGTTGCCAAATATCCACTCCCTATCGATTCTACCTTCTCGTTCCCTCCACATGGGACACGGACAGGTTATCGGTTCAATTGGATTCACTTTTTATTGTTATTAAAAATGTTGAAGGTCAGAAAATGTAATATTTAGGAGATGCCAACGCTGGAACAATTCGCCTCTCTGATACCTCCTGATCCCCCCTTACCCCATTTGATTCTCCCTGTGCTCCTTATCATCGCTGATACGCTCTGTCTCTTACCTTCTCCGATACCCTCAGAGAGTCCATGATTCACTTTGAACCTTGTCAGCGCCATTCACCTGCTCTGATACCTATTGATTGCCCCTTGCACAGATGCGCCCTGAGCCGCCTTACACTCTCCCATACTCGGCAGTCCTTCCCCTCTCTCAGATCTTAATACACTCTCTGATGCCATCTGACTTCCCGCTCTCCTCTTTGAGCCCCCTTACACTCTCTGATGCCCTCTGATAGTACCTTCCCCTCTCTGAGATGCCCTTGCCACAATGGATCGCCACTAAGAAGCGATTAGACGCCCTGAGGCCTTCTCAGAAGCAATTACCGTCCCTGCTATCAAAGTGCGGTGTAACTTCACAGGTGGATCTACCGGTCTGTGTTAAGGATGAGATCAAGAGTTTGATCGGTCGCTGCTGCTTCCGCCTCTGAGAGCTCTATCGGCGGTCGGTACCGATCTTCCTCCCACAAACTGGGTGTGGATGTATGAGTGCGCTGTTGATTTATAAACTTTGGTAGTTTACGTATGACAACGATGTTTATATATGAACTGTGGGTGTATCTCTACGAGTACGATGTTTATATATGAATTGTGGAATGAACAGGAGGGGCAATTCCTCCTGGGGTTATATTTTCTTCCACGACAATAACACAAAGTAATCGTTGGGTGCAGAGCCGAAATAGCTCAGTTGGGAGAGCGTTAGACTGAAGATCTGAAGGTCCTTGGTTCAATCCCGAGTTTCGGCAGTTTTTGTTTGTTTACTTTCTTCTTCCTTGCTTCGATTCTCGGATTTATTTGCAGTGAAATTTAATTCCCGCCACTGAAGGATTGGGGATTGAATGGAGAGACATCAAGGATGGGAATTATTTATATCGTTTGTATTTGGCTGTTATTTCACTGTTACCTTCTGCCTTTTTCTCTTGGTTTTGTCTCTCTCGGTGCCAGGTGACTATTTGATTTGTCCGAAACTGTTCCATTTTCCACATCTCGGGGCGGTCAGACCCGCTCTGTCTGTCTGTTGCTGCTGATGATCATTAATGGGAACAGGCCGCGAGTTAAACGTTTATCTGCAAATTGGAGAAAGACAAATCAAAAGAAAGACGTGTTTATCCTGCCCAGGGGCAAAGTTACAACGGATGTAATTCAAAAACGGTCCCCGTGAATTTTTCTGTTGATTTTCTTTTTAAAGCTTCGATTTCAAAAGTTGCAAAAACGCGAAATAAATAAAGTTAATTACAAGAATCGAGTCCGTGATCATTATGTTATAATATACTCTTTGCAAACGAGTTAACCGGCCGGACCAACGGCACATTCGGCTGTTTAATTAATTTTTGTACCTGCAGCGATTTCTGTACTTGGACCCCTAAATCTCTCTGCTCCTCCACAGCACCGAGTTTCTCACCATTTAGAAAATACTCTGATTTATCTTTCTTAGATTTAAAGTGTATGACCTCGGTCTCCCCCACATTGAACACTATTTGCCACAGTTTTGTCCACACACTTAATCTATCAATTCCCACTTTTCAATTTCCTGCTTCCATCTGCGTGACTATCTGCGTCACCAGAAGGCTGCGTGTTAAAACACGGGGTAACCGTTGCCTTTAGAGCTGATAGGGTTCTGTATCGTTCCGGAATGAATATTTCATCTGCTTTTTCTCAGTAAACAGAACCTTGCTCTATATTCTGGTTCTCTGGATCTCAAATTTGAGCAAATCGTTTCATTTTGCCCTCGACTTTTGATCTTGTGCTGCGGATGAAACTTTTGCAAAGAGGGAGAAGAAGTCCCCAAATCGCCCCACGTGTATCTCAAACGCTTTGGGAAGAAATTCTGTGTAAACAATCAGGAATTTAAAGGCACCTCAATGACCTGCACTTTCATTGAATGACTTTTTTTCGCCATTCGAATCGACGAGAAATCGCTGTCGGCTTTCATCTCACTGAAGTGCAGAGTGTGGCCGCCTTGTATCGGTCAATGTGTTAGTGACGAGTTTGGGTTAAGCACGGGTCGCGTTTATTTCTGAAATCTCACCAAGCACCGGGAAAAAGAAACTTAGAATCAAACTGTCCCTGTAAGTGATGAATTGAAGGGAATATCGCTCCAAACAGATCTGGACAATGTGCAGCGCAGCCGCACAGGAGTTACAAATCCACCCTCTCGCCACTCGGCAATCGCATGAACTGAACTTTACTCTGGCCCGTGTCACCGCGCTGAAATCGAGTCTTTCACGGCCACATTTTTTCTTAACATAATAATTACTGGTTTAAGAGTGAAAATTGTCGTCCACTTCACTGTAAGTGCAAGAGACAACTTTGTAGACACCGTGTAGTGTCACAGACCTGCTGGTTTGTCCTGCTCATTTCATTTCATCTCATTTTCAGCAAACCTGAATATTACTGGAACAGAGAATGGCGAATCACAGCTCAAAAATCAATCCTCTCTTCAACGAGCGGACTGAGTCTTTCAACATACAGGTGTTTAATGGCAAGGTGAGTTTAATTTTCAGAAATAATACAGCACAGATTTTGACTCGTGCAAGCTGCACACATTTTATTTTGGAAAAGTAAACTGATTGGAAGAAAGCTGTTACATTGAGTGCGGCAACCTGAAGCGTCAGCTCGATGAATTAGTCCTTGAACATTTGCAAGTTCTGTTTCTGTGGCGCAATTGGTTAGCGCGATTCGCTGCGAACTGTAAAGTTGGTCGTTAGAGGACACGAAGGCAACCTTTTACCTTAACATTCATTGTCTCGCAAATTCTTGGGTTCGAATGTGTGTCTTGTCTGCCAGAAAATGTACCGCAAGCATTGCCAGCTGAGTGCGTCTGATTTTCCACCATTTATTCTGCGGTTGGATAATAGGCATATGAAAAATATCCAAAAAAACGAGGTTGGCTTGAACGAAGTCGGAATACTTCTTGACAGAGAAGGTTCGAAGGTTGCAAGCGAGTTCCTTCACACTGACATGGATATTTCTGCAGTGAGCGACATCAGACTGTTTCCACAATGAATGTCACTCCCTTTATTTTGGAAAAGTGAAATGGTATTCACATTCCGACTGGTTTCAGTTGATTTGTGAGAGATCGCTAAAGGATCAATCTCCGGTGAAGACGGCCTTTTTCTCTCTCTCTGTTGGCCGAATCCAAAATGAAATTGGAGCTGGACTAATCATGCAAGAAATCAGGAATAACTTTAGCAAACAAAATACGGCCGAAAGCTGGAAATCTCTCATCCCAAAGGATGTGGATTGGGGTTCAATTCATAATTTGAAGTCTGATATTGACTGATCGTTTTTCGATTCGGGTACCAAGGAATATGAGTCCAAGACGGAGAAACAGAGATGAATTGCAGATCAACTCATGATCCAATTGAATGGGGCAGCAGGTTCGAGGGGCTGAATGGCCTTCTCTTGTCCCGATGTTCCGATACTGCTCAGCGCGGAGCTGGACGAATGGTAAAAGACATCAGACTAACTCCAGAATGAAAAAACGGGTGTTCGGAAGTCGATACCCTGAGATTGTGGAACGAACTGAACTCCTGCAGCAAAGCCAACAGTTGTCTCTCTGCAATGATAAGATGGGAAGAATTTCAGCAGTCGGCCCGGCTCGCTCAGTCGGTAGAGCATGAGACTCTTAATCTCAGGGTCGTGGGTTCGAGCCCCACGTTGGGCGATTTGTGTTCCACTTTTCACACTCGGTGATAAAATTTTTAAAGTGCAACCTCTTGTCTCCAGATTCGAAACAGGCACAACCCTGAGCTGTGTGAAAGGAAACCGTGAGCGTTGCCAAATATCCACTCCCTCTCGATTCTACCTTCTCGTTCCCTCCACATGGGACACGGACAGGTTATCGGTTCAATTGGATTCACTTTTTGTTGTTATTAAAAATGTTGAAGGTCAGAAAATGTAACATTTCGGAGATGCCAACGCTGGAACAATTCGCCTCTCTGATACCTCCTGATCCCCCTTACCCCATTTGATTCTCCCTGTGCTCCTTATCATCGCTGATACGCTCTGTCTCTTACCTTCTCCGATACCCTCAGAGAGTCCATGATTCACTTTGAACCTTGTCAGCGCCATTCACCTGCTCTGATACCTATTGATTGCCCCTTACACAGATGCGCCCTGAGCCGCCTTACACTCTCCCATACTCGGCAGTCCTTCCCGTCTCTCAGATCTTAATACACTCTCTGATGCCATCTGACTTCCCGCTCTCCTCTTTGAGCCCCCTTACACTCTCTGATGCCCTCTGATAGTACCTTCCCCTCTCTGAGATGCCCTTGCCACAATGGATCGCCACTAAGAAGCGATTAGACGCCCTGAGGCCTTCTCAGAAGCAATTACCGTCCCTGCTCTCAAAGTGTCAAAGTGCGGTGTAACTTCACAGGTGGATCTACCGGTCTGTGTTAAGGATGAGATCAAGAGTTTGATCGGTCGCTGCTGCTTCCGCCTCTGAGAGCTCTATCGGCGGTCGGTACCGATCTTCCTCCCACAAACTGGGTGTGGATGTATGAGTGCGCTGTTGATTTATAAACTTTGGTAGTTTACGTATGACAACGATGTTTATATATGAACTGTGGGTGTATCTCTATGAGTACGATGTTTATATATGAATTGTGGAATGAACAGGAGGGGCAATTCCTCCTGGGGTTATATTTTCTTCCACGACAATAACACAAAGTAATCGTTGGGTACAGAGCCGAAATAGCTCAGTTGGGAGAGCGTTAGACTGAAGATCTGAAGGTCCTTGGTTCAATCCCGAGTTTCGGCAGCTTTTGTTTGTTTACTTTCTTCTTCCTTGCTTCGATTCTCGGATTTATTTGCAGTGAAATTTAATTCCCGCCACTGAAGGATTGGGGATTGAATGGAGAGACATCAAGGAGGGGAATTATTTATATCGTTTGTATTTGGCTGTTATTTCACTGTTACCTTCTGCCTTTTTCTCTTGGTTTTGTCTCTCTCGGTGCCAGGTGACTATTTGATTTGTCCGAAACTGATCCATTTTCCACATCTCGCGGCGGTCAGACCCGCTCTGTCTGTCTGTTGCTGCTGATGATCATTAATGGGAACAGGCCGCGAGTTAAACGTTTATCTGCAAATTGGAGAAAGACAAATCAAAAGAAAGACGTGTTTATCCTGCCCAGGGGCAAAGTTACAACGGATGTAATTCAAAAACGGTCCCCGTGAATTTTTCTGTGGATTTTCTTTTTAAAGCTTCGATTTCAAAAGTTACAAAAACGCGAAATAAATAAAGTAAATTACAAGAATCGAGTCCGTGATCATTATGTTACAGTGTTCTCTTTGCAAACGAGTTAACCGGCCGTCCCAACGGCACATTAGGCTGTTTAATTAATTTTTGCACCTGCAGCGATTTCTGTACTTTGACCCCTAAATCTCTCTGCTCCTCCACAGCACCGTGTTTCTCACCATTTAGAAAATACTCTGATTTATCTTTCTTAGATTTAAAGTGTATGACCTCGGTCTTCCCCACATTGAACTCTATTTGTCACAGTTTTGTCCACACACTTAATCGATCAATTCCCACTTTTCAATTTCCTGCTACCATCTGCATTACTTCCTGTGTCACCAGAAGGCTGCGTGTTCAAAACACGGGGTAACCGTTGCCTTTAGAGCTGAGAGGATTCTGCATCGTTCCGGAATGAATGTTTCATCTGCTTTTTCTCAATAAACAGAACCTTGCTCTAAATTCTGGTTCTCTGGTTCTCAAATTTCAGCAAATCGTTTCATTTTGCCCTCGACTTTTGATCTTGTGCTGCGGATGAAACTTTTGCAAAGAGGGAGAAGAAGTCCCCAAATCGCCCCACGTGTATCTCAAACGCTTTGGGAAGAAGTTCTGTGTAAACAATCAGGAATTTAAAGGCACCTCAATGACCTGCACTTTGATTGAATGACTTTTTTTCGCCGTTGGAATCGACGAGAAATCGCTGTCGGCTTTCATCTCACTGAAGTGCAGAGTGTGGCCGCCTTGTATCGGTCAATGTGTTAGTGACGAGTTTGGGTTAAGCACGGGTCGCGTTTATTTCTGAAATCTCACCAAGCACCGGGAAAAAGAAACTTAGAATCCAACTGTCCCTGTAAGTGATGAATTGAAGGGAATATCGCTCCAAACAGATCTGGACAATGTGCAGCGCAGCCGCACAGGAGTTACAAATCCACCCTCTCGCCACTCGGCAATCGCATTAACTGAACTTTACTCTGGCCCGTGTCACCGCGCTGAAATCGAGTCTTTCACGGCCACATTTTTTCTTAACATAATAATTACTGGTTGAAGAGTGAAAATTGTCGTCCACTTCACTGGAAGTGCAAGAGACAACTTTGTAGACACCGTGTAGTGTCACAGACCTGCTGGTTTGTCCTGCTCATTTCATCTCATCTCATTTTCCGCAAACCTGAATATTACTGGAACAGAGAATGGCGAATCACAGCTCAAAAATCAATCCTCTCTTCCACGAGCGGACTGAGTCTTTCAACATACAGGTGTTTAATGGCAAGGTGAGTTTAATTTTCAGAAATAATACAGCACAGATTTTGACTCGTGCAAGCTGCACACATTTTATTTTGGAAAAGTAAACTGATTGGAAGAAAGCTGTTACATTGAGTGCGGCAACTCGAAGCTTCAGCTCGATGAATTAGTCCTTGAACCTTTGCAAGTTCTGTTTCTGTGGCGCAATTGGTTAGCGCGTTTCGCTGCGAACTGAAAAGTTGGTCGTTAGAGGACACGAAGGCAACCTTTTACCTTAACATTCATTGTCTCGCAAATTCTTGGGTTCGAATGTGTGTCTTGTCTGCCAGAAAATGTACCGCAAGCATTGGCAGCTGAGTGCGTCTGATTTTCCACCATTTATTCTGCGGTTGGATAAGAGGCATATGAAAAATATCCAAAAAAACGAGGTTGGCTTGAATGAAGTCGGAATAGTTCATGACAGAGAAGGTTCGAAGGTTGCAAGCGAGCACATTCACACTGACATGGATATTTCTGCAGTGAGCGACATCAGACTGTTTCCACAATGAATGTCACTCCCTTTATTTTGGAAAAGTGAAATGGTATTCACATTCCGACTGGTTTCAGTTGATTTGTGAGAGATCGCTAAAGGATCAATCTCCGGTGAAGACGGTCTTTTTCTCTCTCTCTGTTGGCCGAATCCAAAATGAAATTGGAGCTGGACGAATCATGCAAGAAATCAGGAATCACTTTAGCAAACAAAATACGGCCGAAAGCTGGAACTCTCTCATCCCAAAGGATGTGGATTGTGGTTCAATTCATAATTTGAAGTCTGATATTGACAGATCGTTTTTCGATTCGGGTACCAAGGAATATGAGTCCAAGTCGGAGAAACAGAGATGAATTGCAGATCAACTCATGATCCAATTGAATGGGGCAGCAGGTTCGAGGGGCTGAATGGCCTTCTCTTGTCCCGATGTTCCGATACTGCTCAGCGCGGAGCTGGACGAATGGTAAAAGACATCAGACTAACTCCAGAATGAAAAAACGGGTGTTCAGAAGTCGATACACTGAGATTGTGGAACGAACTGAACTCCTGCAGCAAAGCCAACAGTTGTCTCTCTGCAATGATAAGATGGGAAGAATGTCAGCAGTCGGCCCGGCTAGCTCAGTCGGTAGAGCATGAGACTCTTAATCTCAGGGTCGTGGGTTCGAGCCCCACGTTGGGCGATTTGTGTTCCACTTTTCACACTCGGTGATAAAATTTTTAAAGTGCAACCTCTTGTCTCCAGATTCGAAACAGGCACAACCCTGAGCTGTGTGAAAGGAAACCGTGAGCGTTGCCAAATATCCACTCCCTCCCGATTCGACCTTCTCGTTCCCTCCACATGGGACACGGACAGGTTATCGGTTCAATTGGATTCACTTTTTGTTGTTATTAAAAATGTTGAAGGTCAGAAAATGTAATATTTAGGAGATGCCAACGCTGGAACAATTCGCCTCTCTGATACCTCCTGATCCCCCCTTACCCCATTTGATTCTCCCTGTGCTCCTTATCATCGCTGATACGCTCTGTCTCTTACCTTTTCCGATACCCTCAGAGAGTCCATGATTCACTTTGAACCTTGTCAGCGCCATTCACCTGCTCTGATACCTATTGATTGCCCCTTACACAGATGCGCCCTGAGCCGCCTTAACTCTCCCATACTCGGCAGTCCTTCCCCTCTCTCAGATCTTAATACACTCTCTGATGCCATCTGACTTCCCGCTCTCCTCTTTGAGCCCCCTTGCACTCTCTGATGCCCTCTGATAGTACCTTCCCCTCTCTGAGATGCCCTTGCCACAATGGATCGCCACTAAGAAGCGATTAGACGCCCTGAGGCCTTCTCAGAAGCAATTACCGTCCCTGCTATCAAAGTGCTTTATAACTTCACAGGTGGATCTACCGGTCTGTGTTAAGGATGAGATCAAGAGTTTGATCGGTCGCTGCTGCTTCCGCCTCTGAGAGCTCAATCGGTACCGATCTTCCTCCCACAAACTGGGTGTGGATGTATGAGTGCGCTGTTGATTTATAAACTTTGGTAGTTTCCGTATGACAACGATGTTTATATATGAACTGTGGGTGTATCTCTACGAGTACGATGTTTAGATATGAATTGAGGAATGAACAGGAGGGGCAATTCCTCCTGGGGTTATATTTTCTTCCACGACAATAACACAAAGTAATCGTTGAGTACAGAGCCGAAATAGCTCAGTTGGGAGAGCGTCAGACTGAAGATCTGAAGGTCCTTGGTTCAATCCCGAGTTTCGGCAGTTTTTGTTTGTTTACTTTCTTCTTCCTTGCTTCGATTCTCGGATTTATTTGCAGTGAAATTTAATTCCCGCCACTGAAGGATTGGGGATTGAATAGAGAGACATCAAGGATGGGAATTATTTATATCGTTTGTATTTGGCTGTTATTTCACTGTTACCTTCTGCCTTTTTCTCTTGGTTTTGTCTCTCTCGGTGCCAAGTGACTATTTGATTTGCCCGAAACTGATCCATTTTCCACATCTCGGGGCGGTCAGATCCGCTCTGTCTGTCTGTTGCTGCTGATGATCATTAATGGGAACAGGCCGCGAGTTAAACGTTTATCTGCAAATTGGAGAAAGACAAATCAAAAGAAAGACGTGTTTATCCTGCCCAGGGGCAAAGTTACAACGGATGTAATTCAAAAACGGTCCCCGCTAATTTTTCTGTTGATTTTCTTTTTAAAGCTTCGATTTCAAAAGTTACAAAAACGCGAAATAAATAAAGTAAATTACAAGAATCGAGTCCGTGATCATTATGTTACAGTATACTCTTTGCAAACGAGTTAACCGGCCGTACCAACGGCACATTAGGCTGTTTAATTAATTTTTGTACCTGCAGCGATTTCTGTACTTGGACCCCTAAATCTCTCTGCTCCTCCACAGCACCGAGTTTCTCACCATTTAGAAAATACTCTGATTTATCTTTCTTAGATTTAAAGTGTATGACCTCGGTCTCCCCCACATTGAACACTATTTGCCACAGTTTTGTCCACACACTTGATCTATCAATTCCCACTTTTCAATTTCCTGCTACCATCTGCGTTTCTTCCTGCGTCACCAGAAGGCTGCGTGTTCAAAACACGGGGTAACCGTTGCCTTTAGAGCTGATAGGGTTCTGTATCGTTCCGGAATGAATGTTTCATCTGCTTTTTCTCAATAAACAGAACCTTGCTCTAAATTCTGGTTCTCTGGATCTCAAATTTGAGCAAATCGTTTCATTTTGCCCTCGACTTTTGATCTTGTGCTGCGGATGAAACTTTTGCAAAGAGGGAGAAGAAGTCCCCAAATCGCCCCACGTGTATCTCAAACGCGTTGGGAAGAAGTTCTGTGTCAACAATCAGGAATTTAAAGGCACCTCAATGACCTGCACTTTCATTGAATGACTTTTTTTCGCCATTGGAATCGACGAGAAATCGCTGTCGGCTTTCATCTCACGGAAGTGGAGAGTGTGGCCGCCTTGTATCGGTCAACGTGTTAGTGACGAGTTTGGGTTAAGCACGGGTCGCGTTTATTTCTGAAATCTTACCAAGCACCGGGGAAAAGAAACTTAGAATCAAACTGTCCCTGTAAGTGATGAATTGAAGGGAATATCGCTCCAAACAGATCTGGACAATGTGCAGCGCAGCCGCACAGTAGTTACAAATCCACCCTCTCGCCACTCGGCAATCGCATGAACTGAACTTTACTCTGGCCCGTGTCACCGCGCTGAAATCGAGTCTTTCTCGGCCACATTTTTACTTAACATAATAATTACTGGTTTAAGAGTGAAAATTGTCGTCCACTTCACTGTAAGTGCAAGAGACAACTTTGTAGACACCGTGTAGTCTCACAGACCTGCTGGTTTGTCCTGCTCATTTCATCTCATCTCATTTTCCGCAAACCTGAATATTACTGGAACAGAGAATGGCGAATCACAGCTCAAAAATCAATCCTCTCTTCCACGAGCGGACTGAGTCTTTCAACATACAGGTGTTTAATGGCAAGGTGAGTTTAATTTTCAGAAATAATACAGCACAGATTTTGACTCGTGCAAGCTGCACACATTTTATTTTGGAAAAGTAAACTGATTGGAAGAAAGCTGTTACATTGAGTGCGGCAACCTGAAGCGTCAGCTCGATGAATTAGTCCTTGAACATTTGCAAGTTCTGTTTCTGTGGCGCAATTGGTTAGCGCGTTTCGCTGCGAACTGAAAAGTTGGTCGTTCGAGGACACGAAGGCAACCTTTTACCTTAACATTCATTGTCTCGCAAATTCTTGGGTTCGAATGTGTGTCTTGTCTGCCAGAAAATGTACCCCAAACATTGCCAGCTGTATTGCGTCTGATTTTCCACCATTTATTCTGCGGTTGTATCACAGGCATCGGAAAAATATCCAAAAAAAACGAGATTAGCTTCAACGAAGTCGGAATACTTCTTGACAGAGAAGGTTCGAAGGTTGCAGGCGAGCTCCTTCAGACTGAATCACACTGACATGGATAATTCTGCAGTGAGCGACATCAGACTGTTTCCACAATGAATGTCACTTCCTTTATTTTGGAAAAGTGAAATGGTATTCACATTCCGACAGTTTTCAGTTGATTTGTTAGAGATCGTTAAAGGATCAATCGCAGGTTAAGGCGGCCTTTTTCTCTCTCTCTGTTGGCCGAATCCAAAATGAAATTGGAGCTGGACTAATCATGCAAGAAATCAGGAATCACTTTAGCAAACAAAATACGACCGAAAGCTGGAACTCTCTCATCCCAAAGGATATGGATTGAGGCTCAATTCAAATTTTCAAATCTGATATTGATAGATCTTTTTCCGTTTCGGTTACCAAGGGATATGAGTCCAAGGCGGGGCAACATTGATGAATTAATGGTCACCTCATGATCTAATTGAATGAGACAGCAGGTTCGAGGGGCTGAATGGTCTTCTCCTGTCCCGATTTTCCTCTCCTGCTCAACGCGGATCTGCACGACTGGTGAAAGGCATCAGACTGACTCGAGAATGAAAAGCGGGTGTTCAGATTCAGCCACCTTGGGATTGTCGGACAAACTGAACCCCTACAGCAACGTCACCACCTGCCTCTCTGCAATAATAGGATGAGAAGGAGCCCTGCCGCTGGCCCGGCTGGCTCAGTCGGTAAAGCACGAAATTCCTAATCTCAGGGTCGTGGGTTTAAACCACACATTGGGCGTTTTGTGTTCTTTTTTTTCACAATGGGTGATGAAAGGTTCAAAGTGCAACATCTTATCTCCAGTTCAAGAAATCCAGTTATATGAACAGACACAACACTGAGCTGTGTGAAAGGAAACCGTGAGCGTTGCCAAATATCCAGCCCCTCCCGATACTATCTTCTCATTCCCTCCACATGGGACAAGGCCGATACCGTTTCAATCGGCTTCATTTATGCTGTTATTAAAAATGTTGATAGTTAGGAAGTGTAATATTTAGAAGATGCCAACTCTGGATACATTCGCCTCTCTGATACCTCCTGAGCCCACGTTACCCTCTTTGATTCTCCCTGAGCTCCTTATCTTCTCTGATACCCTCAGAGAGTCCATTATCCTCTTTGAACCTTGTCAGCGCCCTTTACACTCTCTGATACACGCTGAGTGCCCCTCACCCCCTGATACGCCCTGAGCGTCCTTACACTCTTTGATACCCTCTGGCAGTCTTTCCTCTCTGCGAGATCTCAATAAACTCTCTGACACCCTCTGACTGCCCGCTCCCCTCTCTGAACCCCGTAACACTCTCTGATGCCCTCTGACTGTCTCTTCCCCTCTCTGAGATGCCCTTGCCCAAATGGATCGCCGCCAAGAAGCCATTAGACCCCCTGATGCCTTGTCAGTTCCCATTACCGTCCCTGCTATCAAAGTACGGTGTAACTTCACAGGTGAAACTCCCGGCCTGTGTAAAGGATGAGATCCAGAGTTTGTTCGGTCGCTGTTGCTGCCGCCGCTCCCACCCTGATTGCTCGATTGGCAGTCGGTCCTGATCGACGTCCGTTAAACTGGGTGTGGATCTATTAGTGCGCTATCGATTTATAAACTTTGGGAGTTTATGTATGACAGCGATGCTTGTATATGAACTGTGGGTGTGTATATTTGAGTTCGACATTTATACCTGCACTTTGGGTCAGTATATATGAGTGCGATGTTAAAATATGAACTGTGGGTGTGTATATATCAGTTCGATGTTTAAAAATGAATTGTGGAATGAACAGGAGGGGCAATTCCTCCTGGGGTTATATTTTCTTCCACGACAATGACACAAAGCAAAGGTTGGATGTGTCGTCGAAATATTTCAGTTAGGAGAGCGTTGGACGAAAGATCTGAAGTTCCGTGGTTCAATCCCGAGTTTCGGCAGTTTATGGTTGTTTAGTTTCTTCTTCCTTGATTCGATTCTCGCACTTATTTACAGCAAAATTTGACACCCGCCACTGAAGAATTGGGGAGGGAATAGAAAGGCATCAAGGATGGGAAATATTCATATCGTCTGTATTTGGCTTTTATTTCTCTGTGACATTCTGCCTTTTTCTCTTGGTTTTTTCTCTCTCGGTGCTGGGTGACTTTTTGATTTGATGCATTTGTTCGAAATTGATGCCTTTTCCACATCTCGGGGCGGTCAGACCCGCTCAGTCTGTCTGTTGCTGCTGATGATCATTAATGGGAAAAGGCCGCGAGTTAAACGTTTATCTGCAAACCGGAGAAAGGCAAAAAAAAAAAAGACGTGTTTCTCCGGCCCCGGGGCAAAGTTACAATGGATGTTATTCAAAAAACTGTCCCCTTGAATTTGTCTGTTGTTTTTTGTGTGAAGCTTCCATTTTAAAAGTTACAAAAATCCGAAATAAATAAATTTAATTACAAGAATCGAATCCGTGATCAAGACATTACGGTATACTATATGCAAATGAGCAAACCGGCCCGACTAATGGCACATTCGTCTGTTTAATTAATTTTTTACCTGTACGCTGGCTGGTAGCGGTTTCTGTACATGGGTCCCGAAATCTCTCTGCTCCTCCACAGTTTCTGGATTCTCACCATTTAGAAAATACTCTGATTTATCTTTCTCAGATTTAAAGTGGATGACCTCGCCCTCCCACACATTGAACTCTATTTGCCGCAGTTTTGCCCACTCGCTTAATCTATCAATTCCCACTTTTCAACTTCCTGCTTATTGCTACATTACTTATTGCGTCACCAGAAGGCTGCGTGCACAAATCACGGGTAACCATTGCTTTTAGAGCTGATAGGATTCTCGCTCGTTCCGGAATGAATGTTTTATTTGCTTTTTCACAATAAAAAGAACCTTGCTCTAAAGTCTGCTTCCCGAGTTCTCAAAATTTCAGGAAGGCGTCTCATTCTGCCCTCGACTTTTGATCTTGAACTGCGGTTGAAACTTTTGCAAAGAGGGAAAAGAAGTCCCTAAATCACTCCCCCTGAATCTCAAACGCTTTGGGAAGAAGTTCAGTGCAAACAATCAGGACTTTAAAGGCCCCTCAATGACCTGCACTTTCATTGAATGTGTTTTGTTCGCCATTGCATTCGACCGTGAAATCGCTCTCCGCTTTCATCTCACTGAAGTGAAGAGTGTGACGGCCTTTTATCTGTCAGCGTGTAAGTGACGAGTTTGGGGTAAGCACGGGTCGCGTTTATTTTTGAAATCTCAGCAACCACCGGGGAAAAGAAACTTAGAATCAAACTGTCCCTGTAAGTGATGAATTGAAGGGAATATCGCTCCAAACAGATCTGGACAATGTGCAGCGCAGCCGCACAAGAGTTCCAAATCCACCCTCTCGCCACTCGGCAATCGCATTAACTGAACTTTACTCTGGCCCTTGTCATCGCGCCGAAATCGAGTCTTACTCGGCCACATTTTTTCTTAACATAATAATTACTGGTTTAAGAGTGAAAATTGTCGTCCACTTCACTGTAAGTGCAAGAGACAACTTTGTAGACACCGTGTAGTGTCACAGACCTGCTGGATTGTCCTGCTCATTTCATCTCATCTCATTTTCAGCAAACCTGAATATTACTGGAACAGAGAATGGCGAATCACAGCTCAAAAATCAATCCTCTCTTCCACGAGCGGACTGAGTCTTTCAACAGACAGGTGTTTAATGGCAAGGTGAGTTTAATTTTCAGAAATAATACAGCATAGATTTTCACTCGTGCAAGCTGCACACCCTTTATTTTGGAAAAGTAAACTGATTGGAAGAAAGCTGTTACATTGAGTGCGGCAACCTGAAGCTTCAGCTCGATGAATTAGTCCTTGAACATTTGCAAGCTCTGTTTCTGTGGCGCAATTGGTTCGCGCGTTCTGCTGCGAACTGAAAAGTTGGTGGTTGAACCCACTGGAGGACGCAAAAGCAACCTTTTACCTTCACATTCATTGTCTCGCATTTCTTGTGTTCGAATGTGTGTCTTTTCTGGCAGAAAATGTACCGCAAACATTGCCAGCTGAGTGCGTCTGATTTTCCACCATTTATTCTGCGGTTGGATAACAGGCATCTGAAAAATATCCAAAAAAAACGAGATTGGCTTGAACGAAGTCGGAATACTTCTTGACAGAGAAGGTTCGAAGGTTGCAGGCGAGCTCCTTCAGTCTGAATCACACTGACATGGATATTTCTGCAGTGAGCGACATCAGACTGTTTCCACAATGAATGTCACTCCCTTTATTTTGGAAAAGTGAAATGGTATTCGCATTCCGACTGGTTTCAGTTGATTTGTGAGAGATCTTTAAAGGATCAATCTCCGGTTAAGACGGCCTTTTTCTCTCTCTCTGTTGGCCGAATCCAAAATGAAATTGGAGCTGGAATAATCATGCAAGAAATCAGGAATCACTTTCGCATACAAAATACGGCCGAAAGCTGGAACTCTCTCATCCCAAAGGATGTGGATTGTGGCTCAATTCATAATTTGAAGTCTGATAGTGATAGATCGTTTTTCGGTTCGGGTACCAAGGAATATGATTCCAAGGCGGAGAAACAGAGATGAATTGCAGATCAACTCATGATCTAATTGAATGGGGCAGCAGGTTCGAGGGGCTGAATGGCCTTCCCTTGTCCTGATATTCCTATACTGCTCAGCGCGGGTCTGCACGAATGTTAAAAGACATCAGACTAACTCCAGAATGAAAAAAACGGGTGTTCAGAAGTAGATACCCTGAGATTGTGGAACGAACTGAACTCCTGCAGCAAAGCCAACAGCTGTCTCTCTGCAATAATAGGATGGGAAGAGTTTTGGCAATCGGTCCGGCTCGCTCAGTCGGGAAAGCATGATATTCTTCATCTCAGGGTCGTGGGCTCGAGCCCCACGTTGGGCGATTTGTGTTCTACTTTTCACACTTGCTGATAAAAGTTTCAAAGTGCAACCTCTTATCTCCAGATTCCAACCAGACACAACCCTGAGCTGTGTGAAAGGAAACCGTGAGGGTTGCCAATTTTCCACTCCCTCCCGATTCTACCTTCTCGTTCCCTCCACATGGGACACGGACAAGTTATCGGTTCAATCTGATTCATTTTTTGCTGTTATTAAAAATGTTGAATGTCAGAAAATGTAATATTTAGGAGATGCCAACTCTGGAACAATTCGCCTCTGATACCTCCTGATCCCCCCTTACCCTATTTGATTCTCCATGTGCTCCTTATCATCGCTGATACGCTCTGTCTCTTACCTTCTCCGATACCCTCAGAGAGTCCATTGAGATGGTTGCGGTGTGTGCGAGAGGTCCAAAGGCAGATTCTCTCAGCGTAGTCTGTGTTGGATATCGACTTGAGTGGGTTCGTGATCTGTAGTCCTTTCGGGATCTTGTCTGCTTTCTTTCAGCTCTGTAGAAACTTATGCGTGATCTTCTTGGAGATTCTCTCCACTTTTAGCCGGCAGTTTGTGGTGTCGATAGTGGCCACGATGTGGAGATGCCGGTGATGGACTGGGGTGGACAAATGTAAGGAGATGCACAACACCCGGTTATAGTCCAACGAAGAAAGTCAAGGCTAAACCTTTACCAATTACTCGTTAGGCCTCAGCTGGAGTACGTTGTTCAATTCTAGGCACCACCATTGAGGAAGGATGAAAATGCTTTGGAGACGGTGCAAAGGCAGTTTACCAGGATGATACCAGGGATGAGGGACTTCAGTTATGTGAAGAGATCGGAGAAGCTGTGATTGTTCTCCTTAGAGCAGAGAAGGTTAAGTGGAGACCTAATAGAGGCATTCAATATCATGAGGGGTTGTGATAGAGCAAGGAGGGCGAGACTGTTTCCTCTGGCAAGCGGGCCGGTAACCAGAGGTCTTAGATTGAAAATAGTTGTCAAAAGGGGAATTGAGGAGAATTTCTTTCCACACAGAGGGTTCTTAAGAGATGGGATGCACCACCTGATAGGGCGGTGGAAGCAGATTGCACATGATCTTTCAAACGGGAATTGAACATTTATGTGAAGAGGACTACATTGCAGAGCTATCGGGGTAAAGTGGGACTAAACTGGACTGAACTTTCGAAGAGCCGGCACAGGCACGACGTGTCGAAAGGCCTCCTTCTGTGCTGTAAAATTCTATGATTCTATGGTTCCACAAACCTAAAACTTCTCTCATCTAGAAGATGTCACCAGGCGGTGGCTATATTTTTCGTGTTTCTGTCCTTCTGAAGTGTGATCGAACCGTACCAAACGTTTCCTACAATTAGTAAGGAAGGAAGGTGTCTGTGTAAATATCAGATATACACGTGGATGGTACCGTGGGAACCAGATACAATGCTCATTCCAGTTACTTGTTTAGCAGGAAACAGCGATCATTCTCTTCATCTGTCCTTGCCTGAAGGAAAATGAAACAAACAAAACTACTCAGTTCTTTGTTATCGCTTCTTCTACTGGTTTACGTCCACTCACCGAGAATGTGACGGAGAGATTGAGAGATTGGATTGGCTTTTTACTTTGTAATCTATTATCCTTTGTAATTATTGCAAGAGACGGATCCAACCCAAATGTCTTGTGCCCGACATTATCATTGATACTAAGATGTGCTATAAATGAGTTTCTCCGAATTGCACATTGCGGACAAAAGCTGAACACCGAAACTTGCTCTCATACCAGTTTCGCATCGCATCTTTGGGTGGGAGGTGGGTTGCTGTTTGAAAGTAAAGAATCTTGTAAAATCAGCCCTCCAGAACAGTAACCGCGAAATGTATTCAGGACACTTTCTGTGAGAGGCCTGTCTGCAGAACGAAAGAGGACTTCCGCACTGCAATTCTGGAATCCTTTCCTTGTTGGCTTCTCAACCGATACAAATACTGAGCAGTGATATTTTGTTGCTGAAATTCACAAAGTGCGAAATATCACTCAGGAAACAAAAAGACACGACTGGGAGTCGAACGCACGATCGCCTGTTGAAAAAACAAGCGCTTTGACCAGCTGAACCACGGCGCAGAACCACGTTGCTAAACAAACACATCTTCGGACTGATACCTGTGAGCTGCCGAAGAGCAGAGAAGGTTAATTTGAGGAATGCGGGTCCATTTTGAAGTCATCCATTTCTTTTGTCGATTTCTCTGTGTTTCCCGATACTGTCTGTGTCTCTCGCTGTGTTTTTCTTTGTGAGTCCATCTGTGAGTTGATTCTGATCTAATGCATGTGTTTGTGTTTGTGTTTGTTTATTACGTGAAATAAATGAGGAGATCAAACAGTGCTCCCTTTAAGACTTGTAAAAAATTTTACAACACCAAGTTATAGTCCAGCAATTTTATTTTAAATTCACAAGCTTTCGGAGGCTTCCTCCTTCCTCAGGTGAACGTTGTTGGAAATGGGGAATTTAAGACTGAGGAACTAAGAAACCAAACTTAATCGCAAGATATTGTTTGTTTTGTAGCAGTAAATGAAATATGACACCTTGAATGATTTCGGTTCAGTTATGTGCAAAAAGAAACTGTGACCCGAAGATATTTAGAACTTGTAAGTTGTTGCCAGAAACGTTACGTTTGCAACTCAAGGTGTGTTTAATTTCGACAGGGCATGTTTCGCTAGTTTCGTATTATTTAATTTGCGTTAAATGAATGAAATCGGAAATAATCGCAGCGACCATTACAACAGTCTAAACCATTCTAATATTAAAGGTAACAGAAGATGTTGAGAACAGTATCGAATATTCTGCAGGATAATGAATATAAACAGAAGGAATAGTCGCCAATAATTCCAATAGGGAATTCAACAGAAACCTCTTTACCCAGAGAGTGGTTAGAATGTGGGACGTGCTAAGAAAAGGAATAGATGAAGAAAATAATATTGATGCATTGAAGAGGAAGCCAGATAAGCCCATGAGGGAGACAGCAATAGAGGGGTATCCTGATATGTTTAGATGAAGTAGGGAGGGAGGAGGCTCGTGTGGAGCATAAACGCCGGCAGACACCAGTTGGGCCGAATGCCCTGCTTCTGTGTTCTTGTTTCGATGAAACTCGATGAATATTTTTTGGTGTTCTGCTCCCACGTGACGCTGAGAGCCACAGTCACGACTTCCTTCCCGCCGACTGCAGAAATCTTGGGCGGGAGGTTAGGCCGTTGGACTCGACACTCACTGCGGTTTTCCTCGCTCAGGTTGTCGCCTTGATTGCAGAGCATTCTCTCAACAATCTAAGTTTCTGCTTTGAATTTGAATCCTCTCCCTGTGAAGAACAGGATTCAAAAAACGGCTAGAATTCGTTCGGCTGCGTTTGGTTAAAAAATCCCGTTTATATGTTGATGCACAAGCTTGTTGCAGTTAATTGGAAACATGAATAATATTTCAGCGTAAATCGGATTTCGTGGCAGTTATTAATTAGAAATATTTCTGTCTTCTTCAATGTTTTTTTATGAATTGGAGATTTTTGATTAAAACTGTCCGCTTTATGCGGGACTTGGACACTGGGCTTCTCGCATTTCAATCAGTGCAAGTCCCTATGCTGGCGACTCATGCAACTTTATTAGAATCATTCAATTGTTGGGATTGGAACCCACGCCTGCAGGGAAGATTGCGACATGAGCTCAGCACCTTACACCCTGTAGGCCATTCTGATCCCTGGAGCTGTTACACTGAAGCCCAGAGAACACGCAAAAAGGAGCCTCATCATCTGCTTCACAAAAAATTCAATCTGCTGGACGTCCAGCTCTGCCAGGCTGCATGTTCTTTCATACAGGTTTCCAACTGGACAAAACACTCTTCTGCCGTGCGAGCATTGGTGCTTCAGATGTACTATTCTTGCTTGTAGTATTTCTATTCCTGTAACAGTAGATCCTGAAGTGCAGGGTGGAAAGTATCGTGTCTGAGTCGTCTCAGGCGCTGTTTTAAAGCTCCAGATAAATCCCACATTTTGTAGATGGATCAAAATCATAGCCTATGGCTCCAAAACCACAGCCTCCCTCCTGTAAACAAGTAATGCTGAAGCGCTGCTTTTAACCTCTCATCTGCTATTGGAACACGATAGGCCGGAGGAACCACATGGCAACACCAATAAGGAGATGTCGTTGGAAGAAGACCAATTGTTCCTTCAACTCCGTTCGAATTGTTCACAAGCAAAACGATTGTTTGTTCCAAGTGGGAATCGAACTCACAATCTCGGCATTCCCCGAACCTTTACTGACATACAAATACCGCGTATTTCCATGTCCCACTCTGCTGGAAAAGATGCGGACATGAGCCGCACTTACCTATGAAAACGTGTCTTGTCCCCTTGATGAAACGAATCCTGGATTAGAGCTAAAGTCTCTCTGGGTACATGATATCGAATCGCAACGCTGCAATCATTTGAAAGCGGCACGGACACGATGGGCCGAATGGTCCATCTTTGTGCAGCAACTGTCCATGATTCTCATTGCTGCACTTTTCGCTTCTTTTGCATTCTCCGCTGGACCACACTTCACCATGATTTTCTGTTAATACGTCAAAACAAACATTGCGACTAACCCTGACAGCAGTGGGATTCGAACCCACGTCCCCGCAGAGACTGGAGCCTAAATCCAGCGCCTTAGACCGCTCGGCCATGCTGCCACGAACAAAGCTCATCATTACTGAAACATGAGGCTAGTGATTGAAATCGGCTTTCTTGCTCTTTATCATCTGGGTCCAGTGCTTTTGAATTGTGCAGGAAGGAAATTAAAGGGCTTTCTGAGCCCTTCCTGCATTTAACACTTGATCAAAAAACTTGTCATCGAGCTCCACGTTGATAAACATAGAAAATTGAGGACAGGAGAAGACTATTCAGCCCCTCGAACCTGCTGCGCTATTGAATTAGATCAGGGGTTATCTGTGTACCAACTCTATTAACCCGACTGTGACACATATCCCTTGATACACTTTCGTGGAAAAATCCATCGATGTCAGTCTTCAATATGTGAATTGACCCAACATCTTCAGCCTTTTGTTGAAAAGAGTTCCAGATTTCTAAGACACTTTCTGTGATAAAGTGCTTCCTGATTTATCAGATGAATGGTTTTGCTCTACGTTTCAGATTAAGCCCCCTCATTCTGGATTCTCCCAACAGAGAGAGCTGCCGAAACCCGAGATTGTACAATAAACCTGTAAATCTTCTGAGAAGGTATCAGGGAGTTTAATGGCTTCTTCGTGGTGATCCGGTCGGGCAAGGGGATCTGAGATAGGGGATCGGATTGTCAGAGGGTGTCAGATAATGTAAGGGGTCTCCGTGCATATTAGTCAATAAGGGGCACTCAGTGTATCAGAGAACGTAAAGGACGCTGAAAAGGTATCAAAGAGGATCAGGGACTCTCTGAGGGGATCGGAGAAGGTAAGTTACAGAACGTATCGGAGAAGACAATGAGCTCAGGGAGAATTAAAGAGGGTAAGGGGCGGTCTGGAGGGATCAGAGAGGCTCATGGATCCAGAGTTATCATCTTCTAAACATTATATTACTTAATATTTAATAACAGCAAAAAATGAATCCGAATTGAACAGATAATCTGCCGTGTCCCACGTGCAGGGAATCAAAAGGTCGAATCGGGACGGGACTGGATGTTTGCCAGTGCTCACGGTTTTCTTTCACACAGCTCATTGTTGTATCCGTTTATAAAACTGGATTTCATTAATTGAAGATAAGAGGTTGCACCTGTAACCCTTTGTGAGCAATAAAATGTGAACCACCCAACGTGGGGCTCGAACCCTCGACCCTGAAATCAAGAGTCACATGCTCGAACGACTGTGATAACCGGGCCCACTGACAACATTTGTTGCCTCTTCTGGCAGGGAAGGAGCAATTGGTTTTGCTTCATTGCGTCAATTTGTCCAACAATCTGAGGAAACTTCCTTCTGAACACCCGATCTTCAATCTGGAGTCAGTCTGATGATTTTTTTTTACTTGTCGTACAGCCCCGCGTTGAGCAGTATGGGAACATCGGGACAGGAGAATACAATTCAGCTCCTCGAACCTGCTGCGCTCTTCAATTTGATCATGGGTGATCTGGACATCAAATATGCCCTGTGATATTTTGTTGCTCAAATTCACAAAGTAGTAAATATCACTAAGGAAACAAAAAGGTACCGCTGGGAATCGAACCCAGGATCTCCTGTTAACGAGACAAGCGCTTTGACTAGCTAAGCCACGGCGCCAAGTCACGTTGGTACAGTATTACATCTTCTCACTGATATCTGTCAGCTTCCTTTGAGCACAGACGGTGAGTTTGAGGAGTGTGGGGCCATTTTGCACTCATCCATTTCTTTTGTCTGTTTCTCTGTGTTTCCCGATGCTGTCTGTGTCTCTCGCTGTAATTTTCATTGTGAGTCCATCTGTGAGTTGATTCTGATCTAATGCATGTGTTTGTGTTTGTGTTTGTTTCTTACGTGAAATAAATGAGGAGATCAGACAATTCTCCCTTTGACACTGAAGAACGAAGCAGCCAAACCTGACAACAAGATATTGTTTATTTTGATGCAGTAAAAAAAATGCCATCTTAAATGATTTAGGTTTTGTTCTGTGCAAAAAGAAACTGTGACCCCAACGTGTTTCAAATACTTCGCTTTATAAGTTGTTGTCAGACACGTTACGATTGAAACTCAAGGTGTGTTTAATATCGGCAGGGAATGTTTCGCCAGTTTAGTATTGTTCAATTTGCATCAAATTAATGAAATCGGAAATAATCGCAGTGATCATTACCATAGTCTAAACCCCTCCAATATTAACGGTAGTAGAAGATGTTGAGAACAGTATCGAATATTCTGCAGGATAATGAAAATGTACAGAAAGTATAGTCGCCAATAATTCCAATAGGGAATTGAACAGAAACCTCTTTACTCAGGGACTGGTTTGAATGTGGAACTCGCTACGACAAGAAATAACTGAGGCCAATCGTATGGATGCATTGAAGAGGAAGCGAGATAAGCACATGAGGGAGAAAGTATTGAAAGGTTTGAAACCCGCACCTCCAGTGAAATTTGCGACCTGAACTCAGCACCTTCCACCCGTTCGGCCATTCTGACCCCCGGAGCTGTTACACTAAAGTCCAAAGAACTCTCAAGATGGAGCCTCATCATCTGCTTCGCGCAAAATTCAATCGGCTGGACGTCCAGCTCTGCCAGGCTGCATGTTCTTTCATACAGGTTTCCAACTGGATAAAACACTCTTCCGCCTTGCGAGCATTGGTGCTTCAGAGGTACTATTCTTGCTTGCAGTAATTCTATTCCTGTAACAGTAGATCCTGAAGTAGAGGATGGAAAGTATCGTGTCTGAGTGGTCTAAGGCGCTGGTTTAAAGCTCCAGTTAAATCCCACATTTTTCAGATGGATCAAAATCAAAGCCTATGGCACCAAAACCACAGCCTCCCTCCTGTGAACAAGTAATGTTGAAACGCTACTTTAAATCTCTCATCTTCTATTGGAACACGATAGGTCGGAGGAACCTCATGGCAACACCAATAAGGAGATGTAGTTTGAAAAACACCAACTGTACCTTCATCTCCGTTCGAATTGTTCAAAAGCAAAACGATTGCTTGTTCCAAGTGGGAATCGAACTTACAATCATGGTATTCCCTGAGTCTCAACTAACCGATAAATACCGCATATTCACCTGTCCCACTCTTCTGAAACGGATGCAAACGTGAGCGGCCCTTACCTATGCAAACGTGTCTTGTCCCCTTGATGGGACTCATCCTGGATTAAAGCTCCAATCTCTCCGGGTACATGGTATGGAATCCCACCGCTGCAAGAATTTGAAAGCGGAACGGACACGATGGCCCGAATGGTCTCCCTTTTTGCAGTCAAAGTCCATGGTTCTCTCTGCTGCACATGCAGCTTCTTTGAAATCCTCCGCTGGACCACACTCCATGATTTTCTCTGAATTTGTCAAAACATACATTGCGGAAAATCCTGGCAGTCGTGGGATTCGAACCCACGTCCCCGCAGCATAAATCTAGCGGCTTTGACCGCTCGGCCATGTTACCATACAGTGCACTCATCATTACTGAATCATGAGGCTCGTGATTGAAATCCGGCTTTCTTGCTCTTTGTCATCGGGGTCCAGTGCTTTTGAATTGTGCAAGAAGGAAATTAACGGGCTTTCTGAGCGCTTTCTGCATTGATCACTTGATGAAAAAAAACCTTTCCTCGAGCTCCACGTTGATAAATGTAGAAAATTGGGGACAGGAGACGACTATTCGGCCCCTCGAACCCGCAGCGCCATTTAATTAGATCAGGGGTGATCTGTGCATCAACTCTATTTACCCGACTGTTACAGATATCCCTTGAAACCTAGTTATTACAACGGCCAGGCAATGGGGGTGTTTATTAAATATGATTCACCATCCCCACCCCCTTTAGACAATGTGTCTTATTTCCTTCTCCTGCCTCTCTTCAACCTCTTCCTAGATCTTGTCTTTTCCAGGTGAAGCAAAATGTCGAAAAGAAAATACAGAAAATTGCCCCAACCGCAGACCTCTTCTTCCACCTCCTGTGATGTGTTGATAGATACAACCAACCCCGCGCAATCGAGGTTGGGATAAATCAGAATGAGTCAGTCAATCTCCCTCCTTCCAGGTAGATGTAGTTTGCCTTTATCCTTTCCCTTCCATCTCCCCTCTCCTCCAATCTTGAGAGCAAAAAGCCCACTCTCCTTAAACCCATCTCTTTGACTGAGCTTTTGGTCATCCCTCCTAATATCTCCTTCCTTGGCTTAACTTTTTCGTCGCCGCACCCTGAAGCCCTTCAGGATGGTTTTTCCGCATTTAAGGCGTTGTATTGTACAAGTTGTTGTTCCCTCCTTCGTCAGATACCCTCTCTCCTTCCCTCATTTCCTTCCCTCTCTCTCTCTCTGTCGAGAGAGCACCGTTTTTTGTTTGTTTAGGGAAGTGAGAAAGCAGCTCTGACAACTCGGGTTGAGGTGTTGCCTCTTGTGAAGACTCCAGAATACAAGAGCCATTTTACAACCAGGCCTGAGAATCGGGGTGAGGGTAGCTCCGAATAAATATCAATATGGCGGCTCCACCTTGGCCTGTGCCACGTCCTAACCGGACGTGCACGGGCTTGGCCTCCACAACTGCTCCTGCTGCCTCGGCACCTTTCTGGAGAAGAGATGTTGGTTTGTGATGTGGGTTTGTGATGTGCTGTTTCGGATCTGGGGTCGTGATGTCAGTGAGATGTGATGTTGTGATGTGTGGTTGTGATGTGGGTTGTGGTGATGTGGGTTTGTGATGTAATTTGTGATGTGCGTTTGAGATGTCAGTTGAGATGTGGGTTTTGATGTGGGGTTGAGATGTGTAGTGAGGCCAGGGCCATGGGATGGTAAGGTTCATGGGCAGATAGATCTTTTCTCCGGTACTTACCCCAGTTCACTCTACAGATGGAATCGAAACGTCTCCTACAATTATCCTTCCACGACAGCCATAATTTTGTGGTGGAGATGTTGCAGCCGGCTTATGTAAAAGTCTATGATTACTACGAAACAGGTCGGGCCCCTCAAACAGTACACTTCCACCTCTCCCTGTCAAACCCTCGGGTATTTTTTTCCCTTCCATCTTTCTCGGTCCAATCTCTTGGTGTTTATTACGTTCGATCTCTCCCTGTCCAATCCTCGTGTGTTTATTCAGTTCGATCTCTCTCCGTGCAATCCCCTGGTGTTCAATTCGGTCGATTTCTCTCTGCGCAATCCCCTGGTGTTTATTCCGTTCGATCGCTCTCTGTGCAATCCCTGGGTGTTTATTCCGTTCGATCGCTCTCTCTCTGCAATCCCTGGGTGTTTATTCCGTTCGATCTCTCTCTGTCCAATTCCCAGTTGTTCATTCCCCTCCACCTCTCCTTGCCCATGCCGGCATGTTTCTTCTCTTCAGTCTCTCCCTGTCCAATCCCGAGTGTTTAATCCCTTCCATTAATCGCTATCCAATTCCTGGTTTTAATTCCCGGCCACTTCTCTCTGTCCACTTCCCGTGTGTTTATTCCTTTCGATCTCACTCTGCACAATTCCAGGGTGTTTATTCCCTTCGACCTCTCCCTGTCCAATTAGTGGGTGTTTTTTCCTTACTGTTTCTCTCTATCCAATTCCTGTGTATATTGCCTTCGTTATTTCACTGTCCAATTCCCTGGTGTTTTCTCCCTTCCATGTTTCACTGTCCAATTCCCAGGTATTTTATCCCTTCCATGTCTGTCTGACCAATTCACATGTATTTTCTCCCTTCCATCTCTACCTGTCCAATTTCCGGGTGTTAATTCATTTTGATCTCTCCGTGTCCAATCACTGGGTAAATATTCGCCTCTACCGCTCCCTGTACAATTCTCGGGCGTCCTTCCTTCGGTATCCCTGTGTCCAATCCCCGTGTGTTTAATCTCTTCTATCTCTCACAATCAACTTGCTGGGTGTTTATTCCCTTCGATATCTCCCTGTCCAATTCCTGGCACTTTTCTCCCTTTGGTCTCCCTGTGTCCAATATCCGATGTTTATTCCCTTCGAATTCTCCCTGTCCAATCCTCCGGTGTTGATTCGCTTCGAACTCTCCCTGTCCAATCCCCGGGTGTTTAATCCCTTCTATCTCTCCCTATCCAATTCTTCGCTGTTTATTCCCTTCGATCTCTTCATGTTTCATTCGCCGGCCCTTATTCCCTTCCATCTCTCTCTTTCAAAATTCCAGGGTATTTACTCCCTTCGATCTCTCCCTTTCCATTCCAGGGTGATTTTTCCCATCAAGCTCTCCCACTCCAATCCTTGAGTGTTTCTTGCACTATACCTCTCACTGTCCAATTTCCGCGAGTTTATTCCCTTTGATCTCTCCCTGTCCAATTCCCGTATGTTTATTCCCTTTGATCTCTCCTCTATCCAATTCCCGTGTGTTTATTCACTTTGATCTCTCCCCTGTCCAATTCCAGTTTGTTTATTCTCTTTGATCTCTCCCTGTCCAATTCTAGTGTGTTTATTCCCTTTGATCTCTCCCTGTCCAATTCCCGTGTGTTTATTCCCTTTGATCTCTCAATGTCCAATTCCCCTGTGTTTATTCCCTTTGATCTCTCCCTGTCCAATTCCCGTGTGTTTATTCCCTTTGATCTCTCCCTGTCCAATTCCCGTGTGTTTATTCCCTTTGATCTCTCACTGTCCAATTCCTGGGTGTTTATTCCCTCCCACCTCTCTTTATCCAAGCCCATGCTGTTTATTCCCTTTAAACTCTCCATGTCCAATTCCTGGATGTTTCATCCCTTCGATCACTCCCTGTACAATTCTAAGGCGTTTATTCCCTTCGATCTCTCCCTGTCCAATTCCCGGATATTTCTTCCCTTCGATCTCTTCCTGTCCAATTCCAAGATGTTTAGAGCATCCGATCTCTCTCTGCACAATATGCGTGTGTTTATTCCCGTCGATTTCTCCCTTTTCAGTTATCGGTGTTTATTCCCTTCGATTTCTCTCTATCCAATCCCCAGGGGTTTAATCCCTCAGATCTCTCCTTCTCCAATTCCCGGGTGTTAGTCCCTTGTATCTCTACTTGTCCAATTCCCGAGTGTTTAATCACTTATATCTCTCCTTGTCCAATTCTCGGGTGTTTAATCCACTTTATCTCTCCGTGTCCAATTCCCGGGTGTTTAGTCCCTTCCATCCCACCCTGTCCAATTCCTGGGTGTTTATTCCTTCCCATCTGACCCTGTTCAATCTCTGGGTTTATTCCCATGTATCGCTCCCTGTCTGTTTCCCGGTCATTTATTCCCTTCAATCACTCCCTGTCAAATTCACGAGTTTTAATTCCTTTCATCTCTCCATATCAAATTCACGGGCGTTTATTCCCATTGACCTCTCCCTGTCCAATTCATGTGTTTATTTCCAGTGATCGCTCCCTGTTTCATTCCCGATTTATCCCTGGGTGTATATTCCCAGGAGTTTATTCCCTCATGTGTATTCAATCGCGTTAATTCTCGGGTGTTTATTCCACCGCTTTTATTTCCTGGTGTTCATTCCCAAAATGTTATCCCTTTCTTTATTTCCCAATTGTTTATTCCCAGATGTCTCTCCATGCGTGTTTATTCTCGGGTGTTTTTTCCCGGTTGTTCATTCACAAGATTTTATTTCCTTCCTCCTCTCCCTTTCCCTTTCAGGTGACTCGGCCATCGCTGAATACCACAGACCAATCAGAACGGAAAGTGTGTCTCGAATCACTGTCACGAGATGACAAAACCTCAAGTGAATTTGGAGCATTTTCACTTGCCTCAGAATCCACTCTCACTCCCTCTCTCCCTGGCCGCAGAATCCAATTCTCACTCCCTCTCTCCCTGTCCACTGAATCCACTCTCACTCCCTCTCTCCCTGTCCACAGAATCCACTCTCACTCCCTCTCTCCCTGTCCACAGGTTCCACTCTCACTCCCTCTCTCTGTCCACAGGTTCCACTCTCACTTCCTCTCTCCCTGTCCACAGAATCCACTCTCACCCCCTCTCTCCCTGTCCACAGAATCCACTCTCACTCCCTCTCTCTGTCCACAGGTTCCACTCTCACTCCCTCTCTCCCTGTCCACAGAATCCACTCTCACTCCCTCTCTCTGTCCACAGGTTCCACTCTCACTCCCTCTCTCCCTGTCCACAGAATCCACTCTCACTCCCTCTCTCTGTCCACAGGTTCCACTCTCACTTCCTCTCTCCCTGTCCACAGGTTCCACTCTCACTTCCTCTCTCCCTGTCCACAGAATCCACTCTCACTCCCTCTCCCTGTCCACACAATCCACTCTCACTCCCTCTCTCTCTGTCCACAGAATCCACTCTCACTTCCTCTCTCCCTGTCCACAGAATCCACTCTCACTCCCTCTCTCCCTGTCCACAGAATCCACTCTCACTCCCTCTCTCCCTGTCCACAGAATCCACTCTCACTTCCTCTCTCCCTGTCCACAGGATCCACTTTCACTCCCTCTCTCTGTCCACAGGTTCCACTCTCACTTCCTCTCTTCCTGTCCACAAAATCTACTCATTCCCTTTCTACCTGTCCGCAGAATCCATTCTCACTCCCTCTCTCCATGTCCGCAGAATCCACTCTCACTCCCTCTCACCCTGGCCACAGAATCCACTCTCACTCTCTCTCTCCCTGTCCACAGAATCCACTCTCACTCTCTCTCCCCCTGTCCACAGAATCCACTCTCACTCCCTCTCTCCCTGTTCACAGAATCCACTCTCACTCCCTCTCTCTCTGGCCACAGAATGCACTCTCACTCCCTCTCTCTCTGCCTCTCCCACTTCCTCTCTCTCCCCTCTCTATCTCCTTTGTCGCTCTCTCCCATGTCTGTCTCTCTCTGTCTCGCCCTTTCTCTCGCTCTCTCTCGCTCGCTCGTTCAGTCTCTCCGTCTCTCTCACTCCCCCTCTCTCTCTGCCTCTCTCTCTTTCTATCCCTCTCCCTCCCCATCTCACCCTCTCTCTATCTCTCTCCCCCTCTCCCTATCTCTCTCTCTCCCTCTGTGTCTCTCTGTCTGTCTGTCTGTCAGTCTCTCTCCCTCTCTCTCTTTCTCTTTTGCTCTCTCTCCATCTTCCCGTGTGTCTGTCTTACTGTGTCTCTCTACCTGTCTCTCTCCCTGTCTCTGACTGTCCCTCTCTCTCTTTGTCTCTCCCTCCATCTCTCTCCATCTGAACCTCTCCGTTTCTCTCACACCCTCTCTCCCTTTGTCGCTCGCTCTGTCTGTCGCTGTCTCCGTCTCTCACTCTGTCACTCTGGCTCTCTGTCTCTCTCTCGCTGTCTCTCGGCATCTGTATCTCCCTGATTCCCTTAATACCCCTTAATCCTCTCTATTAATACGCTGTGAGCTACCTTGTCCTTAAGTCCATGTATTCTACATCCACTGCACTGTCAGTCTACGCTCTCTGTTTCCTCCTCAAATTAACTCGTGGAGGTTTGTCACACACGATCGTTACTTTTGAAATCCGGACAGGTTCCTTCTAACTATTGTCTCATTATCTGGAAAGGTGGTCATTTCATCCACAATTAAAGACGAAAATATTCCCTGTTTATTCATAGGAACAGGAGGAGGCCATTCAGCCCATCCAGTCGAACTGTTCCCCTCAGCTCAGATTCCGTGTTATATTGTCTGGTGTTTTTTTGCACAGTGAACTATCCCTCTGAGAGATCGCCGGCAACAGAGGCCTAGGGGTAGAGCGCCACCAGATTCTCCACCTTGGACCAGGCCCGTGATTAACGTCTAACCTGTAACCGAGTCTCACAATAAACGTGTTGAGCCATGAGTCTCGAGTCTCTCCCTCACTCTCTCTACCACACTCTTAGACACACTCACAGCCACTCACAGACACAATTACAGACACTCACACAGACAAACTCACAGACACTTACACAGACAAACTCACAGACACACTCACAGACACATTCAGAGCAACTCACACACACAGCCACACTCACAGACACACTCAGACACACACACACAGACACTCACACAGACACAATCACTGCAACACTCAAAGACACACACAGGGAAACTCACAATCACAATCACAGACACGCTCACAGCCACGCATACACAACCAGACTCTCAGACACACTCACAGACCAACTCACAGGCACACACACAGACACTCACACAGACACAATCACTGCAACACTCACAGACACACACAGGGAAACTCACAGACACAATCACAGACACGCTCACAGCCACGCATACACAACTACGCTCACAGAAACACTCACAGACTAACTCACAGATAAACTCACAGACAAAGTTACAGTCACGCTCACAGCCACGCACAGGCACAATCACAGACAAACTCACAGACACGGACACTGCCACACTCACATACACACACATGGACATTCGCAGTCACAATCACAGACACACTCACAGCCCTGCACACACAACCACACTCATAGACAAACTCATGTAAAAACTCACATTCACACTCAGCCACAAACAGACACAATCAAAGACACACTCAGACACACTCCCAGACATGGACACTCACAGCCACAACCACAGCAATACTCACAGCCACACACGCAGCCACACTCATAGACACACAGGGACACTCACAGACACACAGGGACACTCACAGCCACACACACACACACACACACACACACACACACTCACAGACAAACTCAAAGACAAACTCACAGTCACACTCACAGTCACACTCATTCACACTCACAGACAAACTCACAAACACACTCATAAACACAATCACCGACACTCACAGACAGAATCACAGTCACACACACAGAACAAATCACAGCCACAATCACAGACACACTCACAGACACATTCACAAACACACACAGCCACACTTACAGACACACTCGCAGACACACGCAGCGCCATACTCACAGACACAATCACTGCCACAGTCTCAGACACACAGGGACTCACACAGTCACACTCACAGACACAATCACAGCCACACTCACAGACACACCTACACACTCACAGCCACATTCACACACGGACAGACACACTGACAGAAAGATCTACACACTCACAGCTACATTCACACACTGACAGACACACTGACAGGCACACACACTCACAAACGCACTAAAACAGAAAGCAGACTGACCTCACCAGTACTTAATACTAATACCCAAGCTAGGACATGGAGGGAAGGAGAGGGGGAGGGTTCAAGGAGGGCACGAGAAATAGGGGTGGAGGGGGTGAGTCTCTATCAGGGAAGGGGTGGAACAGGCATTTGTAAGGGGCCCCTCTCATTCCTCACTCAGTCCATCATACGCCTGTATGAGAACCCCTCAAATTTCCCCACTCAATCTCTTATGCCACTCCAAAAGGATCTCTCTCATTCCCATTTAGACCTTTATAACCCTTTATAAGGCCCTCTCTCATTCCCGACACATTCCCTCTTACCCCTCTATAAGGACCCCTCTCATTCCCCACTCAGTCCGCTATACCCCTCTATAAGGACCCCTCTCATTACCACTCAATCTCTTATACCCCTCAATAAGGAACCCTCTCATTCCCCACTCAGTCCCTTAAACCCCTTTATGAGGACCCGTCTCATTCTCCACTCAATCCCTTATACCCCTCTATAAGGACCTCCCTCATTCCCCACTCAGTCACTTAAACCCTTTTATGAGGACCTGTCTCATTCTCCACTCAATCCTTTATACCCCTCTATAAGGACCTCTCCTTTCTCCACTCAGTCCCTTATGCCCCTCCATAAGGACCTGTCCCATTTCCCACTCAGTCCCTTAAACCCTTTTATAAGGACCCCTCTCATTGCCCACACAGTCCCTCATACCCCTCTATACGGAACACTCGCAATACGCATTGAGCCCTTATACCCCTCTATAAGGGCCACTCTCATTCCCCACACAGCTCCCATACCCCTCTATAAGGACCCTTCGCATTCCCAAACAGCCCCTTATCCCACTTAATAAGGTCCTCTCTCATTCCCCACTCTGTCGTTTATGCCCCATTTAGCAGAGTAACTGAGGGCCCTGATCCCCGAGCAAGGATGTAGCCCTTTAAGGGAACCTCGCCTTTCAGAGGAAATGTGTGGCTCTTTTAAGGGAACTCACCTTTAAGAAGTAATTAAGGCTGGAGTGGGTGGAGACCTTCCCGAGACAGGTGAGAGTTAAAAGGGTGAGGCACAAGAGAAAGAGGGCTGCTGCTGTTGCAGAGAGACAGCCACCTGTCAAAGCCCAGAGAGGACGCTGTCAAGTAGCTGGGGTACGGTGTATTGAAAAGTGTACTAGGCATCGCCAAAGGTACAGAGTATTGAAAAATGTGCTTGGCATCGCCAAAGGGACTGTAGTGTGAATTTGTTTGGAGTGAATTAACAGAAACGTGGTCTGAAGTATGAATTAGTCAAACTCTATCGTTGGTTGTATGAGGAAGGTTATGCGATGGTCGGACTCAGTAACAATATATAAAGGTATATTATACATACAAGAAGTTGTAAAATAGAAATAGCAGTTGGTCCGAATGGCCTCTGTGCTGTACTATGCATTCGATGCAAAATATACATAATATAATAGAATTACTTATTGATCATAGAAAGTTACCGCACAGAAGGAGGCCATTAGGCCCATCGTGTCCGTGCTGGCCGAAAGAGAGTTGTACAGCTTAATCCCACTTTCCAGCACTTGGTCCGTTGAACTGTAGGTTACAGCACCTCAGGTGCACATCCAGGTACTTTTTAAATGAGTTGAGGATTTCTGCCTCTCTGGTCAAGATATTGTCGTTGTCAATTATGATTTCAGGGAAACTTTGTTACCCAGTTGGACCGAACGGCCAATACATGTGCCGTGCTGTATTCCATGCGATAGATATACTATATCCCGGCATTGGGACGTGCTGCGCCCATTTTTCAGGCGTTATGCGGCCTCCGAAGACCTTGAAATAGCGTCTGGAATGATCGTGCACGTTTCTCGTGTAATGTACGCTGGATGCCATTTTGATAAAGGCGTTTGCGCACGTGCGGATAATAAACACCGGCCTCATGTAAAGTAAGGAGAATGGGGGTTAAATTGAATATGTCCCAAATAGCATGATTTGCTCCCACCTCTTAAAGGCACAGAGTCTGAACGGAGATCAGAAATCGCACACGGACATCACAGAGGCCGGTCCCATCCTTGTTTACAAACTGATGAGTTCTGTTAAATCATTAAATAAAGGCTGCACACGACTAAATCCCACATCCTCCAATCTGCACGCCAGACCTCAACAATCTGCCGATCTGAGTTTGTACCATGCCTGCGAGAGAGCGTGCACCAAGGTTCTCTGATGATGCACTGGAGACCTTGGTGCAAGAGGTGGACAGAATGAGTGGCATCCTATATCTGCAGAGGGGCTTGAGGCCCTCCAGGCATATGCTGCCAAGGCAGTGGGAGGCAATGGAAGACAGGAGCATAGCAACACGAACATGGATTCAGTGCACGAAGAATTTCAATGATTTGACCTGAGTGTTCAAGGTGAGTGAGGTCAACTGTCAAGTGGCATCTCCTACCAAATGCATCACTCGCCTCATCCACTGTTCCACGCTCTACACCCGCCATCACTCACCTACCAACAAACTCTTTCAAGCAGTACTCAACTCTTGCTATCAGATGCTTCCCCTCACCTTCACACATTACCACTGCTGCAAGGCCACACAAACTGGCAGCTACTCAACCTTGAAAGGCACATCACCCAGACATTCCGGTCGACGATCACCGACACAATTTTCGCTTTCTTGCTGGAGCAGGTGGTGCATAACAGGAGATAGCGAGTGTCAGTGACATTTGGCCCCTCGAGCCTGTTCCGCCATTCAATGAGTTCATGGTGGACCTGTGATCGAACTCTTAGCCCCTTATTCCTTAATATCTATGGTTCACAGAAATCTATCAATCTCAGATTTACAATTCACAATTGAGCTAGCTTCAACTGCTGTTTGCAGAAGAGCGTTCCAAACTTCTCCCACACTTTGCGTGTAGAAGCGTTTCCTAACTTCACTCCTGCACGTCCTGGCTCTAAACGTACGGCTATGTCCCCATGTCCGAGTATTCAATTATAGGAGACCTCCAAAAAATGGGACAAATGCATCAGTAGCCAGAAGCAATAATCCAGCAACTAATCTGCAAATCCTTCATGGTCCCTTTAAATAGCGCCGTTGGGGGTCGTTCAGTCACTCTAAGACACGTTCAGATGGTTGGGGTTAAGACTGTGCGTTGAGTTGTGCGTTATTCTCAAAATGGTGTCTATCACTTTAAATCAACGTTGCACACTGATCTAACGCATCTTCTCCCAACTTTACATGTTGCCGGCGTTCGTTATCTGCGGGAACGCGAAACCCTTTACCAAGATGGCGTCCGGCGCACAAAAGGCTGGAAGCCCCTCAGCAATCCTAGAGATCTGCTGGAGAATGGAGCGTGTAACGCAACAAATGAAGCATACACACATTTGACATTGGTTTGTGCTGCAATGGAAGCTGCGACATTGGTCAACAGGCTCTGCATCATGGTTGGTTCCACAGGTGTGCTGTTGGAGGTGACCACCCGTTCTGTGTAGGAAGGGATGGGCTCCAAGCTCTGTGCAAAGCCCTGTGACAAGTTCCCAGTGGACTCCTCCATGCCCCTTGTTATTGTGTTCAGGCTTTCCAGTGCACCAAGCTATCGGTTTTGTACGCCCATCAGCCGCCTTCTGCAGTCTGGCCCATCTGAGTCCTCGGCAGCAGAACAAGTGCCCTCTGGCGATCTGGCACCTGTGGTACCTGCTCCCCCTGCCCCAGCTCCTGTGCACTTGTGCCCGGTGTCTCACCATGCGCCGAAGCGTCCTCTAAACTACGCGCAGTGTGAGTCTCTGAGTTGGTGGCTGGGAATATAAGATCGAGTGACGGTGTGTCTATAACATCACTCTCATCTTCCTCTGCCTCCTCCGACTGGGCAGGTTCCGGTTCTCGGGTATCTGCAATGACAACTGGACACGGGTTGAGTTGTGGTGCGGGGAGAGGAGACAGTAAGATGTGCGTGCTTACATCTTCTGCAGCACGTGAGCCAGAACAGCTTGTGGGGTGAGGGAGAAATGGGAAGCGAGAAGGAGCATGAGATATGCATTGTCGGGACCCCCTTCGTCGATGCCTCCAGCACCCCCAGTGGCCACGGCCGCAGCGACGGCCCGCTCAATAATGGCCAGCACTGCCTCCTCCAGTGAGTGTCCTGCAAGATGTTTGGGAGATGTGGCTGTCATGATTGTCGTTAATGGTGCAGTTGGTAGGAGACGCCACTTGACAGTTGAATTCACTCACCTTGACCACTCGTGTCAAATCGTTGAACATTTTCGTGCACTGCATCCATGTGTCTGGTGCAATGCTCCTGGCATTGAATCCTCGCGCAGAATATGACTGTTGGGCCTCTTGCCCCCCACCCTCCGCGGATACAGGATGCCCCTCTGTGCGTCCATCTCCTGCACCAAGGCTTCCAGTGCGTGTTCTGAGAAACTTGTTGCAAGGAGGCCCAGCCATTACTACAGAATTGTTCATAAACACAGAAAGCTGTCACATCGGGGGAGACCTCACAGTTCTGGACACTGGGTGAAATATATTGAGGTGTTTATAAACACAGAAAGCTGTCACATCAGGGGAGACCTCACAGTTCTGGACACTGGGTGAAATATATACAGGTGATTCTAAACACAGAGGTGCTTTAATTGTATAACCACAGAAAACATTCGCTGGGATTGTGGTGCGCAATTTATCTGCACCGGTTGGTTGCGATACAGGCGGCACCTAACATACTTGCTGCCTAATGATTTCAATGATTGCTGCCTTCAGCCTGTGCTAGCTACGCAGTTGATAAGCTGCAGGCACCAGCAGGGTTTCCCAATATCGGGAGTGGCGAGTTCTACTTAAATGCAGCCTGCACCTCTTAAAGGGGAGTTGCAATGTGGCTGCAGGAATTGGTGGAAGCCGATTGGGAAGTAAATCTATGTTGGAATATATTGAAGGAAACAAAACGAAAGATTTGCATTTATATACCGCTTTTCACAACCTCAGGACATACCAAAGCGCTTTCCAGCCAATGAAGTGCAGTCAATATTGTAATTTAGGTAACCTGGCAGCTAATTTATCACAGCAAGCTCCCACAAACAGCAGTTTGATAATGAGCAGATAATCTGTGCTTCAGTGAAGTTTGTTGAGGGATTAATATTGGCCCCAGGACACCGAGGAGAACACCCCCTGCTCTTCTTTGAAATAATGCCATGGGATCGTTTATGTGCACCTGAGAGGGCAGAACGGGGCCTCCGTTTCACCTCTCATCCGAAAGACGGCTCCTCCAACAATGCTGCACTCCCACAGTACTGCAATGGAGTGTCAGCCGAGATATTGTGTTGAAGTTTCTGGAGTGGGTCTTGAACCCACGACCTTCTGACTCTGATGAGCGGGCGACCCACTGAGCCCCAGCTGATACTATGAATGGCTGCGCCTGTGAGAGCGTTCACCAAGGTTCTCTGGTGGAAGAAGTGGAGAGGAGGAGGGGCATCCTTTATCCTCTGGTCGGGGGTGTTGGGCAAGAGGCCCTCCAGGCACATACTCAAATGGCAGTGGGAGGAAGTAGTGAACGAGGTCAATGCAAGGAGTGCAGCACCAAGAACATAGAAGCAGTGCAGGAAGAAGTTCAATGATTTGACGCGACCAGTCAAGGTGAGTGACGTCAACTGTCAAGTGGCGTCTCCTCCTGTTGAGACATGAATGAGGGAAAGAGAAACAATGAAGGCTGAGAGGGTTGAACAGCCACCCAACCAAAGTCATGTCGAGACCATGTCCATGCCTAACAATTGATTTCCTGTTGTACCGATGTAAATTGGGTATTACTCAAAGCCCGGGGAAAATATGCATAAGATTGAACTTGCTGCCTGGTGAACGATGAACGGAGACAACCAGTCTCGGAAACAAAGACCAGTCAAATACAGGGAAGCCACACGTTACTCTAAATAGGACACAGCAATCGGGGCAAGATTGAGCTTGATGGGAGAAAACTCACACCTAATTGTGGTGAACAAAGACACACTGGTCTTTGTGGGGGAAATGACTGTTCCAAAGCCAGTTGGTTTTAAGTGGTGTTTGAGTGACAGACAAAGATACCCAGTCTGTGTATATTAAGATGGGTTCGGTGGGCGTGTCCAAGGTGTGAGCAAAGGTTGCATAATGGGACCAGGACCACGCTTCGGGTGTTGTGCGGGGTACTGTCTAAAGAGCTCGTGCCTAGGCTTGACTGTATCCTGCTTATCGCACAGTAACATTGAAATAAATGCAAGACAAGGAACTGCCTATCATTTCATCCAACTTCAGCTACCAACACGATGGCTCGAATGGCCTCATTCTGTGCCATATCTTTCCATGATTCTATGAACTGTACCATTCGTCTCATCCACTGTTCCACGCACGAAATCCCCTATCACACACATACCGACAAATTCTTTCAAGCCGCACTCAACTCGTCCAATCTTCCTCTCACCCTCATACATTACCGCTGCTGCAAGCCGCACACCCCCAACTCACAGGTCACACACACTTACCAGCAATTCAACCATAACAGCCACATCATCCAAACATTTTGCAGGACACTCACTGACACACTTCCCTCTATCTTGCAGGAGAAGGTGGCGCATTTCGAGAGCTGGCAAGAAAGAACTGGAGGAGGACAAGGCCGACACGTCCTTACCCCCGTGGAGGAGCCAGTTCTGGCCATCATTTGATGAGCCAACGCTGCGGCCATGGAAACTGGCGGTGCTGGAGGTCTGCATTGGAGCTCAGACTGCTGCTTTGGAAGCCCAGACTGCTGCGCTCCAGGCTCAGCCTGCCGTTATCGTGGCTCTGGGTACCACCGTGGAACGGGACTTCCAGGGCGTTAGATCACTCCAGCAATCTGTTCTCCAACGAGGAGTGCTGAGGCACTGCTCCGAAAGAGTGGCAATGGTGCCATGGCAGTTGAACCTGCTGTTCTCTCTCCGGGCGACATCATTCCTGCTCCCACCCCTTGCCAGTGCCCTTGCCGTTGCCTGTCAGCCAACCAGGCCAGACTGCTGCAGCCCATTTCGAGATGATGCAGTCTGAAGCCAGACCCTCTCACCCAGAAATGCTCGAGGTCAACCCCCACGGCCATCTGCACTCTCCACCATTGAAGGTCAGCAGCCTCCCACCACCCATGCTGCAGTCACTGGGGATGCACCATGTCGGAGCACGTGGATAGGTAAAGGCACACGAGTGACTGGCGCTTAATTAATGCACAAGGTTAAATAGTATAATGGTGTTCACATGATTTCATGTGTTAGTTTATAAATTTGTATTTGAAGTCACAGTTTCTTTTTATTCGTTCATGTGATGTGGTCGTCGCTGACAAGGCCAGCAATTATTGCCCATCTCTAATTGCTCTTGAGTAGGTGGTGGTGAGCCGCCTTCTTGAAACGCTGCAGTACGTGTGGTGAAGGTTCTCCCACAGTGCTGTTAGGTATGGATTTCCAGGATTTTGACCCAGCGACGATGAAGGGACGGGTATATATTTCCTAGTTGGGATGGTATGTGATTTGGAGGAGAACGTGCAGGTGGTGTTGCTCCCATGTGCTGCTGCCCTTGCAGTTCTAGGTGGTAGAGTTCGCGGGTTTGGGAGTTACTTTCGAAGAAGTCTTGGCGAGTTGCTGCAGTGCATCCTGTGGATGGTGCACACTGCAGCCACAGTGCGCTGGTGGTGAAGGGAGTGAATGTTCAGGGCGGTGGATGGGTGCCAATCAAGCGGGCTACCTTGTCCTGGATGGTGTCGAGCTTCTTGAGTATTGCTGGAGCTGCACTCATCCAGGCAAGTGGAGAGTATTCCATCACACTCCTGACTTGTGCCTTGCATTTGGTGGAAAGGCTTTGTGGAGTCAGGAAGTGAGACACTCAACGCAGAATACTAAGCCTCCGACCTGATCTTCTAGCCACAGTGTTTGTGTGACTGGTCCAGTTAAGTTTCTGGACAATGGTGACCCGCAGGATGTTGATGGTGGGCGATTCGGCGATAGTAATGCCGTTGAATGGCAATGGGAGATGGTTGGACTCTCTCCCGTTGCAGATGGCCATTGCCTGGCACTTGTCTTGCGCGAATATTACTTGCAATCTATCAGCCCAAGCCTGAAGGTGGTCGATGGTGGTTTTTATTTATGCGCTGCGGGAGTTAGCGATGCGTAACCATGAGGAGAACGAATGGGAGAGGACAGGTGGGGATTGCAGGGCTTTTGGTGGCTTCGGAGGTGTTGTTGAGGTTACTGATATCATTCGTTAATAAGGTGAGATGTTGCTCAGATCGCCAGAAGAGGCCTGAAATGATCCAGAGCCATCAAATTTCAGCGCCATGGTTACCTTGACAGCCACAGACAATGCTGTCCTTGCCCTGCTCTGAGGCTGCAGTTGTGGCTGCAGCAGTTGACAAATCGAACTATCACGACCTCTTTCGTGAACTGCAGCCATCGGATGCACTGACCTCCGCTTATGTTGAGGTAAGAGTGTTGTTCCCTGAATGCCCTCATGAGATACGGCCTCCTGCTCGGTGCCCGACACCTCCTCCTCCTCTTGCCTCTCCTCACAGCTTGATCTGCTCTGAGTGACCTCTCTGCGTGCTCCTAGTCATCTTCTCTGCCCAGCGGGAGCCCCAGCAGGACACCCATAGTTACCAGAAATCTTGTTCAGCGCACTGTTGTAAATGACACCAACAATGTAAGATCTGCCAAACCGCTTTTTATATAATGTATAAACTCGATCCAAATAAAGGAAGCTTCAAGCAACAAGTACAATTGTACCAGCAGCCACAAGCAATAATTCAGCTTCAATGATGTCAGGCCGCGGGTCTCATAGTTCCTGTTGTTCCAAATATTTATTAATATAATAAATTGGGCTTTGCTCTTTCCATCTGTGTAATAGTTGATCAAATATATGTTTTGATGTCATATTCATTGAGTTTAAAGTTGTTAACCGTATCTGTTTGTTCAGTGACTGGAATTGATGTTATTCTCCATGGACCCAAATTGTCTCCCTGGAATGTTTACCCGTGCTATAAATAAGCGAATACTTTCAATGTGTTATCCCATAGTGTCAGTGGGAGCATCACCTCCGGCACTAACAGGGATCAGCGGCTCTACAGAGAGTGAGAGAATAGATCGGAACCTGGGAACAATAGATTTGAATGTTAAACAATGAGTCGGAATCTTAGAAAAATAGATTGGAATGTTACAGCAATGGGTCGGAATCTTCGAACAATAGATTGGGACAGTCCATTCTGGATATTTCAATATCTGCATGTATATTATGGTTCAATGTCATTTGTGGGGCGGACATATTTTATGCTTCGGAGTGTACAACTAATATACTATCCGCTCCTCGCTGCTGTCGGTGTTCCTGGTAAGTCTCTATAATCCAACTATTACTTCTATAAACCGTGTACAACTATAGTACTGTTCTTGTCATTCCCTGTGCCATACTCTTTGCTGTTCGAGTTTCCGGTAAGCCTCTATATCCACTGTAAACATTAAAGGGTTAACGTGGGATGGGAAATATAGCGATAGGGGGAACATGGATGAGAAATATACTTACCGGGGTTTTCTAGGTGTGAGGTTTAATTTACAATGGGTCAATGGGAGTGAGTTTGTATAGAGTCATAGAGTCATAGAGTTATACAGCACGGATAGAGGCCCTTCGGCCCATCGTGTCCGCGCCGGCCATCAAGCCCTGTCTTCTCTAATCCCATATTCCAGCATTTGGTCCGTAGCCTTGTATGCTATGGCATTTCAAGTGCTCATCCAAATGCTTCTTTAATGTTGTGAGTGTTCCTGCCTCCACAACCCTTTCAGACAGTGAGTTCCAGACTCCTACCACCCTCTGGGTGAAAAAGTTCTTTCTCAAATCCCCTCTAAACCTCCCGCCTTTTACCTTGAATCTATGTCCCCTTGTTATAGAACCCTCAACGAAGGGAAAAAGCTCCTTAGTATCCATCCCATCTGTGCCCCTCATAATTTTGTACACCTCAATCATGTCCACCCTCAGCCTCCTCTGCTCCAAGGAAAACAAACCCAATCTTCCCAGTCTCTCTTCATAGCTGAAGCGCTCCAGCCCTGGTAACATCCTGGTGAATCTCCTCTGCACCCTCTCCAAAGCGATCACATCCTTCCTGTAGTGTGGCGACCAGAACTGCACACAGTACTCCAGCTGTGGCCTAACCAGTGTTTTATACAGCTCCATCATAACCTCCTTGCTCTTATATACTATGCCTCGGCAAATAAAGGCAAGTATCCCATATGCCTTCTTTACCACCTTATCTACCTGTTCCGCCGCCTTCAGGGATCTGTGAACTTGCACACCAAGATCCCTCTGACCCTCTGTCTTGCCTAGGGTCCTCCCATTCATGTTCAGGAAGCCCGAGCATGAGCCTGTTTTTACGGGGCCCTTGGGATGTGTCAATACTCACAGTGATGTCCAGAGATGCTATTAATATTTGCAGGGAGTCCAGGGACGATAGCAAAATTTACATTGGATCCAGAGACAGTCGTAACATTTGCAGTGGATCCGGAGGTGGCACTAATATTTACCGGGGAACCAGAGACAGTACTAATATTTACAGGGGGATCCAAAGGCAGTACCAATATTTACAGGGGATCCAGAGACTGTACTAATGTTCATAGGGGATCCAGAGACTGTACTAATATTTACAGGCGAATCCAGAGACTGTACTAATATTTACAGGGCATCCAGAGATGGTACTAATATTTATAGGGGATCCACAGACCTTACTACTATTTACAGGGAGAACCACAGACGGTACTAATATTCACAATGGATCCGTAGACTGCACTAATATTCTAAAGGGTTCCAATGACAGTTTAATATTTACACTGGATCTTGAGATGGTGCTATTATTTACAGATGATCAGGAGTTGGTACTAATAAGTACAAGGGATTCAGAGATGATACTAATATTTACAGGGGATCCAGAGATTGTGCGAATAATTACATGGGTCCAGAGACGGTTCGAATATTTACAGGGGATCCAGAGACTGTACTAATATTTACAGGGCGTCGAGAGACTGTACTAATATTTACAGGGGGTCCAGAGACGGTGCTAATAATTACGCATGTTCCAGAGACGGTGCTACTATTTACACGTGGTCCAGAGACGGTGGTAATATTTGCACGTGGTCCAGAGACAGTGCTAATATTTACACATGTTCCAGAGACAGTGCTAATATTTGCACATGTTCCAGAGACGGTGCTAATATTTACACATCGTCCAGAGACGGTGCTAATATTTACACATGTTCCAGAGACGGTGCTAATATTTACACATGTTCCAGAGACGGTGATAATAATTACACATGGTCCAGAGACGGTGCTAATATTTACACATGGTCCAGAGACGGAGCGAATATTTACACGTGGTTCAGAGGCTGTACTTTTTTAAACAAAGATTCCCGAGACGGTACTCAAATTAAAGTGTGCTAGAGATGGTACAAATATTTAGAGGGCGTCTTGCGATGGTAGAAATATTTACAAGGGGTCCACAAACTATACTAATAATTACAGAGCATCCAGAGATTGTACAAATATTTACAGGGGATCCCGAGCCTGTACTAATAATTACAGGGGATCCAGAGACTGTATTAATAATTTCAGGGGATCCAGAGACTGTACTAATATTTACAGAGGATCCAAAGACTGCACTAATGTTTACCGGGGATCCAGAGACTGTGCTAATATTTACAGGGGGTCCAGAGAATGCACGAATATTTCCAGGGGATCCAGAGACTGTATTCATATTTACAGGGGATCCAGAGTCGGTACTAATAGTTACAAGGGATCCAGAGACTGTTTTAATATTTACAGGGAATCCAGAGACTGTTCAAATATTTACAGGGGATCCAGAGGCTGTACTAATAATTACAGGGGATCCAGAGACTGCACTAGTATTTACAGGAAATCCAGAGACTGTTCAAATATTTACAGGGGACCAGAGACGTTTCTAATATTTATAGGTGATTCTTGAGATCTTATTATTTTTTTACAGAGGGCCCCAGCTTGATCTAAAATTTCCATCTTTATTTCCCTTCCTTACAGTTAATTTATTGACAATTGTGATCCTCTCTCTTGGAAAGTGCGGTCTCTCCAAATGTGTCACTCGCTACCTGGTGTCCATGGCAGCGGCGGATCTACTGGTCGTTATCATCGACCTGGTATTGAGGCAGATTCCCATTATATACCGTTCACAGTTCACTTTTCTATACCACATTCCCGTGTGTAATATCCACGCCGTACTGCTTTATGCAGTCACGGACTGTTCTGTCTGGTTCACCGTCACTTTCACCTTCGATCGATTTGTGGCCATTTGTTGCCAGAAGCTGAAAACTAAATATTGCACCGAGAAAACGGCGGCTGTGGTTCTGGGAACAATGAGTGTGCTGAGCTGTTTAAAGAACACTTTCTGGTACTTTATGTTCGAAGGTCCATATAAGCTTTCCAATACACCTTGGTTTTGTTTTCCAGTGACGGGTGTTTCAACATCACCGGTATGGGCAGTAATCGAACTTCTTCATTATATCCTCACCCCGTGTGTCCCATTTATTCTGATTCTGTTGCTCAACGTTTTTACAGTCAGACACATTTTAGTGGCCAGCAGAGCCCGCAGGAGACTCCGCGGTCACAGCAGTGGGGAGAGTCCCAGAGACCCAGAGATGGAGAGTCGCAGGAAATCAATGATGTTACTGTTTGTTATCTCAGGAAACTTTATCGTGTTATGGGTGGTGTTCATGTTTACTTCTATTAATGAACGATTGACGTATTTGGCGCGTACGTCTGTAATTCTACATCCACTTGTACAAGAACTGGGATTTATGCTCCAGCTCCTGAGTTGCTGCACAAACACCTGTATTTATGCAGTGACCCAGGCTAAATTCAGAGAGCAGTTGAAAAAAGTGGTGAAATATCCCTTCACTGTAGTTGTTAAATTCATTAAATAGTGCGAAGATCTGAAGACTGCAGAGTTAGATCTGTGTTATTCCGACAGGCTGCGGTGCAGCAAACACTGGGTGTTTATGTAATCGCTGAAACGTTTATAACCTGAGGCTATGGAGAGACTCATTTTACAGAGTTTGTCATTATGTGTATCACATGCAAGGACAAGTTGTAAAATAATATGTGGTGACTAATTGCACCAAATGTTTGACCAAATGGGAGAAAGTTAAGGTAATTAAGTAAACAGCAATACAAGCTGACGGTGACCAGTGATTGAATGGGGCGGGAGGTAGAGGAGATCCCAGTACTGTAGTTGTCGGGATCAGTGTGTTAATGGGGCGGGAGGTAGAGCAGACGCCATGACTGTCGGCCTCGGTGATCAGTGTGCTAATGGAGCAAGGGTGGAGGAGATCCCGGGACTGTAGGTTTCGGTGATCAGTGTTTTAATGGGGAGGGAGGTAGAGGAGATCCCGAGATGTAGGTGTCGGTGTTCAGGGTGTTAATGGGGCGGGAGGTAGAGCAGACGCCACGACTGTCGGCCTCGGTGATCAGTGTGTTAATGGAGCAAGGGTGGAGGAGATCCCGGGACTGTAGGTTTCGGTGATCAGGGTGTTAATGGGACGGGAGGTAGAGGAGATCCCAGGACTATAGTAATCTGTGATCAGTGTGTTAATCGGGCGGGAGGTCGAGGCGATCCCGGGAATGTAGGAGTCGGTGATCAATGTGTTAATGGGGCGGGAGATAGAGGAGATCCGGGTAAACTTTGTGTCTGTGATCATTGTGTTAATGATGCGGGAGGATGATGTTTTCCCGTTACTCTCGGTGTAGATGATCAGTGAGTTAATGGGGCGGGGGCAGAGGAGAAACCAGAACTGTCGGTGCCATTGATCAGTGGTTCAATGGGGCAGGGCGTAGAAGACACCACATGATTGTAGGTGCAGGTGATTCGTGTGTTAATGGGGCGTGGGGGGCGCGGTGGGGGGAGGTAGAGGAGATCCAAGGAACTAATACCTCGGTTATCAGTGTGTTAATGGGGCAGGAGGTCGAGGAGATCCCGGGACTGTAGGTGTCGTTGATCAGAGCGTTAATGTAGCGGGAGATAGAGGAGGTCCAAGGAATGTATGTCCCGTGATCAGTGTGTTAATGGGGTGGGAGGTAGAGGAGATCCCGGGACTATGGTTGTCGGTAATCAGTATCTTAATGGGGCGGGGGTAGAGTAGATCTGGAGACTGTAGATGTCGGTGATTCGTGTGTTAATGGGGCGGGATGTATAGGAGATCCCAGGAATGTATGTCCCGGTGATCAGTGTGTTCATGGGGCGGGAGGTGGAGGAGATCCCAGGACTGTATTCACGGTGATGAGTGTGTTAATGGGGTTGTAGGTCGATGTGATCCCGGTACTGTAGGTGTCGGTGATCCGTGTTTTAATGGGCGGGGGGTAGAGGAGATCGCTGGAATGTAGGTGTCGGTGATCAGTATGTGAATGGGGCGGGAGGTAGAGAAGATCCCGGGACTGTAAGAACATAAGAACATAAGAAATAGGAGCAGGAGTAGGCCAATCGGCCCCTCGAGCCTCCTCCGCCTTTCATTAAGATCATGGCTGATCTGGTCCTAACCTCAAATCTAAAATCATGTCCAATTTCCTGCCCGCTCCCCGTAACCCCTAATTCCCTTTACTTCTAGGAAACTGTCTATTTCTGTTTTAAATTTATTTAATTATGTAGCTTCCACAGCTTCCTGGGGCAGCAAATTCCACAGACCTACCACCCTCTGAGTGAAGAAGTTTCTCCTCATCTCAGTTTTGAAAGAGCAGCCCCTTATTCTAAGATTATGCCCCCTCGTTCTAGTTTCACCCATCCTTGGGAACATCCTTACCGCATCCACCCGATCAAGCCCCTTCACAATCTTATATGTTTTAATAAGATCGCCTCTCATTCTTCTGAACTCCAATGAGTAGAGTCCCAATCTACTCAACCTCTCCTCATATGTCCACCCCCTCATCCCCGGGATTAACCGAGTGAACCTTCTTTGTACTGCCTCGAGAGCAAATATGTCTTTTCTTAAGTATGGTGTCGGTGATCTGTGTGTTAAGAGGTAGAGGAGCTCCCGGGACTGCAGGTGTCGGTGATCATTGTGTTAATGGGGCGGGAGGTAGAGAAGATCCCGGGACTGTAGGTGTCGGTGATCTGTGTGTTAAGAGGTAGAGGAGATCCCGGAACTGTGCGTGTCTGTAATCATTGTGTTAATGGGGAGGAAGGTAGAGGACATCCCGGGACTGTAGGTGTCGGTGACCAATGTGTTATTAGGGCGGGAGTTCGAGGTGATCCCGGGAATGTAGGTTTCGGTGATCAGCGTGTTAATGCGGCGGGAGGTAGAGGAGATTCCGTGATTGAAGGTGTCGGTGATCAGTGTGTTAATGGGGCGGGAGGAAGAGGAGACCTCGGGACTGTAGGTGTCGGTGTTCAGTGTGTTAATGGGGCGGGAGGTAGAGGAGACCTCGGGACTGTAGGTGTCGGTGATCAGTGTGTTAATGGGGCGGGAGGTAGAGGAGACCTCGGGACTGTAGGTGTCGGTGATCAGTGTGTTAATGGGGCGGGAGGTAGAGGAGATCCGGGGATTGTAGGTGTCGGTGATCAGTGTGTTAATGGGGCGGGAGGAAGAGGAGACCTCGCGACTGTAGATGTCGGTGATCAGTGTGTTAACTAGGAGGGAGAGACAGAAGATCCCAGGACTGTAGGTTTCTGTGATCAGTGTTTTAATGGGCGGGGTGTAGAGGAGATCACGGGACTGTAGGTATCGGTGACCAGTGTTTGAACGGGACGGGAGAGAGAGGAGATCCCAGGACTGGAGGTGACGGTGATCAGTGTTTTAATGGGCGGGGTGTAGAGGAGATCCCAGGGCTGGAGGTGACGGTGATCAGTGTTTGAACGGGACGGGAGGGAGAGGAGATCCCAGGGCTGGAGGTGACGGTGATCATTGTGTTCATGGGACAGGCGGTAGAGGAGATCCCGGGACTGTAGGTGTCGTTGATCAGTGTGTTAATGGGGCGGGAGGTAGAGGAGATCTCGGGACTGTAGGTGTCGGTGATCAGTGTGTTAATGGGGTAGGAGGTAGAGGAGATCCCGGGACTGTAGGTGTCGGTGATCAGTGTGTTAAGAGGTCGAGGAGATCCCGGGACTGTAGGTGTCGGTGATCATTGTGTTAATGCGGGGGGTGGGGGTGGGGTGGCGGGGTAGAGGAGATTGCTGGACAGTAGGTATCGGTGATCAGTGTGTTAATGCGGGGGGTGGGGGGTGGTGGAGAGGAGATTCCTGGACAGTTGGTGTCGGCGATCAGTGTGTTCATGCGGCGGGAGGTAGAGGAGATCCCGGGACTGTAGGTGTCGGTGATCAGTGTGTTAATGGGACGGGAGGTGGAGCAGATCCCGGGACTGTTGGTTACTGTGATTTGTGTGTTAATGTGGCGGGCGGTAGAGGAGATCCCGCGACTGTAGGTGTCGGTGATCAGTGTGTTGGGTTCTGATATGGTTTGTGATGTGGCGTATGATGTGGGGTTGAGTTGTACAGTATGGCCAGGGCGATCGGATGGTAAGCTTCGTGGACAGAGAACTTATTTCTCAGGTACTGACCCCACTTCACACAATCCGTAATTTTGAGGTGAAGAATTTGCAGCCGGCTTATGTAAAAGTTTGTGATCACTACGAGACATGAAGGGTCCCTCAAACAGCGCACCTCCATCTCTCCCTGTTCAATTCTCGGGTGTTTATTCCCTGTCCAATTCTCGGGTGCTTATTCCCTTCGATTTCTCCCTGTCCAGTTCCTGGGTATTTATTCCCTTCGATCTTTCCCTGTTCAATTATCGGGTGTTTATTCCCTTCGATCTCTCCCTGTCAATTTCTCGGGTGTTTATTCCCTTAGACTTGTCACTATCCAATTCTCGGGTGTTTATTACCTTCGAGCTTTCCATGTTCAATTCTCGAGTGTTTATTCACTTCGATCTCTCACTGTACAATTACTAGGTGCTTTTCCCTTACCGTCTCTCTCTATCCAATTCCTGTGTTTATTGCCTACGATACTTCACTGTCCAGTTTCCAGGTATTTTCTCCCTTCGATGTCTCTCTATCCAATTCCCAGGTATTTTATCCCTTCAGTGTGTCTCTCTGTCCAATTGGCAGGTTTTTTTCTCCCTTCCATGTCTCTCTGTCCAATTACCAGGTATTTTATCCCTTCCATGTCTCTCTCGACAATTCCAGGGTGTTTATTCCCTTCCATGTCTCCCCATCAAATTCCTTGGTGTTTCTACACTTTGATCTCTCCCGATCCATTTCTCGGGCGTTTCTTCCCTTCCATTTCTCCCTGTGAAATTTGTGGTGCTTATTCCCTTCGACCTCTGCCGACACAATTACTGGTTGTTCAAAACAATGTTTTTATTCCCATCCATCTCACCCTGTTCAATTCCCCGGTGTTTATTCCCTTTGATCTCTCCCTAATCAATTGCTGGGTGTTTATTCCCTTCGATCTTTCTCTGTTCAATTCTCCGGAGTTGATTCCCTTCCATCAATACCTATTCATATTCTCGGGTGCTTATTCCATTCCATCTCACCCTGTTCAATTCTCTGCTGTTTATTCCGTCCATCCCTCTCTGTCCAATTCTCGGGTGCTTATTCCCTTCGATCGCTACCTGCTCAATTCTCGGGTGTTTAACCCATTCGAACCCTGACTGTCCAATTCCCGTGTGTTTATTCCCATTGATCTCTCCCTATCCAATTCCCGTGTGCTTATTCCCTTTGATCTCTCCCTGTCCAATTCCCGTGTGTTTATTCCCTTTGATCACTCCCTGTTCAATTCCCGTGTGTTTATTCCCTTTGATCTCCCACTGTCCAATTCCCGTGTGTTTATTCCCTTTGATCTCCCACTGTCCAAATCCGGTGTGTTTATTCCCTTTGATCTCTCACTGTCCAATTCCCGTGTATTTATTCCCTTTGATCTCTCCCTGTCCAATTCCGACGTGATTATTCCCAGATTTTCTTCCGATTATTTACTTCCCATTGCTTTATTCCCAAGTGTTTATCCATGTGCGTTTATTCTCGTTTATTTATTCCTGGTTGTTAATTACAATGTTTTTATTCCCATCCATCCCTCCCTGTCCAATTCTTGGGAGTTTATTCCCTTCGATGTCTCCCTCTTCAATTCTCGGGTTGTTATTCCCTTCGATCTCTTCCCAGCCATTTCTCGGACGTTTCTTACCTTCCATTTCTCCCTGTCCAATTTTCGGTGTTTATTCCATTCGACCTCCCCTCCACAATTACTGGTTGTTCCATCCAATGTTTTATTGCCTTCGATCTTTCTCTGTTTAATTCTCCGGTGTTCAATCCCTTCCATCACTCCCTGTTCAATTCTCGGGTGTTTATACCCTTCAATCTCACGCTGTTCAATTCTCCGGTGTTTATTCCCTTCCATCCCTCTCTGTCCAATTCCCGTCTGGTTATTCCCTTTTGATCTCCCCCTGTCCAATTCCCATGTGTTTATTCCCTTTGATCTCTCACTGCCGAATTCCCGTGTGTTTATTCCCTATGATCACTCACAGTCCAATTCACGTGTGTTTATTCCCTTTAATCTCTAACTGTCCAATTCCCGTGTTTTTATTCCCTTTGATCTGTCATTGTCCAATTCGCAAGTGTTTATTCCCTTTGATCGCAACCTGTCAAATAACCTGTGTGTTTATTCCCTTTGATCTGTCCCTGTCCAATTCCCGTGTGTGTAATCGCTTTGCTCTCTCACTATCCAATTCACGTGAATTTATTCCCTTTGATCTCTCACTGTCCAATTCCCGAGTGTTTATTCCCTTTGATCGCCCCCTGTCCATTTCCCCTGTGTTTATTCCCTTTGATCTCTCCCTGTCCAATTCACGTGTGTTTATTCCCTTTGATCTCTCACTGTCCAATTCCCGAGTGTTTATTCCCTTTGATCTCCCCCTGTCCATTTCCCGTGTGTTCATTCCCTTTGATCTCCAACTGTCCAATTCCCGTGTGTTTATTCCCTTTGATCTCTCCCTGCCCAATTCCCGTGTGTTTATTCCATTCGATGTCTCCCGATCCAATTCTCGTGTGTTTATTCCCTTTGATCTCTCCCTGTACAATTCCCGTGTGTTTATTCCCTCTGATCGCTCACTGTCCAATTCCCGTGTTTTTATTCGCTTTGATCTCTCACTGTCCAATTCCCGTGTGTTTATTCCCTCTGATCGCTCACTGTCCAATTCCCGTGTTTTGATTCGCTTTGATCTCTCCCTGTACAATTCCCGTGTGTTTATTCCCTCTGATCGCTCACTGTCCAATTCCCGTGTTTTTATTCGCTTTGATCTCTCACTGTCCAATTCCCGTGTGTTTATTCCCTCTGATCGCTCACTGTCCAATTCCCGTGTTTTTATTCGCTTTGATCTCTCAATGTCCAATTCCCGTGTGTTTATTGCCTCTGATCGCTCACTGTCCAATTCCCGTGTTTTTATTCGCTTTGATCTCGCACTGTCCAATTTCCGTGTGTTTATTTCCTTTGATCTCTCACTGTCCAATCCTTTTGTGTTTATTCCCTTCGATCTCTCCCTGTCCAATTCCCGTGTGTTTATTCTCTTTGATCTCTCCCTATCCATTTCCCGTTTGCTTATCCCCTTTGATCTCTCCCTGTCCAATTCCCGTGTGTTTATTCCCTTTGATCTCCCCCTGTCCAATTCCCGTGTGTTTATTCCCTTTGATCTCTCACTGCCGAATTCCCGTGTGTTTATTCCCTATGATCACTCACAGTCCAATTCACGTGTGTTTATTCCCTTTAATCTCTAACTGTCCAATTCCCGTGTTTTTATTCCCTTTGATCTGTCATTGTCCAATTCGCAAGTGTTTATTCCCTTTGATCGCAACCTGTCAAATAACCTGTGTGTTTATTCCCTTTGATCTGTCCCTGTCCAATTCCCGTGTGTGTAATCGCTTTGCTCTCTCACTATCCAATTCACGTGAATTTATTCCCTTTGATCTCTCACTGTCCAATTCCCGAGTGTTTATTCCCTTTGATCGCCCCCTGTCCATTTCCCCTGTGTTTATTCCCTTTGATCTCTCCCTGTCCAATTCACGTGTGTTTATTCCCTTTGATCTCTCACTGTCCAATTCCCGAGTGTTTATTCCCTTTGATCTCCCCCTGTCCATTTCCCGTGTGTTCATTCCCTTTGATCTCCAACTGTCCAATTCCCGTGTGTTTATTCCCTTTGATCTCTCCCTGCCCAATTCCCGTGTGTTTATTCCATTCGATGTCTCCCGATCCAATTCTCGTGTGTTTATTCCCTTTGATCTCTCCCTGTACAATTCCCGTGTGTTTATTCCCTCTGATCGCTCACTGTCCAATTCCCGTGTTTTTATTCGCTTTGATCTCTCACTGTCCAATTCCCGTGTGTTTATTCCCTCTGATCGCTCACTGTCCAATTCCCGTGTTTTGATTCGCTTTGATCTCTCCCTGTACAATTCCCGTGTGTTTATTCCCTCTGATCGCTCATTGTCCAATTCCCGTGTTTTTATTCGCTTTGATCTCTCACTGTCCAATTCCCGTGTGTTTATTCCCTCTGATCGCTCACTGTCCAATTCCCGTGTTTTTATTCGCTTTGATCTCTCAATGTCCAATTCCCGTGTGTTTATTGCCTCTGATCGCTCACTGTCCAATTCCCGTGTTTTTATTCGCTTTGATCTCGCACTGTCCAATTTCCGTGAGTTTATTTCCTTTGATCTCTCACTGTCCAATCCTTTTGTGTTTATTCCCTTCGATCTCTCCCTGTCCAATTCCCGTGTGTTTATTCTCTTTGATCTCTCCCTATCCATTTCCCGTTTGCTTATCCCCTTTGATCTCTCCCTGTCCAATTCCCGTGTGTTTATTCCCTTTGATCTCCCCCTGTCCAATTCCCGTGTGTTTATTCCCTTTGATCTCTCACTGTCCAATTCCCGTGTGTTTATTTCCTTTGATGTCTCACTGTCCAATCCTGTTGTGTTTATTCCCTCTGGTCGCTCACTGTACAATTCCCGTGTTTTTATTCGCTTTGATCTCTCACTGTCCAATTCCCGTGTGTTTATTCCCTCTGATCGCACACTGTCCAATTCCCGTGTTTTTATTCGCTTTGATCTCGCACTGTCCAATTCCCGTGTGTTTATTCCCTTTGATCTCTCCCTGTCCAATTCACGTGTGTTTATTCCCTTTGATCTCTCACTGTCCAATTCCCGAGTGTTTATTCCCTTTGATCTCCCCCTGTCCATTTCCCGTGTGTTCATTTCCTTTGATCTCCAACTGTCCAATTCCCGTGTGTTTATTCCCTTTGATCTCTCCCTGCCCAATTCCCGTGTGTTTATTCCATTCGATCTCTCCCGATCCAATTCTCGTGTGTTTATTCCCTTTGATCTCTCCCTGTACAATTCCCGTGTGTTTATTCCCTCTGATCGCTCACTGTCCAATTCCCGTGTTTTTATTCGCTTTGATCTCTCACTGTCCAATTCCCGTGTGTTTATTCCCTCTGATCGCTCACTGTCCAATTCCCGTGTTTTGATTCGCTTTGATCTCTCCCTGTACAATTCCCGTGTGTTTATTCCCTCTGATCGCTCACTGTCCAATTCCCGTGTTTTTATTCGCTTTGATCTCTCACTGTCCAATTCCCGTGTGTTTATTCCCTCTGATCGCTCACTGTCCAATTCCCGTGTTTTTATTCGCTTTGATCTCTCAATGTCCAATTCCCGTGTGTTTATTGCCTCTGATCGCTCACTGACCAATTCCCGTGTTTTTATTCGCTTTGATCTCGCACTGTCCAATTTCCGTGTGTTTATTTCCTTTGATCTCTCACTGTCCAATCCTTTTGTGTTTATTCCCTTTGATCTCTCCCTGTCCAATTCCCGTGTGTTTATTCTCTTTGATCTCTCCCTATCCATTTCCCGTTTGCTGATCCCCTTTGATCTCTCCCTGTCCAATTCCCGTGTGTTTATTCCCTTTGATCTCCCCCTGTCCAATTCCCGTGTGTTTATTCCCTTTGATCTCTCACTGTCCAATTCCCGTGTGTTTATTTCCTTTGATGTCTCACTGTCCAATCCTGTTGTGTTTATTCCCTCTGATCGCTCACTGTACAATTCCCGTGTTTTTATTCGCTTTGATCTCTCACTGTCCAATTCCCGTGTGTTTATTCCCTCTGATCGCTCACTGTCCAATTCGCGTGTTTTTATTCGCTTTGATCTCGCACTGTCCAATTTCCGTGTGTTTATTTCCTTTGATCTCTCCCTGTCTAATTCCCGTGTGTTTATTCCCTTTGATCTCCCCCTGTCCAATTCCCGTGTGTTTATTCCCTTTGATCTCCCCCTGTCCAATTCCCGTGTGTTTATTTCCTTTGATCTCTCACTGTCCAATCCTGTTGTGTTTATTCCCTTTGACCTCTCAAGGTCCAATTCCCGTGTGTTTCTTCCCTTGGATCGATCTCTGTACAATTCCTGTGTGTTTAATCGATTTGATCTCTCCCTGTCTAATTCCCATGTGTTTATTCACTTTGATGTCTCACTGTCAAATTCCCGTTTGTTTATTCCCTTTGATCTATAACTGTCCAATTACCGTGTGTTTATTCCCTTTGATCTCACACTGTCCAATTCCCTTGTGTTGATACATTTTAATCTCTCACTGTCCAATTCCCGTGTGTTTCTTCCCTTTGATCTCAAACTGTCCAATTCCCGTGTGTTTGTCCCTTCTGATCTCTCACTGTCCAATCACCGTGTGATTATTGCCTCTGATCTCTCACTGTCAAATGCCCGTGTGTTTATTCCCTTTGATCTCTCCCTGTCCAATTCCCGTGTGCTTTTTCCCTTTGATCTCTCCCTGTCCAATTCCCGAGCGTTTATTCCTTTTTACCTCTGCCTGTCCAATTCCTGTGTCTTTATTCCCTTGGATCACTCCCTGTCCAATTCCCGTGCGTTTATTCCTTTTGACCTCTCCCTGTCCAATTCCCAGCTGATTATTCCCAGATTTGCTTCCGAATATTTATTTCCTATTGCTTTATTCCCAAGTGTTTATTCATGTGTGGATATTCTCGTTTATTTATTCCCGGTTGTTAATTCCAATGTTTTTATTCCCATCCATCTCTCCCTGTTCAATTCCCGGTTGTTTATTCCCTTCGATCTTTCTCTGTACAATTCTCCGGTGTTTAATCCCTTCCATCCCACTCCCTGTTCAATTCTCGGGTGTTTATTCCCTTCAATCTCACGCTGTTCAATTCTCCGGTCTTTATTCCCTTCCATCCCTCTCTGTCCAATTCCCTGTGTTTATTCCCTTTGATCTCTCACTGTCCAATTCCAGTGTGCTTATTCCCTATGATCACTCACAGTCCAATTCCCGTGTGTTTATTCCCTTTAATCTCCAACTGTCCAATTCCCGTGTTTTTATTCCATTTGATCTGTCATTGTCCAATTCTCTTGTAATATTCCCTTTGATCGCTCCCTATCAAATTCCTGTGTGTTTATTCCCATTGATCTCTCCCTCTCCAATTCCTGTGTGTTTATTCGCTTTGATCTCTCCCTGTCCAATTCACGTGTGTTCATTCCCTTTGATCTCTCACTGTCCAATTCCCGTGCGTTTATTCCCTCTGATCTCTCACTGTCCAATCACCGTGTGATTATTGCCTCTGATCTCTCACTGTCCAATTCCCGTGTGTATATTCCCTTTGATCTCCCCCTGTCCATTTCCCGTGTGTTCATTCCCTTTGATCTCCAACTGTCCAATTCCCGTGTGTTTATTCCCTTTGATCTCTCCCTGCCCAATTCCCGTATGTTTATTCCCTTTGATCTCTCCCGATCCAATTCCCGTGTGTTTATTTCCTTTGATCTCTCCCGATCCCATTCCCGTGCGTTTATTCTTTTGATCTCTCCCTGTCCAATTCCCGCATGTTTATTCCCGTTGATCTCTCCCTATCTAATTCCCCTGTGTTTATTCCCTTTGATCTATCCCTGTCCAATTCTCGTGTTTATTCCCTTTGATCTCTCCCTATCCATTTCCCGTGCGTTTATTCTCTTTGATCTCTCACTGTCAATTTCCCATGTGTTTATTCCGTTTGATCTCTTACTGTCCAATTCCCCTGTGTTTATTTCCTCTAATCGCTCACTGTCCAATTCCCGTTTGCTTATTCCCTTTGATCTCTCACTGTGCATTTCCAATTTGTTTATCCCTCTGATCTCTCACTGACCAATTCTCTTGTTCTTATTCCCTTTGATCACTCACTGTCCAATTCCCTTGTGTTTATTCCTTTGATATCTCACTGTCCAATTCCCGTGTGTTTATTCCCTCTGATCACTCACTGTCCAATTCCCGTGTTTTTATTCGCTTTGATCTCTCACTGTCCAATCCTGTTGTGTTTATTCCCTTTCATCTCTCCCTGTCCAATTCTCGTGTGTTTATTCCCTTTGATCTCTCCCTATCCAATTCCCGTTTGCTAATCCCCTTTGATCTCTCCCTGTCCAAATCCCGTGTGTTTATTCCCTTTGATCTCCCCCTGTCCAATTCCCGTGTGTTTATTCCCTTTAATCTCTAACTGTCCAATTCCCGTCTCTTTATTCCATTTGATCTGTCATTGTCCACTTCTCTTGTAATATTCCCTTTGATCGCTCCCTATCAAATTCATGTGTGTTTATTCCCATTGATCTCTCCCTGTCCAATTCCCGTGTGTTTATTCGCTTTGATCTCTCCCTGTCCAATTCACGTGTGTTTATTCCGTTTCATCTCTCACTGTCCAATTCCCGTGTGCTTATTCCCTGTGATCTCTCACTGTCCAATCACCATGTGATTATTGTCTCCAATCTCTCACTGTCCAATTCCCGTGTGTTTATTCCCTTTGATCTCTCCCTGTCCAATTCCCATGTGCTTTTTCCCATTGATCTCTCCCTGTCCAATTCCCGTGTGTTTATTCGCTATGATCTCTCCCTGTCCAATTTCCGTGTGTTTATTCCCTTTGATCTCTCCCGATCCAATTCCCGTGTGTTTATTCTTTTGATCTCTCCCTGTCCAATTCCCGTATGTTTATTCCCGTTGATCTCTCCCTATCTAATTCCCGTGTGTTTATTCCCTTTGATCTCTCCCTATCCATTTCCCGTGCGTTTATTCTCATTGGTCTCTCACTGTCAATTTCCCGTGTGTTTATTCCGTTTGATCTCTTACTGTCCAATTCCCCTGTGTTTATTCCCTCTAATCGCTCACTGTCCAATTCCCGTTTGCTTATTCCCTTTGATCTCTCACTGTGCAATTCCCATTTGTTTATTCCCTTTGATCTCTCATTCTCCAATTCCCGTGTGTTTCTTCCCTTTGATCTCCACCTGTCCAATTCCCGTCTGTGTATTCCCTTTGATCTCTCACTGTCCAATTCCCGTGTGGTTATTCCCTTTGATCTCCCGCTGTCCAATACCGGTGTGTTTATTCTCCTAGATCTCCCCCTGTCGAATTCCCGTGTGTTTATTCCCTTTGATCTCCCACTGTCCAAATCCCGTGTGTTTATTCTCATTGATCTCTCACTGTCAATTTCTCTTGTGTTTATTTCCTTTGATCTCTCACTGTCCAGTCCTGTTGTGTTTATTCCCTTTGATCTCTCACTGTCCAATTCTCGTGTGTTTATTCGCTTTGATCTCTCCCTGTCCAATTCCTGTGTTTATATTCCCTGTGAGCTCTCCCTGTCCAATTCCCATATGTTTATTCCATCTGACCTCTCACGGTCCAATTCCAGTGTGTTTATTCCCTTGGATCGATATCTGTACAATTCCTGTTTGTTTATTCGATTTGATCTCTCCCTGTCTAATTCCCATGTGTTTATTCTCTTTGATGTCTCACTGTCAAATTCCCGTTTGTTTATTCCCTTTGATCTATAACTGTCCAATTCCCGTGTGTTTATTCCCTTTGATCTCAGACTGTCCAATCCCCGTGTGTTTGTTCCCTCTGATCTCTCACTGTCCAATCACCGTGTGATTATTGCCTCTGATCTCTCACTGTCCAATGCCCGTGTGTTTATTCCCTTTGACCTCTCCCTGTCCAATTCCCGTGCGTTTATTCCTTTTGACCTCTGCCTGTCCAATTCCTGTGTCTTTATTCCCTTGGATCACTCCCTGTCCAATTCCCGTGCGTTTATTCCTATTGACCTCTCCCTGTCCAATTCCCAGCTGATTATTCCCAGATTTGCTAGCGAATATATATTTCCCATTGCTTTATTCCCAAGTGTTTATTCATGTGTGTTTATTCTCGTTTATTTATTCCCGGTTGTTAGTTCCAATGTTTTTATTCCCATCCATCTCTCCCTGTTCAATTCCTGGTTGTTTATTCCCTTCGATCTTTCTCTGTACAAATCTCCGGTGTTTAATCCCTTCCATCACTCCCTGTTCAATTCTCGGGTGTTTATTCCCTTCAATCTCACACTGTTCAATTCTCCGGTGTTTATTCCCTTCCATCCCTCTCTGTCCAATTCCACGTGTTTATTCCCTTCCATCCCTCTCTGTCCAATTCCCGTGTGTTTATTCCCTTTTGATCTCCCCTGTCCAATTCCCGTGTGTTTATTCCCTTTGATCTCTCACTGTCCAATTCCCGTGTGCTTATTCCCTCTGATCACTCACAGTCCAATTCCCGTGTGTTTATTCCCTTTAATCTCTAACTGTCCAATTCCCGTCTCTTTATTCCATTTGATCTGTCATTGTCCACTTCTCTTGTAATATTCCCTTTGATCGCTCCCTATCAAATTCATGTGTGTTTATTCCCATTGATCTCTCCCTGTCCAATTCCCGTGTGTTTATTCGCTTTGATCTCTCCCTGTCCAATTCACGTGTGTTTATTCCGTTTCATCTCTCACTGTCCAATTCCCGTGCGCTTATTCCCTGTGATCTCTCACTGTCCAATCACCATGTGATTATTGCCTCCAATCTCTCACTGTCCAATTCCCCTGTGTTTATTCTCTTTGATCTCCCCCATTTCCAATTCCGGTGTGTTTATTCTCTTTGATCTATCCCTGTCCAAATCCCGTGTGTTTATTCCTTTTGATCTCTCCCTGTCCAATTCCCCTGTGTTTATTCCCTTTGATCTCTGCCTTCCCAATTCCCGTGTGTTAATTCTCTTTGATCTCCCCCATTTCCAATTCCGGTGTGTTTATTCTCTTTGATCTCTCCCTGTCCAAATCCCGTGTGTTTATTCCCTTTGCTCTGTCCCTGTCCAATTCCCCTGTGTTTATTCCCTTTGATATCCCCTTTGCATTGCTGGTGTGTTCATTCCATTTGATCTCTCAATGTCCAATTCCCCTTTGCTTATTCCCTTTGATCTCTCACTGTCCAATTCCGGTTTGTTTAATCCCTCTGATCTCTCACTGTCCAATTCCCGTGTGTTTATTCTGTTTGATGTCTCCCTGTCCAATTCCCCTGTGTTTATTCCCTTTGATTTCTCGCTGTCCATTTCCCGTGTGTTTATTCACTTTGATCTCTCACTGTCAATATCTCGTGTGTTTATTCCATTTGATCTCTCACTTTCCAATTACCGGATGTTTATTCCCTTTGATCTCTCACAGTCCAATTCCCGTGTGTTTATTCCCTCTGATCGCTCACTGTCCAATTCCCGTTTGCTTATTCCCTCTGATCTCTCACTCTCCAATTCCCGTGTGTTTATTCCCTTTGAACGCTCACTGTCCAATCCCCGTGTGTTTACTCCGTCTGATCTCCCCCTTTCCAATGCTGGTGTGTTGATTCCCTTTGATCTCTCCCTGTCCAATTCCACTGTGTTTATTCCCTTTGATCTCCCCCTGTCCAATACCCGTGTGTTTATTCCCTTTGATCTCTCCCTGACCAATTCCCCAGTGTTTATTCCCTTTGATCTCTTCCTGTCCAATTCCCGTGTGTTTATTCACTTTGATCTCTCCCTGTCCAAATCCCTTGTGTTTATTCCCATTGATCTCTCCCTACCCAATTCCCGTGTGTTTATTCCCTTAGATCTCTCCCGATCCAATTCCCGTGTGTTTATTCCCTTTGGTCTCTCACTGTCAATTTCTCGTGTGTTTATTCCCTTTGATCTCTCACTGTCCAAATCTGGTGTCTTTATTCCATTTGATCTCCCACTGTCCAATTCCGGTGTTTTTATTCCCTTTTTTTCTCTCACTGTCTAATTCCCTTGTGTATTTCCCTTTGATCTCTCACTGTCCAATTCCCGTGTGTTTATTCCCTTTGAACGCTCACTGTCCAATTCCAGTGTGTTTATTCCCTTTGATCTCTCACTTTCCAATTCGCGTGTGTTTATTCCCTTTGATCTCTCACTGTCAAATTCCCGTGTGTTTATAGCCCTTGATCTCTCCCTGTCCATTTCCCATGTGTTTATTCCCTTTGATCTCTCCCTACCCTGTTACCGTGTGTTTATTATCTTTGATCTCTCCCTGTCCAATCCCGTGTGTTAATTCTCTTTGATCTCTCACTGTCCAATTCCCGTGTGTTTATTCTCTTTGATCTCCCCCATTTCCAATTCCGGTGTGTTTATTCTCTTTGATCTCTCCCTGTCCAATTCCCCTGTGTTTATTCCCTTTGATCTCTGCATTCCCAATTCCCGTGTGTTTATTCTCTTTGATCTCCCCCATTTCCAATTCCGGTGTGTTTATTCTCTTTGATCTCTCCCTGTCCAAATCCCGTGTGTTTATTCCCTTTGATCTGTCCCTGTCCAATTCCCCTGTGTTTATTCTCTTTGAAATCCCCCTTTGCATTGCTGGTGTGTTAATTCCATTTGATCTCTCAATGTCCAATTCCCCTTTGCTTATTCTCTTTGATCTCTCCCTGTCCAATTCCCGTGTGTTTATTCTCTTTGATCTCTCCCTGTCCAATTCCCCTGTGTTCATTCCCTTTGATCTCTCGCTGTCCATTTCCCGTGTGTTTATTCACGTTGATCTCCCACTGTCAATATCTCGTGTGTTTATTCCATTTGATCTCTCACTTTCCAATTAACGGGTGTTTATTCCCTTTGATCTCTCACAGTCCAATTCCCGTGTGTTTATTCCCTCTGATCGCTCACTGTCCAATTCCCTTTTGCTTATTCCCTCTGATCTCTCACTCTCCAATTCCCGTGTATTTATTCCCTTTGAACGCTCACTGTCCAATCCCCGTGTGTTTACTCCGTCTGATCTCCGCCTTTCCAATGCTGGTGTGTTTATTCCCTTTGATCTCTCCCTGTCCAATTCCCCTGTGTTTATTCCCTTTGATCTCTTCCTGTCCAATTCCCGTGTGTTTATTCACTTTGATCTCTCCCTGTCCAAATCCCTTGTGTTTATTCCCATTGATCTCTCCCTACCTAATTCCGGTGTGTTTATTCTCTTAGATCTCTCCCGATCCAATTCCCGTGTGTTTATTCCCTTTGGTCTCTCACTGTCAATTTCTCGTGTGTTTATTCCCTTTGATCTCTCACTGTCCAATTCTGGTGTCTTTATTCCATTTGATCTCCCACTGTCCAATTCCGGTGTTTTTATTCCCTTTTTTTCTCTCACTGTCCAATTCCCTTGTGTATTTCCCTTTGATCTCTCACTGTCCAATTCCCGTGTGTTTATTCCCTTTGAACGCTCACTGTCCAATCCCCGTGTGTTTACTCCGTCTGATCTCCCCCTTTCCAATGCTGGTGTGTTTATTCCATTTGATCTCTCACTGTCCAATTCCCGTTTGCTTATTTCGTTTGATCTCTCACTGTCCAATTCCGGTTTGTTTATTCCCTCTGATCTCTCACTGTCCAATTCCTGTGAGTTTATACCCTTTCATCTCTAACGGTACAATTGCCTTGTGTTTATTCCCTTTGATCTCTCACTAACCAATTCCCGTGTGTTTATTCCCTTTGATCTCTCCCGACCCAATTCCCGTGTATTTATTCTCTTTGATCTCTCCCATTTCCAATTCCCGTGTGTTTATTCTCTTTGATCTCTCCCTGTCCAATACCCATGTGTTTATTCCCTTTGATCTCTCCCTGTCCAATTCCCCTGTGTTAATACCCTTTGATCTCTCCGTGTCCAATTCCCCTGTGTTTATTCCCTTTGATCTACCCCTGTCCAATTTCCGCGTGTTTATTCCCTTTGATCTAACACTGTCCAATTCCCGTGTGTTTATTCCCTTTGATCTCTCACTGTCCAATTCCCCTGTGTTTATTCCCTTTAATCTCTCACGGTACAATTGCCTTGTGTTTATTCCCTTTGATCTCTCACTAACCAATTCCCGTGTGTTTATTCCCTTTGATCTCTCCCGACCCAATTCCCGTGTATTTATTCTCTTTGATCTCTCCCATTTCCAATTCCCGTGTGTTTATTCTCTTTGATCTCTCCCTGTCCAATTCCCGTGTGTTTATTCCCTTTGATCTCTCGCTGTCCATTTCCCGTGTGATTATTCACTTTGATTTCTCACTGTCAATATCTCGTGTGTTTATTCCATTTGATCTCTCACTTTCCAATTACCGGGTCTTTATTCCCTTTGATCTCTCACTAACCAATTCCCATGTGTTTATTCCCTTTGATCTCTCCCGACCCAATTCCCGTGTATTTATTCTCTTTGATCTCTCCCATTTCCAATTCCCGTGTGTTTATTCTCTTTGATCTCTCCCTGTCCAATTCCCGTGTGTTTATTCCCTTTGATCTCTCGCTGTCCATTTCCCGTGTGATTATTCACTTTGATCTCTCACTGTCAATATCTCGTGTGTTTATTCCATTTGATCTCTCACTTTCCAATTACCGGGTCTTTATTCCCTTTGATCTCTCACTGTCCAATTCCCGTGTGTTTATTCCCTCTGATCGCTCACTGTCCAATTCCCGTTTGCTTATTCCCTCTGATCTCTCACTCTCCAATTCCCGTGTGTTTATTCCCTTTGAACGCTCACTGTCCAATCCCCGTGTGTTTATACCCTTTGATCTCCCCCTGTCCAATTCCCGTGTGTTTATTCCCTTTGATCGAACACTGTCCAATTCCCGTGTGTTTATTCTCTTTAATCTCTCCCGATCCAGTTCCCGTGTGTTTATTCCCTTTGGTCTCTCACTGTCAATTTCTCGTGTGTTTATTCCCTTTGATCTCTCACTGTCCAAATCTGGTGTCTTTATTCCATTTAATCTCCCACTGTCTAATTCCGGTGTTTTTATTCCCTTTTTTTCTCTCACTGTCTAATTCCCTTGTGTATTTCCCTTTGATCTCTCACTGTCCAATTCCCGTGTGTTTATTCCCTTTGAACGCTCACTGTCCAATCCCCGTGTGTTTACTCCGTCTGATCTCCCCCTTTCCAATGCTGGTGTGTGTATTCCTTTTGATCTCTCACTGTCCAATTCCCGTTTGCTTATTCCGTTTGAACTCTAACTGTCCAATTCCGGTTTGTTTATTCCCTCTGATCTCTCACTGTCCAATTCCTGTGAGTTTATACCCTTTCATCTCTAACGGTACAATTGCCGTGTGTTTATTCCATTTGATCTCTCACTATCCAATTCCCGTGTGTTTGTTCCCTTTGATCTCTCCCTGTCCAATTTCACTGTGTTTATTCCCTTTGATCTCCCCCTGTCCAATACCCGTGTGTTTATTCCCTTTGATCTCTCCCTGTCCAATTCCCGTTTGTTTATTCCCTTTGATCTCTAACTGTCCAATTCCTGTGTGTTTATTCACTTTGATCTCTCCCTGTCCAAATCCCTTCTGTTTATTCCCTTTGATCTCTCCCGATCCAATTCCCGTGTGTTTAATCTCTTTGATCTCTCCCTGTCCAATTCCCGTGTGTTTATTCCCTTTGATCTCTCCCTATCCATTTCCAGTGTGTTTATTCTCTTTGATCTCTCACTGTCAATTTCTCGTGTGTTTATTCCCTTTGATCTCTCACTGTCCAATTCTGGTTTCTTTATTCCTTTTGATCTCCCACTGTCCAATTCCCGTGTTTTTATTCCCTTTGATCTCTCACTGTCCAATTCACTTGTATTTATTCCCTTTGATCTCTCACTGTCCAATTCCCGTGTGTTTATTCCGTCTGATCGCTCACTGTCCAATTCTCGTGTGTTTATTCCCTTTGATCTCTCCATGTCCAATTCCCGTGTGTTTATTCCCTCTGATCTCTCACTGTCCAATTCCCCTGTGTTTATTCCCTCTGATCGCTCACTGTCCAATTCACATTTGCTTATTCCCTTTGATCTCTCCTAGTTCAATTCCCGTTTGTTTATTGCCTTTGATCTCTCACTGTCCAATTCCCGTTTGTTTATTCACTCTGATCTGTCACTTTCCAATACACGTGTGTTTATTCCCTCTGATCTCTCACTGTCCAATTCCCGTGCGTTTATTCCCTCTGGTCGCTCACTGTCCAATTCACGTTTGCTTGTTAGCTTTGATCTCTCCCTGTTCAATTCCCGTTTGTTTATTCCCTTTGATCTCTCCCTGTTCAATTCCCGTTTGTTTATTCCTTTTGATCTCTCACCCGTCCAATTCCCTTATGTTTATTCCCTTTGATCTCTCACTGTCCAATTCACGTGTGTTTATTCCCTTTGAACGCTCAGTGTCCAATCCCCATGTGTTTACTCCGTCTGATCTCTCACTCTCCAATTCGGATGTGTTTATTCCCTGTGACCTCTCACTGTCCAATTCACTTGTGTTTATTCCCTCTGATCTCTCACTGTCCAATTCCCGTGTGTTTATTCCCTCTGACCTCTCACTGTCCAATTCCCGTGTGTTTTTTCCCTCTGATCTCTCACTGTCGAATTGCCGTGTGTTTATTCACTTTGATCTCACACCGTCCAATTCCCGTGTGTTTATTCTCTTTGATCTCTCCCTGTCCAATTCCCGTGTGTTTATTCCATTTGATCTCTCCGTATCCAATTCCCGTGTGCTTGTTCTCTTTGATCTCTCCCTGTCCAATTCCCGAGTGTTTATTCCTTCTGCTCTCCCCCTGTCCAATTCCCTTGTCTTTATTCCCTTTGATCTCTCTCTGTCCAATTCCCGTTTGTTTATTCCCTTTGATATCTCCCTGTCCAATTCGCGTTTGTTTATTCCCTTTGATCTAACACTGTGCAAAAGCAGTGTGTTTATTCCCTTTGATATCTCCCTATCCAATTCCCGTGTGTTTATTCCCTTTTGTCTCTCCCTTTCCAATTCCCGTGTGTTTATTCACTTTGATCTCACACTGTCCAATTGCCTTGTGCTTATTCTCTCTGATCTCTCACTGTCCAATTCCCGTGTGCTTATTCCCATTGATGTCTCTCTATCCAATTCCTGTGTGTATATTCCCTTTTATCTCTCACTGTCCATTTTACGTGTGTTTATTCCATTTGATCTCTCCCATTAAAATTCATGTTTGTTTATTTCCTTTGATCTCTCCCTAATAAATTCCCGTGTGTTTCTTCCCTCTGAACTCTCACTGTCCAGTTCCCGTGTATTTATTCCCTTTGATCTCTCCCTGTCCAATTCTCGTGTGTTTTTTCCCTTTGATCTAACACTGTCCAATTCCCATGTGTTTATTCCCATTGATCGCTCCCGACCTAATTCCCGTGTGTTTATTCTCTTTGATCTCTCCTTATCCAATTCCCGTGTGTTTATTCTCTTTGATCTCTCCCTGTCCATTTCCCGTGTGATAATCCATTTGATCTCTCCCTATCCAAATCCCGTGTGCTTGTTCTCTTTGATCCCTCCCTGTCCAATTCCCGAGTGTTTATTCCCTCTTATCTCCCCGTGTCCATTTCCTTTGTGCTTATTCCCTTTGATCTCTCACTGTGCAATTCACGTGTGTTTATTCCCTTTGAACGCTTACTGTCCAATCCCCGTGTGTTTACTCCGTCTGATCTCTCACTCTCCAATTCGGGTGTGTTTCTTCCCTCTGACGTCTCACTGTCCAATTCCGGTGTGTTTATTCCCTCTGATCTCTCACTGTCCAATTGCCGTGTGTTTATTCATTTTGATCTCTCACCGTCCAATTCCCGTGTGTTTATTCTCTTTGATCTCTCCCTGTCCAATTCCCGTGTGTTTATTCCATTTGATCTCTCCTGATCCAATTCCCGTCTGCTTGTTCTCTTTGATCTCTCCCTGTCCAATTCCCGAGTGTTTATTCCTTCTGATCTCCCCCTGTCCAATTCCTTTCTCTTTATTCCCTTTGATCTCTCTGTCCAATTCCCGTTTGTTTATTCCCTTTGATATCTCCCTGTCCAATTCGCGTTTGTTTATTCCCTTTGATCTAACACTGTGCAAATACAGTGTCTTTATTCCCTTTGATCTCACACTGTCCAATTCCCGTGTGTTTATTCCCTTTTATCTCACCCTGTTCAATTCCCGTTTGTTTATTCCCTTTGATCTCTCACTGTCCAATTCCCGTTTGTTTATTCACTCTGATCTGTCACTTTCCAATACACGTGTGTTTATTCCCTCTGATGTCTCACTGTCCAATTCCCGTGTGTTTATTCCCTCTGATCGCTCAATGTCCAATTCACGTTTGCTTGTTCCCTTTGATCTCTCCCTGTTCAATTCCCGTTTGTTTATTCCCTTTGATCTCTCCCTGTTCAATTCCCGTTTGTTTATTCCCTTTGATCTCCCACCCGTCCAATTCCCTTGTGTTTATTCCCTTTGATCTCTCACTGTCCAATTCACGTGTGTTTATTCCCTTTGAACGCTCAGTGTCCAATCCCCATGTGTTTACTCCGTCTGATCTCTCACTCTCCAATTCGGATGTGTTTATTCCCTCTGACCTCTCACTGTCCAATTCACGTGTGTTTATTCCCTCTGATCTCTCACTGTCCAATTCCCGTGTGTTTATTCACTTTGATCTCTCACTGTCCAATTCCCGTGTGCTTATTCGATTTGATCCCTCACTGTCCAATTCCCGTGTGATTATTCCTTTTGATCTCGCACTGTCCAATTCCCGTCTGTTGATTCCCTTTCATCGCTCACTGTCCAATTCCCGTGTGTTTATTCTCTTTGATCTCTCCCTGTCCAATTCCCGTGTGATAATCCATTTGATCTCTCCCTATCCAATTCCCGTTTGCTTGTTCTCTTTGATCCCTCCCTGTCCAATTCCCGAGTGTTTATTCCCTCTTATCTCCCCGTGTCCATTTCCTTTGTGCTTATTCCCTTTGATCTCTCACTGTGCAATTCACGTGTGTTTATTCCCTTTGAACGCTTACTGTCCAATCCCCGTGTGTTTACTCCGTCTGATCTCTCACTCTCCAATTCGGGTGTGTTTCTTCCCTCTGACGTCTCACTGTCCAATTCCGGTGTGTTTATTCCCTCTGATCTCTCACTGTCCAATTGCCGTGTGTTTATTCATTTTGATCTCTCACCGTCCAATTCCCGTGTGTTTATTCTCTTTGATCTCTCCCTGTCCAATTCCCGTGTGTTTATTCCATTTGATCTCTCCGGATCCAATTCCCGTCTGCTTGTTCTCTTTGATCTCTCCCTGTCCAATTCCCGAGTGTTTATTCCTTCTGATCTCCCCCTGTCCAATTCCCTTCTCTTTATTCCCTTTGATCTCTCTGTCCAATTCCCGTTTGTTTATTACCTTTGATATCTCCCTGTCCAATTCGCGTTTGTTTATTCCCTTTGATCTAACACTGTGCAAATCCAGTGTCTTTATTCCCTTTGATCTCACACTGTCCAATTCCCGTGTGTTTATTCCCTTTTATCTCTCACTGTCCAATTCGCGTGTGTTTATTTCCTTTGATCTCTCCCTATCCAATTCCCGTGTGTTTATTCCCTTTGATAACTCCCTATCCAATTCCCCTGTGTTTATTCTCTTTGGTCTCTCCCTGTCCAATTCCCGTGTGTTTATTCCCTTTTGTCTCTCCCTTTCCAATTCCCGTGTGTTTATTCACTTTGATCTCACACTGTCCAATTGCCGTGTGCTTATTCTCTCTGATCTCTCACTGTCCAATTCCCGTGTGCTTATTCCCATTGATGTCTCTCCATCCAATTCCTGTGTGTTTATTTCCTTTTATCTCTCACTGTCCATTTTACGTGTGTTTATTCCATTTGATCTCTCCCATTAAAATTCCTGTTTGTTTATTTCCTTTGATCTCTCCCTAATAAATTCCCGTGTGTTTCTTCCCTCTGAACTCTCTCTCTCCAGTTCCCGTGTATTTATTCCCATTGATCTCTTACTGTCCAATTCCCGTGAGCTCATTCCCTTTGATCTCTCCCTGTCCAATTCCCGTGTGTTCATTCCCTTTGATCTCTCCCTGTCCAATTCCCGTGTGTTTTTCCCTTTGATCTCCAACTGTCCAATTCCCGTGTGTTTATTCCCTTTGATCGCTCCCTACCTAATTCCCGTGTGTTTATTCTCTTTGATCTCTCCCTGTCCAATTCCCGTGTGTTTATTCCCTTTGATCTCTCCCTATCCATTTCGCGTGCGTTTATTTTCTTTGATCTCTCACTGTCAATTTCCCGTGTATTTATTCCCTTTGATCTCTCACTGTCCAAATCCCCTCTGTTTATTCCCTCTGATCGCTCACTGTCCAATTCCCGTTTGCTTATTCCCTTTGATCTCTCACTGTCCAATTCCCATTTGTTTATTCCCTCCGATCTCTCATTCTCCAATTCCCTTGTGTATATTCCCTTTGATTTCCCCCTGTCCAATTCCCGTGTGTTTATTCCCTTTGATCTATCACTGTCCAATTCCCGTGTGGTTATTCCCTTTGATCTCCCCCCGTCCAATTCCCGTGTGTTTATTCTCTTCGATCTCCCCCTGTCCAATTCCCGTGTGGTTATTCTCTTTGATCTCTCACTGTCAATTTCTCGTGTGTTTATTCCCTTTGATCTCTTACTGTCCAATTCTGATGTCTTTATTCCTTTTGATCTCCCACTGTCCAATTCCCGTGTTTTAATTCCCTTTGATCTTTCACTGTCCAATTCCCTTGTGTTTATTCCCTTTGATCTCTCACTGTCCAATTCCCGTTTGTTTATTCCCTATGATTACTCACTGTCCAAATCCCGTGTGTTTATTAACTCTGATCGCTCACTGTCCAATTCACGTTTGCTTATTCCCTTTGATCTCTCCCTGTCCAATTCCCGTTTGTTTGTTCCCTCTGATCTCTCACTGTCCAAATCCCGTGTGTTTATTCCCTCTGATCGCTCACTGTCCAATTCACGTTTCCTTATTCCCTTTGATCTCTCCCTGTCCAATTCCCGTTTGTTTGTTCCCTCTGATCTCTCACTGTCCAATTCCCGTGTGTTTATTCCTTCTGATCTCTCCCTGTCCAATTCCCGTATGTTTATTCGCTTTGATCGGAAACTGTCCAGTTCCCGTGCGTTTATTCCCTCTGATCTCTCACTGTCCAATTCCCGTGTGTTTATTCCTTATGATCTCTCACTGTCCAATTCCCGTATGTTTATTCCCTTTGATCTCTCACCCGTCCAATTCACGTGTGTTTATTCCCTTTGAATGCTCACTGTCCAATCCCCGTGTGTTTAATCCGTCTCATCTCTCACTCTCCAATTCGGGTGTGTTTTTTCCCTCTGACCTCTCATTGTACAATTCCCGTGTGTTTAATCCCTCTGATCTCTCACTGTCCAATTCCCGTGTGTTTATTCCTTTTGATCTCTCACTGTCTAATTCCAGTATGTTTATTCCCTTTCTTCGGTCACTGTCCAATTCCTGTTTGTTTATTCCCTTTGATCTCTCACTGTCCAATTCCCGTGTGTTTTTTTCCTTTGATCTCTCACTGTCCAATTCCCGTTTGTTTATTCCCTTTTATATCTCCGTGTGCAATTCGCGTTTGTTTATTCCCCTTGATCTAAAACTGTGCAAATCCCGTGTCTTTATTCCCTTCCATCTCTCACTGCCCAATTCCCGTGTGCTTATTCCCTTTGATCTCTCAATGTCTAATTACCGTGTCTTTATTCCCTTTGATCACTCTCTATCCAATTCCCGTGTGTTTATTCCCTTTGATATCTCCCAATCGAATTCCCGTGTTTGTATTCTCTTTCATCTCTCCCTGTCCAATTCCCGTGTGTTTATTCCCTTTGATCTCTCCCCTTCCAATTCCCTTGTGTTTATTCCCTTGATCTCTCCATTTCCAATTACCGTGTGCTTATTCCCATTGATCTCTCTCTGTCCAATTCCCGTGTGTTTATACCGTTTTATCTCTCACTGTCCAATTTCCGTGTGTTTATTCCATTTGATCTCTCCCATTACAATTCATGTATGTTTATTTCCTTTGATCTCTCCCGATTAAATTCCCGTGTGTTTATTCCCTCTGTATTCTCACTGTCCAGTTCCCATTTATTTATTCCCTTTGATCCCTCACAGTCCAATTCCCGTATTTTTATTCCCTTTGATCTCTCACTGTCCAATTCCCGTGTGTTTATTTCCTTTGATCTCTACCTGTCCAATTCCCGTGTGTTCATTCACTTTGATCTCTCCCTTTCCAATTCCCGTCTGTTTATTCCCTTTGATCTCACACTGTCGAATTCCCGTGTGTTAATTCTCTTTGATCTCGCCCTCTCCAATTCACGTGTGTTTATTCTCTTTGATCTCTCCCTTTCCAATTCTCGTGTGTTTATTCCCTCTGATCGCTCACTGTCCAATTCACGTTTGCTAATTCCCTTTGATCTCTCCCTGTCCAATTCCCGTTTGTTTATTCCCTCTGATCTCTCACTGTCCAATTCCCGTGTGTTTATTCCCTCTGATCTCTCACTGTCCAATTCACGTTTGCTTATTCCCTTTGATCTCTCCCTGTCGACTTCCCGTTTGTTTATTCCCTTTGATCTCTCACCCGTCCAATTCACGTGTGTTTATTCCCTTTGAATGCTCACTGTCCAATCCCCGTGTGTTTAATCCGTCTCATCTCTCACTCTCCAATTCGGGTGTGTTTTTTCCCTCTGACCTCTCACTGTCCAATTCCCGTGTGTTTATTCCCTCTGATCTCTCACTGTCCAATTCCCTTGTGTTTATTCCCTTGATCTCTCCATTTCCAATTACCGTGTGCTTATTCCCATTGATCTCTCTCTGTCCAATTCCCGTGTGTTTATACCGTTTTATCTCTCACTGTCCAATTTCCGTGTGTTTATTCCATTTGATCTCTCCCATTACAATTCATGTATGTTTATTTCCTTTGATCTCTCCCGATTAAATTCCCGTGTGTTTATTCCCTCTGTATTCTCACTGTCCAGTTCCCATGTATTTATTCCCTTTGATCTGTCACTGTCCAATTCCCGTGTGTTTATTTCCTTTGATCTCTACCTGTCCAATTCCCGTGTGTTCATTCCCTTAGATCTCGCCTTATCCAATTCCCGTGTGTTTATTCACTTTGATCTCTCCCTTTCCAATTCCCGTCTGTTTATTCCCTTTGATCTCACACTGTCGAATTCCCGTGTGTTAATTCTCTTTGATCTCGCCCTCTCCAATTCACGTGTGTTTATTCTCTTTGATCTCTCCCTTTCCAATTCTCGTGTGTTTATTCCCTCTGATCGCTCACTGTCCAATTCACGTTTGCTAATTCCCTTTGATCTCTCCCTGTCCAATTCCCGTTTGTTTATTCCCTCTGATCTCTCACTGTCCAATTCCCGTGTGTTTATTCCCTCTGATCTCTCACTGTCCAATTCACGTTTGCTTATTCCCTTTGATCTCTCCCTGTCGACTTCCCGTTTGTTTATTCCCTTTGATCTCTCACCCGTCCAATTCACGTGTGTTTATTCCCTTTGAATGCTCACTGTCCAATCCCCGTGTGTTTAATCCGTCTCATCTCTCACTCTCCAATTCGGATGTGTTTTTTCCCTCTGACCTCTCACTGTCCAATTCCCGTGTGTTTATTCCCTCTGATCTCTCACTGTCCAATTCCCGTTTGTTTATTCCCTTTTATATCTCCGTGTGCAATTCGCGTTTGTTTATTCCCTTTGATCTAAAACTGTGCAAATCCCGTGTCTTTATTCCCTTCCATCTCTCACTGCCCAATTCCCGTGTGTTTATTCCCTTTGATCTCTCCCCTTCCAATTCCCTTGTGTTTATTCCCTTGATCTCTCCATTTCCAATTACCGTGTGTTTATTCCCTTTGAACTCACACTGTCCAGTTGCCATTTGCTTATTCCCATTGATCTCTCTCTGTCCAATTCCCGTGTGTTTATAACGTTTTATCTCTCACTGTCCAATTTTCGTGTGTTTATTCCATTTGATCTCTCCCGTTACAATTCCTGTGTGTTTATTTCCTTTGATCTCTCCCGATTAAATTCCCGTGTGTTTATTCCCTCTGTATTCTAACTGTCCAGTTCCCATGTATTTATTCCCTTTGATCCCTCACAGTCCAATTTCCGTGTTTTTATTCCCTTTGATCTCTCACTGTCCAATTCCCGTGTGTTTATTCCCTTTGATCTCTCCCTGTCCAATTCCAGTGTGTTCATTCCCTTTGATCTCCCCCTGTCCAATTCCTGTGTGTTTATTCCCTTTGATCTCACCCTATCCAATTCCTGTGTGTTTATTCCCTTTGATCTCTCCCTTTCCAATTCCCGTGTGTTTATTCCCTTTGATGTCACACTGTCCAATTCCCCTGTGTTAATTATATTTGATCTCTCCCTCTCCAATTCACGTGTGTTTATTCTCTTTGATCTCTCCCTATCCAATTCCCGTGTGTTTATTCTCTTTGATCTCTCCCTCTCCAATTACCGTGTGTTTATTCCCTTTGATCTCTCACTGTCCAATTCCCGTGTGTTTATTCGCTTTGATCTCCCCCTGTACATTTCCCATGTATTTATTCCCTTTGATCTCTCCCTGTCCAATTCCCGTGTGTTTATTCACTCTGATCTCTCACTGTCCAATTCCCGTGTGTTTATTCCCTTTGATCTCTCCCTTTCCAATTCCCGTCTGTTTATTCCCTTTGATCTCACACTGTCCAATTCCCGTGTGCTTATTCTCTCTGATCTCTCACTGTCCAATTCCCGTGTGTTTATTCCCTTTGATCTCTCACTGTCCAATTCCCGTGTGCTTATTTCCTTTGATCTCTCACTGTCCAATTCCCGTGTGTTTAAGCCCTTTGATCTCTCGCTGTCCAATTTCAGTGTGTTTATTCCCTCTGATCTCTCACTGTCCAATTCCCGTTTGTTTATTCATTTTGATCTCTCACTGTCCAATTCCCGTGTGCTTATTCGTTTTGATCTCTCACTGTCCAATTCCCGTCTGTTTATTCCTTTTGTTCTCTCATTTTCCAATTCCCGTGTGTTTATTCCCTTTGATCTATCACTCTCCAATTGCCTTGTGTTTATTCCCTTTGATATCTCACTGTCCAATTCCCATGTGTTTATTCCGTTTGATCTCTCCCTGTCCAATTCACGTGTTTTTATTCCCTTTGATGTCTCTCCAGTCCAATTCCCGTTTGTTTATTCCCCTTGATCTCTCACTGTCACTTTCTCATGTGTTTATTCCCTTTGATCTCCCACTGTCCAATTACCGTGTGTATATTCCCTTTGATCTCTCCCGCTCCATTTCACGGGAGTTTATCCCCTTTGTTCTCTCCCTGTCCAATTCCGGTGTGTTTATTCCCTCTGATCTCTCACTGTCCAATTCCCGTTTGCTTATTCCCTTTGATCTCTCAATTTCCAATTCCCGTGTGTTTATTCCCTTTGATCTCTCAGTGTCCAATTCCCGTTTGTTTATTTCGTTTGAACGCCCACTGTCCAATCCCCATATGTTTTTTCCCTCTGATCTCTCACTGTCCAATTCCCGTGTGTTTATTCCCTTTGTTCTCACTCTGTCCAATTCCCGTATGTTTATTCCCTTTTATCTCTCACTGTCCAATTCCCGGGTTTGTATTCCCTTGCTTCTCTCTCTGTTCGATTATCGGGTGTTCTTGATCTCACCCTGTCCGATTCTCAGCTGTTTATTCCATTTGACCTCTCCCTATCCAATTCCTTGCTGTTTACCCCCTTTGATTAATCCCTGCCCAGTTGCCGAGTGTTTATCATCTTCAATATTGCCCTGTCCAATCCTTTGCTATTTATTCCCTTCGGTCTCTCCTTCTTCAGTTCCCGGGTGACTGTTCCCTTTGAGCTGTCCCTATCAGTTCTTGGGTGCTTATTCCCTTCCATCTTTCGCTGCCCAATTATTGTTTGTTCGTTGGCTTCCATCTCCCACTGTCCAATTCCTGGTTGTTTATTCCCTTCAATCTCTCCCTCTCCAATACACGGATGTTTAAATCAATTCCATCTCTCCCTGTCCACTTCCCGGAGAATTATTGTCTTCAATGTGTCCCTGTCCAATCCCCGGTTGTTTATCCCCTTCGGTCTCTTTCTGTCCAATTCCCGGGTGTTTACCCTCATCGATCTCTCCCTGTCAATCCCTGGGTGTTTAGTCTCTTCCACCTCTCCCTACACATTTCCTGGGTGTTTATTCCCGTCCAACGTTCTACGTCCAAATCCCGAGGGATTATTGTCTTCAATCTGTCCATGTCCAATTCCCGGGTGCTTATTCCGTTACATCTTTCCCTGTCCAATTATCGGGTGTTTTTCGCTTCCTTCTCCCACTCTCCAATTCCTGGGTGTTTAACCGATTTCATCTCACCCTTTCCAGTTCCCGTGTGTTTAAACCCTTTGATCTCACCATGTCAAATTCTCGGGGGCTTATTGCCTTCAATTTCTCCCTGTCCATTCTACGGGTGTTTATTCTCTTCCATCACTTCCTGGGTGTTTATTCCCGTTGATCACTCCCTGTCCAATTCCCCGGGGATTATTGTGTTCAATGTGTCCCTGTCCAATCACCGACTGTTGATTATCTTCGATCTCTCCATGTCTAATATCCTGGTGTTTATTCCTTTTGGCCTCTCCCTCTCCAATTCCAGGGTGATTCCCCTCTTCCATCTCTCCCTGTCCAATCCCCGGTTGTTTATCCTCTTCGATCTCTCCCTGTCCAATTCCCGGGGTACTATATCTTCAATCTGTCCCTGTCTAATTTCCTGGTGTTTGTTCCCTGCGATCTCTTCTTGACCAATCCCCGGGTGTTTAGTCTCTTCCATCTCTCCCTATCCAATTATTGGGTGTTTATTCACTTCCACCACTCCCCTGTCCAATTCCCATGTGAATATCCCCTTCAACCTCTCCCTGTCAATTCACAGTTTTTAATTAACTTTCATCTCTCCCTGTCCATTTCCTGGGTATTTATTCCCTTCCATCTCACCCTGTCCAATATCTGGGTGTTTATTCCCATCCATCTATCCCAGTCTATTGCCCGAATGTTTATTCCCTTCAATCTCTCCAGATCTCTCCAGGTGTTTATTCCCTTTGACCTCTCCCTGTCCAATTCCTGTGTTTCTTCCCAGTGATCGCTCCATGTCCCATTCCCTGACCAATTTCCTATTTATTCCGGGGTGTATATTCCCAGCAGTTTATTCCCTCATGTGTATTACTTGTGTTAATTCTCGGGTGTTTATTCCACGGCTTTTATTTCCCGGTGTTTATTCCAAGATTTTTTTTTACCTGTTCTTTATTTCGCAATTGTTTATTCCAAGGTGTTTATCCATTTGTGTTTATTCTCGCGTTATATATTCCCGGTTGTTAATTCCCAGTCTTTTGTTCCCTTTCTTCGCTCCCTTTCCCCTTCAGGTGACTGGGCCATCGCTGAATACCACAGACCAATCAGAACGGACAGTGTGACTCGAATCACTGTCACAAGACGAGAAAACCTCAAGTGAGTTTGGAGCATGTTCACTTGCCATTGAATCCTTAAACAGACACAATCACACCCATACACACAGCCACAAACACAGACACACTCACAGACATACTCAGACACACTCACAGCCACACACACAGCGACACTCAAAGCCACACTCACAGCCACACTCACAGACACACTCAGCCACACTCACAGACACACTCACAGCCACACTCACAGACACACTCAGCCACACTCACAGACACACACACAGCGACACTCAAAGCCACACTCACAGCCACACACATGGCCACACTCACAGCCACACTCACAGCCTCACTCACAGACACACTCAGCCACACTAACAGCCAAACACTCAGAAACACACAGACGCATTCACAGACGCAATCACTGACACACTCATAGACACACACACGAACACACTCATCGATTCACTCACAGACACACTCACAGCCTTACTCACAGACACATAAAACCACACTCACGCACACAATTACTGACACACTCACAGACACACACACAACCACACTCACAGACACAATCACTGCCACACCCACAGACACACACAGGGATACTCAGACACGATCACAGACACACTCAGACAAACTCACAGTGACACTCACAGTCTGACACACTCACAGTCACACTCACAACCACACACAGACAGAATCACAAATACACCCACAGATACACTCACAGACACACTGACAACCACACTCACAGCCACCCACACAGCCGCACTCACAGCCACACACACAGCCGCACTCACATCCAGACACACAAAGAGACACACTCACAGTCACCCACACGGAAACACTCACAGAAACACTCACAGCCTTACTCACAGACACACAAAACCACACTCACGGGCACAATTACTGCCATACTCACAGACACACACAGGGATACTCAGACACAATCACAGACATACTCAGACAAACTCACAGTCACACTCACAGTCAAACTCACAGCCACACACAGACACAATCACAGACGCACTCACAGACACACACAGGGATACTCAGACACAATCACTGACACACCCAAAGATACACTCATAGACACACTCACAGACACACTCAGAGACACACACAGAAGCACTCACAGAAACAATCACAGTCACAAACAGACACAATAACAATCACACTAACAGACACACTTACAGCCACAGACAGCCACACACGGCCACACTCATAGACACACTCGCAGACACACACACAGACACACTCACAGACACACTCACATAGACAATCACAGTCACAAACAGAAAGACTCACAGCCAAACACACAAACACACTCACATACACAATCACATTCACAAACAAACAAAATCACAGTCACAGTCGCACTCACAGCCACACTCATAACCACACACAGCCACACACAGTCACACTCACAGACACACTGACAATCACAGTCAAACTCACAGCCACACACAACGAAACATACATCCACAAACAGCCACACTCACAGACGCACTCGTAGACACACACACAGCCGCACTCACAGCCATACTCACAGACATACTCACAGACACACACACAGACATACCAACAGACACACTCTCACACGCACACACAGAGACAGTCTCACAGACCCACTCACAGACATACACACGACCACACTCACAGCCACACTCACAGCCACACTCATAGACACAAACACAGCCACACACACAGCCGCACTCACAGCCAGACACACAAAGAGACACACTCACAGACACACTCACGGACACGCACACGGGCGCACTCGCAGACATTACTGGCAGACACACTCACAGACACACTCAAAGGCACACACAACAACATTCACAGACACAATCACTGCCACACTCACAAACACACTCAGACAAACTCACAGTCACACTCATAGTCACACTGACAGCCACACACAGACACAATCACAGACACACCCACAGATATACTCAGAGACACACTCACAGACACAGACACAGACGCATTCATCGGAACATATGAATATCGGAACAGGAGTAGGCCATTCAGCCCCTCGAGCCTGCTGCTCCATTTGATAAGATCATGGCTGATCTGTGATCCAACTCCATATACCCGCCTTTGGTCCATATCCCTGAATTCCTTTGGTTGCCAAAAAGCTATCAATCTCAGACTTAAATTCAGCAATTGAGCTACCATCAATTGGCATTTGCGGAAGAGAGTTCCAAACTTCTACCACCCTTTGTGTGTAGAAATGTTTTCTAATCTCACTCCTGAAATGTCTGGCTCTAATTTTTAGAATGTGCCCCCTACTCCTAGAAATCCCACCAGCGGAAATACTTTCTCTCTATCCTGGTGCCCATAACTGCTCATAGTACTCCAGGTGCGGTCTAACCAGGGTTTTGTATAGCTGCAACATAATTTCTGCCCCCTTGTACTCTCGTCCTCTAGATATAAAGGCCAGTATTCCATTAGCCTTATTGATTATTTTCTGCACCTGTTCATTACACTTCAATGATCTATGTACCTGAAACCCTAAGTCCCATTGGACATCCACTGTTTTTAACTTTTTCCCATTTAGAAAGTACCCTGTTCTATCCTATTATGAACCAAAGTGAATGACCTCACATTTGCTTACATTGAATTCCATTTGCCACAGTTTAGCCCATTCACCTAATCTATCAATATCCCTTTGTAAATTTATGTTTTCATCTACACTGCTTACAATGCCACCAATCTTTGTGTCATTGGCAAACTTAGATATGAGACTTTCTATGCCTTCATCTAAGTCGTTAATAAATATTGTGAATAATTGAGGCCCCAAGACAGATCCCTGCGGGATTCCACGAGTCACATCCTGGCAATGTGAGTACCATCCCATTATCCCTACTTTCTGTTGCCTTTCGCTCAGCCAACTTCCGAAACAAGCACGTACTTTTCCCTCGATTCCATGGGCTTCTATCTGAGCTAACAGTCTCTTATGTGTAACTTTATCAAATGCCTTCTGGAAGTCCAGATAAATAACATCACTGTCCATTACTTTAGTTACCTCTTCAATAAATTCAATCAGGTTTGTCAAGCACGATCTACCTTTCACAAATCCATGCTGGCTCTCTCTGATGTACTGAAAATTCTCGAGGTGTTCAGTCACCCTATCCTTAATTATAGGTTCCAGCATTTACCCCACAACAGATGTTAGGCTAACTGGTCTATAATTCCCCGGTTTCCCTCTCCCTCCTTTCTTAAAAAACGCAGTGACATGTGTAATTTTCCAATCTAGAGGGACAGTTCCTGAATCCAGAGAACTTTGAAAGATTATAGTTAGGGAAGCTGCAATGTGCTCACTTACTTCCTTTAAAATCCTGGGATGGAAACCATCTGTTCCTGGGGATTTGTCACTTTTTTGTGCTATTATTTTCTTCATTACTGTTGCTTTACTTATGTTAATTTTATCGAGTTCCTGTCCCCGATTCAATATAAGTTTTCTTGCGATTTTCGGCATGCTATCCTCTTTTTCGACTGTAAATACTGACGCAAAGTAATTATTCAACATGTCCGCCATTTCCCGATTGTCAATGACAATATCTCCACTTTCAGTTTTTAAGGGGCCAACACTGCTCCTGACCACCCTCCTTTTCCTAATGTAACTATAAAAGTGCTTCGTATTGGTTTTGATATCCCTTGCGAGTTTCTTGTCGTATTCTCTTTTTGTAGCTCTTACTATCTGTTTTGTGACCCTTTGTTGATCTTTGTATCTTTCCCATTCTCCAGGATCTGTGCCATTTTTTTTGCCATTTTTGGTATGTGGGACACAAGGTGAAAATCTCTAGATGATGCCAAAATTGGCAGCTTGAGCAATTGTGAAGAGGAGTCAGTGACTTCATTGTGACATCCACAGGTTCGTAAACAGGCAGGTGAAGTTTAATGCCGAGAAATATGACGTGTAACATTTTGAGAGGAAGAAAAATTAGATATAATGTCCACTAAATGGTCAACGTTTAAAAGTAGAGGAGCAGAGAGACTTAGTGGTGGAAGGTTCTAACTAATGCATTGTCTTATTAATTAACAACTCTGAGAGTCAGCAACTTTAATACCTCATTATGAAATATTTGAGCAAATTCTCTTTTCTCTACCGCACCAGAGTAAACATGCAAGTCCACCGTGTACACGAGATGATCCCGCTGGATGGAACCTCAGGCGCCCTGAGCTTGATCTCCGGTGTCTCCAGTCCCGACTGTCCCTTACATCAGTATCCCCTCACTTTTATACACTGTAGTGATCCACCTGTGTCACTGGAGCTGGAACTTCCCGAGTCTGTGGTTTACAAGGACACATTGCTTTGTTCCCAGCAGTTATTTTCCTTCAGTAGCGTTCTCATGACCGCTAAACTACCCTGCTTACTGTTAATGAGAATCATTGAATCATAGAATGAAATAAATTTACGGCACATAAAGAGGCCATTAGGCCCATCGTGTCTATGCCGGCCGAAAAAGAGCTATCCAGTTTAATCCCACTTTCCAGCTCTTGGTATGTAGCCTTGTAGGCTACGGCACTTCAAGTACATACCCACGTACTCTTTAAATGCGATAAGAGTGTCCGCCTTTATCACCCTTTCAGGCAGTGAGTTCTCGACCCCCACAACCGTTGGGTGAAATAAATTCTCCTCAGTTCCCCACGAATCCTCCTACCAATCACTTTAAATCTATGCCCCTGGTTATTAACCTCTCTGCTAAGGGTAATGGGTCCTTCCAATCCACACTATCTGGGCCCTCATAATTTTGTGCACCTCATTTAAATCTGCCTTCAGCCTCCTCTGATCCAAAGAAAACAACCAAAGCCTATCCAATCTTTCCTCCAAACTAAAATTCTACAGTCCAGGCAACATCCTTGTAAATCTTTCTTGCCTTGTATAAAATGTCTGCTATTTGATAGGAGTGTCATTGATCAAAGTCTGCGACAAGTTTTCTTGCTATTTCTGTCAAGATTTGGAAAAGATCTATTACCTGACACTTTTAATGTTGCCGACCTTTAACTGTAGCTCACAGTGTCTGAACAGTTACTGTTATCATTGGACTTTTATGTATCTTCTTGTGCTCCATCCCCTTAACAACACAAGCTGATCACAGCAATGTTTTCATCAAATGGAATCCCAGTGTGAAAAAATGCACAATTTCAGAGCAAAGCAACATATGCAAGATTGGTGGGAGATGCGACTGGAGATAATGGGCCTGGGGCAGTGAGGACATCTCTTGAGCATGAAGATATTCAGTATCCGAAGAAGCAGGGAGATGAGGTCGTTGTGTCTATTCATCCAGGTATCTGCAAAATCCAACGTTTCTCAATGCCCACCATCATTCTTCCCCTCTCCTTTCCAGTTAAGGTTTTCTTCTCGTTAAGTCTCTGTATTTACTTTGAAAATTTAATTCACCGGCATCTGGAGGAGCAGAAGAAGCTGGAGATAAAGTAGCGACAGAAACAGAAGGAGATGGCAGGTGATGGCAAAATCTTTTGTGTGCCAGTTGCTTCAAGTGAGACGTGACAGTCCTGCGTTGCCTTGCAACTTATTCAGGAGTTGCACTGATTCGGTGCGTGAGTTTTGGAAATGGAAACAGTTACACCAGCAGCTTGTGGTAATATTTCCCCTCACTGTCCATTTCATGTACCTGCCTACCCGCACTTGGTGCTGTCGTTGTCTGAACAAGTCTTTCATGTTCTAACAGTAAATTCCATTTTGTGCGAGCAACTTGTCTGGGGCGAAAGTGACATGAGTTTCAAAGGGACAAGTCGGAAAGGCAGCGTTGGTCTGCTTGCTTGAATGAAAATTGCAGCAGATTCGCTGGTGGTCTCGTGCTGAGGATTCGGCGCTCTCGCCGCCGCGGCACCATGTTTGATTCCCGATCAGGGAACTTGACTTTCCTGGTGTTGTTCAAAATAGCACCAACCAAATTCCCCCGATTGAGCACAAAGCTCGGTCCTGATCAACATGAGCAATTTCACCGCTCCTGCCTGAACAGCCAGCAGCCCATCATTCTTCAATTTTACAACCCATAAGAGCGATACACAATGCAATTTCTTGCCTTCTGTAAAATGCCTCCTGTTCGAAAGTCGTGCCGCTGATCAAAGTCTGCATGTAGTTTTCTTGTCATTTCTGTCATGATTTGGAAAAGATCTGCTGCCTGACACTTTAAATGTTGGCGACCTTTAACTGTATCTCACAGTGTCCGAACAGTCACTGTTATCATTAGCCTTTTATGTATCTTCTTGCACTCCATTTCCTGAACAACACCAGCTGATCACAGCATCGTTTTCTTCAAATTGAATCCCAGTGTGAAAAAATGAACAATTCCAAAGCTCAGCAACGTGTGCAAGATTGTGCAAGGAGAGTGCGAGTGGAGTTAATTGGCTTGGATCAGTGATCTCTTGAGCATTCAGACATTCATTATCTGAAAGAAGCACGGAGATGAGATTTTTGTCTAGATTTATCAGTATTGAAAAGAAGCAGGGAGTTGAGATCCTTTTGTCTATTCATCCTGCTATCGACAAAATCCTTCGCCTCTCAATGCCCAGCATCTTTCTTTCCAACCCCCTGATCTGCAGCGAAGTCTTGGTTTCATTAATTCTCCGTGTTTGCAGCAAACATCTAATTCACCTGGCAGATCTGGCCTTGTCTTCTTGTCATAAGTCATCCCATCGTGCAGACTTCATGTTAGCAACTCAAGATAAGCTGTTTTATGTTCATGGAATGCATTCGAGCCTGTTTTCTAGATCAATATGTCGAGGAACCAACAATGGAACAGGCTATTTTAGATCTAGTATTGTGTAATGAGACAAGTTTCATTAGTAATCTAATGGTAAATGATCCCATGGGGAGGAATGATCATAATATGATAGAATTTCATGTTGAGTTAGAGAGTGATGTCGTTAAGTCCGAAACTAGGGTCTTAAATTCAAACAAAACCAATAACGTAGTTATGAGGGGTGAGTTGGCGAAGGTAGTTTGGGAAATTAGATTAAAAATATGATGGTAGATACGCAATGGTGAACATTTAAAGACATAATTCATAATTCTTCAACAAAATTACATTCCCTTGAGGATTAAAAACTTCACTGGAAAAGTGGTGCAACCTTGGTTAACTGGAGAAATTAATGATAGTATTAGGTTAAAAGAGGCTTACAATGTTGCCAAAAAGAGTAGTAAGCCTGAGGAATAGGAGGGTTTTTAGAAATAAGCAAAGTATGACCAAGAAATTGCTAAAATGGGAGAAAACAGAATGAGGGGAAACCAGCAAGAAATATTAAAATGGATTGTAAGAACTTCGACAAGTGTGTATAAAGCAAGAGATTAGCAAAAGTAAACATGAGTCCCTTGGAGACAGAGACAGGAGAATTTACAATGGAGAAAACGGAAATGGCAGAGACGTTAAACAAGTATTTTGTATCTGTCTTCACAGTAGAAGACACAAAAATCATTCCAGAATTATTGGGGAACCAAGGTTCTAATGAGAGTGAGGAACCTAAAGCAATGAAGATTAGTAATGAAAAAGTACTGGAGAAATTAATGGGACTAAAAGCTAACAAATTCAGTGGACCTGATAGTCTACATCCTAGGGTTTTAAAAGAGGTGGCTGCAGAGAAAGTGGATGCATTGGATTTACCTTCCAGAGTTCCCAGGATTCTAGAGAGGTCCCCATGATTTGGAAGGTACCAAATGTAACCCCGCCATTCAAGAAAGGAGGGAGAGAGAAAACAGCGAAATACAGGCCATTTAGTAGTAGTGAAATTGCGAGAATCTATTACTAGGGACGTGGTAACATGGCACTTAGAAACTCATAATATGATTAGGCACATGGAACACGGTTTTATGAAAGGGAAATCGTGTTTGACAGCTCTATTAGAGGTTTTGAGGGTGTAGATAGCAGGGTAGATAAGGGAGAACCAGTGGATGTAGAATATTTGGATTTTCAAAAGGCATTCAATAAGTTGCCACACAAAATGTTGTTAAATAAGATTAGGGCTCATGGGATTGTGGGTAATATATTAGCATGGATTGGGGATTTGTTGACGGACAGAAAACAGAAAGTCGCAATGAACAGGTCATTTTCGTGTTGGCAGGTTGTAACTAGTTGGGTGCTGTGAAGATCTGTGCTTGGGCCTCAGCTATTTACAATCTATATTAATGACTTAGATGAGGGAACCGAGTGTAATGTATCCAAGTTTGCTGACGATACAAAACTAGGTGGAAATTAAGCTGTGAGGAGGACGCAAAGAGGATGCAAAGTGATACGGACAGGTTAAGTGAGTGGGCGAGAAGTTGGCAAATCAAGTATAATGTGTGGAAATGTGAGGTTATTCACTTTGGTAGGAAGAATAGAAAAGCACAATATCTTTTAAAAGGTGAGAGACTACGAAATGTTGATATTCAGAGAGATTTGTGTGTCCTTGTACACGGATCACAGAAAGTTAACATACAGGTGCAGCAAGCAATTCGGAAAGCAAATGGTATGTTGGCCTTTATTGCGAGGTTGTTCTACAACAAAGATAAGGAATTCTTGCTCTAATTATATCGGGCTTCGGTGAGACCGCATCTGGAGTACTGTGTACAGTTTTGATCTCCTCACCTGCGGAACGATACACTTGCCTTAGAGTGGGTGCAAAAACGGTTCACTCGATTGATTCCTGGGATGAGAGGGTGGTCCTGAGAGGAGAGATTGAGTAGAATGGGCCTATATTCTCTGCAGTTTACAATAATGAGGTGATTTCATTGAAACATATAAAATTCTTAGAGGGTAGATGCTGGGACGCTGTTTCCCCTTGCTGGAGAGTCGAGAGCTAATGGTTATAATCTCAACCTAAAGGGCCGACCATTTAGAACAGAGATGAGGAATAATTTCTTCACTGAGAGGGTTGTGAACCATTGGAATTCTCCACCCAAGAAAGCTGTGGATGCTGAGCCATTGAATAGATTCAAACCTGAGATCGATGGATTTTTGGACACGAAGGAACTCACGGGATATGGGGATAGGTCGGGAAAGTGGAGTTGACGTCGAAGATCAGCGATGAGGTTCTCAAATGGCGGAGCAGGCTCGATGGACTGCCTGGACAACTCTTGCTCCTTTCGCTTCTGTTGGTCCGCTGGAAAAGCAGAGCTTGCCAGCTGTTTTAAAATTTTGAGTCTGAACAGGGACTTGAACCCTGGACCCTCAAATCACTATCTGTTTCATTAAAAGTCTGATGCTCTACCGACTGAGCTATCCAGGCTCGCTGCGCCATTAGTTTCCATCATACAGATTCATGGTCAGACTCTGAATTCTCCCTGTCGATGTCGAATTCGGGGGAGTATCCCTTTTGTCCAATTTTCAGCATCGTGTTGAGGAGAATCCTTGTTTCTGTTGAACGTGATGTAAGAAAAATGTACAGTGAACTCGTGAGTTTACAATTCTTCTTGTTTGTACAAAATGTTTTGTCATTCCTCAGCAGCAATTAAAAAAACACTTTACCCAATGGCTCAAAAGCTAAACTTGTTCCACACGGGAGCTGGAAAAGGCCTCTCGACATTTCAGCCGATCAACAATTGAAAGCTGAATAATTTCACCCGTTACACCGTGACATCAGGCAGGAGATTAGCCTCCAGAATTTTCCGTACACGACACTTCAAACAGATGAATACCTGCTTCACGGAAAGAAGAATTGTGTCTTTGGTTGTTTAGATTTAAAGATGACGTGCCGGCCCCTTTACCATTTCAGCTGTCGCCAATTGCCCCCTCTCCCTCTGAAAACAAATAAACTCTCACCTGCTATTGCAAGACGGGAGGCCAGAGGAGCCTCAGTGCCCACATGGGGACATGAAGAAGTTGATGCGTTATGGAACATACCGGTTGTACCTTGAACTCCGGTCAAAACGTTCAGGTGGTTCAACTACTTTAGGTGGCGCTGGAACTCACAACCTCGAGCGAATAATTATTGGAGAAATAACGCGCGCTGACCGATTGCGCCACTGGAGCCGCGCACGGTCTGTGTCACCAGTGCTCCCATCAAACAGCTTCATCCTCGGTCTCTCAATTATCGCTTCGTGATCTTTCCCACACAGAAGCCTCCAACCCAGAGGCGATTCGTTAAACATCCGCAGTGATCTTTAAAAGCCGTGGCATCTGAAACAAAACCCCAGACGAAAAGAAATTTTAAATATATTATTATTATTAACTTAAGGACAATTATTTTCATGCTACTTTGAGGATTTGGAGAAAGTGGGAGCTGAAACTAAGAAACTCTCTTTGGGCTGTCGGTGACTGAAGTGATGGGCGTTATTTCATTTGAAAACCGAGGCTCGGAGCTTTCTGATGGAGAAGTGTGACAGAAGATTGTGGTTAGTGGCAGTTGTCGCGGAAATCCAGAGGAGAGGGAGAAAAGTCAAAGTCACAGCTGTGACAGCTCAAGTGCTCTGCTGATCTGTAATATTTAGAAAGTAATGTAAAATACAGGACAAACCAGTTTGGTGTCGGTTAACAAAAATACTAAAAGTCCCGGGATCAAAGGCGGGACTTTTAGTATTTTTAGTGAAGAGATAACGGATTTAACCGCCAGACCGTAATCATTCCACATGAACCTGAAGCGCCTTGCGGAAAACGGCATTGCGAACTGTTATGTTCGTGTCATGACTTGAAAGACCCTCCAATTACCGACAGTATCTTTGAACGAGTTGTGCAGCCAAACCGCGATAGAAGCCGCTTTGCATTCGTCAAACGTGCAGGCGACGATATTGGGGTTGATAAGGGTCGATTTCATTTATTTGAAATCTCACCATGTGTCCCGAAGATTGACCGCAGGATCGAGTTTTTCCTGTAAGTCCTGAATTGAAGGGACAGGCGCAATAAGCAGGTCGGAGAAATGAAGAGCAGAAAATGTGGATGAAACTTGCACGAGTGAAAATCCCTGTATGTTGGAAGACTCAGTCCCCAGTGGTGGAGAGGATTGGTATTTCAAGCTGTTTCACCGCTCACACACACACCATTGGCTCATTTAATCACCTTCAACAACTCGATTACATCATCACTTAATCTTCTATACACAAGGAAATACAAACGTTTTCTATGCAACTCGCCCGCATAACTTAACCATTTTAGCTCCGGTATAATTCTGGTGAATCTGCGCTGCAACCCCTCCAAGGCCAGTCTATCCTCCCTGAGGTGTGGTGCCCAGAACTGAATGCAGGACTCTAAATGTGGTCTCAGCAGAGTTTATATAACTGTAACATAACTTACACCCCTTTGAATTCCAGCTCCCTTATGATAAAGGCCAAAGTTCCATTCGCCTTTTTAATTATTTTTTGGAACTGTCCACTGACTTTAAATGATTTCTGCACTTGGACCCGTAAACATCTTTCCTCCTCTACAGTTCCTAGTTTCTCACCAGTTAGAAAATATTCTCATCTATCTCGCTTAGGTCCAAAGTGGATGACCTCACACTTCCCAATGTTGAAATATTGAACAGTGTTCGGCTCTTTTCCATTGAAAATAGAAGGCTGAGAGTGACCTGAAATAGGACTTTAAGATTATGCAAGGGTTTGATAGGTCAGCGGTGTTTGCAATTTGGGGGGGGGAGGAGTCCAAAATTGGGCCCATAAACATGAGATAGTCACAAATTAATCCAATATGGCATTCAAGAGAACCATATTTACAATGAGGCTCGCTGGAATGTGCAACTCGCTACCACAAGGAGTCGTTAAGGCGAAAAGCTGGGTGCATTTACCGGGAAGCGAGATAAACACATGGAGGAGAAAGGAATGTTATGGTTTGCTCATAGGGTTAGATGAAGAGGGGTTGTAGGAGGCTCGTCTGCAGCATTAACACCGGCATAGTCTAGTTGGGCCGAATTGTCAGTTTCTGGGATGTACATTCTATATAATTCTATGTAAGCTCCATCTGCTCCATTTACCAACTCACTTAATCTTTCAATTTCGCTTTGCAACTTTATGCTCCCATCTATATTACTCACTGTGTCATCCGAACTTGGTGTCATCGACAAACATGGATATATGGCTCTCTATTTCTTCATCTACCTCATTTATACACTGAGTAAAAAGCTGATGCCCCGGTACAGATCCCTGGAGGACACCACTAATCACATCCTGTCAATTTCAGCACAGACCTATTATCCCTACTCTCTGTCTCCTACCTCCCAACCAACGCCCTACCCATGTCAATAGGTTGCTTTAATTTCCATGTGCTCTCATTTCTGTAAACAGTCTCTTATGTGGTACGTTATCGAATGCCTCTGGATGTCAATTTCCATATAACACCCATAGACACTCCATTATCTACCACGTTAGTTACATCTTCAAAAATTTCAACTAGTTGCGTTAGACTTGACTTACACTTTACAAATCCATACTGGCTCTCTCTGATCAATCCGTGTGTATCCAAGTGCTCACTCATTCTTTCCCTAATAACAGATACTGGTAACTTCCCCACAACAGACGTCAGACTAATAGGTCTATAATTTCCTACTTTATCTCTCCTCCCCTTCCTATATAATGGAATGACATTGGCAATTTTTCAATCCATAGAACAATTCCTGAAACAAGAGAGTTTTGAACGATCATGACTGAAACATGTACAATTTCCTCACCTATTCCTTTTAATCCCCTGGGGTGGTAACCATCAGGTCCTGGTGATTTGTCTATCTTTAATCTAATTATTTTCTCCAATACCATTATTTTACTTCGACTGAATCCCGTTGATTTATTTCTGGGCTCGTTGAGATTGGGGTATAATTCTCGATTTGAGGGTCATACCCCGGAGAAGCTCTAATTTAGCCCGAGACATTTGATCTTGAGCTGCGGTACAAACTTTTGCAAAGAGGGAAAAGAATTCCCGAAATCTCTCCAACTGGATCTCAAGCGCTTTTGGAAGAAGTTCAGTTCAAACAATCAGGACTTTAAAGGCACCTCAATGACCTACACTTTCATTGAACCAGCTTTCTTAGCAATTGCCTTCCACCTTGAAACCGCTCTGGGCTTTCATCTCACTGAAGCAGAGTTTGGTCGCTTTGTATCTGTGAGCATGTCGGTGACGAGGTTAGCTTCGATATTGGTCGCTTTTAATTTTGAAGATCTCGCCAAGTTCAGGGAAAAGAAACCGGGAATCGAATTTTCCCTGTAAGTGAAGAATTGAAGGGATTGAAGCTCCTAGCAGATCTGGAAAATGCGCAGTGCAGTCGCTCAGGAGTTCCAAATCTACCCTCTCGCCACTCGGCCCAGTGTAATCGCGCTGAGATCGAGTATTTCTCCGGCACGTTTCTCTTAACTTCATAGCTGCTGCTTTAAGAGTGAAGACCGGCTTGTTGGATTTTCACTCCTGCAAGTTTCAAGCATTCATTTTGGAAAAGTAAACTGACAGTAGACAGCTGTTGTATTGGTCGCTGCAACCTCCAGGTTTCGCTCCGTGAATTGCTGGTTTAGAAAGTGACCTTTTCACCTTTCTCGATGGTGCTATTGGTTAGATTGATTCGAGCCCTTATTTTATTTTTCCTAAGGATTCATCGCCTCAAAGTTCCAGGTTTTCAATATGTGTTTTGTCTGCAAGAAATGTACCGTGATCATTGCCGGCTGAGCAGGGCTGATATTCCACCATTTACACTGTGGACTAATTCAAAATACCTTGTAATCGGATAGCAGGCACATGAAACATATAAAGGAATGGAATATTGGCTTCACTGAAATCACAATTCATCTTGACAGACAAGGTCCCGAAAGGCTAATTCGCTGTGACATGGAGATTTCTGTAGTGAGCGAGACCACACTGTTTCTATGTTCAGAGAATAAATATCACACTCTTTATGTTGGAAAAGTAAAACGGTGCGGATTTTTGTCATAGTCCGATGCCTTTCGTGTTGTATCAGATGCTTCTCATTGCGTTACTTTCATCTTGATCGCATATTCGGTTGGGGTGTTCCTGTGATAAACGGCGACAATTGCATGTTATTGATAAATTTAACAACGGCTGCACCAGATTCCTGGTGTCGGAAGCACTGAACTTTTAATCCCACTCTTAAAATACAGTCTGTAAAATGATGACATTTCATCACATGCAAATCACAAAAATCAACGATTCCAACCACTCGCTGTGTGAAGATGTTTTTACTCATGTCACCTTTGGTTCTTTTGCCAATCACCTTAAATCTGTGCCCTTTGGTTCATGTCCCTTCCGCCAATGGGAACAGTTTCACTCTATCTACTCTGTCTCGGCATTTCATGATTTTGAATACCTCTATCAAATCTCGTCTCAACGTTCTCAGTTCCAAGGAGAACAATCCCAGCTTCTCCAGTCTATGCATGTAATTTAATTCCCTCATCGCTGGAATCATTCCAGTAAATCTCCGCTGCACCCTCTCAAGGCCTTCACATCCTTCCAAAAGTGCACTGCCCAGAACTGGACACAATACTTCATTTGTGGCCGAAATAGTGTTTGATAAAGGTTCATCATGACTTCCTTGTTTTTGTACTCTATGCCCCTCTTTGTGAAGCCCAGGACCCCGTCTGCTTTTTAAACCGCTTTCTCGACCTGCCCTGCTACTTTTAACGATTTGTGCACATATAACCCCAGACCCCTCTGTTCCTCTAACCGTTTTAGAATTGTGCCCTTTAGTTAATATTGCCTCTCCTAATTTCACCACCGAAATGCATCACCTCGCATTTTTCCGTGTTAAACTTCATCTGCCACGTGTCCGTCCATGCCACCGGCGTGTCCATATCCTCTTCAAGTCTATCCACCTTACTGTTCTCTACCCTTCCAAGTTTTGTGTCATCTGCAAATTTTGATATTGTACCCTTTACTCCCAAGTCCAAGTCATTAATATACATCAAGAAAAGTAGTGGTCCCAGAACCGACCCCTATGGAACACCATTGCCCACCTCCCTCCAGTCAGAAAAACAACCATTCACCACAACTCTCTGTTTCCTGTCATTTGGCCAGTGCTGCATCCATGTTGCTATTGCCCCCTTTATTCCATGGGCTGCAATCTTGAAGCAAGCCTACCACGTGGCACTTTATCAAACGCTTTTTGAAAGTCCATATACACCACGTCAACTGCATTGACCTCATCTACCCTCTCTGTTACCTCATCAAACAACTTTATCAAGTTGGTTAAACACGATTTGTCTGTAACAAATCCGTGCTGGCATTCCCCAATCAATCCACACTCGTCCAAGCGACTTGAATTCTGTCCCGGATTATGATCTCCAAAACTTTCCCCATCACCGAGGTTAAACTGACTGACCTATATTTGCTGGGTTTATCTTTACACCCTTTTTTTGAACAAGGTTGTAACATTTGCAATTCTCCAGTCCTCTGGCAACATCCCCATATCTAAGGATGTCTGGAAGATTATTGCCAGTACCTCTGCAATTTCCCCCTTTACTTCCCTCAGCATTCTCCGGTGCATCCCATCCAGACTCGTTGGCTTATCTATTTTAAGTACAGCAAGCCTTTCTAGTACCTCTTCTTTCTCATTTTTTAGCCCATCCAGGATCTTAACGATGTCTTCCTTTATCGAGAATCTGGCAGCATCTTTTCCATGGTAAAGAACCATGCGAAGTACTCATTTCGTACCTCTGCCATGCCCACTGCCTCCATGAGTAGATCTCCTTTATGGTCCCTAATCGTCCCCGCCCCTCCTCTTACTAACCGTTTACTGTTAATTTGTCTGTAGAATACGTTTTGATTCCCTTTTATGTTTTCCGCTATTCTTATGCTCTCTCTTTGCCCCTCTTATTTCCTTTTTCACTTCCCCTCTGAACTTTCTATATTCTCTCTGGTTGGCACTTGTGTTATCAACCTGACACCTGTCATACGCCACTTTTTCCCGCTTCATCTTACTCTCTATCTCTCTTGTTATCCAGGGAGCTCTGGCTTTAGTTGCCCTACCTTTCTACCTCGTTGGAATGTACCTTCTCTGTACCCGAATAATCTTTTCAAAAGCCGCCCACTGTCCAATTATAGTTTTGCCTGACAATCTTTAATTCCAATTTACCGGGGCCAGATCTGTTCTCATCCCACTGAAATTGACCCTCCTCCAATTGAGTATTTTTACTTTAGAGTGGACAGAGTCCATTTGCATAGCTATTCTAATGCTTATGATACTGATCGCTGCTCCCTAAATGCTCCCCCACTGACACTTGCTCCACTTGGCCCGAGTCATTCCCTTGAACCAAATCCAGCAATGCCTCCTTCCACAGTGGGCCAGAAAGGTACTGGTCGAGAAAGTTATCCTGAACACATTTCAAAAACTGTTCCCCTTCTTTGCGCCTTATATTATTGTTATCCCAGTCTATATTAGGATAGTTGAAATCCACTGTTATCACTACTCCATGGCTTTTGCACCTCTCTGTAATTTCCCTCCAAATTTGTTCCTCTATATCCGTCCCACTAGCTGGTGGCCTATAGAATACACCAAGTAGTGCAATCGCACCTCTATTGTTCCTTAACTCAGTACCCAGGAGAAATTCCCTCGTTCCTGGGAACTTTGTATTTAGCAGAAGTTAGCAGCAAAAAGTGTTCGTGGTGGGACTGAGAAATGCTGATACAGCCGGCACCCTGTAAAACAGAGCTCCAGTGTCGGTTTAAATAAAGTCCTGAACTGACAGAGCGGAGGGCAGATGAGGATTGAATTAAATCCCAATTCACTGAATCTAAAAAAGGTTTAAATAAGTGAATCTGTCAGGAGTGGTATTCCTGAGCTTGTGTGTGAGCTGAAACTGGATCGGTCCCGTTCTGTGAAGAAAGAATGCCAGGCGGCTCCCAGACAGGGCTCAGGCCGGGACTGGCAGCTCTCCGCTGGGAACGGCTGGATTCGAGAGCGGGGCTCCTGCGCTGCTGCTGTTGCTGCTTCCGCCTCTTCGAGTCCCTGTGGCGGTCGGTACCGATCTCCCTCCTATGGATCCGGCTCCAGCTACTTGCTGTGGCGCAACGGCAGCGCGTCTGACTTCCGATCAGAAGGATGAGTGTTTGAATCATGTCGGGGTCATCACATTTTCGCAACGTTTCAGTGTCACTCTGTTTTATCGGGGGCCAGTCTTTTAGCGATGGTCTGTTCATTGTATGTAAAATAATATTTATCACAGAATGAACACATCACAGAAGGAGGTCTTTCGCCCCATCAATTCCATACCTGCCTTTTGTAAGAACAATCCCATTAGTCCCATTCCCCTGCTCTTTCCCCGTGGCCCTGCATTTTCCCCTTCAAGTATTTATCAAATTCATTTTTGAAAGCCATGATTGAATCTGCTTCCACCACCCTTTCAGGAAGCGCATTCCAGATCAGAACCATTCGCTGCGTAAAAAAGATTTCCTCATGTCGCCTTTGGTTCTTTTTCCAATCACCTCAAATCTGTGTCCTCTGGTTCTCAACACTTCGGCCAATAGGAACAGCTTCTCTTTATTAACTTTATCTAAACCCTTCATGACTTTGAACACTTCTATCAAATCTCCTCTGAACCTTCTCTGCTCGAAGGAGAACAATCCCAGCACGGCGTAAATGCGGTCAATTAGCTCCAATTGATTTATTTGGTAATTAAACAAAACGTGAAAGACTGGCAAGGCGTTGTGCGAACAGAGCTCACTGCTATCAGACAATAAATCCATTCGCTCCGTGGGCACTGGGTTCAAATCTTACTACTGATAGAATTTCTTGCAATGTTCATTTTGACCTGTTCGCAGAAAACCCGATTGTTGTGCGATGGAGCAGAGAATGTGAAAGAAACTGAAAGTGAAAGTGCAGATATTAGTTTCATCAAAGTGACTGGACACGTTTCCACAGGTAAGGGCCGCTCATCTTAAGATTCTTTCCAGCAGAGTGGGACAGATGATCAGAGTGACCGGGCTCCAGCGGCGCAATCGTTCAGTGCGCGATCTTTATATGACAATACAGGATCGGGAAATGCTAGGGTTGTTAATTCGAGTCTCAGCTAAGTCAAAAGATCTTTTTGCTCCTGAACATTTCGACCGGAGTTGAAGGTACAATTGGTTTGTTCCAAAATGCATCTACTTATTTGAATTGCCATATGGTTCCTCCGGTCTGCGCTGTTGCAATAGCAGATGAAATGTTTAGTATTGCTTGTTTTCCGGAGGGAGGCTGCGGAATTGGAACCAAAAACTATGGTTTTGATCCATCTAAATTTAAGGAATTTAACTGGAGTTTTAAACCAGTCGCATTAGACCGCTCAGCCAGGATACTTTCCATCTTGCGATCTTCAGGAGCAACTTTTACAGGAATAGAATTACTGCAAGCAAGAATTCTACCCCTCAAGCACCAATGCTCGCACGGCAGCAGGATGCATGTGTCCAGTTAGAAACCTGTCTGAAGGAGCATTCAGTCTGACAGAACCGAAAGTCCAGCAGATTGACTTTCGGTCTGAGCAGATGATGAATCTCCTTCTTGAGAGCGTTTCGCCAATCCAGTTCAGAGTGGATTTAGAATCATAAATTCGGGTGTGACTGGAGCCACTTGTGTAAGATGAAGTGTCGGGTGCAGTTTCCCGTCCTTGATGGACATTAATGACCCTGTTGCGGTTTTGCAGCAAAATTTCACTTCCCAGCTGCCGATCCCTGAACTAAAATCCAACTCTGGTGGGATTCGATCCCACAACCTTTGGATGACTCCTCTAACCCTTAAGTAGAAGTCCAACACGCTGTCCATTGCGCCACAGAGTCAATTATGCAATATGAGGCAGAGCGGGGATCCTCTGCTGTGGTTGAGGCGGTCAGGCTGCTCCTGCTTCCGCCTCTCACATTCCGAGAGCCGCGGTGGCGGTCTGCACCGATCGCCCTCCAATGGATCCTGCTCCAGCCGCTTGTTGTGGGCCTGGTGCAAGAACAGTCGCGTCTGACTCCAAATCAGAAGGCTACGTGTTTTGAACCAGGTTGAAATCACAACATTTTCACTGTGGCTCAGGATCCTGCCGACTGATTTTAGATCGGGACAGTGTTTTAGGGATGGTCTGTTCAGTGTTTGTGCAACAATATAAAAATTCAATTTGATACATTAATGAGCTTTTTTTCTGTTACTTTCAGTTTACACCCTCACCAGTTTTATGTCGAAACAGTTCACAATGTTTAAAGGATGTGGTGTACAGTGTTTGTGGAATCAGTGTTATTAAATTTGATACTTTCATTTGTTCCTTCTCCAACCCAGACTCTTATCATCAGATGTGTAGCTTCACCCTGTGTAAAATAGGTTACTCAGTGATACAAATAAATCAGTAACAACCCCGAAACCTCAGCGGGTATATTTGTTCCAATGCTTTGTGAAGGTCGCGATTTCCATGCAAATTTTCAATCAGCAAATCCCAAAGGGTGTTTTGGGTTTGACAAACTAATTTAAGTACTTGACTGGTTCCTGGAAATGATCAAATGGGGATTTCCTTACCCGTACAGATATAGAAATAAATATATTCCATCATTTCATAAATGACAGTTGTGTAAATAAATATATCGCGATATCCAACATGGAAAATCAGCTCTTCATATTCTTAAACAAATGTTCTCATTTTATTTTATTAATCCACTTCCGTTTCAATGTAGAACATATGTTCAGAGCATCCCTCTAAACTTAAAGAATGGTAAAACAATTGCAGATTTTACAAACACATAACACGCTATCGTATAAGTAAGATTAAGGCTGACTTTGTGAAATGTTTATTCTAATTGTCTTTATGATGTTACGAAAAGTATTTCTCGATGTTCGTCCTCAACTTAACGGAGAAACTACGATGAAAACCGAAAGGATTTTTCAAAAACTATTTGGAGCGATTTGATCGGTTCCCCTTCTCCTTTCTTTAATTATTACCTTTTGCTAATTGTTCTTCTTGATCCGTTTGCTTCATTTTTCCTCAGTTATTTATAGTGAATTTTCTATCCGTTAACGTTCTTAAATATTTGATTTGTTTGTTCCCTTCCTCTTGACTTGCGATTTGTTGACCTTCAGGTCAAAGTCTGAAACAGAAATGTGCTTATATTCAGGCGTGACTCTGAAGTGTGAGACCGAGAGGTGATGCCGGATGTGTGACCGAGAGAACAACTGTTGGAGGCAGAACTGTCCGTAACCTAACATACCCACTGTGGCATTGCTCATGGTAAGTCGGATGACAAAGTATAATCAACATAAATGACCAAAGTCTCAGATCAGTTAGAATTGAATTGCTGTTGGTGAGGGGAGTTTGTGCATTGGAAGGAGTTTATACATTTACAGCTCCAGGTAAACCTACAATCCTGCCTCGCCTGCAGGTTACGTCACCATGAGGTGTCTGCCTTTCTTTGCCCTTCTGGACTTCTGAAGTGTGATTGAACCTTACCAAAAGTTTCCTATAATTAGTAAGGAAGGAAGGTATCAGTGTAAATGTGAGATAAAAACGTGGTTGTTTCACTGGGTACCATGGGAACCAGATACACTGCTCATTTCAGTTATTTGTCCAGCAGGAAACAGAAATCATTCTCTTCAACTGTACTCGCCCGAAGGAAAAGGAAACAAACAAAACTACTCAGTACTTTGTTTTAGCTTCTTCTGCTGGTTTACGTTCACTCATCGAGAAAGTGACAGAGAGAGAGACTGAGAGATTGGATTGGCTTTTTCACTTTATAATCTATTACACTTTGTAATTATTATCAGAGACGGTTCCATCCCAACTGTCCCGTGCCTGACATTCTCATTGATACTAAGATGTGCTTTAAATGAGTTTCTACTAATTACACATTGCGGACAAAAGCTGAACGCCGAAAACTGCTCTGAAACCAGCTTTGCTTCGCAACCTTTCATGGAGATTGGTTGCTGGTTGTCGTTAAAGGAGTTTGTAAAATAAGCCCACGAGTGCGTTATCCTGAAAACGTGTTTTGGACACATTCGCAGCTCAAATATCTTACATTAAATGTAACAAATATACAAATACGTCACAGGTGTTAATATTAACACATAATGATACGAGGAAGGAGGCATTGGTGGATCTGGTTCTGGAGAAAGAGGTGGGTCAATTTGAGCAAGTGTCAGTGTCATATTTAGTCAACGGTGATCATAGTATCATAAGATTTAGATGAGTTATGGAAAAGGAGAAGGAGCTATCTCGAGTAAAGTACTTAATAGGAGAAGGGCCAATTTTAATGGGTTGAGAACGTACCTGGCCCGTGTAAATTGGAATCAAAGATTTGCAGGCTAAAATATAATCGAATAATGGGTGGAGGAGATGTTTCGGGTACAGATTAGGTAGATTCCCAAGAGGGGGGAAGGTAGGGCCTGAGATCGCTGGATGACGAAAGAGATAGGGGGTAAAATGAAGCAGATAAAGGGGGTTTATGATAGATATCAGTTTGACAATGCAAGTGAGTACCGTGTACCGTGAAAAAGTAAATAAGAGGGGCAAAGAGAGAGCATGAACATAGTTTGACGGCTAACATAAAAGGTAATCCAAATGTTTTCGACAGGCATTTAAATAATGAAAGGTTCATAAGAGGAGGGGTGTGGCCGATTCGGGACCAAAAAGGAGATCTACGCATGGAGGCAGAAAGCGTGACTGAGGCACTAAAAGAGTACTTTGCATCTGTCTCTACCAAGGAAGAAGACGCTGCCAAAGTCACAGTAAAAAGGGAGGTAGTTGAGACACTGGATGGGGTGAAAATTGATACAGAGGAGGCACTTGAAAGGCTGGCCATGCTTAAAGTTGATAAGTCACCCGGTCCGGATGGGATGCTTTCAAGGTTGCTGAGGGAGTGGAAGGGTGGAAATTTCAGAGGTCCTGGTCATAATCTTCCAATCCGCCTTAGATGCGGGGGTGATGCCAGAGGACTGGATGATTACAAATGTTAGATCCTTGTTCAGAAAGGGTGTAAGGATAAACCCAACAACTACAGGCCAGTAACATTAAACTCGGTGGTGGGGAAGCTTTTATAAACGATGATCCGGGCCAAAATGAACAGTCACTTGGGCAAGTGTGGATTAATAAAGGAAAGCCAGCATGGATTTATTAAAGGCAAATTGTGTTTAACTAACTTGATTAAGTTTTTTGGTGAGGTAATAGAGAGGGTTTATGAGGGCAATGCGTTTGATGACGACGACGACGACAACAAGAAGAACAACAACAACAACTTTATTTCGGGGCCTTTAACGGAGTGAAACGACCCAAGGCGACTCACAGGTGAGATTATCAAACAAAATTTCACACTGAGCCACATAAGGAGGTATGAGGACAGATGAACAAAAGCTTGGTTAAAGAGTTAGGTTTTAAGGAGCATCTTAAACGAGGAGAGAGAGGTAAAGAGGTGGAGAGGTTTCGGGAGGGAATTCCAGAGCTTAGGGCCGAGGGAGCTAAAGGCACGGCCGCCAATGGTGGAGCAATTAAAATCGGGGATGCAAAAGAAGGAAGAATTGGAGGAGCGCTAAGATCTCGGAGGGTTGTAGGGCTGGAGGAGTTTACAGAGACAGGGAGGGGCGAGGCCATAGAGGCATTTGAAAAGAAGGATGAGAATTGTAGGGCTGGAGGAGGTTGCAGAGATAGGGACAGGTGAAGAGATGGAGGGATTTGAAAACATGGATGAGCATTTTAAAATCGAGGCTTTCCCGGACTGGGAGCCAATGTAGGTTAGTGATCACAGAGGAGGTGGGAGAACGGAACTTGTTGAGCGTTAGGATACGGGCAGCAGAGTTTTGGATGAGCTCAGTTTTATGGAGGGTGGAAGATGGGAGACGAGCCAGGAGACCATTGGAATAGTCCAGTAATCAGCTTGTCAGCAAAATTGAAGCCAATGGAACAAACAGGGGCAGTGGCAGCATGGATGCGAATTGGCTAACTGGCGGGAAACGGAGCGTAGTGGTAAACGGTTGGAAGGTATCCAGTGGTGTTCCCCAGGGGTCGGTACTAGGATGGCTGCTTTTTTTGATATATATTAATGAATTGGACTTGGGTGTGCAGGGCACAATTTCAAATTGCAGATAACACAAAACTTAGAAGCGCAGTAAACAGTGAGGAGGACAGTAATAGACTCCTAGATGACATAGACAGTCTGGTGGAATGGACGGACACATAGCAGATAACATTTAATGCAGAGAAATGCAAAATGATACATTTTGGAAGGAAGAACGAGGAGATGCAAAATAAACTAAGTGGTACAATTCTAAAGGGGGTGCAGGAAAAGCGACCTGATGGTATCTGTGCACAAATCTTTGAAGGTGGCAGGAGAGATTGAGAAAGCGGTTAAAAAGGATACGGAATCTGGGGCTTTATAGATAGAGGCATAGAGCACAAAAGCAAGGAAGTTATATTAAACCTTTATAAAACACTGGTTCAGCTACAACTTGAGCATTATGTCCAATTCGGGGCACCGCAGTTTCGGAAGGATGTGAAGGCCTTAGAGAGGGTGCAGAAAAGATGCAGAAAAGAAGGTGCAGAAATGGTTCCAGGGATGAGGGACTTCAGTTCCGCGAATAGACTGGAGAAGCTCGGGTTGTTCTCCTGAGAACAGAAAAGTTTGAGAGGAGATTTGATGGAAGTGTTCAAAATCATGACGGGTTTAGATAAAGTAAATAGAAAGAAACTGTTCCCATTGGCGGAAGGATCGGGAACCAGAGAGCACAGATCAGGAAAAAAAAAAGCAGCGAGAAGTTCTGATCTGGAAGGCACTGCCTGAAAGGATGGCGGAAACAGATTCGATCGTGGCTTTCAAAAGGGAATTGGATAAATAGTAGAAGGGAAGAAAATGCAGGCCTACGGGGAAAGAGAGAGGGAATGTGACTAACTGGATTGCTCTTACAAAGAGACGGCATAGACTCGATGGGCCGAATGGCATCCTTCCAAACTCCAACGATTCTATGATTTGTCAAGCTCAAAGTGCTTGCTACTTCAGTGAGAGGTCCGTCTGTACAAAGAACGAGCACTTCCGCGTTACAGTTCAGCAGTCCTTTCCTTATTGGCTCCGGAATTAATACAAATACGGCTTGTGTTACTTTGTTGTTTAATTCAGAAATGGGGTAAATATCAGATAGAATAAAAAGGCACTGCTGGGAATGGAACCGAGGACCTCTTGTGAAGAAAATGGCAATTTGCCCAGCTTTTGCAAATTGATGATACAAATTAAGCTGCAACGACCCCACCTCCTCTTCCTGATCGCTACCTCTCACTGTCTGTTAGCGTTTGAGGTAGTTTGTATTTTTCTATTTCTCTTGTCTATTTCGCTGTGTTTACCGATACTCTGTATCTCTCGCTGTGTTTACCGATACTCTGTATCTCTCGCTGTGTTTACCGATACTCTGTATCTCTCGCTGTGTTTACCGATACTCTGCATCTCTCGCTGTGTTTACCGATACTCTGCATCTCTCGCTGTGTTTACCGATACTCTGTATCTCTCGCTGTGTTTACCGATACTCTGTATCTTTTGCTGTGTTTACCGATACTCTGTATCTCTCGGTGTGTTTATCTCTCTGTGTCAATCGTGGGCTGATTCTGAATAAACCATGAATTAAATGAGGAGTTTTGGACAATTCTCCCTCTGACACTGAGGAACCAATGAGCGAAACTTTATTATAACATATTGTTTATTGTGAAACAGCAAAGAAAACATTGCATTTTGAACGATTGAGGTTCAGTTCTGTGCAAAAAGAAACTGAGACCACAAGGTGTTTGCAACAAGCCGCCTTTTAAGTTGATCAGGCTCGCTAACATTGCAGCACGAGGTGTAGACACCGCGCTCATGATCTTCATGTGTATCCGGGCCTTTCAGACACTTCGTGTGGCACAGGAGCTTTCCAATCCCCTGGACACCGACACATCCGTCGAAGTAGCAGGACCGACATCTCGCCCCCTTTGCCAGACTTCAGCAAATTTAACGCTGAAAATACAAAACAGGACGTGTCGTGAGAGTGCGCTGTTGTTTTATAAAGTGTGGGAGTCCATATATGAGTGCGATGTTTATATATGAACTGTGTGTGTATATATGAGTGTGATGTTTAAATATGAACAATGGGTGTGTATATATGAGTGTGATATTTATATATGAACTGTGGGTGTGTATATATGAGTGTGATGTTTATATATGAACTGTGGGTGTGTATATATGAGTGTGATATTTATATATGAACTGTGGGAGTCTATATATGAGTGCGATGTTTATATATGAACTGTGGGTGTGTATATATGAGGGTGATATTTATATATGAACTGTGGGTGTGTATATATGAGTGTGATGTTTATATATGAACTGTGGGTGTGTATATATGAGTGTGATATTTATATATGAACTGTGGGAGTCTATATATGAGTGCGATGTTTATATATGAACTGTGGGTGTGTATATATGAGGGTGATATTTATACATGAACAGTGGGAGTGTATATTTGAGTGCGATGTTTATATATGAACTGTGTGTGAAAATATGAGTGTGATGTTTAAATATGAACAATGGGTGTGTATATATGAGTGTGATATTTATATATGAACTGTGGGTGTGTATATATGAGGGTGATATTTATACATGAACAGTGGGAGTGTATATATGAGTGTGATATTCATATATGAACTGTGGGTGTATATATATGAGGGTGATATTTACACATGAACAGTGGGAGTGTATATATTAGTGCGATGTTTATATATGAACTGTGGGTGTATATATATGAGTGTGATGTTTGTTTATGAACTGTGGGTGTGCATATATTAGTGCGATGTTTATATATGAACTGTGGGTGTGTATATATGAGCGTGATGTTTGCAAATGAACTATAGGTGTATATATATATATGAGTGTGATGTTTGTATATGAATTGTGGGTGTGGAAACATGAGTGCGATGTTTATATATGAACTGTGGGTGTTTCTATATGAGTGTGATGTTTATATCTGAATTGCGGGTGTGTATATATGAGTGCGATCTTTATATATGAACTGCGGGTGCGTATATATGAGTGCGATGTTTATATACGAACTGGGGGTGTGCACATATGAGTGCGATGTTTTTATTTGAATTGCGGAATAAACAGGAGCTGCAATTCCTCCTGGGGTTATGTTTTCTTCCAAGACAATGATGTAAAGGGGCACTTTAGCAAGCGGCCAAAATAGCTCAGTTGGGAGAGCGTTAGACTGAAGATCTAAAAGTCCTTGGTTCAATCTCGAGTTTCGGCAGTTTTTGGTTGTTGAGTTTCTTCATCCTTGCTTCGATTTTCGCATTTCATTGCAGTGAAATTTGATACCCGCCACTGAAGGATTGGGGATGAAATAGAGAGGCATCAAGGATGGGAAATATTTTTTCGTCTTGATTTAGTTTTTATTTCTCTGTTACCTTCTGCCTTTTTCTCTTGTTTTTTCTCTCTCGGTGCCGGGGGACAATTTCATTTGATGCATTTGTCCCAAACCGATGCCTTTTCCACATCTCGGGGCGGTCAGACCCTCTCTGTCTGTCTGTTGCTGCTAATGATTATGAATGGGGACAGGCCGCGAGTTAAACGTTTTTCTGCAAACCGGAGAAAGAAAAATAAAAAAGAAAGACGTGTTTCTCCGGCCCATGGGCAAAGTTGCAGTGGATGTTATTCAATAAAACTGTCCCCGTGAATTTGTCTGTGGACCTGTTTGTAAGGCTTGCATTTTAAAAGTTACAAAAACCCGAAATAAATAAAGCAAATTAGAAGAATGGAATTCATGATCATGACATTACGGCATACTCTTTGCAAATGAGCTAACCGGCGGTCCGAACGGCTGTTTCATTAATTGTTGTACCTGTATGCTGGTTGGTAACGATTTCTGTACTTGGACCCCGAAATCTCCCTGCTCCTCCACAGTTCCTTTTTTCTCACCATTTAGAAAATAGCCTGATTTATCTTTATTAGATTTAAAGTGGATCACCTCGCTCTCCCCCACATTGAACTCTATTTGCCGCAGTTTTGCCCACTCACTTAATCGATTTATTCCCACTTTTCAACGTCCTGCTTCCATCTACATGACTTGTTGCGCCACCAGAAGGCTGCGTGTTCAAAACACGGGGTCACCGTTACTTCTCGAGCTGATCGGATTCTGGATCGTTCCGGATTGAATATTTTATCTGCTTTTTCTCAATAAACAGAATCTTGCTCTAAAGTCTGCTTCCCTGGTTCCCAAATTTCAGGAAGGCGTCTCATTCTGCCCTTGACTTTTGATCTTGACCTGCAGTTGAAACTTTTGCAAAGAGGGAAATAAGTCGCCAAATCGCTCCACGTGAATCTGAAACGCTTTGGGAAGAAGTTCAGAGCAAACAATCAGGACTTTAAAGGCACCTCAATGACCTGCACTTTCATTGAATGAGTTTTGTTCGCCTCTCGGCTTTCATCTCGCTGAAGTGATGAGTGTGACCGCCTTGTATCTGTCAGCGTGTAAGTGACAAGTTTGGGGTGAGCACGGGTCCTCTTTATTTTTGAAATCTCACCAAGCAACAGGGAAAAGAAACTTCGAATCAAACTGTCCCTGTCAGTGATGAATTGAAGTGAATATCGCTCCAAGCAGATCTGGACAATGAGCAGCGCAGCCGCACAGGAGTCCCAAATCCACCCTCTCGCCACTCGGCAATCACAACTTTACTCCGGCCCAGTATCGCCACGCTGAAATCAAGTATTTCTCGAACACATTTTTTTTAACATCATAGTTACTGGTGTTATAGTGAAGACTACCGTCCGCTTCACTGTAAGTGCAAGAGACAACTTTGTAGACACCGTGTCGTGTCACAGAGCTGCTCCTTGGACCTGCTCATTTCATCTCATCTCATTTTCAGCAAACCTGAATATTACTGGAATATAGAATGGCGAATCACAGCTCAAAAGGTCAATCCTCTCTACCACGAGGGGACTGAGTCTTCCAACATACGGTGGTTAATGGCAAGGTTGGCTTCATGTGCAGAAATAATACAGCACAGATTTTCACTCATGCAAGCTGCACACCCTTTATTTTGGAAAAGTAAACTGATAGTCAGACAGCTGATATATTAATCGCGGCAAGCTGAAGCTTTAGCTCGGTGAATTAGTCCTTCAGCAACTACAAAGTTGTGTTTCTGTGGCGCAATTGTTGGTTCAAGCTCCACCCGGTGGACGCTAGGTCGTAACTTTCACCTGAACATTCAATGTCTCGCGTTTCCAGCATTCGAATGTGTGTCCTGTCTGAACGAAAATATACAGGTGAGGTGCCTGAGGATTGGAGGGTAGCAAATGTTGTGCCTTTGTTTAAGAAGGGCGGCAGGGAAAAGCCTGGGAACTACAGACCGGTGAGCCTGACATCTGTAGTGGGTAAGTTGTTAGAGGTTATTCTGAGAGACAGGATCGACAGGCATTTGGAGAGGCAGGGACTGATTAGGAACAGTCAGCATGGTTTTGCGAGTGGAAAATCATGTCTCACGAATTTGATTGAGTTTTTTGAAGGGGTAACCAAGAAGATAGATGAGGGCTGTGCAGTAGACGTGGTCTACATGGACTTTAGCAAAGCCTTTGACAAGGTACCGCATGGTAGGTTGTTACATAAGGTTAAATCTCACGGGATCCAAGGTGAGGTAGCCAATTGGATACAAAATTGGATTGACGACAGAAGACAAAGGGTGGTTGAAAAGGGTTGTTTTTCAAACTGGAGGCCTGTGACCAGCAGTGTGACTCAGGGATCGGTGCTGGGTCCGTTCTTATTTATATTAATGATTTGGATGAGAATTTAGGAGGCATGGTTCGTAAGTTTGCAGATGACACCAAGATTGGTGGCGTTGTGGACAGTGAAGAAGGTTATCTAGGATTGCAACGGGGTCTTGATAAATTGGGCCAGTGGGCCGATGAATGGCAGATGGAGTTTAATTTAGATAAATGTGAGGTGATGCATTTTTGGTAAATCGAATCGGGCCAGGACCTACTCCCTTTATGGTAGGGCGTTGGGGAGAGTTATAGAACAAAGAGATCTAGGAGTAAAGGTTCATAGCTCCTTGAAAGTGGAGTCACAGGTGGAGAGGGTGGTGAAGAAGGCATTCAGCATGCTTGGTTTCATTAGTCAGAACACTGAATACAGGAGTTGGGATGTCTTGTTGAAGTTGTACAAGACATTAGTAAGGCCACACTTGGAATACTGTGTACAGTTCTGGTCACCCTATTATAGAAAGGATATTATTAAACTAGAAAGAGTGCAGAAAAGATTTACTAGGGTGCTGCCGGGACTTGATGGTTTGACTTATAGGGAGAGGTTGGATAGACTGAGACTTTTTTCCCTGGAGATTAGGAGGTTTAGGGGTGATCTTAAAGAAGTCTATAAAATAATGAGGGGCATAGATAAGGTAGATAGTCAAAATAATTTCCCAAAGGTAGGGGAGTCTATGACGAGGGGGCATAGATTTAAGGTGAGAGGGGAGAGATACAAAAGGATCCAGAGGGGCAATATTTTCACTCAAAGGATGGTGAGTGTCTGGAACGAGCTGCCAGAGGCAGTCGTCGAGGCGGGTACAATTTTGTCTTTTAAAAAGCATTTGGACAGTTACACGGGTAAGATGGGTATAGAGTGATATGGGCCAAGTGCAGGCAATTTGGACTAGCTTCGTGGTATAAACTGGGCGACATGGACATGTTGGGCCGAAGGGCCTGTTTCCATGTTGTAAACTTCTATGATTCTACACCGTGAACATTGCCAGCTGAGTGCGTCTAATTTTCCAACATTTAATCTGCTGTCTAAAAAATATTAAAAAAAAACGAGATTGGCTTGAAAGAATTCGGATTACTTGTTGTTTCCACAATGAATGACACTCCCTTTATTTTGGAAAAGTAAAATGGTATTCACATTCTGACAGGTTTCAGCTGATTTGTGAGAGATCTTTCAAGGATCAATCTCTGGTTAAGGCGGCCTTTTTATCTCTCTCTCTCTGTTGGCAGAATCCAAAATGAAATTGGAGCTGGACTAATCAAGCAAGAAATCAGGAATCACTTTCGCAAACAAAATACGGCCGGAAGCTGGAACTCTCTCATCCCAAAGGATGTGGATTGAGGCTCAGTTCAAATTTTCAAGTCTGATATTGATAGATCATTTTCTGGTTCGGTTACCAAGGGATATGAGTCCAAGGCGGGGAAACAGAGATGAATTACTGATCACCTCATGATCTAATTGAATGGGCAAGCAGGCTCGAGGGGCTGAATGTTCTTCTCCTGTGCCGATTTTACACTCCTGCTCAGTGCGGGGCTGGGCTACTGGTAAGAGTCATCAGACTTGACTCCAGAATGAAACTCGGGTGTTCAGATTCAGCAACCTTGGGATTGTCGGACAAACTGAACCCCGACAGCAGCGTCACCACCTGCCTCTCTGCAATGATAGGATGAGAAGGAGCCCTGCCGCTGGCCCGGCTAGCTCAGTCGGTAAAGCACAAAATTCCTAATCTCAGGGTCTTGGGTCTAAAGCAAATATTGGGGGTTTTGAGTTCTATTTTTCACAGTGGGTGAAAAAGGTTCAAAGTGCAACCTCTGATCTCCAGTTCATGAAATCCAGTTATTTTAACAGACACAACACTGAGCTGTGTGAAAGGAAACCGTGAGCGTTGCCAAATATCCAGTCCGTCCCGATACTATCTTCTCATTCCTTCCACATGGGACACGGCAGATACCGTTTCAATAGGTTTCATTTCTGCTGTTATTAAAAATGTTGATAGTTAGGATGTGTAATATTAAGAAGATGCCAACTCTGGATTCATTCGCCTCTCTGATACCTCCTGATACCCACTTACACTCCTTGATTCTCCCTGATCTCCTCATCTTCTCTTATACCCTCAGAGAGTCCATTATCCTCTTTCAACCTTGTCAGCGCCCTTTACACTCTCTGATACCCGCAGTCCTCACACACTGATACGCCCTGAGAGTCCTTACACTCTCTGATACCCTCTGGCAGTCCTTCCCCTCTGTGAGATCTCAATATACTCTCTGATCCCCTCTGACTGCCCGCTCCCCTCTTTGAGCCCCGTTACACACTCTGATGCCCTCTGATAGTACCTTCCCCTCTCTGAGATGCCCTTGCCCCAATGGATCGCCACGAAGAAGCGATTAGACGCCCTGAGGCCTTCTCAGAACCCATTACCGTCCCTGCTATCAAAGTGCGGTGTAACTTCACAGGTGAATCAACCGGTCTGTGTTCAGGATGAGATCCAGACTTTGATCGGTCGCTGCTGCTTCCGCCTCTGAGAGCTCAATCGGCGGTCGGTACCGATCTTCCTCCTATAAACTGGGTGTGGATGTGTGAGTGCGCTGTTGATTTATAAACTTTGGTAGTTTACGTATGACAGCGATGTTCATATATGAACTGTGGGTGTATCTCTATGAGTGCGATGTTTGTATATGAACTGTGGGTGTATCTCCATGAGTGTGATGTTTATATATGAACTGTGGAATGAACAGGAGGGGCAATTCCTCCTGGTGTTATATTTTCTTCCACGACAATAACCCAAAGTAAGTATTGGATGTAAAGCCTAAATAGCTCAGTTGGGAGAGCGTTAGACTGAAGATCTGAAGGTCCTTGGTTCAATCCCGAGTTTCGGCAGCTTTTGTTTGTTTACTTTCTTCTTCCTTGCTTCGATTCTCGGATTTATTTGCAGTGAAATTTAATTCCCGCCACTGAAGGATTGGGGATTGAATAGAGAGACATCAAGGATGGGAAATATTTATATCGTTTGTATTTGGCTGTTATTTCTCTGTTACCTTCTGCCTTTGTCTCTTGGTTTTGTCTCTCTCGGTGCCTGGTGACTATTTGATTTGTCCTAACCTGATGCATTTTCCACATCTCGGGGCGGTCAGACCCGCTCTGTCTGTCTGTTGCTGCTGATGATCATTAATGGGAACAGGCCGCGAGTTAAACGTTTATCTGCAAATTGGAGAAAGACAAATCAAAAGAAAGACGTGTTTATCCTGTCCAGGGGCAAAGTAACAACGGATGTAATTCAAAAACGGTCCCCGTGAATTTTTCTGTCGATTTTCTTTGTAAAGCTTCGATTTCAAAAGTTACAAAAACGCGAAATAAATAAAGTAAATTACAAGAACCGAGTCCGTGGTCATTATGTTACAGTGTACTCTTTGCAAACGAGTTAACCGGCCGTACCAACGGCACATGAGGCTGCAGCGATTTCTGTACTTGGACCCATAAATCTCTCTGCTCCTCCACAGCACCGAGTTTCTCACCATTTAGAAAATACTCTGATTTATCTCTCTTAGATTTAAAGTGTATGACCTCGGTCTCCCCCACATTGAACACTATTTGCCACAGTTTTGTCCACACACTTAATCTATCAATTCCCACTTTTCAATTTCCGGCTACCATTTGCATTACTTCCTGCGTCACCAGAAGGCTGCGTGTTCAAAACACGGGGTAACCGTTGCCTTGAGAGCTGATAGGATTCTGTATCGTTCCGGAAAGAATGTTTCAGCTGCTTTTTCTCAATAAACAGAACCTTGCTCTAAATTCTGGTTCTCTGGTTCTCAAATTTCAGCAAATCGTTTCATTTTGCCCTCGACTTTTGACCTTGTGCTGCGGATGAAACTTTTGAAAAGAGGGAGAAGAAGTCCCCAAATCGCCCCACGTGTATCTCAAACGCGTTGGGAAGAAGTTCTGTGTAAACAATCAGGAATTTAAAGGCACCTCAATGACCTGCACTTTCATTGAATGAGTTTTTGTCGCCATCGGAATCGACGTGAAATCGCTGTCGGCTTTCATCTCACTGAAGTGCAGAGTGTGGCCGCCTTGTATCGGTCAACGTGTTAGTGACGAGTTTGGGTTAAGCACGGGTCGCGTTTATTTCTGAAATATTACCAAGCGCCGGGGAAAAGAAACTTAGAATCAAAGTGTCCCTGTAAGTGATGAATTGAAGTGAATATCGCTCCAAACAGATCTGGACAATGCGCAGCGCAGCCGCACAGGAGTTCCAAATCGACCCCCTCGCCACTCGGCAATCGCATTAACCGCGCTGAAATCGAGTCTTCATCGGCCACATTTTTTCTTAACTTAATAATTGCTGGTTTAAGAGTGAAAATTGTCGTTGCCAAATATCCACTCCCTCCCGATTCTACCTTCTCGTTCCCTCCACATGGGACACGGACAGGTTTTCGGTTCAATTGGATTCACTCTTTGTTGTTATGAAAAATGTTGAAGGTCAGAAAATGTAATATTTAGGAGATGCCAACGCTGGAACAATTCGCCTTTCTGATACCTCCTGATCCCCCCTTACCCTATTTGATTCTCCCTGTGCTCCTTATCATCGCTGATACGCTCTGTCTCTTACCTTCTCCGATATCCTCAGAGAGTCCATGATCCACTTTGAACCTTGTCAGCGCCATTCACCTGCTCTGATACCGACTGAGTGCCCCTTACACAGATGCGCCCTGAACCCCGTTACACTCTCCCATACTCGGCAGTCCTTCCCCTCTCTCAGATCTAAAAACACACTCTGATGCCATCTGACTGTCCCTTCCTCTCTCTGAGCCCCCTTACACTCTCTGATGCCCTCTGATAGTAACTTCCCCTCTCTGAGATGCCCTTGCCCCAATGGATCACCACTAAGAAGCGATTAGACGCCCTGAGACCTTCTCAGAACCAATTACCGTCCGTGCTATCAAAGTGCGGTGTAACTTCACAGGTGGATCGACCGGTCTGTGTTAAGGATGAGATCAAGAGTTTGATCGGTCGCTGCTGCTTCCGCCTCTGAGAGCTCTATCGGCGGTCGGTACCGATCTTCCTCCCATAAACTGGGTGTGGATGTATGAGTGCGCTGTTGATTTATAAACTTTGGTAGTTCACTTATGACAACGATGTTTATATATGAACTGTGGGTGTATCTCTATGAGTTCGATGTTTATATATGAATTGTGGAATGAACAGGAGGGGCAATTCCTCCTGGGGTTATATTTTCTTCCACGACAATAACACAAAGTAATTGTTGGGTGTAGAGCCGAAATAGCTCAGTTGAGAGAGCGTTCGACTGATAGATCTGAAGGTCCTTGATTCAATCCCGAGTTTCGGCAGTTTTTGGTTGTTTACTTTCTTCTTCCTTGCTTCGATTCTCGGATTTATTTGCAGTGAAATTTAATTCCCGCCACTGTCGGATTGGGGATTGAATAGAGAGGCATCAAGGATGGGAAATATTTATATCGTTTGTATTTGGCTGTTATTTCACTGTTACCTTCTGCCTTTTTCTCTTGGTTTTGTCTCTCTCGGTGCCAGGTGACTATTTGATTTGTCCGAAACTGATCCATTTTCCACATCTCGGGGCGGTCAGACCCGCTCTGTCTGTCGGTTCCTGCTGATGATCATTAATGGGAACAGGCCGCGAGTCAAATGTTTATCTGCAAATTGGAGAAAGACAAATAAAAAGAAAGACGTGTTTATCCTGCCCAGGGGCAAAGTTACAACGGATGTAATTCAAAAACGGTCCCCGTGAATTTTTCTGTGGATTTTCTTTGTAAAGCTTCGATTTCAAAAGTTACAAAAACGCGAAATAAATAAAATAAATTACAAGAATCGAGTCCGTGATCATTATGTTACAGTATACTCTTTGCAAACGAGTTAACCGGCCGTACCAACGGCACATTAGGCTGTTTAATTAATTTTTGTACATGCAGCGATTTCTGTACTTGGACCCCTAAATCTCTCTGCTCCTCCACAGCACCGAGTTTCTCACCATTTAGAAAATACTCTGATTTATCTTTCTTAGATTTAAAGTGTATGACCTCGGTCTTCCCCACATTGAACTCTATTTGCCACAGTTTTGTCCACACACTTAATCTATCAATTCCCACTTTTCAATTTCCTGCGATCATCTGCGTTACTTGGAATCGACGAGAAATCGCTGTCGGCTTTCATCTCACGGAAGTGGAGAGTGTGGCCGCCTTGTATCGGTCAACGTGTTAGTGACGAGTTTGGGTTAAGCACGGGTCGCGTTTATTTCTGAAATCTCACCAAGCACCGGGGAAAAGAAACTTAGAATCAAACTGTCCCTGTAAGTGATGAATTGAAGGGAATATCGCTCCAAACAGATCTGGACAATGTGCAGCGCAGCCGCACAGGAGTTCCAAATCCACCCTCTCGCCACTCGGCAATCGCATTAACTGAACTTTACTCTGGCCCGTGTCACCGCGCTGAAATCGAGTCTTTCTCGGCCACATTTTTTCTTAACATAATAATTACTGGTTTAAGAGTGAAAATTGTCGTCCACTTCACTGTATGTGCAAGAGACAACTTTGTAGACACCGTGCAGTGTCACAGACCTGCTGGTTTGTCCTGCTCATTTCATCTCATCTCATTTTCCGCAAACCTGAATATTACTGGAACAGAGAATGGCGAATCACAGCTCAAAAATCAATCCTCTCTTCCACGAACGGACTGAGTCTTTCAAAATCCAGGTGTTTAATGGCAAGGTGTGTTCAATTTTCAGAAATAATACAGCACAGATTTTGACTCGTGCAAGCTGCACACATTTTATTTTGGAAATGTGAACTGATTGGAAGAAAGCTGTTACATTGAGTGCGGCAACCTGAAGCGTCAGCTCGATGAATTAGTCCTTGAACATTTGCAAGTTCTGTTTCTGTGGCGCAATTGGTGAGCGCGTTTCGCTGCGAACTGAAAAGTTGGTCGTTCGAACCCACTCGAGGACGCTCAGGCAACCTTTTACCTTAACATTCATTGTCTCGCATTTCTTGGGTTCGAATGTGTGTCTTGTCTGCCAGAAAATGTACCGCAAACATTGCCAGCTGAGTGCGTCTGATTTTCCACCATTTATTCTGCGGTTGGATAACAGGCATATGAAAAATATCCAAAAAAACGAGGTTGGCTTCAACGAAGTCGGAATACTTCTTGACAGAGAAGGTTCGAAGGTTGCAAGCGAGCTCCTTCACACTGACATGGATATTTCTGCAGTGAGCGACATCGGACTGTTTCCACAATGAATGTCACTCCCTTTATTTTGGAAAAGTGAAATCGTATTCACATTCCGACAGATTTCAGTTGATTTGTGAGAGATCGTTAAAGGATCAATCTCCGGTTAAGGCGGCTTTTTCACTCTCTCTCTCTGTTGGCCGAATCCAAAATGAAATTGGAGCTGGACTAATGATGCAAGAAATCAGGAATCACTTGAGCAAAAAAATACGGCCGAAAGCTGGATTTATCTCATCCCAAAGGATGTGGATTGTGGCTCAATTCAAATGTTCAAATCTGATATTGATAGATCTTTTTCCGGTTCGGTTACCAAGGGATATGAGTCCAAGGCGGGGAAACATTGATGAATCACTGATCACCTCATGATCGAATTGAATGGGACAGCAAGTTCGACGGGCCGATGATCCTCTCCTGCTCAGCGCGGGGCTGGACGACTGGTAAAAGGCATCAGACTGACTCCAGAATGAAAAGCGGGTGTGCAGATTAAGCCACCTTCGGATCATCGGACAAACTGAACTCTGACAGCAAAGTCACCACCTGCCTCTCTGCAATCATCGGAAGGGAAGGAGCCCTGCCGCTGGCCCGGCTAGCTCAGTCGGTAAAGCACGAAGTTCCTAATCTCGGGGTTGTGGGTTGAAACCACAGATTGGGCGTTTTGTGTTCTATTTTTCACAGTGGGTGATGAAAGTTTCAAAGTGCGACCTCATCTCCAGTTCAAGAAATCCAGTTATAGAAACAGACACAACACTGAGCTGTGTGAAAGGAAACCGTGAGCGTTGCAAATATCCAGTCCCTCCCGATACTATCTTCTCATTCCCTCCACATGGGACACGTCCATTCGCCTCTCTGATACCTCCTGAGCCCACCTTACCCTCTTTGATTCTCCATGAGCTCCCCATATTCTCTGATACCCTCAGAGAGTCCATTATCCTCTTTGAACCTTGTCAGCGCCCTTTACACTCTCTGATACCCGCTGAGTGCACCTCACCCACTGATTCGCCCTGAGCGTCCTTACACTCTCTGACACCCTCTGGCAGTCTTTCCTCTCTGCGAGATCTCAATACACTCTCTGATACCCCCTGACTTTCCCTTCCACTCTTTGAGCCCCGTTACACTCTCTGATGCCCTCTGACTGTCCCTTCCCTATCTGAGATGCCCTTGCCCCAATGGATCGCTACTAAGAAGCAATTAGACCCCCTGATGCCTTCTCAGAACCCATTACCGTCCCTGCTATCAAAGTGCGGTGTAACTTCACAGGTGAATCGACCGGTCTGTGTTAAGAATGAGATCCAGAGTTTGTTCGGTCGCTGTTGCTTCCGCCTCTCCCACTCTGAGATCTCCATTGGCAGTCGGTACTGATATTCCTCCTGCAAACTGGGTGTGGATCGATGAGTCCGCTGTTGATTTATAAACTTGGGGAGTTTAGGTATGACAACGATGTTTATATATAAACTGTGGGTGTGTATATATGAGTGCGATATTTATATATACACTGTGGGTGTGTACATATGAGTGCGATGTATAAATATGAACTGTGGGTGTGCATAAATGAGTGCGATGTTTATATATCAGCTGAGGGTGTGTATTTATAAGTGCGGTGTTTATATATGAACTGTGGGTGTGTACATATGAGTGCGATGTTTACATATGAATTGTGGAATGAACAGGAGGGGCAATTCCTCCTGGGGTTTTATTTTCTTCCACGAGAATGACACAAAGTAAAGAATCGATGTGGAGCCGAAATAGCTTAGTTGGGAGAGCGTGAGATTGAAGATCTAAAGGTCCTTGGTTCAATCCCGAGTTTCGGCAGTTCATGGTTGTTTAGTTTCTTCTTCCTTGCTTCGATTCTCGGATTTATTTGCAGTGAAATTTAATTCCCGCCACTGCAGGATTGGGGATTGAACAGAGAGACATCAAGGATGGCAAATATTGACATCGTTTGTATTTGGCTGTTATTTCACTGTTACCTTCTGCCTTTTTCTCTTGGTTTTGTCTCTCTCGGTGCCAGGTGTCTATTTGATTTGTCCGAAACTGATGCATTTTCCACATCTCGGGGCGGTCAGACCCGCTCTGTCTGTCTGTTCCTGCTGATGATCATTAATGGGAACAGGCCGCGAGTCAAACGTTTATCTGCAAATTGGAGAAAGACAAATAAAAAGAAAGACGTGTTTATCCTGTCCAGGGGCAAAGTAACAACGGATGTAATTCAAAAAACGGTCCCCGTGAATTTTTCTGTGGATTTTCTTTGTAAAGCGTCGATTTCAAAAGTTACAAAAACGCGAAATAAATAAAGTAAATTACAAGAACCGAGTCCGTGATCATTATGATACAGTGTACTGTTCGCAAACGTGTTAACCGGCCGTACCAACGGCACATTAGGCTGTTTAATTAATTTTTGTACCTGCAGCGATTTCTGTACTTTGACCCCTAAATCTCTCTGCTCCTCCACAGCACCGAGTTTCTCACCATTTAGAAAATACTCTGATTTACCATTCTTAGATTTAAAGTGTATGATCTCGGTCGCCCCCACATTGAACTCAATTTGCCACAGTTTTGTCCACACACTTAATCTATCAATTCCCACTTTTCAATTTCCTGCTACCATCTGCGTTACTTCCTGCGTCACCAGAAGGCTGCGTGTTCAAAACACGGGGTAACCGTTGCCTTTAGAGCTGATAGGATTCTGTATCGTTCCGGAATGAATGTTTCATCTGCTTTTTCTCAATAAACAGAACCTTGCTCTAAATTCTGGTTCTCTGGTTCTCAAATTTCAGCAAATCGTTTCATTTCACCCTCGACTTTTGATCTTGTGCTGCGGATGAAACTTTTGCAAAGAGGGAGAAGAAGTCCCCAAATCGCCCCACGTGTATCTCAAACGCTTTGGGAAGAAGTTCTGTGTAAACAATCAGGAATTTAAAGGCACCTCAATGACCTGCACTTTCATTGAATGACATTTTTTTCGCCATTGGAATCGACGAGAAATCGCTGTCGGCTTTCATCTCACGGAAGTGGAGAGTGTGGCCGCCTTGTATCGGTCAATGTGTTAGTGACGAGTTTGGGTTAAGCACGGGTCGCGTTTATTTCTGAAATCTCACCAAGCACCGGGAAAAAGAAACTTAGAATCAAACTGTCCCTGTAAGTGATGAATTGAAGTGAATATCGCTCCAAACAGATCTGGACAATGCGCAGCGCAGCCGCACAGGAGTTCCAAATCCACCCTCTCGCCACTCGGCAATCGCATGAACTGAACTTTAATCTGGCCCGTGTCACCGCGCTGAAATCGAGTCTTTCACGGCCACATTTTTTCTTAACATAATAATTACTGGTTTAAGAGTGAAAATTGTCGTCCACTTCACTGTAAGTGCAAGAGACAACTTTGTAGACACCGTGTAGTGTCACAGACCTGCTGGTTTGTCCTGCTCATTTCATCTCATCTCATTTTCCGCAAACCTGAATATTACTGGAACAGAGAATGGCGAATCACAGCTCAAAAATCAATCCTCTCTTCCACGAGCGGACTGAGTCTTTCAACATACAGGTGTTTAATGGCAAGGTGAGTTTAATTTTCAGAAATAATACAGCACAGATTTTGACTCGTGCAAGCTGCACACATTTTATTTTGGAAATGTGAACTGATTGGAAGAAAGCTGTTACATTGAGTGCGGCAACCTGAAGCGTCAGCTCGATGAATTAGTCCTTGAACATTTGCAAGTTCTGTTTCTGTGGCGCAATTGGTTAGCGCGTTTCGCTGCGAACTGAAAAGTTGGTCGTTAGAGGACACGAAGGCAACCTTTTAACTTAACATTCATTGTCTCGCAAATTCTTGGGTTCGAATATGTGTCTTGTCTGCCAGAAAATGTACCGCAAACATTGCCAACTGAGTGCGCCTGATTTTCCACCATTTATTCTGCGGATGGATAACAGGCATATGAAAAATATCCAAAAAAACGAGGTTGGCTTGAACGAAGTCGGAATACTTCTTGACAGAGAAGGTTCGAAGGTTGCAAGCGAGCTCCTTCACACTGACATGGATATTTCTGCAGTGAGCGACATCAGACTGTTTCCACAATGAATGTCACTCCCTTTATTTTGGAAAAGTGAAATGGTATTCACATTCCGACTGGTTTCAGTTGATTTGTGAGAGATCGCTAAAGGATCAATCTCCGGTGAAGACGGCCTTTTTCTCTCTCTCTGTTGGCCGAATCCAAAATGAAATTGGAGCTGGACTAATCATGCAAGAAATCAGTAATCACTTTAGCAAACAAAATACGGCCGAAAGCTGGAACTCTCTCATCCCAAAGGATGTGGATTGTGGTTCAATTCATAATTTGAAGTCTGATATTGACAGATCGTTTTTCGATTCGGGTACCAAGGAATATGAGTCCAAGACGGAGAAACAGAGATGAATTGCAGATCAACTCATGATCCAATTGAATGGGGCAGCAGGTTCGAGGGGCTGAATGGCCTTCTCTTGTCCCGATGTTCCGATACTGCTCAGCGCGGAGCTGGACGAATGGTCAAAGACATCAGACTAACTCCAGAATGAAAAAACGGGTGTTCAGAAGTCGATACCCTGAGATTGTGGAACGAACTGAACTCCTGCAGCAAAGCCAACAGTTGTCTCTCTGCAATGATAAGATGGGAAGAATTAAAGCAGTCGGCCCGACTAGCTCAGTCGGTAGAGCATGAGACTCTTAATCGCAGGGTCGTGGGTTCGAGCCCCACGTTGGGCGATTTTTGTTCTACTTTTCACACTCGGTGATAACATTTTTAAAGTGCAACCTCTTGTCTCCAGATTCGAAACAGGCACAACCCTGAGCTGTGTGAAAGGAAACCGTGAGCGTTGCCAAATATCCACTCCCTATCGATTCTACCATCTCGTTCCCTCCGCATGGGACACGGACAGGTTATCGGTTCAATTGGATTCACTTTTTGTTGTTATTAAAAATGTTGAAGGTCAGAAAATGTAATATTTAGGACATGCCAACGCTGGAACAATTCGCCTCTCTGATACCTCCTGATCCCCCCTTACCCCATTTGATTCTCCCTGTGCTCCTTATCATCGCTGATACGCTCTGTCTCTTACCTTCTCCGATACCCTCAGAGAGTCCATGATTCACTTTGAACCTTGTCAGCGCCATTCACCTGCTCTGATACCTATTGATTGCCCCTTACACAGATGCTCCCTGAGCCGCCTTACACTCTCCCATCCTCGGCAGTCCTTCCCCTCTCTCAGATCTTAAAACACTCTCTGATGCCATCTGACTGCCCGCTCTCCTCTTTGAGCCCCCTTACACTCTCTGATGCCCTCTGATAGTACCTTCCCCTCTCTGAGATGCCCTTGCCACAATGGATCGCCACTAAGAAGCGATTAGACGCCCTGAGGCCTTCTCAGAAGCAATTACCGTCCCTGCTATCAAAGTGCGGTGTAACTTCACAGGTGGATCGACCGGTCTGTGTTAAGGATGAGATCAAGAGTTTGATCGGTCGCTGCTGCTTCCGGCTCTGAGAGCTCTGTCGGCGGTCGGTACCGATCTTCCTCCCACAAACTGGGTGTGGATGTATGAGTGCGCTGTTGATTTATAAACTTTGGTAGTTTACGTATGACAACGATGTTTATATATGAACTGTGGGTGTATCTCTACGAGTACGATGTTTATATATGAATTGTGGAATGAACAGGAGGGGCAATTCCTCCTGGGGTTATATTTTCTTCCACGACAATAACACAAAGTAATGGTTGGGTATAGAGCCGAAATAGCTCAGTTGGGAGAGCGTTAGACTGAAGATCTAAAGGTCCTTGGTTCAATCCCGAGTTTCGGCAGTTTATGGTTGTTTAGTTTCTTCTTCCTTGCTTCGATTCTCGGATTTATTTGCAGTGAAATTTAATTCCTGCCACTGAAGGATTGGGGATTGAATGGAGAGACATCAAGGATGGGAATTATTTATATCGTTTGTATTTGGCTGTTATTTCACTGTTACCTTCTGCTTTTTTCTCTTGGTTTTGTCTCTCTCGGTGCCAGGTGTCTATTTGATTTGTCCGAAACTGATGCATTTTCCACATCTCGGGGCGGTCAGACCCGCTCTGTCTGTCTGTTCCTGCTGATGATCATTAATGGGAACAGGCCGCGAGTCAAACGTTTATCTGCAAATTGGAGAAAGACAAATAAAAAGAAAGACGTGTTTATCCTGTCCAGGGGCAAAGTAACAACGGATGTAATTCAAAAAACGGTCCCCGTGAATTTTTCTGTGGATTTTCTTTGTAAAGCGTCGATTTCAAAAGTTACAAAACGCGAAATAAATAAAGTAAATTACAAGAATCGAGTCCGTGATCATTATGTTACAGTGTACTCTTTGCAAACGAGTTAACCGGCCGTACCAACGGCACATTAGGCTGTTTAATTAATTTTTGTACCTGCAGCGATTTCTGTACTTTGACCCCTAAATCTCTCTGCTCCTCCACAGCACCGAGTTTCTCACCATTTAGAAAATACTCTGATTTACCATTCTTAGATTTAAAGTGTATGATCTCGGTCGCCCCCACATTGAACTCAATTTGCCACAGTTTTGTCCACACACTTAATCTATCAATTCCCACTTTTCAATTTCATGCTACCATCTGCGTTACTTCCTGCGTCACCAGAAGGCTGCGTGTTGAAAACACGGGGTAACCGTTGCCTTTAGAGCTGATAGGATTCTGTATCGTTCCGGAATGAATGTTTCATCTGCTTTTTCTCAATAAACAGAACCTTGCTCTAAATTCTGGTTCTCTGGATCTCAAATTTGAGCAAATCGTTTCATTTTGCCCTCGACTTTTGATCTTGTGCTGCGGATGAAACTTTTGCAAAGAGGGAGAAGAAGTCCCCAAATCGCCCCACGTGTATCTCAAACGCTTTGGGAAGAAGTTCTGTGTAAACAATCAGGAATTTAAAGGCACCTCAATGACCTGCACTTTCATTGAATGACATTTTTTTCGCCATTGGAATCGACGAGAAATCGCTGTCGGCTTTCATCTCACTGAAGTGCAGAGTGTGGCCGCCTTGTATCGGTCAATGTGTCAGTGACGAGTTTGGGTTAAGCACGGGTCGCGTTTATTTCTGAAATCTCACCAAGCACCGGGAAAAAGAAACTTAGAATCAAACTGTCCCTGTAAGTGATGAATTGAAGGGAATATCGCTCCAAACAGATCTGGACAATGTGCAGCGCAGCCGCACAGGAGTTCCAAATCCACCCTCTCGCCACTCGGCAATCGCATGAACTGAACTTTACTCTGGCCCGTGTCACCGCGCTGAAATCGAGTCTTTCACGGCCACATTTTTTCTTAACATAATAATTACTGGTTTAAGAGTGAAAATTGTCGTCCACTTCACTGTAAGTGCAAGAGACAACTTTGTAGACACCGTGTAGTGTCACAGACCTGCTGGTTTGTCCTGCTCATTTCATCTCATCTCATTTTCCGCAAACCTGAATATTACTGGAACAGAGAATGGCGAATCACAGCTCAAAAATCAATCCTCTCCTCCACGAGCGGACTGAGTCTTTCAACATACAGGTGTTTAATGGCAAGGTGAGTTTCATTTTCAGAAATAATACAGCACATATTTTGACTCGTGCAAGCTGCACACATTTTATTTTGGAAAAGTAAACTGATTGGAAGAAAGCTGTTACATTGAGTGCGGCAACCTGAAGCTTCAGCTCGATGAATTAGTCCTTGAACATTTGCAAGTTCTGTTTCTGTGGCGCAATTGGTTAGCGCGTTTCGCTGTTAACTGAAAAGTTGGTCGTTCGAACCCACGAGAGGACGCAAAGGCGACCTTTTACCTTAACATTCATTGTCTCGCATTTCTTGGGTTCGAATGTGTGTCTTGTCTGCCAGAAAATGTCCCGCAAACATTGCCAGCTGAGTGCGTCTGATTTTCCACCATTTATTCTGCGGTTGGATAACAGGCATATGAAATATATCCAAAAAAACGAGGTTGGCTTGAACGAAGTCGGAATACTTCTTGACAGAGAAGGTACGAAGGTTGCAAGCGAGCTCCTTCACACTGACATGGATATTTCTGCAGTGAGCGACATCAGACTGTTTCCACAATGAATGTCACTCCCTTTATTTTGGAAAAGTGAAATGGTATTCACATTCCGACTGGTTTCAGTTGATTTGTGAGAGATCGTTAAAGGATCAATCTCCGGTTAAGACGGCCTTTTTCTCTCTCTCTGTTGGCCGAATCCAAAATGAAATTCGAACTGGACTAATCATGCAAGAAATCAGGAATCACTTTAGCAAACAAAATACGTCCGAAAGCTGGAACTCTCTCATCCCAAAGGATGTGGATTGTGGTTCAATTCATAATTTGAAGTCTGATATTGATAGATCGTTTTTCGATTCGGGTACCAAGGAATATGAGGCCAAGACGGAGAAACAGAGATGAATTGCAGATCAACTCATGATCTCTATGAATGGGGCAGCAGGTTCGAGGGGCTGAATGGCCTTCTCTTGTCCCGATGTTCCTATGCTGCTCAGCGCGGGGCTGGACGAATGGTAAAAGACATCAGACTAACTTCAGAATGAAAAAACGAAGTCGATACCCTGAGATTGTGGAACGAACTGAACTCCTGCAGCAAAGCCAACAGTTGTCTCTCTGCAATGATAAGATGGGAAGAATTTCAGCAGTCGGCCCGGCGAGCTCAGTCGGTAGAGCATGAGATTCTTAATCTCAGGGTCGTGGGTTCGAGCCCCAAGTTGGGCGATTTGTGTTCTACTTTTCACACTCGGTGATAAATTTTTTAAAGTGCAACCTCTTGTCTCCAGATTCGAAACAGTCACAACCCTGAGCTGTGTGAATGGAAACCGTGAGCGTTGCCAAATATCCACTCCCTGTCGATTCTACCTTCTCGTTCCCTCCACATGGGACACGGACAGGTTATCGGTTCAATTGGATTCACTTTTTGTTGTTATTAAAAATGTTGAAGGTCAGAAAATGTAATATTTAGGAGATGCCAACGCTGGAACAATTCGCCTCTCTGATACCTCCTGATCCCCCCTTACCCCATTTGATTCTCCCTGTGCTCCTTATCATCGCTGATACGCTCTGTCTCTTACCTTCTCCGATTCCCTCAGAGAGTCCATGATTCACTTTGAACCTTGTCAGCGCCATTCGCCTGCTCTGATACCTATTGATTGCCCCTTACACAGATGCGCCCTGAGCCGCCTTACACTCTCCCATACTCGGCAGTCCTTCCCCTCTCTCAGATCTTAAAACACTCTCTGATGCCATCTGACTGCCCGCTCTCCTCTTTGAGCCCCCTTACACTCTCTGATGCCCTCTGATAGTACCTTCCCCTCTCTGAGATGCCCTTGTCACAATGGATCGCCACGAAGAAGCGATTAGACGCCCTGAGGCCTTCTTAGAAGCAATTACCATCCCTGCTATCAAAGTGCGGTGTAACTCCACAGGTGGATCTACCGGTCTGTGTTAAGGATGAGATCAAGAGTTTGATCGGTCGCTGCTGCTTCCGCCTCTGAGAGCTCTATCGGCGGTCGGTACCGATCTTCCTCCCATAAACTAGGTGTGGATGTATGAGTGCGCTGTTGATTTATAAACTTTGGTAGTTTACGTATGACAACGATGTTTATATATGAACTGTGGGTTTATCTCTACGAGTTCGATGTTTATATATGAATTGTGGAATGAACAGGAGGGGCAATTCCTCCTGTGGTTATATTTTCTTCCACGACAATAACACAAAGTAAGCGTTGGGTACAGAGCCGAAATAGCTCAGTTGGGAGAGCGTTAGACTGAAGATCTAAAGGTCCTTGGTTCAATCCCGAGTTTCGGTAGGTTTTGTTTGTTTACTTTCTTCTTCCTTGCTTCGATTCTCGGATTTATTTGCAGTGAAATTTAATTCCCGCCACTGAAGGATTGGGGATTGAATAGAGAGACATCAAGGATGGGAATTATTTATATCGTTTGTATTTGGCTGTTATTTCACTGTTACCTTCTGCCTTTTTCTCTTGGTTTTGTCTCTCTCGCTGCCAGGTGACTATTTGATTTGTCCGAAACTGATCCATTTTCCACATCTCGGGGCGGTCAGACGCGCTCTGTCTGTCTGTTGTTGCTGATGATCATTAATGGGAACAGGCCGCGAGTTAAACGTTTATCTGCAAATTGGAGAAAGACAATTCAAAAGAAAGACGTGTTTATCCTGCCCAGGGGCAAAGTTACAACGGATGTAATTCAAAAACGGTCCCCGTGATTTTTTTTCTGTTGATTTTCTTTTTCAAGCTTCGATTTCAAAAGTTACAAAAACGCGAAATAAATAAAGTAAATTACAAGAATCGAATCCTTGATCATGATATTACGGTATACTCTTTGCAAACGAGTTCACCGACCGTACCAACGGCACATTAGGCTGTTTAATTAATTTTTGTGCCTGCAGCGATTTCTGTACTTGGACCCCTAAATCTCTCTGCTCCTCCACAGCACCGAGTTTCTCACCATTTAGAAAATACTCTGATTTATCTCTCTTAGATTTAAAGTGTATGACCTCGGTCTCCCCCACATTGAACACTATTTGCCACAGTTTTGTCCACACACTTAATCTATCAATTCCCACTTTTCAATTTCCTGCTACCATCTGCATTACTTCCTGCGTCACCAGAAGGCTGCGTGTTCAAAACACGGGGTAACCGTTGCCTTTAGAGCTGATAGGATTCTGTATCGTTCCGGAATGAATGTTTCATCTGCTTTTTCTCAATAAACAGAACCTTGCTCTAAATTCTGGTTCTCTGGTTCTCAAATTTCAGCAAATCGTTTCATTTTGCCCTCGACATTTGATCTTGTGCTGCGGATGAAACTTTTGCAAAGAGGGAGAAGAAGTCCCCAAATCGCCCCACGTGTATCTCAAACGCTTTGGGAAGAAGTTCTGTGTAAACAATCAGGAATTTAAAGGCACCTCAATGACCTGCACTTTCATTGAATGACTTTTTTTCGACATTGGAATCGACGTGAAATCGCTGTCGGCTTTCATCTGACGGAAGTGGAGAGTGTGGCCGCCTTGTATCGGTCAACGTGTTAGTGACGAGTTTGGGTTAAGCACGGGTCGCGTTTATTTCTGGAATCACACCAAGCACCGGGGAAAAGAAACTTAGAATCAAACTGTCCCTGTAAGTGATGAATTGAAGGGAATATCGCTCCAAACAGATCTGGACAATGCGCAGCGCAGCCGCACAGGAGTTACAAATCCACCCTCTCGCCACTCGGCAATCGCATTAACTGAACTTTACTCTGGCCCATGTCACCGCGCTGAAATCGAGTCTTTCACGGCCACATTTTTTCTTAACATAATAATTACTGGTTTAAGAGTGAAAATTGTCGTCCACTTCACTGTAAATGCAAGAGACAACTTTGTAGACACCGTGTAGTGTCACAGACCTGCTGGTTTGTCCTGCTCATTTCATCTCATCTCATTTTCAGCAAACCTGAATATTACTTGAACAGAGAATGGCGAATCACAGCTCAAAAATCAATCCTCTCTTCCACGAGCGGACTGAGTCTTTCAACATACAGGTGTTTAATGGCAAGGTGAGTTTAATTTTCAGAAATAATACAGCACAGATTTTGACTCGTGCAAGCGGCACACATTTTATTTTGGAAAAGTAAACTGATTGGAAGAAAGCTGTTACATTGAGCGCGGCAACCTGAAGCTTCAGCTCTGTGAATTCGTCCTTGCGCAATAGCAAACTCTGTCTCTGTGGCGCAATTGGTTCGCGCGTTCTGGCAGTCAACTAAAAGGTTGGTGCTTCGAACTCAGCCGGGGACGCTAGAGCAACCTTTTACCTTAACATTCATTGTCTCGCATTTCTTGGGTTCGAATGTGTGTCTTATCTGCCAGAAAATGTACCGTAAACATTGCCAGCTTTGTGCGTCTGATTTTCCACCATTTATTCTGCGGTTGGATAACAGGCATCTGAAAAATATCCAAAAAAACGAGATTGGCTTGAACGACGTCGGAATACTTCTTGACAGAGAAGGTTCGAAGGTTGCAGGCGAGCTCCTTCAGACTGAATCACACTGACATGGATATTTCTGCAGTGAGCGACATCAGACTGTTTCCACAATGAATGTCACTCCCTTTATTTTGGAGAAGTGAAATGGTATTCACATTCCGACAGTTTTCAGTTGCTTTGTGAGAGATCGTTCAAGGATCAATCTCCGGTTAAGGCGGCCTTTGTCTCTCTCTCTGTTGGCCGAATCCAAAATGAAATTGGAGCTGGACTAATCATGCAAGAAATCAGGAATCACTTTAGCAAACAAAATACAGCCGAAAGCATGAAATCTCTCATCCCAAAGGATGTGGATTTTGGCTCAAATCAAATTTTCAAATCTGATATTGATAGATCTTTTTCCGTTTCGGTTACCAAGGGATATGAGTCCAAGGCGGGGAAACAGACATGAATTACTGATCATCTCATGATCAAATTGAATGAGACAGCAGGTTCGAAGGGCTGAATGGTCTTCTCCTGTCCCGATGTTCCTCTCCTGCTCAGCGCGGGGCTGGACGACTGGTAAAAGGCATCAGATTGACTCGAGAATGAGAAGTGGGTGTTCAGATTCAGCCACCTTGGGATTGTCGGACAAACTGAACCCCAACACCAACGTCACCACCTGTCTCTCTGCAATAATAGGATGAGAAGGAGCCCTGCCGCTGGCCCGGCTAGCTCAGTCGGTAAAGCACGAAATTCCTAACCTCAGTGTCGTGGGTTTAAACCACAGATTGGGCGTTTTGTGTTTTATTTTTCACAGTGGGTGATGAAAGGTTCAAAGTGCAACCTCTTATCTCCAGTTCACGAAATCCAGTTATATAAACAGACAAAACACTGAGCTGTGTGAAAGGAAACCGTGAGCGTTGCCAAATATCCAGCCCCTCCCGATACTATCTTCTCATTCCCTCCACATGGGACACGGCAGATACCGTTTCAATAGTTTTCATTTTTGCTGTTATTAAAAATGTTGATGGTTAGGAAGTGTAATATTTAGAAGATGCCAACTCTGGATCCATTCGCCTCTCTGATACCTCCTGAGCCCACCTTACCCTCTTTGATTCTCCATGAGCTGCTCATCTTCTGTGATATCCTCAGAGAGCCCATTATCCTCTTTGAACCATGTCAGCGCCCTTTACTCTCTCTGGTACCCGCTGAGTGCCCCTCACCCACTGACACGCCGTGAGCGTCCTTGCACTTTCTGATACTCTCTGGCAGTCCTTCCCCTCTGCGAGATCTCAATATACTCTCTGATACCCTCTGAATGCCCGCTCCCCTCTCTGAGATGCCCTTGCCCCAATGGATCGCCACTAAGAAGCGATTAGACCGCCCGATGCCTTGTCAGAACACATTACCTTCCTTGCTTTCAAAGTGCGGTGTAACTTCACAGGTGGATCTACCGGTCTGTGTTAAGAATGAGATCCAGATTTGTTCGGTCGCTGTTGCTTCCGCCTCTCCCACTCTGAGAGCTCTATTGGCAGTCGGTACTGATCTTCCTCCTATAAACTGGGTGTGGATCTATGAGTGCGCTGCTGATTGATAAACTTTGGGAGTTTATGTATGACAGCGATGCTTATATATGCTCTGTGGGTGTGTATATATGAGTGCAATGTTTATATATGAACTGTGGAATGAACAGGAGGGGCAATTCCACCTGGGGCTATATTTACTTCCACGACAATAACACGAAATAAACGATGGATGTGGATCCGAAATAGCTCAGTTGGGAGAGTGTTAAGGTCCTTAGTTCAATCCCGAGTTTCGGCAGTTTATGGTTGTTTAGTATCTCCTTCCTTGCTTCGATTCTCGCATTTATTTATAGTAAAATTTGATACCCGACACTGAAGGATTGGGGATGGAATAGAAAGGCATCAAGGATGGGAAATATTTCTATCGTCTCTATGTAGTTTTTATTTCTCTGTTACCTTCTGCCTTTTTCTCTTGGTTTTGTCTCTCTCGTGCCGGGTGATATTTGATTTGATGCATTTGTTCTAAACTGATCCCTTTTCCACATCTCGGGGCGGTCAGACCCGCTCTGTCTTTCTGTTGCTGCTGATGATCATTAATGGGAACAGGCCGCGAGTTAAACGTTGATCTGCAAACCGGAGAAAGACAAAAAAAGACTTGTTTCTCCGACCCGAGGGCAAAGTTGCAATGGATGTTATTCAAATAAACTATCCCCGTGAATTTGTCTGTGGTTTTTTTTGTAAAGTTTCGATTTTAAAAGTTACAAAAACCCGAAATAAATAAAGTAAATTACAAGAATCGAATCAGTGATCATGACATTAGGGTATACTCTATGCAAATGAGCTAACCGGCCCTACGAACGGCACATTCGGTTATTTAATTATTTTTTTACCTGTACGCTGGCTGGTAGCGGTTTCTGTACATGGCCCTCTAAATCTCTCTACTCGTCCACAGTTCCGAGATTCTCACCACTTTAGAAAATACTCTGATTTATCTTTCTCATATTTACAGTGCATGACCTCGCTCTCCCCCACATTGAACTCTATTTGCCGCAGTTTTGCCCACTCACTTCATCTATCAATTCCCACTTTTCAACTTCCGGTTTTTAAGCTACATTACTTATTGTGCCACCAGAAGGCTGCGTGTATAAATCATGGGTAACCGTTAATTTTAGAGCTGATAGGATTCTGGATCGTTCCAGAATTAATGTTTTATCTGCTTTTTCACAATTAACAGAACCTTGCTCTAAAGTCTGCTTCCCGAGTTCTCAAATTTCAGGAAGGCGTCTCATTCTGCACTCGACTTTTGATCTTGACCTGCAGTTGAAACTTTTGCAAAGAGGGAAAAGATGTCCCCAAATCACTCCACGTGAATCTCAAACGCTTTGGGATGAAGTTCAGTTCAAACAATCAGGACTTTAAAGGCCCCTCAATGACCTGCACTTTTATTGAATGAGTTTTGTTCGTCATTGCATTCGACCCTGAAATCGCTCTCCGCTTTCATCTCACTGAAGTGAAGAGTGTGACGGCATCAGACTAACTCCAGAAAAAAAAACGGGTGTTCAGAAGGAGAAACCCTGAGAATGTGGAACGAACTGAACTCCTGCAGCAAAGCCAACAGCTGTCTCTCTGCTAAATAGGATGGGAAGAATTTTGACAGTCGGCCCAGCGAGCTCACTCTGCAGAGCATGAGACTCTTAATCTTAAGGTCGTGGGTTCGAGCCCCACTTTGGGCGATTTGTGTTCTATTTTTCACACTGAGTGATAAAAGTTTCAAAGTGCAACCCCTTTTCTCCAGTGATATCACCAGACACAACCCTGAGCTGTGTGAAAGGAAACCGTGAGCCTTGCCAATTATCCACTCCCTCCTGATTCTACCTTCTCGTTCCCTCCACATGGGACACGGACAGGTTATCGGTTTAGTCGGCTTCATTTTTTGCCGTTATTAAAAATGTTGAAGGTTAGAAAATGTAATATTAAGAAGATGCCAACTCTGGATCCATTCGCCTCTCTGATACCTCCTCAGCCCACCTTACCCTCTTTGGTTCACCCTGAGCTCCTTATCTTCTCTGATACGCTCTGTCTCTTACCTTCTCCGATACCGTCAGTGAGTCCATGATCCTCTTTGAAACTTCTCAGCGCCATTTACCTGCTCTGATGCCCACTGAGTGTCCCTTACACAGATACGTCCTGAGCCCCCTTACACTCTCCCATACTCGGCAGTCCTTCCCCTCTCTCAGATCTTAATACACGCTCTGATGCCATCTGACTGTCCCTTCCTCTCTCTGAGCCCCCTTACACTCTCTGATGCCATCTGACTGTCCCTTCCCCTCTCTGAGATCCCCTTGGCCCGATCGATCGCCACTAAGAACCCATTACCCTCACTGATACACAAATGCGATGTAATTTCACAGGTGGATCTACCGGTCTGTCTTAAGGATGAGATCCAGAGTTTGTTCGGTCGCTGCTACTTCCGCCTCTCCCACTCTGAGAGCTGTATCGGCGGTCTGTACCGATCTTCCTCCTATAAACTGGGTGTGGATGTATGAGTGCGCTGCTGATTTATAAACTGTGGGAGTTTATATATGAGAACGATGTTTATATGTGAAGTCTGGGTGTTTATATATGAGTGCGATATTTATATATGAACTGCAGGTGTGTATATCTGATTGCTATGTCAATATATATGAACTGTGGGTGCGTGTATGAGTGCGGTGTTTATAAACGAACTGTGGGGTTTTATATATGAGTGCGATGTTTATATATGAACTGTGGTTGGGTATATGTGAGTGCGATGTTTATATATGAAGTGCGGTAATGAACAGGAAGAGCAAGGCGTCGCGGCGGTGATATTTTCTTGCAGGACAATGAGGCAAAGTTGAATTTGCTGTTGGGTCAAAATCGCTGAGTTGGAATTGCGTTAAACTGAAGATCTAAAGGTTGTTCATTCAATCCCGGGTTTCGGCAGTTTTTGGTTATTTGGTTTCTTCTTCTTTGGGTCGATTCTCGCATTTATTTACAGTGAAATTTGATTCCCGCCACTGAAGGATTGGGGATTGAATAGAGAGACATCAAGGATGGGAAATATTTCTATCGACTTGATTTAGTTTTAATTTCTCGATTCCCTTCTATCTTTTTCTCTTGGTTTTCTCTCTCTCGGTGCCGGTTGATTATTTGATTTGATTCACTTCTCCAAAGCCGATGCCTTTTCCACATCTCGGGGCGGTCAGACCCGCTCTGTTTGTCTGTTGCTGCTGATGATCATTAACGGGAACAGGCCGCGAGTTAAACGTTTCTCTGCAAACCGGAGAAAGACAAATAAATAGAAAGACGTGTTTCTCCGGCCCAGGGGTAAAAGCTACAATGGATGTTATTCCAAAAATTGTCCCCGTGACTTAGTCTGTGGATCTGTTTGTAAAGCTTGGATTTTAAAAGTCATATAAACACGAACCAAAGCCCCTTCTCAGCCCATACAGGAATCAAACCGCGATCGGGATATTATGACACGTCAAAGCAAACGAACGAACCGTTGCGAACATCCCATTAACGATTTTCAATCGTTTTTGTACCTATAGTGGTTGGTAGCGGTTTCTGTGCACGGACCCGGAAATCTCTCTGCTCCTCCACAGTTCCCAGCTTCTCACCATTTATCTTTTTTCGATTTAAATGGATGACTTCGCTCTCCCACACATTGACCTCAATTTGCCGCAGTTTTGGCCACTCACTTAATCTATCAATTCACACTTTTCAACTTCCTGCTTCTATCTGCATTACTTATTGCTCCCCCAGAAGGCTGCGTCTTCAAATCCCGCCGGGGTAACAGTTGCTTTTTGAGCTGATAGCATTCTGGATCTTTCCAAAATAAATTTTTTATTTTCTTTTTCTCAACAAACAGAACCTTACTCTAAAGTTTGCTTTCTTTGTTCCCCGGTTTCAGGGAGGTGTCTCATTCTGCCCTAGACTTTTGATCTCGAACTGCGGTTGAAACTTTCGCGAAGAGGGAGAAGTCCCCAAATCGCTCGACCTGAATCTCCAACGCTTTGGGAAGAAGTTCAGTGCAAACAATCAGGAATTTAAAGGCACCTCAATGAGCTGCACTTTTGTTTGGGTGAGTTTTCTTCGCCATTACATTCAACCGTGAAATCGCTCTCCGCTTTCATCTCACTGAAGTGAAGAGTGTGACCGCCTTGTATCTGTCAGTGTGCAAGTGACGAGTTTGGGGTCGGTGTGGGTCGCTTTCAATTTTGAAATCTCACCAAGCACCAGAAAAAAGAAACTTGAAATCAAACTGTCCCTGTAAGTGATGAATTGAATGAATATCGCTCGAAGCAGATCTGGACAATGCGCTGTGCAGCCGCACGGGAGTTCCAAATCCACCCTCTCACCACTCGACAATCACAATTTTACTCTGGTCCAGTGTCACCGCGCTGAAATCAAGTCTTTCTCGGCCACATATTTTCTGAACATCATAGTGACTGGTTTAAGAGTGAAAACTGCCGTCCGCTTCACTGTAAGTGCAACAGACAACTTTGTAGATACCGTGTAGTGTCACAGACCTGCTCGTTGGACCTGCTCATTTCATCTCATCTCATTTTCAGCAAACCTGAATATTACTGGAACAGAGAATGGTGAATCACAGCTCGAAAAATCAATTCTCTCCACCACTGGGTGACCGAGTCTTCCAACATACAGGCATTTAGGGACAATGGGAGTTTGATGTTCAGAAATAAGACAGCATCGATTTTCACTCGTGCAAGCTGCACACCCTTTATTTTGGAAAAGTAAACTGATGGTAAGACAGCTGTTACATTGATCGTTTCAAGCTGAAACGTTAGCTCGGTGAATTAGTGGTTCAGGAAACCAAACGTCGTGTCTCTGTGGTCCAATTGGTAAACGCGTTCGGCTGTTAACTGAAAATGTTGGTTTGAGCCCACCCGGGGATGACAGGGAGTTTTTACCTTAACATTCGTTGTTTCGCATTTCCAGGTTTCGAATGTGTGTTCTGTTTACATGAAAATGTACCGTAAACATTGCCAGCTGAGCTCGGCTGATATTCCACCATTTAATCTGCCCCAGATAACAGGTATCTGAGGCCCAGTTTTGAGCTTCCACGATCTGTTCACACAACAGGTTGGATGGTGTCCTCAGTGCGAAAACGGGAGTTCGTCTCCACGAGAACTGTGCGGTGGTCACTCCCACCAATACTGTCATGTACAGATGCATTTCCGACAGGTAGATTTGTGAGGACGAGGTCAAGTAAATTTTTCCCCTCGTGTTGGTTCGCTCACCATCTGCTGCAGGCCCAGTCTGGCAGCTTTGTCCTTCAGGACTCGGCCAGTAGTCGTGCTACCGAGCCACTCTTGGTGATGGACATTGAAGTCCCCCACTCAGAGTACCTTCTGTGGCCCTTGCTACCCTCAGCGCTTTCTCCAAGTGATGCTCAACATGGAGGAGGACTGATTCATCAGCTGAGGGAGGGCGGTTGGTGGTAATCAGCAGGAGGTTTCCTTGCTCATGTTTGACCTGATGCCATGAGATTTGCATTTGGTCCAGAGTCAATGTTGAGGACTGCCAGGGCCATTCCCTCCTGACTGTATATCACTGCACCGCCACCTCTGGTTTGTCTGTCCTGCCAGTGGGACAGCACATACCCAGGGATTGTGATGGAAGAGTCACGGACCTCTGCTGAAAGGCATGATTCTGTGAGTATGGCTATGTCAGGCTGTTGCTTGACTGCTCTCCCAATTTTGGCACTGGTCCCCAGATTTTAGTGAGGAGGACTTTGCAGGGTCAACTGGGCTTGGGTGCCTTTTTCATGTCCAGTTTTATTCTGAGTATGACTTTTTTTAAACGAGTTTTTACAACTGAATGGCTTGCTAGGCCATTTCAGAGGGCAATTACGAATCAACCACATTGCTGTGGGCCTGAAGTCACATCATAGGCCAACCGGGTAAGGACGGCAGGTTTCCTTCTCTGAAGGACATTAGTGAACCAGATGGGTTTTATTTATGACAATCCGGTCGTTTCATTGCCACCATTACTGATAGTCGTATTTTAATTCCAGATTTTAATTAATGAATTGAATTTAAATTCCCCAGCTGCCGTGGCAGAATTTGAACTTATGACACGTAGATTATTCGTCCAGGCCTGCTAGATTACAAGTTCAGTAACATAACCACGAATGCTACCGTACTGTATCTGGACTATAACATATTGATTTGACTCTGTTTATTAATTAGTATTAAAGAAAACCGCATTCCCATGGGTCACACTGAGATGGGGCCTATTTTTTTATCAACTATTAAAGGTGACGTTGGGTCTAAGAAATAAAAGTGACTAAAAAAGCAAAATAGAAACTAATAATGTGATTTGGCTCCAGTTTCTTTAAATTTTGTGATGAAGAAATAAAGGTGTCAAGGGGGAAAAAAGCAACAATTTCAATGCAACCAAACAAGAAGTCCGGGGGCGAATTGTGGAGCTGTCGTTGGACCCAGTCTCACCTTTTTTCTTCCATTAAAAACAGGCCCATCTCCGTGTGAGCCGTGCGAATGCTGGTTTATGTTCCGGAGCCCGTGGGCCTCCGACTGTACCTCAGGCTGATTGGAACAGACAATTACTGCCAGTTAACAGTGCTGCGATAAAAAGAGGGAGTCGGTTTTCTCCTCTCACTTACCTGGGAGGGTTTGTTTGTTATAATGGAGGGTTCGGGGATTCTTGGTTTGTTACTTGTTGTAATCTGTTCAGCTCAGCCGCCCTCTCTCCTTTTCCCCGCCGATAAATGTTGGCTGTCTCCCAAAAACCGCAAAGACTGCGGATTTCCGGGAATTGAAGCCAGTGAGTGTGTGCAGAGAGGCTGCTGCTTTGATGCGGGGAGCCGGGATGCACCGCCGTGTTTCTATTCATTGGACAGTCTTCCAGGTGGGTGTATTCTCAGTCCGTTTATATTCTGGGCCAGGACTTTCCAGGTTCACCCGCAATCTAGCTGTACTCGGGGTTTCCCTGGACAGTTTCCTCTTTCTCCTTCCTGTCCTACAACGTCAGTTGGAATTTCAAACCTTTCCAGTTCGGAGAGTGGAAATGGTGGTGTGATTGAGAGTCTCTAATCCCGCAGAGTATAATTGATTGTGGGATTGGGGGCTGGTAATCAAACAGAAAGGGAAATAGTTAATCGGCCTTTGACACAATATCTGCAGTTAGAATCATTCCACCGTTGCTCGGTGACTTGGGACTCACACTGGTTGAATTCTGCCCTGTGTAATTGTCCAGGTAGTTGGGGGAGGGAGGGGCAGAGTGAATGAGCCCCGGCCCCTGTTGCCACTGACCATTTGAATTTGATATTTAATTTCTATCGGAGATGCGAGCAATTTAAATCCAAGCAGCGTGGTGACGAGCTGTAATTAGTCAACTGGTTTCCGTTAGACAGATAATGGGACGGGTTAGAAACTGAAACATGGATGGGGCTTGTCCCCTTCCCTGTAACGGTTCCCTTGACCCTCCCCGTGGGTCAACTAACCGCCTTTCATTGACTCTCTTGCAGTCTGCACCAAGGATGGGCAGGTCCTCATCGCTATCTCCAAGGATTTGACGCTGCCTCCTGTAAACCTGACAACGGTCCATCTGAAGGAGGGAGACGGAGCTGAGTGCAGTCCGACCGTGGCCTCTGCAGACACTGTGCTCTTTCAGTTCGCAGTCACTGAATGTGGTGCTACTCAGCGGGTAGGTATTGCGGGCTGGGAGTCCCATCAATGGCTCAGTTCGGGAGTGATGGTCTTCTGTCTCTTGTAGCTGGACGGCGTGAACATCCTGTATGAAACGGATGTGTTGGGTGAGTTTGAGATTTTGAATGGCGCTTTGGGATCGGTGACCCGGGACAGCCCTTTCAGGTGAGAATAGGAGCACATTCAGCGGGTAGAGACAGTGAGGACCTGAATTCTCCAGCCGCGTCCGTTCTCTTGCAGGCTCCATGTCCAGTGCAGTTACAGGGGAAGCCAGGAGTCTGATCTGCAGGTGAAGCCCAGAGTTTACACCCTTTCTCCACCACTGCCTGCCACTGAGGCCGGGATCCTGCTTCTGGAGCTGAGAATAGCGAGAGGTAACGAGTGCTCGCTGATAGTAGTGTCCAACTTCAGGCTCTCTCTCCACATAGTGCCCGACCTTCATCTTTCTCTTTCCAGATGGTGGCTACCGGAGCTGGTACGTGGCCAGTGACTACCCGATCCTGAGTGTGCTCCGGGACCCCGTGTTTGTGGAGGTTCGTGTTCTGAATCGGAACGATCCGTCCCTTGTGCTGGTGCTCAATGACTGCTGGGCGACCCCCACCCCAGAGCCGTATTCGGGGATCCGATGGGACCTCCTGGTGGAGAGGTAAGGGAGCGAGTGAGGGGGCTTGAGGCAGATTGGGGAGGGGGCGACATGGGCGGGGATTAATACATAAATCGTTACTTCAGTCCGGGTTAGTGATTGGGGAAATATTCCTTCGAAGTTGATTTTTTGTTCCAGACTCTGGTATAATTGGTTTCATGTAAACCTATAATCGTGTGACTCACTGTCTCTGTTCCAGGTGCCCCTTTGCTGGTGATAACTACAAAACCCGCCTCCTTCCGGTAAACGCTGATTCCCATTTGCGGTTCCCAACTCACCATAATCGTTTTGTAGTCAGCACGTTCGCTTTCTGGGACCGAGTTTCGGGCCGGGCTCTGACCGGGGAGGTGAGTTTCCTTCAGTGCTTCTTTCCCGGTCACTTGTTCCCTGGGTGTTAAGTGAGCAGGCCCCTGTTGGTCAGTTGACTGTAGAAGCATTAATCTCCGGACTGGGAGCTGTGGGATTGACCATACTGCACTGTCGCTTTGCAGGTTTATTTCCACTGCAGTGCTGAGGTTTGCTACCCTTCCACTCGAGAGAACTGCACGGCTCCCTGCAGCCGCAGTAAGTACCTGTAATCTGACTAGAAACTAAACCCTGATGGGGAGGTGTGGGTCATCTGAACACGGGGCTCCCTCAGCAAGAGGCCGAACACTGGGCACAGGAGGAGTGTCCTGAATCTGGCGGTTCTGGGAACTTTCCCAGTTGCATTCGGTGCAGATTTCCATTTAGAATGGCAATCTAGGGCAGCGGTTCTGAGCACACCTTGCACCAGGTCAGTAATTGTGAAGGACGCTCTGATCCTTGAAATGGGATGAATGAAGTATTTCTGGTTCCTTGCTAATTGCCCGGATGCTGAGCTGCCCTACTTGCCGACCGCTGAAGAGCAGAATCCTCCCATTGTTGGCACGGGTGTGTTCCGCATCCGGTTCGGAATAGTCCACCCTTGGCACTGGAGAACATTTTACCAGCATCTAATTGTCGTCTTTCTGACACCGGGAATTCAGGGTGCAACTGAAAGGATGTCCCGGGGCCGGACACCTGGCCAATTTGAAGGTCTCCTGAAACTGCGGGTCAAAGTAATGCATCAAACAGTGTCTCCTTCACAGGAGACCAGACTGGCCATTGTAGCAGCAGCAATTGCAAACTCTGCTCAGTTGGTGCGTCCTTCTGAGAATCGGTTTGGTGAGAACCAGATGCAATTATAGCCGGAATTCTAAACTCTGTCCGGTACCCAGGGCCCTGATGTTTTTTGCATGAGGCCATCTGATTCAGGATTTGCAGACAACTGAAGATTTAATTATTCAACATCAACTCTTGTCTCTTGTTCTCCTTCGCCCCCAGAGAGGCGAAGAAGCGCCGATAACCGGTCTGGGGCCTTGGTGACCGCTGATGGACCCATCCTTTTCTTGGAAGGTGAGGAGAGATTGGCTGCTCGGATCCACCAGGATGAGAAAGGTAAAGCAGGGAGCTCCACCTGTGTCTCGTGATGGAGTAACTGGTGCCCATCTAACCCTGGCTTCTCCCCACAGATGCTGCTGTTGATTCCACCTCCCTTGTTCCTGGATTAGCGGTTGGGGTAGCACTGCTCTCCGTGGCCCTGTTGGTCGGGACTGTTGCTTTGTGGAAAATGGAGCAGGGCCGCAGGGTGGGCTCCGAGTGCAGCTCTATGGAACTGTAGATGTGTCTGTTGGATAATAAACTCCTGTTATAGACGATTGCTGGTCTCGTTATCTTTCAAATGCTCGCTGGATTGTACTGTTTGCAGTGAGTTAACTTGGTACCTGGTTTGAGAATTGTTTTTGCAGCATCCCACGGCTGCAGCAAACAATTCCAGCCCCCAACGATTCGCATTGAGATCCAGGGCAAAGCTGTGGTGGGTTTGTAGCAAAATAGTGTCGGTCAGGAATGACTGGTTCACTTGCCTCTAACACTGGTCCTGGGCACATGTCTCCGGAATTGGCTCTTCCCTGACTGCATCGATTGACCAATTTGCCAAGCCTGGCGAGTGTTGGGCTCTCCTCGCATGACCACTGGCTGCTGGTCTCTCCGGCTATCGGAACATGAGAATAGACCAGATGAATGTGTGGCTGCAGGGATGGTGTCGGAGGGAGGGATTTAAATTCATGGGACATTGGGACCGTTCTGCAGAAGGTGGGACCTGTACAAGTGGGACGGGTTACACCGGAGCCGGACCAGGACTGATGTCCTCGCAGGGGAGTTTGCTCGTGCTGTTGGGGAAGGTTTAAACTGGAATGGCAGGGGGATGGGAACCTGAGCAGGGAGACAGGAGGGGAAAACAAGGATAGAAACAAGACAAAGGGAGGAAGCAATAGTGGCAGGCGGAGAAAACAAGAGCAAAAAACAAATAGGGCCATAGTGCAAAAAAAAAACTAGATAACTAGCAATCTTCAAGTCCAGTCTGAAGGCATTGTCTTAATGTGTGGAGCATTTGCAATAAGGTCGATGAATTAACAGCACAGAGATTAATGGGTATGAAAAGTTACGATTATGGAGACATGGCTGCAGGGTGACCAAGGATAGGAACTGAACATCCAGGGGTAGTCAATATTTAGGAAGGACAGGCAAAAAGGGAAATGATGTGAGGTAGCGTTGTTAGTAAAGGAGGAAATCAACGCAATAGTGAGGAAGGATATTGGCTCAGAAAATCACGATGTGGAATCTGTATGGGTGGAGCTAAAATACCAAGGGGCAGAAAACGGTGGGGGTTGTCTATTGCCCCCCAAACAGTAGTGATGTAGGAGAGGGCATTAAACAGGAAATAGGAGACGCATGCAAGTAGGGTACAACTGTAATCACGCTGACTTAATTTAACATGTAGTTTGGTCAAACCAAATTAGCAATAATACTGTGGGGAAGGAATTCCTGGAGTGCACATGATTGATTTCTAGACCAATACTTTGAGGAACCAACTAGAGAACAGGCGATCCTAGATTGGGTATTGTGCGATGAGAAAGGATTGATTAACAATCTTTTGCGGGCTCCCTTAGAGAAGAGCGACCATAACATGATAGAATTCCTTATTTCAGATGGAGAGTGAAGTAGTTGAATCCGAAACTGGGGTCCTGGATCGAAATGAAGGAAATTATGAAAGTGTGAGTTGGCTAGGATGGATTGGGGAACTTCACAAAGGGATGACGGTGGATAGGCAATGGCTAATATTTAAAGAACATATGCAGGAATTACAACAATTATTGATTCCTGTCTGGCACAAAAGTAAAACAGGAATAGTGGCTTACAAAAGAAATTAGGGATAGTATTTATCCAAAGAGGAGACATATAAAATTGCTAGAAAAAGCAACAAGCCTGAGGATTGGAAGCCGTTTAAAATTCATCAAAGGAGGACAGAGATTGACTAAGAGGGAAAAATTAGAGTATGAGAGTAAACAAGCAGGAACATAAAAACTGACTGTAAAAGTTTCTCTAAATGTCAAGAGAAAAAGATTAGTGAAGACAATTAAAAACATACTTTGGTTCTGTTCTCAAAGTAGGACACAAACAACCTTCCAGAAATGTGAGGAACCAAGTTTCTACTGAAGGAAACCAGTATTACTTTTAAAGAAAAAATGCTTGGGAAATTAATGGAGTTAAAGGCTGACAAATCCACAGGGCCTGATAATCTACATCCCAGAGTACCAAACGAAGTGGCCCTGGAAAGAGTGCATGCATTAGTGATCATCTTCCAAAATTCTATACTCTGACACAATTCCTACAGATTGGAGGGTTGTAAATGTAACCGCACTTTTTTTTAAAAAAAGGAGGGGGAGAAAAAACAGGGAATTAAAGACCAGTCAGCCTCACATCAGTAGTGGGGAAAATGCTCGAGTCTATTTTAAAAGATGTGATAACAGAACAATTAGAAGGCATTAATGGGATTTGATAAAGTCAGCATAGGTTTATGAAAGGGAAATCATGCTTAACAAATCTACTGGAGTTTTTTGAGGATGTGACTAGTAGATTAGATAGGTGAGAACCAGTGGATGTGGTAGACATGGATTTTCAGAAGGCCTTTGATATGGTCCCACAGAAGAGGACCGTGTGCAAAATTAAAGCACATGGGATTCGGGGAATAGACTGGCCTGGATTGAGAATTGGTTGACAGACTGGAAAGAGTGGGAATAAACTGGTCTTTTCCCGGGTGGCAGGCAGTGACTAGTGGGGAACGGCAGGGATCAGTGCTTGGGCCCTAGCTATTCAAAATATATGTCAATGATTTCGATGAGGGAACAGAACGGAATGTAACATTTCCAAGTTTGCAGACGACGCAAAGCTGGGGTGGAATGCGAGCTGTGAGGAGGATGCAAAGAGAGTCCAATGTGATTTCGACAAGTTGGGTGAGTGGGCAAGAACATGGCAGATGCAGTATAACGTGGATAAATGTGAGGTTATCTACTTTTTTTGTCAGAACAGAAAGGCAGTTTATTATCTGAATGGTGATAGATTGGGAAAATGGGGAGGTGCAACGAGACCTGGGTGTCCTTGTACACCAGTCGCTGAAAGCGAGCATTCAGATGCAGCAAGCAGTTAGGAAGGCGAATGGTATGTTGGCGTTCAATGCAAGAGGATTTGAGTACAGGAACAGGGAATGTCTTACTGCAGTTGTACGGGGCCTTGGTGAGACCACATCTGGAGTATTGTGTGCAGTTTTGGTCTCCTTATCTGAGGAAAGATGTCATTGCCATGGAGGGAGTGCAACGAAGGTTTTGCAGACTGGTTCTGAGGATGGCAGCACTGACGGATGAGGAGAGATTGGGTCGACCAGGCCTTTATTCGCTCGAGTTTAGAAGAATGAGGGGTGATCTCATCGAAACATATAAAATTCTAACAGGACGAGACAGACTAGATGCAGGGAGGATGTCCCCGACAGCGGGGGAGTCCAGAACCATGGGTCACAGTCTCAGGATACGGGTATGTCATTTAGAACCGAGATGAGAGATTTCTTCACTCAGAGGGTGGTGAACGTGTGGAATTCTCTACCACAGAAGGCAGTGGAGGCCAATTCATTAGACGTATTCAAGAAGCAGATAGATATATTTCTTAATGTTAAAGGGATATGGGGAAAAAGTGGGAACAGGGTACTGAATTAGACGATCAGCCATGATCATTTTGAATGGCAGAGCAGAATGATCTACTCTTGCACTTATTTTCGATGAAATTGACAAAGATAAAACCGTCTGCACCCCTAACAGAATGTGCAGCACAAATATTAATGAGAGGAAGTGAGAAGCGTTCCCGTGAATTGGCTTCGTTGGTTAAAGAACTCCGGTCCTAGATTCAACTCCCCGTGGTGCTTTTGTGGGATTTATGATGTGTCGTGAATTTGACCAGCCAAAACATCGTGCGGTGTTTGTACTTTGTTCAGGGTCCAATACGGAACTGCTCAGAATATCTCTTCAAAATGCCCTTTTATTTTACAGACAGACCTCTCATAGAATGTGAGCGTCACACATTAATGTAAGGACACGTTCTTGTTTCTGGGCTCGTTGAGGTTGGGGTACAATTCTCGATTCGAGGTCCATATCCCGTAGAATCCCCAATTTAGCCCTTGACTTTTTATCTTTAGTTGCGGTTGACTTCTGCAAAGAGGGAAAAGAAGTCCCTAAATCACTCCACCTGAATCTCAAACGCTTTCGGAAGAAGTTCAGTTCAAACAATCAGGACCTTAAAGGCACCTCGATGACTTCCACATTCATTGAACGAGCTTTGCTTGCAATTGCATTAGACCTTGAAACCGCTCTGGGCTTTCATCTCACTGAAGCAGAGTGTGTCCGCTTTGTATCTGTGAGCATGTCGGTGACAAGGTTAGCTTTGATATTGGTCTCTATCAATTTTTGAAATTTCACCAAGCCTCAGGGAAAAGAAACCGAGAATCGAACTGTTCCTGCAAGTGAAGAATTGAAGGGATTGATGCTCCAAGCAGATCTGGAAAAAGCGCAGTGCGGGCGCTCAGGCATTCAAATCCAACCTCTCGACACTCGGCGATAATATTAACTGAGCTTTACACTGTCCTTGTCACCGCGCTGTAATCGAGGACGTTTCTCTTAACTTCACAGTTGCTGGTTTAAGAGTGAAGACCAGCTCGTTAGATTTTTACTCCTGCAAGCTTCAACCAATCATTTTGGAGAAGTAAACTGACAGTCTGCAACTGTTATATTGGTGGCTGCAATCTCAAAATTTCGCTCAGTGAATTGCTGGTTTAGTAGGTGACCTCTTCGCATGTTTCGGTGGTGTTATCATTTAGCCAGAAAGTTTGATGGTTCGAACCCTTATTTCATTTTTCTCTAAAGATTCATCGCCTCAAAGTTCTAGTGTTTCAATGTGTGTTTGGTCTGCAAGAAAATGAACCGTGATCATTGCCGGCTGAGCAGGGCTGCTATTCCACCACTTAACCTACGGTCGGAAATCAGGCATATGGAACATTGGCTCCACGGATATCACAATTCATAACCCATTTCTTTAAATGAGTTAACGCCTGCCTTAAATGGTAGACTCAAGACTCTCACACAAACTGGTTAAATCTTCATAAAATAATTACCAGAGTCATTTTTGGACTGGACGCCGCACGGCGACTTTGCTGTCAGGGAAGAGAGACGGGAAAGACCAAATTTCCGTTTGACCCTCTCAGTGTGGCCCTGAAGGACTGTGTCCAGGCTGAAGTTCTGTTCCCACCGGACGATCCTCCACCCAGATTGTACTTTCTGAGCTCCAGTCAGGTGATGCTAAACACGCAGGTGGGAAAGACCAAAATCGACAACAAGGTGTTTAAAACAAAGCTGATTTATTTAACAAATATCCAGAATATTAAACTCCAGCCCAGTTATAGGGGTTATTAACATCAGCAGAAACAAACCCCAAATGTCAGAATGAACATGGTTCAGTCCTGAATGTGATGAACAGCAGAATCCAACCCTTGCAGTCACTTGTGAACTCGCTGGTGTCTCAGCACGTGTGATGACTGAGCGAATCCCTTCACACACACGGAATCATAGACTCATCGAAAGTTACAGAAAAGAAGGACGCCATTCAGCCCATCGTGTCTGTGCCGGCCGTAAAAAAAGCTATCCAACTTAATCACACTTTCCAACACTTGGTCCATAGCACTGGAGGTTACGGCACTTCAAATGCACATCCAAGTACTTTTTAAATGAGTTGAGGTTTTCTGCCTCGACCACCCTTTCAGACAGTGAGTTCCAGACCCCGAACACCCTGTCCGCTGCTGTGCATCCTGTTACTTTTTCACTGCTATCCGGAAGTCTATAAGCAACTCCCACTAAAGTATTGCATTCTATTCTGTTACTCATTTCTACACAAAGCGTTTCTACTGCGTGCTCACCTTTACTGATATCTCTCCTTTCCAATGCTGTAATAGTACCCCTCCTCAATATCGCTACTCCACCGCCTTTTCCAATGTCCCTATCCTTTCTAAACTGCTTATAACTTGAAATATTTATCTCCCAGTCATGCCCAGTTTGTCGTCAGGTCTCAGTGATGAGCACTACGTCATGCATTATAAGCTGAATTTACGCTTCCAATTCACTTGTTTTATTTCTTATGCTACGTGCATTAGTGTATAGAACATTTAATTGGGCATTAGAACTTGCCCTACCTTTATGCCCTGATGTTGAATTTAACACACTTGGTAAATAAGGTTGGTGAGCTGCAGACACAAGTGGTAACATGTGATTATGTTACAGTGTCAATAATGGAGACCTGGCTCAAACAAGCGGAGGAGTGGCCACTTAAATATTCCTGGCTACAAAGTATTCAGGAAAGGCAGGGAAAAAACTTCGGGGGGGGGGGGGGTCGGGGGGGGGGGGGGGGGGTGGGGTGGGGTGGTGGGGTGGGGGTGGGGGAGGGGGAGGGGGGGGTGGGGGGAGGGGTGGTGGGGGGAGGGGGTGGGGGTTGAAGGGGAGGTGGCACTATTGATCAAAAATACTGTTACAGCGGTAGAAAGGGTCGCCATGCTTAAGGGTTCAAAGGCAGAATCTATTTGTTTAGAATTGAGGAACAATTGAGGAGCTATTAAGCTGCTGCATGCATTCTATAGGGGACCATATAGTGGGAAGGAGATAGAGGAGCAAATTGGCAGCAAATTGCAGAAAGATGCAATAATTTTAGAGTAGTGATAAAAGGGAACTTCATTTATCCGAATGTAGGCTGGGAAATAGCAGTGTAAAAGTCAAAGAGGGCGAGCAATTCCTGAAATGTGTAGAAGAGAACGTTCTTATCCGTATGTTTTCAGCCCAACGAGGAAGGAATCAGTGTTGGATTTATTTAGCGGAAAGAAGTGGGGCAAGTGGAGCATGATTCAGTGGGGGAGCATTTGCAGCAGGTTTAGTGTAGTTATGGAAAATGCAAGGAAAAATCAAGTATGAAAATACTCAACTGTGAAGAGCGAATTTCAGCGAGCTGAAGAGGGATCGGGTCCAGTTGGATTGGAATCAAAGATTGGCAGGTAAACCAGTAAATGAGCAATGGGAGGCTTTGAGTGAGGAGATAGTTCGGGTACAGTCTGGACACATTCTTACCAGGGGAAAGGTTGTGCATGCAAAACTAGAGCTCCCTGGATGACAACAGAGTATTTGAGACAGCATTTTGTACATTCTGACTACCAATATCCGGACAGGTGTGCCCGCGGTTATCAAACACAACCTCGTCACCTCCACGTTGACAGATATAAAGCGGCCACATTCTGCTTCAGTGAGATGAAATCCGAGAGCGGTTTCAAGGTCAATTGCAATTGCAAGCAGAATGCATTCAGAGGACGTGAGATCATTGAGATACCTCCAAACACCCTGCCAGTTTGAACAGCAGCTCAAGATCAAAAGTCGGGGGGGGAGAAAAAAAAATGAGGGCTCGTCCGGGATTTCTCACATATTTAAAGCAACAAACCCGAAGCGAGAATCATACCCCTAGACCAACGAGCCCACTGGAAAATAAAAGCAACAAGTAGTAGTTTCTGAGTATCAGCGGCCACTTTCCCCAAATCTCCCTCAAAGTACCGTAAATAAAAATGTGTCCGTACATTAGTGAAGAATCATAAAGCCAATTTCTTCCTGTTGGGTTTTGTTTAGGTCTCCCGACGCTGATAAAGATGATTGGGGACAGTTGATGAGTTAATGGTTGTAAGGGCGCAGAAACTCCGGTTTAACGGTGCAGATACTCCGGTGTAACGGTGCAGATACTCCAGTGTGTGGGTGCAGATACTCAGGTGTGAGGGTGCAGATACTCTGCTGTTAAGGTGCAGATGCTCGGATTTGAAGGTGCAGATGCTCCGGTGTAAGGATGCAGATATTCCGGCGTAAGGGTGCAGATACTCGGATGTAAGGATTTGTTGCCGCGACTGAAATGCGCCTTGGAACTGTTGTTATTATCCAAGGCAGCGCTGCAGGATCCTTTCATGATCTCTCACAAATCAACTGAAACCCATCGGAATGTGAATACAATTTTGCGTTTCCAAAATAAAAGGAGGTGATATTCATTGTGGAAACAGTCTGGCGTCACTCACTGCAGAAATATCCATGTCAGAGTGAAGCGGCTCTCCTGCAACCTTCGGACCTTGTCTGTCCAGAAGAATTCAGATTTCCGCCAAGCCAATCACAGGTTAAATGGTGGAATATCGGCCGCACTCAGCTGGCCATCTGAACAGGGCATTTTGTTTTGCAGCCAAAACAAACACCAGAAACCAGGAAATGCGAGACCATGAATCTGAAGGTAAAAGTTGACCTTCCGTTCTTGGGAGGGGTCGAACCACCTACCTTTCGGTTAACAACCAATTGCGCCACAGAGACCACAAATATAGGGCATTGAACGAGCGAAAAATTGAGGTTGCAGCAATCAATATGGCCTCTCTGTGCTATCAGTTTACTTTTCCAAAATAAAGGGTGTGAAGTTTGCGCGAGTGAAAATCTGTGCTGTCTTATTTCTGAACATTAAACTCACCTTGCCATTAAACACCTGTATGTTGGAAGACTCAGTCCCGTCGCGGTCGAGAGGATTGTTTTTTCGAGCTGTGATTCTCCATTCTCCAGTCCAGTAATATTCAGGTTTGCTGAAAATGAGATGAGATGAAATGAGCAGGTCCAACGAGCAGGTCTGTGACACTACACGGTGTCTACAAAGTTGTCTCTTGCACTTGCAGTGAAGCGGGCGGCAGTTTTCACTATTAAACAAGTAACTATGATGTTAAGAAAAAGTGTGTCTGAGAAATACTCGATTTCAGCGCGGTGACACTGGGCCAGAGTAAAGTTCAGTTAATGCCAATGGTCGAGCGGCGAAAGGGTGGATTTGGAACTCCTGTGCGGCTGCACTGCGAGTTGTCCAGATATGCTTAGAGCGATATTCACTTCAATTCATCATTCACAGGGAAAGTTTGATGCCACGTTTCTTTTCTCCGTTGCTTAGTGAGATTTCAAAAGTTGAAAACGACCCGTGCTCACCCCAAATGCGCCACTTGCACGCTGACAGATACAAGGCGGTCACAATCTGGTTTATTGAGATGAAAACCGAGAGCGATTTCACGGTCGAATGCAAAGGCGAACAAAACTCATTCAAAAAAGTGCAGGTCATTGAGGTGCCTTTAAATTCCTGATTGTTTGAACTGAACGTCTTCCCAAAGCGTTTGTGATTCACGTGGAGCGATTTGGGGACTTCTTTTCCATCTTTGCGAACGTTTCAACCGCAGTTCAAGATCAAAAGATGGGGGCAGAATGAGAGGCCTTCCTGAAATTTGGGAACTGGGGAAGCAGACTTTAGAGCAAGGTTCTGTTTATTGAGAAAAACCAGATGAATCATTCATTCGGGAACCGATCCAGAATCCTATCAGCTCGAATGGCAACGGTGACCGCGGCGTAATTTGAACACGCAGCCTTCAATGGAACAGCTGTCTCGATATCAGTTTATTTTTTGAAAATAATTTTAATTGGGTGCCCAATGTACTCTTGCAAAATTCAAATACACAAGAAAGAATCTTGCCCAATCTGCAACTAAAATTCTGCTACTTTGCAGAACCACCCATTAAAAAGCGACTTTATTTACATGAATCTCTCTATCGCTCCTTGTCTCTTGTCTCTATATTGTCCCCTGATGGACTTCTCAGGCTTCCTGGAACGGTGAAGGCTGATCTAACCTGCAACACCAGCAGGGAAAGGTAAAGGAAAAAAAGACTGAGACGGTCGGAAAAGTAAAGGTGCAACCCAGCTGATAAATTCGTAGCTAATGTCTCCACATTTTTGTCTCTTCGCCCTCACAGTGAAAGAAAACAGCAATGTGAGTAAAATAGACTTATGGTAGCTTGTCTTCTCTGACGATGCCGAGACAGATGCCAATGTAGCTTCAGATTAACTAATTCTGAAAAGTATGATTTGAAAAAACAAGTCGTACATTGTAAACGAATTTAGTAAAGAGAGGCTAATATTGGTGACTGGAAATAGGTAGTGTACAACTTGATGTTGCTGTATATCGGAATAGAAAACGAGATTGGGTGGACAGAAGCGGTTGGAAAGGATAGCGGATCGGCTGAAGACTATGGTCAAATTTTGGAACGGCTGCAGGGCTTTCTAGTAAGCGGCTCGTTGGTCTAGGGGTATGATTCTCGCTTTGGGCGTTTTTCTAATGGAATATGCGAGAGAGAGAATTTAAAAAAACATATAAATTTTTTCCCCCTTTTTGCTGGTGGGGTTACGTGTAGCGTGACATGAACCCAAGATCCCGGTTGAGGCCGTCCTCATGGGTGCGGAACTTGGCTATCAACTTCTGCTCGACGATTCTCTCTCTCTCTCTCTCTGCCATTTTGAGTTTCTTTCTGCCTGCCTGTGTAAAAGACACAATGTATATCGAGTGCACTGGGACGTGCTGTTCTCCGTGACTGGCCTGTTTGAATAACAACGACACCTTTTGATTGGTGTGATGCTGTCCCAACATCGTATAAGATATGCGATTTGAGAACCTTTTCATTCAATCATCTGACGAAGGAGATAATCTCCGAAAGCTTGTGATTTTAAAATAAATTTGTTGGATTATAACCTGGTGTTGTAAGATTCCTGGCATTATGTAAGAGCAACTCAGTTATGCCCTTTCCTCGTAGCCCTGCATTTTTTCCGCTTCAAGTACTTATCAAATTCCTTTTTGAAAGCCACGATTGAATCTGCTTCCACCACCCTTTCAGGCAGCGCATTCCAGATTATAAGTATTCGCTGCGTAAAAAAGTTTTTCCTCATGTCGCCTTTGGTTCTTTTCCCAATCACCTCAAATCTGTGTCCTCTGGCTCTCCACAGTTCCGCCAATGGGAACAGCTTCTCTTTATTTACTTTATCTGAACCCTTCATGACTTTGAACACTTCTATCACATCTCCTCTGAACCTTCTCTGCTCAAAGGGAACAATCCCAGCACGCGGCAAATGCGGTCAATTGGTTCCAATTCATTTATGTGAGCATTAAACGGACATTTAAACAGTGGCCATGTTTTATGGAAGCCTGAGCTGTTGGTCAAAAGCGCGTGGACCCAATGTCTGTGTTGTTTCTGCGTTCAAATTTCACCACTGACAGAATTTTTGGCAATGTTCATTTTGACCTGTTCACAGAAAACCCGATTGTAGAGCGATGGAGCAGAGGATGTGAAAGAAGCTGAAAGTGAAAGTGCAGATATTAGTTTCATCACGGGGACAGAACACGTTTCCACAGGTAAGGACATCTCACCTTAAGATTCTTTCCAGCAGAGTGTGACAGGTGATCAGAGTGACCGGGCTCCAGCGGCGCAATCGGTCAGTGCGCGGTCTTTTTATGCCGTAGATTCTGGGGAAATGCCGAGGTTGTTAATTCGAGTCTCAGCTGGATCAAACAATCCTTTTGCTTGTGAACATTTCGACCGGAGTTGAAGGTACAATTGGTATGTTCGAAAATGTATCAATTTATTTGAATTGCCATGTGGTTCCTCCGGACTACGCTGTTACAATAGCAGATGAGATGTTTAGTATTACTTGTTTACAGGAGGGAGGCTGCGGTTTTGGAGACGCAAACTATGATTTTCATCTATTTACAAATCGTGGGATTTAACTGGAAATTTAAACCAGCGCCTTCGACCGCTCAGCCAGGATACTTTCCATCCGACACTTCAGGAGCTAGTTTTACAGGAATAGAATTACTGCAAGCAAGAATTCTACCCCTCAAACTCCAATGCTCACACGTAAACTTCTCGGCATTGTGATAATATACACTTTACCATAAGTATACTTCAATCAAATTAGTGTTTTGTTTCACTGTGAGAGCGAAGAGACATTGATGTGTAGGCATTGGCTGCAGCAGCTGGCTTGCACCTTTACTTTTCCTACTGTCTCAGTCTTTTATTTCTTTACCCTTCTCTGCTGGTGTTGCAGGTTACATCAGCCTTCGCCGTTCAAGGAAACCTGAGAAGTCCATCGGGGACAACGCAGAGAGAGAAGAGCCAGAGACAGGGAGAGATAGAGGGATGAATGCAAAGAAAATAAGGTGTATAAATGTCAGGTTCAGCAAACTAGCAGAATTTAAGTTACAGATTCCGTCTCCGGATCTTGCAAGAGAAGTTTTAACATCCAATTGAAAGCATCGGCCACGCTGTTGTATCTGTCATGCTGGGAGAGAGGTAAATACGGTTAATTAACTCCAATTAATCTGTTTGAGCATTGAAGAGATCTTTAAACAGTAGCGCTTCCAACAGAATTCAAACCGACGCAGGAAAACCCCAATTGGAATTTTTGAGCCCAACGTTTCAACCATTCGGCCATCGCAGCTGTCAACCCCATGTTCGTGCAGACAGAATTCCAAATGGACACATGCAGGGACTCTAGGTACGAGCATTGGTGGTTCAGGGGTAGAATTCTCGCTTGCTATATGGGAAAACCGGGTTCGATTCCCAGCCAATGGAGGAACGTTTTGCATTCTGCACCAATAAGTAACTTCGGAACAGGGTCCAATGGTCACTGTTTCAAGGTCTGTTCAATGCTCAAATAAATGAATTGGAACGAATTGACCGCATTTGCCGCGAGCTGGAGTTGTTCCCCTTCGAGCAGAGAAAATTCAGAGGAGATTTGATCGAAGTGTTCAAAATCATGAAGGGTTCAGATGAAATGAAGAAAGAAGAGCTTTTCTAATTTGCGGAATGGTCTGGAACCACAGGACACAGAATTGAGGTGATTGGCAAAAGAACCAAAGGCAACATGAGGGAAAACTTTTTAAAGCAGCGAATAGTTATAATCTGGGATGCGCTGTCTGTGAGGGTGGTGGAAGCAGATTCAATCGTGGCTTTTAAAAAGGAATGGATAAACACTTGATGGGGAAAATGCAGAGCAACGGGGAAAGTGCCCGGGAATGGGAAGAACTGGATTGCTCTTACAAAAGGCAGGTACGGGATTGATGGGTCGGACGGTCCATTGTATGATTCCACGATAATTGTTATTTTACAAATAGTGAACACACCATCCGCTGTGAAATAGAGTCAGCGAGACACTGAAACGCCGTGAAAATGTTTATGACCCCGACGTGAGTCGAACACGCATCCTTCTGATCTGGAGTCAGACGCGCTACCGTTGCGCCACGAGGTCCATACAGCACCCTTTGAGCCGGATCCATGGGAGGGAGATCGGTATTGAACGCCACAGGGACTCTCAGAGGCGGAAGCAGCAGCAGCAACAGCGCAAGAGCCCCGCTCTCCAATCCAGCCGCCGCCCGTGGTGAGTTACCAGTCCCGGCCTGAGCCCTGTCTGGGAGCCGCCTGCCGCTCTCTCTTTACAGAACGGTACCGATCCTGTTTCAGCTCACACACAGGATCAGGAATCCCGCTCCTGACAGATTCACTTCTTTAAACCTTAGATTCAATTAATTGGGATTTAATTCAATCCTCATCTGCCCTCCCCTTTGTCAGTTCAGGACTTCATTTAAACCGATACTTGGAGCTCTGTTTTACAGGTTGCCCACTACAAACACATTTTGCTGCTAACTTCTGCTCAATAAAAAGTGCCCAGGAACTCGGGAATTTCTCCTGGGTACTGAGTTCGAGTTAAGGAACATTAGAGGTGCGATTACACTACTGGGTGTATTCAATAGGCCACCAGCTAGTGGGACGGATATAGAGGTGCAAATGTGCAGGGAAATTACAGAGAAGTGCAAAAGCCTTAGAATAGTGATAACGGGGGATTTCAACTATCCTAATATAGACTGGGATAACAATAATATAAGGCGCAAAGAAATGGAGGAATTTTTGAAATGTGTTCAGGATAACTTTCTCGACCAGTACGTTTCTGGCCCACTGAGGAAGGAGGCATTGCTGGACTTGGTTCAAGGGAATCAGTCGGGCCAATTGGAGCAAGTGTCAGTGGGGAAGCATTTTGGAGCAGCGATCAGTATCATAAGGATTAGAATAGCTATGGAAATGGACTTTGTCCACTCTTAGTAAAAATACTCAAATGGAGGAGGGCCAATTTCAGTGGGATGAGAACAGATCTGGCCTGGGTAAATTGGAATCCAACATTGTCAGGCAAAACTATAATTGGACAGTGGTTTGCCTTTAAAAAGATGATTCGGGTATAGAGAAGGTACATTCCAACGAGGGAGAAAGGTAGGGCAACTAATGCCAGAGATCCGTGGGTAATAAGAGAGATAGAGAGTAAGATGAAGTGGAAAAAAGAGGCGTATGACAGGTATCAAGCTGATAACACAAGTACCAAACCGAGATAATATAGAAAGTTCAGAGAGGAAGTGAAAAAACAATAAGGGGGGCAAAGAGAGAGTATAAGAAGAGCAGACAACATACAAGGGAATCCAAAAGTCTTCTACAGACATGTTAACAGTAAACGGGTAGTAAGAGGAGGGGCGGGGACGATTAGGGATCATAACGGAGATCTACACATGGAGGCAATTGGCATGGCAAAGGTACTAAATGAGTCCTTCGCATTGTTCTTTAACAAGGAAGAACATGCTGCCAGATTCTCGATAAAGGAAGATATAGTTAAGATACTGGATAGGCTGAAAAATGAGAAAGAAGAAGTACTAGAAAGGCTTGCTGTACTTAAAATAGATAAGTCAACTAGTCTGGATGGGATGCACCCGAGGATGCTGAGGGAAGTAAAGGGGGAAATTGCAGAGGTACTGGCCATAATCTTCCAGACATCCTTAGATATGGGGATGGTGCCAGAGGACTGGAGAATTGCAAAGGTTACAACCTTGTTCAAAAAAGTGTGGAAAGATAAACCCAGCAACTATAGGTCAGTCAGTTTAACCTCGGTGATGGGAAAAGTTTTGGAAACGATAATCCGGGAGTGAATTAACAGTCACTTGGACGAGTATGGATTGATTAGGGAATGCCAGCACAGATTTATTAAAGGCAAATCGTGTTTACCCAACTTGATAGAGTTGTTTGATGAGGTAACAGAGAGGGTAGATGAGGTCAATGCAGTTGACGTGGTGTATATCGATTTTCAAAAAGCGTTTGATAAAGTGCCACGTGGTAGGCTTGCGCTCAAGATTGCGGCCCCGTGGAACACAGTGGGCAATAGCAACATGGTAACAGAACTGGTTAAATGACAGGAAACAGAGAGTTGTGGTGAATGGTTGTTTTTCGGACTGGAGGGAGGTGGGCAATGGTGTTCCATACGGGTCGGTGCTGGGACCACTTCTTTTCTTGATCGATATTAATGACTTGGACTTGGGAGTAAAGGGTTCAATATCAAAATTTGCAGATGACACAAAACTTGGAAGGGTAGTGAACAGTGAGGTGGATAGGCTTCAAGAGCATATGGACACGTCGGTGGCATGGACGGACACGTGGCAGATGCAGTTTAAGACGGCAAAATGCGAGGTGATGCATTTCGGTGGGAAAATGAGGAGAGGCAATATAAACTAAAGGGCACAATTCTAAAAGGGTTAGAGGAACAGAGGGATCTGGGGGTATATGTGCGCAAATCGTTGAAAGTGGCAGGGCAGTTTGAAAAAGCGGCTTAAAAAGCAGACTGGATCCTGGGCTTTATTGAGAGGGGCGTCGAGTAGAAAAACAAGGAAGTCATGATGAACCTTTATAAAACAAATCGAATATTGTATCCAGCGCATTTTTGGAAGGATGTGAAGGCCTTGAGAGGGTGCAGAGGAGATTTACTGGAGTGATTCCAGTGATGAGGGACTTAAATTACATGGATAGACTGGAGAAGCTGGGATTGTTCTCCTTGGAACTGAGAAGGTTCAGAGGAGATTTGATAGAGATATTCAAAATCATGAAAGGCCTAGACAGAGTAGATAGAGAGAAACTGTTCCCATTGGTGGAAGGGACATGAACCAAAGGGCATACATTTAAGGTGATTGGCAAAAGGACCAAAGGTGACATGAGCAAAACTTCTTTACACAGCGAGTGGTTGGAATCGTTGATTTTTGTGCTTTGCATGTGATGAAATTTCACCATTTTAAAGACTGTATCTTAAGAGTGCGATTAAAAGTTCAGTGCTTCTGACACCAGGAATCTGCTGCAGCCGTTGTTAAATTTATCAATAACAGGCAATTGTCGCCGTTTATCACAGAAACGCCCTAACCGAATATGCGATCAAGATGAAAGTAACGCAACGAGAAGCATCTGATTTAACACAAAGGCATCGGGCGATGACAAACATCCCCACCCGTTTTGCTTTTCCAACATAAAGAGTGTGACATTTATTCTCTGAACATAGAAACAGTCTGGTCTCGCTCACTACAGAAATCTCCATGTCACAGCGAATTCGCCTTTCGGGACCTTGTCTGTCAAGATGAATTGTGATTTACGTGAAACCAATGTTCCATTCCTTTATATGTTTCATGTGCCTGCTATGCGATCACAAGGTTTTTTTTAGTCCACGGGGTAAATGTTGGACTAACAGCCCTGCTCAGCCGCCAATGATCACGGTACATTTTCTTGCAGACAAAACACACATTGAAACCCTGGAACTTTGAGGCGATGAATCCTGAGGAAAAATAAAATAGGTGCTCTAATCAATCTAATCAATAGCACCATCGAGACAAGTGAAGAGGTCACCTGCTAAACCAGTAATTCACTGAGCTAAAGCTTGAGGTTGCAGCGACCAATATAACAGCTGTCTGTCTACTGAGAGGTTACTTTTCTAAAATGAATGGTTGAAGCTTGCAGGACTGAAAATCCAACGAGCCGGTCTTCACTCTCAAACCAGCAACTGTGAAGTTAAGAGGTACGTGCCGGAGAAATACTCAATTTCAGCGCGGTGACACTGGGCCAGAGTAAAGTTCAGTGATATGATTACCGAGTGGCGAGAGGATGGATTTGGAACTCCTGATCGACCGCACTGTGCATTTTCCAGATCTGCTTGAAGCATCAATCCCTTCAATTCATCACTTACAGAGACAATTCGATTCTCGTTTTTCTTCCCCTGAGATTGGCGAGATCTTCAAAATTGAAAGCGACCCATATCAGAGCGAACCTCGTCACTGACATGCGCACAGATACAAAGCGGACAAACTCAGTTTCAGTGAGATGAAAGCCCAGAGCGGTTTCAAGGTGAAAGGCAACTGCAAAGAAAGCTCGTTCAATGAAAGTGCAGGTCATTGAGATGCCTTGAAGTTCCTGATTGTTTGAATTGAACTTCTTCCGAAAGCGCTTGAGATTCAGGTGGAGTGATTTGGGGACTTCTTTCCCACTTTGCAAAAGTTTGTACCGCAGCTCAAGATCAAAAGTCCAGGGCTAAATTAGGGCTTCTCCGGGGTATGAACCTCGAATCGAGAATTATACCCCTACCTGATCGAGCCCAGAAATAAATCAGTCCAAGTAAAATAACGGTATTGGAGAAAATAATTCGACTAAAGATAGAGAAATCTCCACCCCAGGGAACGAAGAGGAATAGGTGAGGAAATTTTACATCCTTAAGTCATGATCGTTCAAAACTCTCTTGTTTCAGGAATTGTTCCGTGGATTGAAAAATTTCCAAAGTCACTTCATTATTCAGGAAGGGGAGGAGAGATAAAGTAGAAAATTACAGACCTATTAGTATAACGTCTGTTGTGGGGAATTTACCAGTATCTGTTATTGGGGAAAGAATGACTGAGCAAACCCTAATATTCCTTTCTCCTCCATGTGTTTATCTCGCTTCCCCGTAAATGCATCGATGCTTTTCGCCTTAACTACTCCTTGTGGTAGCGAGTTGCACATTCCAGCGAGTCTCATTGTAAATATGGTTCTCTTGAATGCCATATTGGATTAAATGTGACTATCTTATATTTATGGCCCCAATTTTGTTCTCCTCCCCACAAAATTGCAAACACCTCTGACCTATGAAACCCTTGCATAATCTTAAAGTCCTATTTCAGGTCACCCTCAGCCTTCTATTTTCCATGGAAATGAGCCGAAGACTGTTCAATCTTTCAATATGGGGAAGTGTGAGGTCATCCACTTTGGACCTAAGCAAGATAGATGAGAATATTTTCTAACTGGTGAGAAGCTAGGAACTGTGGAGGGAGGAAAGATGTTCACGGGTCCAAGTGCAGAAATCATGAAAAGTCAGTGGGCAGTTCCAAAAAAATAATTTAAAAGGCGAATGGAACTTTGGCCTTTATCTTAAGGGAGCTGGAATTCAAAGGGGTGGAAGTTATGTTACAGTTATATAAACTCTGCTGAGACCACATTTAGAGTACTGCATTCAGTTCTAGGCACCACACCTCAGGGAGGATATATTGGCCTTGGAGGGGGTGCAGCGCGGATTCACCACAATTATACCGGGGCTAAAATGTTTACATTATGCGGACAAGTTGCACAGAAAAGGTTTGTTTTTCATTGTGTATAGAAGATTAAGTGATGATGTAATCGAGTTGTTGAAGGTGATTAAATGAACCAATGGTGTGTGTGTGAGCTGTGAGACACCTTGAAATCCCAATCCTCTCCACCACTGGGGACTGAGTCTTCCAACATACAGGGATTTTCACTCGTGCAAGTTTCATCCACATTTTCTGCTCTTCATTTCTCCGACCTGCTTGTTGCGTCTTTTCCTTCAATTCAGGACTTACAGGAAAAACTCGATTCTGCGGTCAATCTTCGGGTCACGTGGTGAGATTTCAAATAATTGAAATCGACCCTTATCAACCCCAGGATGAAGCTGTTTGATGCGAGCACTGGTGACACAGACCGTGCGCGGCTGCAGTGGCGCAATTGGTCAGCGCGCGTTACTTCCACAATAATTATACGCTCGAGAAATGCTGGAGTTGTGAGCTCCAGCGCCGTCGAAGGTAGTTGAAACTTCTCAACATTTTGACTGGATTTCAAGGTAAAACCGGTTCCATAACGCATCGACTTCTTCATGTCCCCATGTGGGCACTGAGGCTCCTCTGGCCGACCGTCTTGCAATAGCAGGTGAGAGTTTATTTGTTAAAAGGAGGGAGAGGGGGCAATTGGCGACAACTGAAATGGTAAAGCGGCCGGCACGACATCTTTAAATCGAAAGAAACAAAAACACAATTCTTCTGTCCGTGAAGCAGGTATTCATCGGTTTGAAGTGTCGTGTCGGGAAAATTCGGGAGGCAAATCTGCTGCCTGGTGTCACGGTGTATCGGGTGAAATTATTCAGCTTTCAATTGTTGATCGGCTGAAATGTCGAGAGGCCTTTTCCAGCTCTCGTGTGGAACAAGTTCAGCTTTGGAGCCATTGGGTAAAGTGTTGTTTTTAATTGCTGCTAACGAATGAAAAGACATTTTGTACAAACAAGAAGAATTGCAAAATCACGAGTTCGCTGTCCATGTTTCTTTCATCATGTTCAACAGAAACAAGGATTCTCCTCAACACGTTGCTGAAAATTGTATAAAAGGGATACTCCCCCCAATTCGACATCGACAGGGATAATTCAGAGTCCGACCGTGAATCTGTATGATGGAAGCTAACCCAACAGCGAGCCTGGATAGCTCAGTCGGTAGAGCATCAGACTTTTAAGAACGGGTAGTGATCTGAGGGTCCAGGGTTCAAGTCCCTGTTCAGGCGAAAACTTTTAAAATAGCTGGCAAGTTCTGCTTTTCCAGCGGAGCAAGAGTTGGCCATCCAGTCCCTCGAGCCCACTTCGCCAATTTGATTAGGTCATCGCTGATTTTCGACCTCAACTCCACTTTCCTGACCTGTCCCCATATCCTTTGAGTTCCTTCGTGTCCAGCATTCTATCTATCTCAGTTTTCAATCTATTCAATGGCTCAGCATCCACAGCCCTCTGGGGTCGAGAATTCCAATAGTTCACAACCTTCTCAGTGAAGAAATTATTCCTCATCTCTGTACTGAATGGCCGGCCCCTTATCTTGAGATTATCATCATTAGCTCTAGACTCTCCAGCAAGGGGAAACAGCATCCCAGCATCTACCCTGTCAAGCCCTCTAAGAATTTTATATGTTTCAATGAGATCACCTGATTATTGAAAACTGCAGAGAATATAGGCCCATTCTACTCAATCTCTCCTCACAAGACAACCCTCTCATCCCAGGAATCAATCGAGTGAACCTTTGTTGCATCCACTCTAAGGCAAGTGTATCATTCCGCAGGTAAGGAGATCAAAACTGTACACAGTACTCCAGATGTGGTCTTACCAAACCCTATATAATTACAGCAAGGCTTCCTTATCTTTGTACTCCAACCACCTCGCAATAAAGGGCAACATACCATTTGCTTTCCTAATTGCTTGCTGCATCTGCATGTTAACTTTCTGTGATCCGTGTGCAAGAGCACACAAATCCCTCTGAATACCAACATTTCGCAGTCTCTCACCTTTGAAAAGATATTCTGCTTTTCAATTCTTCCTACCAAAGTGAATAACCTCACATTTCCCCACGTTATAATTCATCTGCCAACTTCTCGCCCACTCACTTAACCTGTCTGTATCACTTTGCATCCTCTTTGCGTCCTCCTCACAGCTTACTTTCCCACCTAGTTTTGTATCGTCAGCAAACTTGGATACATTACACTCGGTCCCCTCATCTAAGTCATTAATATAGATTGTAAATATCTGAGGCCCAAGCACTGATATTCACGGCACCCCACTAGTTACAACCTGCCAACCCGAAAATGACCTGTTTATTCCGACTTTCTATTTTATGTACATCAACAAATCCTCAATCCATGTTGATATATTACCCACTATCCCATGAGCCCTAATCTTGTGGAACAAACTTTTGTGTGGCACCTTATTGATTACCTTTTGAAAATCCAAATATTCTATATCCACTAGTTCTCCCTTATCTACCCTGCTATCTACACCCTCATAACCTCTAACAGAGTTGTCAAACACGATTTCCCTTTCACAAAACCGTGTTGCATGTGCCTAATCATGTTATGATTATCTAAGTGTCCTGTTATCAAGTCCCTAGTCATAGATTCTAACATTTTCCCTCCTACTATTGTCAGGCTAAATGTTTCCTCTCTCCCTCCTTTCTTGAATAGCGGGGTTACTTTTGGTACCTTCCAATCCATGGGGACCTTTCTAGAATCATGGGAACTCTGGAAGATAAAACCAATGCATCCACTATCTCTGCAGCCACCTCTTTTAAAACCCTGGATGTAGGCCACCAGGGCCAATGAATTTGTCAGCTTTTAGTCCCATTAATTCCTCCAGTACTTTTTCATTACTAATCTTCATTGCTTGAGGTTCCTCACTCTCATTCGAACCTTGGTTCCCTAATAGTTCTGGTATGATTTTTGTGTCTTCTACGATGACGACAGATACAAAATACTTGTTTAACGTCTCTGCCATTTCCTTATTCTCCAATATAAATTCTCCTGTCTCTGTCTCCAAGGACCCATGTTTACATACGCTAATCTCTTCCTTTAAACATTCTTAAGAACATAATAACATAAGAAATAGGAGCAGGAGTCGGCCAATCGGCCGCTCGAGCCTGCTCCGCCATTCAAAAAGATCATGGCTTATCTGATCCTAACCTCAAATCTAAATTCATGTCCAATTTCCTGCCCGCTCCCCGTAAACACGAATTCCCTTGTAGAAGCTCTTACAATTCATGTTTACATTTCCTGCTGGTTTAGCCTCTTTCTATATTCTCCCATTTTAGCAATTTCTTGGTCATCCTTTGCTGATTTCCAAAACCCTCCTAATCCTCAGGCTTACTACTCTTTTTGGGAAGAATATAAGCCTCTTTTACCCGAATTCCATCATTAATTTCTCCACTTTTCCGGTGGTGTTTTTAATCCTCAAGCGAATGTAATTTTGTTGAGAAATTATGAATTATTTCTTTAAATGTTCGCCATTGATTATCTACCATCATATTTTTAATCTAATTTCACAAACCATCTCAGCCAACTCACCCCTCATAACTCCGTTATTGGTTTTGTTCAGATTTAAGACCCTAGTTTCGGACTTAACGACATCATTCTCAAACTCAATCTGAAATTCTATCATTTTATGATCATTCTTCCCCAGAGGATCATTTACTTTCAGATTACTAATTAATCCAGTCTCATTACACAATATTAGATCTAAAATAGCCTGTTCCCTTGTTGGATCCTCGACATATTGATCTAGAAAACTGTCTCGAATGCATTCCATCAACAAAAAACAGCTTATCTTGAGTTGCGAACATGGTGTCAACACGATGGGACATGTTATGACTGGAAGACACGGCCAGATCAGCCAGGTGAATTAAATGTTTGCTGCAAACACGGAGAATTAATGAAACCAAGACTTCCCTGCAGAGCAAGGAGTTGGAAAGAAAGATGCTGGGCATTGAGAGGCGAAGGATTTTGTAGATAGCAGGATGAATGGACAAAAGGATCTCAACTCCCTGCTTCTTTTCTACACTGATAAATCGAGACAAAAATATCATCTCCGTGCTTCTTTCGGATAATGAATGTCTTAATGCTCAAGAGATCGCTGATCCAAGCCAATTATCTCCACTCGCACTCTCCTTCCAATCTTGCACACGTTGCTCAGCTTTGAAATTGTGCATTTTTTCACACTGGGATTCAATTTGAAGAAAACGATGCTGTGATCAGCTGGTGTTGTTCCGGAAATGGAGTAAAAGAAGATACATAAAAGGCTAATGATAACAGTGACTGTTCGAACACTGTGAGCTACATTTAAAGGTTCTTCATCATTTAAAGTGTCAGGCAGCAGATCTTTTCCAAATCATGACAGAAATGGCAAGAAAATTTCATGCACACTTTGATCAACGGCACGACTTTCGAACAGGAGGCATTTTACAGAAGGCAAGAAAGTGCATTGTTTATCGCTCTTATGGGTTGTAAAATTGAAGAATGATGGGCTGCTGGCTGTTCAGGCAGGAGCGGTGAAATTACTCATGTTGATCAGGAGCGAGCTTTGTGCTCAGTCGGGGGAATTTGGTTGGTGCTATTTTGAACCACACCAGGAAAGTCAAGTTCCCTGATCGGGAATCAAACATGGTACCGCGGCGGCGAGAGCGCCAAATCCTCAGCACTAAACCACGACCGAATCTGCTGCAATTTTCATTAAAGCAAGCAGTCCAACGTTGCCTTTCCGACTTGTCCCTTTGAAACTCACGTCACTTTCGCCCCAGACAAGTTGCTCGCACAAAATGGAATTTACTGTTAGAACATGAAAGCCTTTTTTCTGACAACGACAGCACCAAGTGCGGGTCGGCAGGGACATGAAATGGACAGTGAGGGGAAATATTACCTCAAGCTGCTGGTGAAACTGTTTCCATTTCCAAAACGCACGCACCGAATCAGTGAAACTCCTCGGAAATTTACAAGGCAACGCAGGGCTGTCATGTCTCACATGAAGCAACTGACACACACAAGATTCTGTCATCACCTGCCATCTCCTTCTGTTTCTGTCACTACTTTATCTCGAGCTTCCTCTGCACCTCCACATGCCGTTGAAGTAGATGTTCAAAGTAAATACAGAGACTTAACGAGAAAAAAACCTCAACTGGAAATGAGGAGAGGGGAAGAATGATGCTGGGTATTGAGAGACGATGGATTTTGCAGATACCTGGATAAATAGACACAACGACCTCATCTCCCAGCTTCTTCGGATACTGAATATCTTAATGCTCAAGAGATGTTCACACTGCCCCAGGTCCATTTTCTCCAGTCGCATCTCCCACCAATCTTGCCTATGTTGCTTCGCTCTGAAATTGTGCATTTTTTCACACTGCGATTCCATTTGATGAAAACATTGCTGTGATCAGCTTGTGTTGTTAAGGAGATGGAGCACAAGAAGATACATGGAAGGCCAATGATAACAGTGACTGTTCAGACACAGTGAGCTGCAGTTAAAGTCGGCAACATTTAAAGTGTCAGGTAACAGATCTTTTCCAAATCTTGACAGAAATGGCAAGAAAACGGAACGCGGACTTTGATCAATATCACGACTTTCAATTCGTAGACATTTTATACAAGGCAAGAAAGATTTACAAGGATGTTGCCTGGACTGTAGAATTTTAGCTAAGAGGAAAGATTGGATAGGCTGGGGATGTTTTCTTTGGAACAGAAGAGGCTGAATGCAGATTTAATTGAGGTGTACAAAATTATGAGGGGCCGAGTGTGGATTGGAAGGACCCATATCCCTTCACAGAGAGGATAGTAACCAGGGGCATAGATTTAAAGTGATTGGTCGGAGGATTAGTGGGGATTTGAGGAGAAATTCTTTCGCCCAAGGTCTGTGGGGTCTGCAACTCACTGCCTGAAAGGATGGTTGAGGCGGACACCCTCATCGCATTTAAAGAGTACGTGGGAATGTACTTGAAGTACTGTAAACTATAAGGCTACAGACCAAGAGCTGGAATGTGGGATTAAGCTGGACAGCTCTTTTTCGGCTGGCACAGACATGATGGGCCGAACGGTCTCTTTCTGTGCCGTAAATTTCTTTAATTCTTTGATTCTAATTAACAGTAAGCAGGGTAGTTCAGGGGTCATGAGAACGCTACTGAAGAAAAATAACTGCTGCGCACCAAGCAATGTGTCCTTGTAAACCACAGACTGGGGAAGTTCCAGCTCCAGTGACGGGATACTGATGTAAGGGGCAGTCGGGACTGGAGACACCGGAGATTAAACTCAGGGCGCCTGAGGTTCCATCCAGCAGGATCATCTCGTGTGAACGGGAGACTTGTATATTTACTCTGGTGCGGTAGAGGAAAGAGAATTTGCTCATATATTTCTTAATAAGGTATTAAAGTTGCTGACTCTCAAACTTGTTAATTAATAAGACAACGTATTAGTTAGAATCTTCAACCCCGAAGTCTCTCTGCTCCTCTACTTTTAAACTTTGACCATTTAGTTTACATTTCATCTCATTTTTCTTCCTCTCAAAATGTATGACGTCACATTTCTCTCCATTAAACTTCACCTGCCTGATTCCGAACCTGTGGACGTCACAATGAAGTCACTGACTCCTCTTCACAGTTCCCCACGCTGCCAATTTTGGCGTCTTAGAGAGATTTTCACCTTGTGTCCCACATACCCAAGCTCAGATCATTCTCTGTATTGAGAAGAGCAATGGTCCCAACACTGACCCTGGGGGACACCACTGTTTTCATCTCTCCAGTCTGAAGAACATCCATTAACCACTACTCCATGTTTTCTGCCCTTTCCACAACTTCCTATCAATACTGCCCAATTCAATTTAATACCGTGAGTATTAATTTTATCAACAAGCCTCCTTTCCGACATCTTATCAAATACCTTTTCACAATCCATCTACACAACCTCCGCTACATTCCCTTTATCAGTAGACTTGAGATATCTCAAATAATCCATGTTGGTTGTTCTTAATTAATGTGTTTTTCCAACAAATGTTGAAATGTTTGCTCCACCTCATCTGGTTTCATTTATTTCAAACCACAACAGAAAGGTCGAGTTTTCTCCTGGAGCTTCAGATAAATTAATTTTTAAAAATGATGCTTCAGACAAAAACGGACATCTGGGCTTAGACCCGCCCATTCAGTGCCGCAACTCCCGCCCCTCACACACTCCGATTGGTTGGAGGACCAACTGTCCGCTCATCCCTCCAGTCAATTTACCATAAGACCATAAGAGATAGGAGCAGGAATAGGTCATTCGGCCCCTCGAGCCTGCTCAGCCATTTAATGTGATCATGGCTGATCTGATTTTTACCTTAATCTCCACTTTTCCGCCCTTTCCCCATATCCTTTAACTCCCTTGCTGATCAAATATTTGTCGAACTCAGCGTTGAATGTGTTCAATGACTCAGCCTCCGCAGCTTTTTGGGTGAAGAATTCCAAAGATTCACGGCTCTCTGGGAGAAGAAATTCCTCCTAATTTCCGTCTAAAACGGGCGAACCCTTATTCTTATACTATGCCCCCTCGTTTTAGATTCCCCCATGAGGGGTAACATCCTCTCAGCATCTACCCTATCAAGTCCCATCAGAATCTTGCATGTTTCAATAAGATCTCCTCTCATTCTTCTAAATTCCAATGAGTATAGACCCACCCTGTTCAATCTTTCCACGTAAGACAAACCTTCCATACCCGGAATCAACCTACTGAACTTTCTCCGAACTGCCTCCGATGCAAGTCTGTCATTCCTGAAATAAGGGCACCAGAACTGTACGCAGTACCTCAGATGTGGTCTCACCAGCATCCTGTACAGTTGTAGCATGACTTCCCTGATTTTACACTTCATACCCCTGGAAATTAAGGCTAATATTCTGTTTGCCTTCCGGACTACCTGCTGCAACTGCATGTTCACTTTTGGTGTTTCGTGTACAAGGACACCCAGATCCCTCTGTTCCACAGCATTTTTTAGTATTTCTCCATTCAAACAATATTTTGCTTTTTTATTTTTCCTCCCAATGTGGATGACTTCACATTTTCCCACATAAGATTCCATCTGCCAAATTTTTGCTCATTCGCTTAACCAGTCAACATCCCTTTGCTGACACTTTGTGTCCTCATCGCATGTTGCTTTTCCACCTATCTTTGTATCATCAGCTAATTTGGCCACAAGACACTCTGTTCCATTATCAAAGTTATTGATATATATTGTAAATAGTTGAGGTCCCCAGCATTGATCCGTGCGGCACCCCACGAGTTGCAGGAAATTCCTATAAATTTCCGCTCCACCTAATGGTCCGGAATTCTCCTTAATCACCAGGACGGAGTTAATAGTGAGACTGGCGGTCCTGCGGTGCAGTTGGAAAATAAACATTAATTGAACCCGTCAGTTGCAACATTTAATAAAACGAAATTAATATAAGTTACCGACAAAATATTTTCTGGATTTCTGCAAAGTGGGGGGGGGGGGGGGGGCGTCTACGCTATGTGTTTTTCCGGTTTAAATGGCACGAAGGGCTGGGGTTTCAGTTTATTTTATTATCCATGGTCCAAACGCGATCTCACTGCTTCATTGTCTTTGCTTTTCGGCTAGAGATGAAGACCATCAATGGCGGCGGGATCCCCCAGCATGCCGGGCGGTACAGATTGTGCCCTATCTGAATCAGTGGTGCACAGTGCGCAGGCGCAGTAGTGACTCATTATCGTTCACTGTGTCCTGAGCATGCGCGGTCAGTGGAGGCTGCGGGAGGAGCGCGTTCGGTGCAGGTGAGAGGATCGGAGCAAGAGGATCAATAAACCCCGGGGCCCGGGTCCGGGCTCAGGCCCAGGCTCAGGCTTCACAAACCCCGAGTGCGGCCCCAGACCCGAATATAAAACAGTGAACATTATCCCCCCCTCACTACCCGCCGGTTTCCGGTTTCTCCCGTTTCGCTCCGGACCAACTCTCAACAAAAGGCCGCGGCCCCGCGCATGCGTGGAGTATACTGGGAATTCTCAGGGAGCGTCTGTAAATGAAGGAGAAATGGTGATTGGTCAGGGAGCGTCTGTAAATGAAGGAGAAATGGTGATCGGTCAGGGAGTGTCTATAAATGAAGGTGAAATGGTGATCGGTCAGGGAGCGTGTGTAAATGAAGATAAAATGGTGATATTTCAGGGACCATCTGTAAATGATGGAGGAATGGTGATCGGTCAGCGAGCGTCTGTAAATGAAGGAGAAATGGTGATTGTTCAGGGATTGTTTGTGAATGAAGGAGACATGGTGATAGAACAGGGAGTGTCTGTAAATGAAGGCGAGATGGTGATTGGTTAGGGACCATCTTTAAATGATTAAAAATGGTGATGAGTGAGGGAGCACCTGAAAATGAAGGAGGAATTGTGATCGGTCAGGGAGCGTCTGTAAATCATGGAGAAATGGTGATCGATCAGGGGATATCTGTAAATGAAGGAGAATGATGATCGGGCAGGGAAGGTTTGTAAATGAAGGAGAAATAGTGATCTCTATACCTTTCGTCATCAAGGGAGATCCAGCTTTGGAGGCCGTTCCTTTCCTCCTCGTGGGAATCTGTCTGCTCTGTACCCAAACCAACTCCTCCCTGAAGGCCTCCCATTCAATTACTGATCTGCCTGCCAATTTTTGATTCCAATCCACCTGGACAAGATCCCCTTTAAGCCCTCCTCCAGTTAAGAATTTTCACATTTGATTGTCCCTTATCCTTTTCCATAACTGTTCTAAACCGAATGCTGCCCCACTGAAACATGCTCCACCTGCCCCACTTCATTCCACACACCGAGCCCACTGCTGTACTCACATTCACTCTCTCATGTTCAGTTTCTCACACTCTACCTCAACCACTCTCTCACATTCACCCTCTCCCGCTCTCTCTCATTCAATCCCTCATGCTCTCTCACCGTTTTGCTCACGGTTTTGGGATATTGAAAGTTAATGCGATGGGTTTGGATTTCAGCACAGGGAGGAAGGAGAGTGTGTGGGACGGGGATTTACAGCTTTGAGGAATGAGAGAGGAAATAATGTTCCATAGAAACTAGAATTGTCTGTTCCGAATTTCTATCCTGTATTTACAGTGATAACTTTTGTAAACTCCTTTTACAGGGTATTAGAAGGGGAGGATTTGCAGACAGGAAACTCAAACCAAAGATCACGTCAAGATCTAACAGAGTCACACGATTCATCAGGACCTGAATATCATCAGCCTTTGAATGTGGAAGGAGAAATGATTGTCTGTTCTGTCTGTGAGAGAAGATTTCAAACATCAGTGTGAGTGGAAAAGCACCGAGACACACACACCCGAGTGAGAGTGTTCCAGTGCACTGACTGTGGAAAGAGCTTTAATCAGATACACAGTCTGCAAAAACATCAGACCATTCACAGTGGGGAGAAACGGTACACGTGTTGTGTGTGTGGACGAGGCTTCAATTAATCGTCCAACCTGGAGAGACACAAGGACACCTGGACCACGGAGAAACCATGGAAATGTGGGGACTGTGGGAAGGGATTCAATTACCCTTCAGAGCTGGAAACTCATCGACGCAGTCACACTGGGGAGAGGCCGTTCACCTGCTCCGTGTGTAAGAAAAGATTCACTCAGTCATCCAACCTGCTGAGACACCAGCGAATTCACACTGATGAGAGACCTTTTAAATGTTCTGAATGTGAGAGGAGCTTTAAAAGCAAAATTAATCTGCTGAGACATCAAAGCGCTCACACTGGGGAGAGGCCGTTCTCCTGTTCCTTGTGTAAGAAGAGATTTACTCAGTCATCCCACCTGATGGCACACCAGCGAGTTCACACTGGGGAGAGGCCCTTCTCCTGCTCTCTGCGTGGGAAGAGATTCACTCAGTCCCCCACCCTGCTGATACACCAGCGAGTTCACACTGGCAAGAGTAAGTTCTCCTGCTCTGTGTGTGGGAAGAGATTCACTCAGTCATCCACCCTGCTGAGACACCAGCGAGTTCACTCCAATGAGAGACCTTTTCAATGTTCTGACTGTGAGAAGAGGTTTAAAAGCAAAATTAATCTGCTGAGGCATCAAAGCGCTCACACTGGGGAGAGGCCGTTCACCTGCTCTGTGTGTAAGAAGAGATTTACTCGGTCATCCCACCTGCTGATACACCAGCAAGTTCACACTGAGGAGAGACCGTTCTGCTGCTCTGTGTGTGGGAAGGGATTCACTCAGTCATCCAACCTGCTGACACACCAGCGAGTTCACTCTGATAAGAGACCTTTTAAATGTTCTCTCTGTGAAAAGAGGTTTAAAAGTAAAATTAATCTGCTGACACACCAATGCACTCACACTGGGGAAAGGCCATTTCCCTGCTCTGTGTGTAAGAAGAGATTTACTCGGCCATCCCATCTGCTGAGACACCAGCGAGTTCACACTGATGAGAGACCTTTTAAATGTTCTGACTGTGGGAAGAGGTTTAAAAGCAAAAGGAATCTGCTGACACACCAACGTACTCACACTGGGGAGAGGCCGTTCACCTGCTCCGTGTGAGGGAAGGGATTCACTATTTCATCCGAACTGCTGATGCACCAACTTGTTCACTCTGGGGAGAGACGTTTTACATGTTCTGTCTGTGAGAAGAGCTCTAACAGCAAATATGAACTGTGGAGACATCAACGCACTCACACTGGGGAGAGGCCGTTCACCTGCTCTGTGTGTAAGAAGAGATTCACTCGGTCTTCCCACCTTCTGACACACCAACGAGTTCACTGTGATGAGAGACCTCTTAAATGTTCTGACTGTGGGAAGAGATATAAAAGCAACAGGAATCAGCTGACACACCAACGTACTCACCCTGGGGAGAGACTTTTTAAATGTTCTGACTGTGAGAAGGGCTTTAAAAGCACAAATGATCTCCTGAAACACCAACACACTCACACTGGGGAGAGACTGTTCACCTGCTCCGTGTTTGGGAAGGGGTTCGCTCAGTCATCACACGTGCTGAGACACCACTGAGTTCACATTTTTTAAAATTCGTTCATGGGATGTGGGCGTCGCTGGCGATGCTGGCATTTATTGCCCATCCCTAATTGCCCCAGAGAAGATGGTAGTGAGACGCCTTCTTGAATCGCTGCAGCCTGTGTGGTGAAGGTTCTCCCACAGTGCTGTTAGGAAGGGAGTTCCAGGATTTTGACCCAGCGACAATGATGGAACGGCGATATATTTCCAACTCGGGATGGTGTGTGACTTGGAGGGGAACGTGCAGATGTTGTTGTTCCCATGTGCTTGCTGCTCTTGTCCTTCTAGGTGGTAGAGGTCGCGGGTTTGGGAGGTGCTGTCGACGATGCCTTGGCGAGTTGCTGCAGTGCATCCTGTGGATGGTACACACTGCAGCCACAGTGCGACTGCAGTGAAGGGAGAGAATGTTTAGGGTGGTGGATGGGGTGCCAATCAAGCGGGCTGCTTTCTCCTGGATGGTGTCGAGCTTCATGAATGTTGTTGGAGATGCACTTATCCAGGCAAGTGGAGAGTATTCCATCACACTCCTGACTTGTGCCTTGTAGGTGGTGGAAAGGCTTTGGGGAGTCAGGAGGTGAGTCACCTGCCGCAGAAGACCCAGCCTCTGACCTGCTCTTGTAGCCACAGTATATATATGGCTGGTCCAGTTAAGTTTCTGGTCAATGGTGACCCCCAGGATGTTGATGGTGAGGGTTTCGGCGATGGTAATGCAGTTGAATGTCAAGGGGAGGTGGTTAGACTCTGTCTTGTTGGAGATGGTCATTGCCTGGCACTTGTCTGGCGCGAATGTTACTTGCCACTTATGAGCCCAAGCCTGGATGTTGTCCAGGTCTTGCTGCCTGCGGGCTTGGACTGCTTCATTATTTGAGGGGTTGCAAATGGAACTGAACATTGTGCAATCTTCAGCGAACATCCCCATTTCTGACCTTATGATGGAGGGAAGGTCATTGATGAAGCAGCTGAAGATGGTTGGGCCCAGGACACTGTCCTGAGGAACTCCTGCAGCAATGTCCTGGGGCTGAGATGATTGGCCTCCAACAACCACCTTTGTGCTAGATATGACTCCAGCCACTGGAGAGTTTTCCCCATATGACTGCAGGGTTGGATTCTGCTGTTAATCACATCCAGGACTGAACCATGTTCATTCTGACAGTTGGGGTTTTGTTTCTGCTGATGTTAATAACCCCTATAACCGGGCTTGAGTTTAATATTCTGGACACGATAAATGAATCAACTTTGTTTTGAACACCTTGTTGTAGATTTTGGTTTTTCCCACCTGCATGTTTAGCATCACCTGACTGGAGTTCAGAAAGGACAATTTCGGGGGAGGATCGTCCGGTAGAGCAGAACTTCAGCCTGGACACAGTCCTTCAGAGCCACACTGAGAGGGACAAACAGTACTTTGGTCTTTATCGTCTCTCTTCAGTGACAGCAAAGTCGCCGTGCGGGTTAATCTTGAGGCGTGTAAGAAATGTGTCCCAGCCGCTCTCTTCCATGGTTCAGAGTTATAGGCACGGAACAGAAGGCTCCTTTACAATGGTGTTTAGAGTCAGGAAGAACAATGTGTAAGGATTAACCCATTAATGTGGGAATTAACAGACCTTGGGGAAATCACAGGCACTAAGGGAGGATGTGCTGGAATAGCATAATGTCTAAAAGACATGTAGATAACTGGGACTGAAGGTTAATTAAATCAAGGTGTCACACAGGCTTAGGCCTCTCTATCTCGAGCCTCCACAAGCTCGTGAATAGAAGTCTGTTTATACAAACGGTTCTGTGAAGGCTGGCAATGTAAACTCTAAGATAAGGTTCTGTTCCATCTGTAACAACAAGGCACGGATGGTACCAGGAGTTATGCTTGGAATGTAACTTCTGAAGGTTGAGAAACATGAATAATGGTCAGGCTGAGAGATGTGGATGTGATAGTGAACTGCTCATAAACTGAAAAAGGGAATAAGAAGAGACCTCAAAAGCTGAGGAAGGCACGCAAGATTCTGGCAAGGAAGAAGAGAACTCTTCAGTCAACAGAACCCAGCGAGAGAGAGAGAGAGAGAGACCGCACCACAGTCACATGGAGGGATACTTCCGAGGTTTCAAGGAACAGACTGTGACTATTCCCCTTTGTTAAGTATCACCTTTTTGTACCAATTGTGATGTGCTTAATAAATCTGTTTTGCCTTTAACCATAATACCAGTACCGTGGTGATCTTGTTGTTGTCAGGAACCAGTTCTTAGATTGGATTAGATTATAATCCTGAAAGTAGTGGTTTAAGTCCTACAATTGGCGACCATGAAGGGACTATTTCTGACAACAGCCAAAACACCTGGTATCACTGGATATAAGGTAACGGACGCGAGGGTTATCACTTGATCACCAGTCAATCCTCGTGGAGGGTTAGTAATAACTAATGGATAGTGGTGCTCTGAAGGACAACAAGATACCAAACGGGAATCTTTGGGAGGATTATAATACCCGGATAGAGAAGAAATGTAGCGGGACCGATGTACAGGTCTTATTGTTAGAATGGTTGGGTAAAGGCCCAGAAGTTACTTTGAAGGACGCCGTGGCTTTGATTGAACAGAAAATTACCGATAAAAAATGGAGGCGGGATCGGGCGATCCGCTTGATCACTTCTGCACCCTCGTATTGCACGGGACAAGATCGGCACATTATCCTGGTACAGAATGAACAGTTAAAACGGCAGCAGAAAGAACTTGCTGAGAAAGATAGTCAGGTTGATAACCAGTTAAAATGGCAGCAGAAAGAACTTGCCGAGAAAGATAGTCAGGTTGATGGTCTAAAATACCAAGTTGCATCGGCAGCTGCAATCATGCAACATCAAAGTGTTAAGGCTGTAAATGCTGGATCAGCATTACATAATTTAGAAGAAATACGATGTCAGCTAGAAACTGTAATGAAAGACAATACTCGCCTCACTAAAAACTTTGAGGATGCAAGAGATGCTTTGAGAGAAACCCCCAGAGAGAGGCGGATCATCGTCAATGCCATACCAGAGTTCGCCAGTTAGAAAAACAACTGAGCGTGTAACATGCAGTGTTAGCGGCAGTGACCCTGGGGGACCCTGACGTGGATTATGGTCAAGAAAGAAATGAGGATAGTGAGAACTTATATCCCCCTCTGCCACCCCTCCCTGCACGAGATCCTCCGCCCCATGTGAACCGTGAGGAGAAACCGGTTTCCGTTGCCCAAATTGAGGGAAAAGTCCCTGGCGAAGACAAGGCCCACTTGATTCCCCAAGTGCAGAAAACCCGGTGAGCGGTATTATCAGAACTCGGGTAGTTCCCAATGCACCAGGTGCAGCACCAGCAGCGGGAGGAGCAAATTCTCCACCTGGGGTCCCCTGGGCAGGTGCATCCCAACGGTCTCAGCCCTTAGATTATTCCGAACTACAAGCATGTGACCAACAATTAGGACCAATTAGTCCACAAACGTGCCCCCTCGAATTAAGACAGTGTCTGCAGACGTTTCGGAATTACCACCCCAATTTTGAAGACAGTGATATGAAGAATGTTATTTTATCTGCTCTCACTTCGGACTTGGGAGGTGGCTTTCCTTTTATTGTCTTTAACCAAGCTGCTGCCCGAAACAAGAAAGCTTTTCAACATGGGAGTAAAAACAAGCCTGGTAAAAAGGGCTTTCAACATGAGATTTTAAATCAGTTTAGAATTAAGTTAAGTAGGAAAAATTAGAGATTGAAAATGGAGTGCAGAGATGAAGGATAAATGATTTAAAAAGGGAGGGATAATAACTACAGAATGTGCTCTTTTGTTTTCAGTGTACTGTCTCTTTAAAAAGCCTGTCCTGATTGTGAGTGTTTTCTGTTGGTGTTGTGGGCCACGCCCCCTTCTTACTGCGTCTTACGTGTTTTCCTCTTTTGTGTAATGTATCTGTTTTGTCTTGTGTTTAATTCTGATATTGCTGAATTAAAATTGGAGTTATTAAGGTTAAGTGACCTATTAAATTCTGGTTCTTATAAAATGTGAGTGTGTCAAATTCCAGACATGGGATCTTCACAGAAAAATTGGCATTTTGAATTTCTTAAATTCAAGTGATTTGAAGTTTAAGTTGTGTTGAGTATTGGTGAGTGTGAATTGGTGTAAGTAATTAATGTTGTGTAACTGTAAATCGAAGAACGACATCTTGTTATCCAGCACAGGGCATCAATTTTGATAATTTTGGGATTAATCTTGGTTGTACTCAAATGTGATAGCTGTTAGATCTGACAGTGACGATCCGGATTCTTTCCCCTCAGTCTGGTTCAGCAAAAACTGAAGTCGAATACATTTTAAAGTTCAGCACAACTTTAATAGCAGGGTTCTTAGTCTGCAGCATTGATTTGGACTCCTGATAGAGTCCCTCTATGCTGGCAGAGCAAGAACAAAAACATACAGAAATCCACACGTTTTTATACAATCAATAGGGGTTGGAACATACTTAACGAGGGTCAACACCAATCATAAGCCGGGCACAGGTTGCCATGCGAGGTTACATTATTTCCGGCCAATCATAGATAATCATGTGCTGACCATGTTGCTGTTAGACATCAAAGGGAATACTTCCTCACCTTCCAACTTGGAATGTTCTTCCCTGTTCCTTCTGTTCCTTATCTCCCAACCTGTAATGTCTTTCAACTTTGGCTAAGCTCGTTACCTATATTGATCTGCCATAAACATGGAGACATTCAGACCAGTCCTTGACTCACATCAAAGACCTATCATTGATAAGACAATGCAGGCCTGCTGACTAAGCAAACATATGGCCCAGCAGGAGGCCAGGCCACCTGTACCAATCTCAGTTACTAACTAATTAACCCTTTCTAACCATTTTACATTCTGCTTCTTTGCCACGTAGACATTTTAATATTTTACCGAAAACTGACCACGTAGGGATTCTCAACAGCACACCCCTTTTTATCTTGTGATTGGCTGTGGTTTGAAAAAAAAGTGACCCAAAAACGGAACAGATAAAAAAGGATATCTGATATCACCTTGATAGGAAAAGCAGGAAACCTAGAACAGCTCGGAGAGTTGGTTACAATCATACCCACGAAAGTATGTGAAAAAACAATGAATTGGAAAGCTATAGTTGTATTATGGCGATGATAGCAAATTATAAAACTTAAGAAACAATTAGAAATTGAGGGGGACCTCAACAAAACTTTGATCACAACAGTCTGGAAATACTGGACTAACTAAAAACTAAAATGTACGAACAGAGATGCTATTTCCCTGTACGAATGTTTTTTTAAAAATAATTTACGTGAAAGCTGTGTTGACATAAGCTGAGAACGCTGCGTGCATCTGATATCTGGCTCCGTCTTGTTTCTGCAAAAAATAACCCCTTCCAAGGACACTGACATCTGTTTTCAATTCACCAAGCAACAACCTTTGCATTGATATAAAATAATTGACAAAATGAGATTTAATTGTAAAAGAAAAGATAAAGTGCAGCTTTAAAGAATTACACGTTACAGTTGCAGGATGGTCTCTGGTTATAAATTAATTTGAACTTCTTCGAAGCATTTTGTGCGATTGTGATTGATTCCTCCCCCACACCTTAAGGTTTTGACATGCAAGAAGTAACTAACCCGTACTTCTGTATTGCTGAAGTTAAGTATTTGGACTGCACTAGTTTTTTTAAGATGTTGATCTTACACCTTTGGAGTCACAGCATTCTGAAAGTGGAAAGAGCAGGTACTGTAAACAGTGTTATTGTCTCTTGATAAAAACAATTATTTTTGTGAATTTCGAAGGAAGTCACCCCCTTTCTTCAGGAGTGTATGGTGAGGATCCTTGAATCCTCCTCCCCTAAGGGAATAAATGAAATCAAAAACACAAAACATTTTTCTTAATGTGGTTACATCTTGAAAATACAGAGAGAAGGACTTGGAGTTGGAAATTCCAATTGGCAGTCCTACGGACATCTGTGTGTGGGAGAGACAGACTTTATTACAGACAGGCTGCCAACTCCAGAGAGAGAGAGGGAGGGGGGCTGCGCAGTCCCTCTCTCTCCTGTTTTGTTTTCTGGATTTGTTTCGGGTAAAGGGATTATTCCTTTGGACAAAAGAAATAATAAATGATGATTTGACAAATTAACCCCTTGTGCTCTCTGGAAGCACCACAATGGATTTTCTGTGTTTCGTTTAAAACAGGTGACCCTGGTTTTCAGCACCACATGAGTGTTGATGGTGCAGGATTACCAAGAGTCGTTCTTTTACATGAAATGGCTTTACAAAGTAACGGTGCAATCTTTGCTGGAGGAATTTGGGGCAGGAAGCGATCCAGTGGTGTTAAAAATTTAAGACCTTAGCTGCAGATATCGGCAGATATCAAATGTCACAGCATGGTGATTTTGTTTCAATAATTCAAAATTAAATAGAGAAGGAAAAGCAATCATCAGCCTTGATCCAATCTGCTTTTCTTCTTTTGAAAAAAATTTGATTTGTTTTGTTTTAAGGCTACGGCTTAAGGTGAAAATTGACCCAAAATTTGAACCATTCAGGTTCAAAATGGAGATGCAAGAATATGGTTTAAATCTAAATCTTATCAATGGAGATACAGATTTATGTAAAATCAGAAAATTCATCAAATTTCGTCCGATCAAGCATGAATGCCACGAGGTAGGGAGCCAGGAGTTGTTGGTACTCGGAGTAGGAATTCCCATGTAGTATGAACCGAACGATACCCAATACCCTGTTCAGAGTGTGTAACATAAGGGTGAACTGTATGACATATCACAAGTGTTGTCAGCAGCTAAACGTGTTTACATCGCGCAAGACGCCTCAAGGCCACCAGCTGTTTGACCTGGCCGTCCGCCGCAAGTCCACTTGTTTATGCCCCAGTATAACTATCGGGGACTTCCCAGACTCGGAGGATTTCACTGAGGACTGGGAGTGCATCCGGTGCCTGGGAAAACTACAGGCTCAATGACCAGCCGTCGACTTCAGGGGTCCCCGACGGGCAGACGGACGTTAGCTTGTGATTGATTGTTTGTCTGTTACAGTACTTGTATGTTATAAGTGTTACAATATAGTAGCACCTTTTACTTTCCCCTGTGTACTATATTGTCTCAGATCCAGAACCTGTGTTTAAAACAAAACACTACAGAGTGCAAAATATAGGAGTTGTGAAAGGAGCTACTGTTAGCCGATTTTGGACCCCACCCCAATGGTTGGTCCAATTGAGAGAGTTAACTTGGATAGAACCGAACCCACAGGAATGCTATTCCAGTGAAGATGCCCTCATTTGCCCCGATGATTTATATGACCACTCAGTAGACACATGTGGTTTTAATAGGAATCAGAAAGGATTAAATTGCACCATGGAAGTGACAGGATCATCAGATATAAGAACCCAAGACCGAATAGAAAGGAGCAAAAAATGGGAACTTACAATATATTCGGATGTAGTATGAGGGATCGGCATAAATACCTCACCCTCAAGATAGGGAATTGTAAGGATTAACCCAATAGCAGATATAATTTAGTATAATTATAATTAATAGTCGAAGTTTAATGAAATTTAATATGAATCTATGTATCTATAAATGTAAACTGTACTGTGTATTAATATAGTATGAACCATGTAACGTGTATTCGATGAGAAAGTACTGGTGGGCCGAGATGGAAGCATAATGGTTATTATAGTCAAGTTTGCAGTTAAAACTAAAAGGATGCTGACAACAGTAAAGTGGGAATGAACAGACGTTGGGGAAATCACAGGCACTAAGGGAGGAATTTGCTGTAATAGCACAATGTCTAAACAACATGAAGATAACTGGGACTGAAGTTTAATTAAATCAAGGAGTCACGCGGCCTTAAGCTTCTCTATCTCGAGGATTTTTGTACGAATTGTGATGTGCTGAATAAATCTGTTTTGCTTTTAACCATAATACCAGTACCGTGGTGATCTTGTTGTGGTCACGAACCAGTCCTTAGATTTGATTAAATTATAATCCTGAAAGTAGCGGTTTAAATCCTACACTGTTCTGTATGGTCTGTGAGTGTTTGATGGGACAGTGTCGTGGGAGCTCTACTCTGTACTTAACTGGTGCTGTACCTGCTCTGGGAGGGTTTGATAGTACAGTGTGGAGGGAGCTTCACTCTGTATCTAACCTGTGCTGTCGTGCCTTGGGACTGTTTGATGGGACAAGAAGAGGGAGCTTTTGTCTGTATCTATCCCGTGATGTACCTACCATGAAAGTGTTTGATGGGACAGTGTAGAGGGAGCATTACTCTGTGTCTAACCCGTGCTGTGGTTGCCCTCGGAGTGTTGGATAGGGTAGTGCTGATGGAGCTTTACTCTGAATCTAACCTGTGCTGTACCTGCCCTGGGAGTGTTTGATGGGACAGTGCTGAGGGAGATTTTGTCTCGATCTAAGCGATGCTGTACCTGCCCTGGGAGTGTTTGATGGTACAGTGCAGAGGGTCTTTACTCTGTATCTAACCCGTGCTGTACCTGACTGGAGAGTGTTGACACTGGGTGCTCACCTCGATGAGAACAACATTTAACCCGAAGATGATAAGATAAACCCATCTGCCCCCGCCCTGTACACAGACCTTCAGAGACATTGAGTGTCCCTAACACATTTAGACAATGCCCAGAATCAAAATTTGAACACCGCCCTCAGATCCCACTTACCGTTCTTTGTTCTGATGAAAAGAGTCCCAGTTTCCCTTGTCTCTCCTCATAACTAAAGTCTCTCGTCACTGATATTTCACATTTCAGTGAATCTCTTCTGCACCCTCTCCATGGCCTTGATATCTTTCCCAGTGTAAGATCCCCAAAACTTGACACAATATTCTAACCGCAGCCTAACCAATAACTTGTACAGGTTTACATGGCCTCTGTCCTTTTGTGCTCTGTACCTCTATTTGTAAAACCGAGGATCACATGTATTTTTTCTACCACTTTATCAACTTGAGCTCCCACTTTTAAAGGTTTGTGTATCTCAGCACTTTGCAGGTTTATAGATATTAACATAACATGGCTAAAATACATTGACATCAAATGTCTGATATAATGTGTATTATGGGGAGGAGAGGTTTAGTCTGAATTAGAAACTCAAACAGGCACTTGGCTGCAGGCAGGTCGCCATGGCAACACTGATCAGACATTCCATTCCACAGAATCGGCAAGTTGGAATCTCTAATCAGATAAGGAGAAAGAAAAGACTTTGTCTGTTATCAACCATAATATAAACTTAAACCAGAGTGAGTAATATAGTAGATTAGATTGTAATGTGTGATGTTTAGACCAATGAGTAGGAAATTATATCCCTTGATGTCAAGGGGCATACAGGGTAAGATGAGGCAGAAAAGAAAAGCTTATGTCAGACACCGAGAGCTCAATACTACAGAAAGCCTAGAGGAGTATAAAAAATGCAGGGGTGAAATTAAAAAGGAATTAGGAAAGGAAAGGGAGAGCATCAAACAATATTGGCAAGTAAAATCAAGGAAAACCCAAAGATCTTTTATAAATACATTAAGAGCAAGAGGATAACTAGGGAAACAGTGGGGCTTATTAGAGACTAAAAAGGTAACCTACGTGAGGAGGAGGAAGATGTTGGTATGGTTCTTAATGAATGCTTTGCGTCTATCTTCACAAAAGAGAAGGACGATGCAGACGTTGTAGTTAAGGAGGAGGAGTGTGAAATATTGGATGGGATAACCTTAGTGAGAGAGGAAGTTTAAAAGTGTTTTCCATCTTTGAAGGGAGATCAATCACCAGGACCGGATGAAATGTATCCCAGGCTGTTAAAAAAGCAAGGGAGGAAATAACGGAGGCTCTGACCATCATTTTCCAATCCTCACTTCATACAGGTATGGTGCCGATGATTGGAGGACTGGGAACGTTGTACCATTGTTTAAAAAGGGAGCGAGGGATCGACTGAGTAATTAAAGGCCAGTCAGCCGAACCTCGGTGGTGGGCAAATTATTAGAGTAAATTCTAAGCGACAGTATAAACCGTCACTTGGAAAGCCACAGACTAATCAAGGCCAGTCAGCATGGATTTGTTAAGGGGAGGTCGTGTCTGACTAACTTGATTGAATTTATTGAGGCGATAACAAGGAGAGTCAATAAGGGCAGCACATTTGTACAAGGATTTGTAGCAAGGCTTTCAAGACAATCCCACGTGACAGACTGGTCAAAAAAGTACAAGCCAAGGGAGAGTGGCAAGTTGGATCCAAAATTGGCACAGTAGCAGGAAGTAAAGTGAAATGGTCGATGGGTGTTTTTGTGCCTGGAAGGCTGTTTCCAGTGGGGTTCCGCAGGGCTCAGTACTAGGTCCCATGCTTTTCATGATATATATTAATGATTTGGACTTAAATTTACGGGGCTTGATCAAGAGGTTTGCAGATGATACAAAATTGGCCGTATGGTTGATCGTGAGGAGGAAAGCTGTCAGCTGCAGGAAGATATCAATGGACTGGTTGAGTTGGCAGAAAAGTGGGAAATGGAATTCAATCCGGAGAAGTGTGAGGTAATGCATTTGGGAAAGGCAAATAAGGCAAAGGGAGTACACAATAAATGGGAGGATACTGAAAGGTGTAGAAGAAGTCAGGGACCTTGGAGTGCATGTCCACAGATCCCTGAAGGTAGCAGGACAGGTAGCTAAGGTGGTGAGGAAGGCATATGGAATACTTTCCTTTATTAGACACGGCATCGAATGTAAGAGCATGGAGGTTATGCTGGAACTCTATAAAACACTGGTTAGGCCACAGCTCGGATATTGCGTACAGTTCTGTTCACCACAATACAGAAAGGGTGTAATTGCAACAGAGAGAGTACAGAGGAGATTTACGAGGATGTGCCAGGACTGGAGAATTTTAGCTGTGAGGAAAGATTGGATAGGCTGGGGCTGTTTTCATTGGATCAGAGGAGGCTGAGGGGTGATTTAATTGAGGTGTATAAAATTACGAGGGTCCTAGATAGAGTGGATAAGAAGGACCTATTTCCCTTAGCAGAGAAGTCAATCGATAGAGGGCATAGATTTATACCTTGTGTTCCACATACCCAACCTGAGATCATTCTCTACATTGAGAACAGCAATGGTCACAACACTGACCCTGGGGGACACCACTGTTTACATCCCTCCAGTCTGAAGAACATCCATTAACCACTACTCTCTGTTTTCTGCCCTTTACTCAACTTTCTATCCACACTGCCGCATTCATTTTAATACTGTGAGTATTAATTTTATCAACAAGCCTCCTGTCCGGCATCTTATCAAACACCTTTTCACAATCCATCTACACAACATCCACTACATTCCATTGATCAGCAGACTTGAATTATCTCAAATAATCCATGTTGGCTGTTCTTAATTAATGTGTTTTTCAGCAAATGTTGAAATGTTTGCTCCACCTCATGGGGCTTCATCTGTTTCAAGACGCAACAGAATGATCGAGGTTTCTCCTGGAGTTTAAGAAAAAATAATTTTTAAAAATGATGCTTCAGACAGTGACGGACACCTGGGCTTAGTCCCGCCCATTCAGTGCCGCAACTCCCGCCCCTCACACACTCCGATTTTTTGGAGGACCAACTGTTCGGTATCCATCCAACCAATTTCCGCTCCTGCTATTGGTCCGGAACTCCCCTTAATCATCAGGGCGGGGTTAATGGTGAGAATGGTGGTCCTGAGGTGCAGTTGGAAAATAAACATGAATTGAACCCGTCAGTTGCAACATTTAGTAAAACGAGATTAATAAAACTTACCGAAAAAAATATTTTTTGGAGTTCACCAAAGTGGGGGTCGCGTCTGCGTTGTGTGTTTGTGCAGGTTTAAATGGCACGAGGAGCTGGGGTTTCAATTTATTTTATTATCTTTGGTCCAAACGCGCTCTCCCTGGTTCCAATGTCTTTGCTTTTTGGCCAGATATTAAGATCATCAATGGCGGCTGCAGTACCCAGCATGCAGCGGAGTACAGATTGTGCCCTATCTGAATCAGTGGAGCACAGGGCGCAAGCGCAGTAGTGACTCATTATCGGGTAGTGTGTCCTGAGCATGCGCGGTCAGTCGAGGCTGCGGGAGGAGCGCGTTCGGTGCAGGTGAGAGGATCGGAGCAAGAGGATCAATAAACCCCGGGGCCCGGGTCCGGGCTCAGGCTTCACAAACCCCGAGTGCGGCCCCAGACCCGAATATAAAACAGTGAACATTATCCCCCCTCACTACCCGCCGGTTTCCGGTTTCTCCCGTTTCGCTCCGGACCAACTCTCAACAAAAGGAGAAATGGTGATCGGTCAGGGAGCGTCTGTAAATGAAGGAGAAATGGTGATTGGTCAGGGAGCGTCTGTAAATGAAGGAGAAATGGTGATCGGTCAGGGAGCGTCTGTAAATGAAGGAGAAATGGTGATCGGTCAGGGAGCGTCTGTAAATGAAGGAGAATTGGTGATCGGTCAGGGAGCGTCTGTAAATGAAGGAGAATTGGTGATCGGTCAGCGAGCGTCTGGAAATGAAGGAGAAATGGTGATTGGTCAGGGAGCGTCTGTAAATGAAGGAGAAATGGTGATCGGTCAGGGAGCGTCTGTAAATGAAGGAGAAATGGTGATCGGTCAGGGAGCGTCTGTAAATGAAGGAGAATTGGTGATCGGTCAGGGAGCGTCTGTAAATGAAGGAGAATTGGTGATCGGTCAGCGAGCATCTGTAAAAGGAGGAGAAATGGTGGTTGGTCAGGGAGTGTCTGTAAACGAAGGAGAAATGGTGATCGGTCAGGGAGCGTCTGTAAATGAAGGAGAAATGGTGATCGGTCAGGGAGCGTCTGTAAATGAAGGAGAAATGGTGATCGGTCAGGGAGCGTCTGTAAATGAAGGAGAATTGGTGATCGGTCAGGGAGCGTCTGGAAATGAAGGAGAATTGGTGATCGGTCAGCGAGCGTCTGGAAATGAAGGAGAAATGGTGATTGGTCAGGGAGCGTCTGTAAATGAAGGAGAAATGGTGATCGGTCAGGGAGCGTCTGTAAATGAAGGAGAATTGGTGATCGGTCAGGGAGCGTCTGTAAATGAAGGAGAATTGGTGATCGGTCAGCGAGCGTCTGGAAATGAAGGAGAAATGGTGATTGGTCAGGGAGCGTCTGTAAATGAAGGCGAAATGGTGATCTGTCAGGGAGCGTCTGTAAAAGGAGGAGAAATGGTGGTTGGTCAGGGAGCGTCTGTAAATGAAGGAGAAATGGTGATCGGTCAGGGAGCGTCTGTAAATGAAGGAGAATTGGTGATCGGTCAGGGAGCGTCTAAATGAAGGAGAAATGGTGATCGGTCAGGGAGCGTCTGTAAATGAAGGAGAATTGGTGATCGGTCAGGGAGCGTCTGTAAATGAAGGAGAATTGGTGATCGGTCAGGGAGCGTCTGGAAATGAAGGAGAAATGGTGATTGGTCAGGGAGCGTCTGTAAATGAATGAGAAATGGTGATCAGTCAGGGAGCGTCTGTAAATGAAGGAGAAATGGTGATCGGTCAGGGAGCGTCTGTAAATGAAGGAGAATTGGTGATCGGTCAGCGAGCGTCTGGAAATGAAGGAGAAATGGTGATTGGTCAGGGAGCGTCTGTAAATGAAGGAGAAATGGTGATCAGTCAGGGAGCGTCTGTAAATGAAGGAGAAATGGTGATTGGTCAGGGAGCGTCTGTAAATGAAGGAGAATTGGTGATCGGTCAGGGAGCGTCTGTAAATGAAGCAGAAATGGTGATTGGTCAGGGAGCTTCGAAAATGAAGGAGAAATGGTGATCAGTCAGGGAGCATCTGTAAAAGGAGGAGAAATGGTGGTTGGTCAGGGAGTGTCTGTAAACGAAGGAGAAATGTTGATTGGTCAGGGAGTGTCTGTAAATGAAGGAGAAATGGTAATCGGCCAGGGGATGTCTGTAAATGAAGGACAAATGATGATCAGTCAGGAAACGTCTGTAAATGAAGGAGAAATCATGATTGGTCAGCGATCGTCTGTAAATGAAGGAGCAATGGTGATCTCTATATCTTTATTCATCCAGGGAGCTCTCGCTTCAGATGCCATTCCTTTCCTCCTCGTTGGAATATGTCTACTCAGTACGCAATCCAACTCCTCTTTGAAGGCCTCCCATTGTTCAATTACTGTTCTGCCTGCCAATTTTTGATTCCAATCCACGCGGACAAGATCACTTTTTAACTCACTGAAATTTGCCCTCCTCCAGTTAAGAATTTTCACATTTGACTGTCCCCTGTCCTTTTCCATAACTGATCTAAACCTAATGAGATTATGATCACTGCTGCCCCACTGAAATATGCTCCACCTGCCCCACTTCATTCTCCACACCGAGCCCACTGCTGCACTCACATTCACTATCTCACACTCACTCACATTCGCTCTCTCACATTCCTCTCTCACCCTTTCACTCATGGTTTAGGGCCACTGAAAGATGATGCGATGAGTTTGGATTTCAGCACAGGGAGGAGGGAGAGTGTGTGGGACGGGGATTTACAGCTTTGAGGCACAAGAGAGGAAAGAATGTTCCGTAGAAACGAGAATTGTCTGTTCTGAATTTCTATCCTGTATTTACAGTGATAACTCTCTTTTTACAGGGTATTAGAAGGGGAGGATTTGCAGACAGGAAACTCAAACCAAACATCACATAAGATCTGACAGAGTCACTCGATTCGTTAGGACCTGAATATCATTGGCCTTTGAATGTGGAAGAAGAAATGTTTGTCTGTTCTGTCTCTGGGAGAAGATTTCAAACATCAGTGTGAGTGGAAAAGCACCGAGACACACACACCCGAGTGAGAGTGTTCCAGTGCACTGACTGTGGAAAGAGCTTCAACCAGTTACACAGCCTGAAAAAACATTACACCATTCACAGCGGGGAGAAACCGTACACGTGTTCTGTGTGTGGATGAGGCTTCAACTGATCGTCCAACCTGGAGAGACACAAGGACACCCGGACCACGGAGAAACCGTGGAAATGTGGGGACTGTGGGAAGGGATTCAATTACCCGTCAGAGCTGGAAACTCATCGACGCAAACACACTGGGGAGAGGCCGTTCACCTGCTCCGTGTGTAAGAAGAGATTCACTGAGTCATCCAACCTGCTGAGACACCAGCGAGTTCACTCTGATGAGAGACCTTTTAAATGCTCTGACTGTGAGAAGAGTTTTAAAAGAAGAAACGAACTTCTGAGACATCAACGCAGTGGCACTGGGGAGAGGCCGTTCTCCTGCTCTGTGTGTGGGAAGAGATTCACTTGCTCATCCGACCTGCTGGCACACCAGCGAGTTCACTCCGATGAGAGACCTTTTAAATGCTGTGACTGTGGGAAGAGCTTTAAAAGCAGAAAGGAGCTGCTGAGACATCAACGCAGTGACACTGGGGAGAGGCCCTTCATCTGCTCCGTGTGCGGGAAGAGATTCACACTGTCATCACAACTTTTGTCACACCAGCGAGTTCACACTGGGGAGAGGCCGTTCTCCTGCTCCGTGTGTAAGAAGAGATTTACTTGCTCATCCCACCTGCTGTGACACCTGCGAATTCACACTGGGGAGAGGCCATTCTCGTGCTCTGTGTGTGGGAAGGGATTCACTCAGTCATTCACCCTGCTGATACACCAGCGAGTTCACACTGGGGAGAGGCCATTCTCCTGCTCCGTGTGTGGGAAGAGATTCACTCAGTCATCCACCCTGCAGATACACCAGCGAGTTCACTCTGATGAGAGACCTTTTAAATGTTCTGACTGTGAGAAGAGGTTTAAAAGCAAAATTAATCTGCTGACACACCAACGCACTCACACTGGGGAGAGGCCGTTCACCTGCTCAGTGTGAGGGAAGGGATTCACTATTTCATCCAAACTGCTGACACACGAACTTGTTCACTCTGATGAGAGACCATTTAAATGTTCTGACTGCGTGAAGAGCTCCAAATGCAGATACGAATTGTGAAGACATCAACGCACTCACACTGGGGAGAGGCCGTTCACCTGCTCTGTGTGCAAGAGATTCACTCGGTCATCCCACCTGCTGAGACACCAACGAGTTCACTCTGATAAGAGACCTTTTAAATGTTCTGACTGTGGGAAGAGATATAAAAGCAACAGGAATCTGCTGACACACCAACGTACTCACCCCGGGAGAGAGTTTTTAAATGTTCTGACTGTGAGAAGGGCTTTAAAAGCACAAATGATCTGCTGAAACACCAACACACTCACACTGGGGAGAGACTGTTCACCTGCTCCGTGTGTGGGAAGAGATTCACTCAGTCATCACACCTTCTGAGACATCAATTTGTTCACACTATTGAGTGACCTTTTAGTGCAGTGACTGTGAGAAAAGCTTTAAAATCAGAAATGAACTGCTGACACATCAACTCGCGCCCATTGGGGAGAGACTGTTCACCTGCTCCGTGTGTGGGAAGGGATTCACTCAGTCATCACACGTGCTGAGACACCAGCGAGTTCACATATGACTGCAGGGGTCGGATTCTGCTGTTAATCACATCCAGGACTGAACTATCGTGTTCAGAGTCAGGAAGAACAACGTGTAAGGATTAACCCATTAACAGTTATAATTTAGTATAATTATAATTAATAGTGGAAGTAGAATGAAATGTACTATGAATCTATGTATCTATAAATGTAAACTGAACTGTGTATTAATATAGTATGAACCATGTCACGTGTGTTCAATAAGAAAGTGCTGGTGGGCCGAGAAGGATACATGATGGTTATTATAGTCAAGTTTGGAGTTAAAACTAAAAGGATGCTGACAACATTAAAGTGTGAATTAACAGACCTTGGGATGTGGGCGTCGCTGGCAAGGCCAGTCTTTCTTTCCCATCCCTAATTGCCCTTGAGAATGTGGTGATGAGCCGCCTTCTTGAACCGCTGTCATCCTTGTGTTGAAGGTTCTCCCACAGTTCTGTTAGGAAGGGAGTTCCAGGATTTTGACCCAGCGACGATGAAGGAACGGCGATATATTTCCAAGTCGGGATGGTGTGTGACTGAAGGGGAACGTGCAGGTGGTGTTGTTCCCATGTGCCTGCTGCCCTTGTCTCTCTCTGCATTGATTGTGATCGGGTTGCTTCTCCGTTAAACAACATCACTTCTGTCCCTCATGAAAGGCTCTCAATCCTTCTCCTCCGTTCTCTTCCCAATCATTTCACTGAACAAAACTTCAGAAGTCACCCAGGAAAAATAATTCATTTCAAAATCATTAGCTTCCGAAGGAGCTGCGAGGACAGACTGACCAAACCTGCGTTCAGTCGTGAAGCTTGTGGGTGTGCTGTCATCCTGAGGGACAGAGACAGGCCTGCGACACAGAGTGAAGGCAGGAACTCAGAAATGTGGCCATTCAGATCCATAAAAGGGCAGACAGTCAGTCACATTCATTGATTCTGGCACACGGCCCGGTAGTTGTTCAGTCAGTCGGGGAGCGAGGCCTGCAGCCAGCAAACAAAAAGCCTGAGAATACGGCAGAGACCCAATCAGACGGATAAACAGACAGACAGATAGACAGACAGACATCTGACAGCACGTCAAATCGCAGCTTGATCGAATCACGTTGGGGTGATTTTATTTTGGGAGTGATATCATTTTCACAGTAGCTCAGGGTCCCGCCCACAGGTTTGAAAGCAGGGCAGTGTTTTATGGATGGGCTGTTCATTGATAGTAAAATAATATTGAACAAAATTTAATTTTTTACATTAAAGTGCTCTTTATCTGTTAATTTTAATTTACATCCTCTTCAGTTTTATACAGAAACAAGTAACAATGCTTAAGGGGTGTGGTTTATTAAATATTTGTGCAAAAACCCTGTCACCCAGTGTAAAAAAATATCTACCAAACACGTGACAGCCCATGAGATGATGATGATGCATCGACAGCCAGTTAGCTCAGTTGGTTAGAGCGTGGTGCTAATAACGCTGAGATCACGGGTTTGATCCCCGTATTGCCCCTAAGGTTCCTATTACAATGTTTTGGTAACTTTTAAAAGTTTGGTCGACTTTGAAAACAAGCAAATCCACACAACATGCCACATGGTTATATTTTTGGAATAACATCCATTAATATGTTTGACATGTCTTTGCCTTGGGGCGGAGGCACACATCTTTCTCCTTATTTTTCTTTTCTCCATCTTTTCCCACTCACCTTTCTGTGTCTCCATCTTTTTCCATCAGTCTCATCTCTCATTTGCTTTCACTCTATTTCTTTCCATTTCCAGAATCATTTTTCCGGGTATGTTCACTGACACACATGACAATCTGTGTCACTCAGTATCCGGGCATGTTTACTGACACACATTACAATCTGTGTCACTCAGAATCCGGGTATGTTTACTGACACACATTACAATCTGTGTCACTCAGTATCCGGGTATGTTTACTGACACACATTACAATCTGTGTCACTCAGTATCCGAGTATGTTTACTGACACACGTATTACAATCTGTGTCACTCAGTATCCGGGTATGTTTATTGACACACATTACAATCTGTGTCACTCAGTATCCGGGTATGTTTACTGACACACGTATTACAATCTGTGTCACTCAGTATCCGGGTATGTTTATTGACACACATTACAATCTGTGTCACTCAGTATCCGGGTATGTTTACTGACACACATTACAATCTGTGTCACTCAGTATCCGGGTATGTTTACTGACACACATTACAATCTGTGTCACTCAGTATCCGGGTATGTTTACTGACACACGTATTACAATCTGTGTCACTCAGTATCCGAGTATGTTTACTGACACACGTATTACAATCTGTGTCACTCAGTATCCGGGTATGTTTACTGACACACATTACAATCTGTGTCACTCAGTATCCGGGTATGTTTACTGACACACGTATTACAATCTGTGTCACTCAGTATCCGAGTATGTTTACTGACACACGTATTGCAATCTGTGTCACTCAGTATCCGGGTATGTTTCCTGACACACATGACAATCTGTGAGACTCAGTATCCGGATATGTTTACTGACACACATGACAATCTGTGTCACTCAGTATCCGGGTGCGTTTACTGACACACATTACAATCTGTGTCACTCAGTATCCGGGTATGTTTACTGACACATATTTCAATCTGTGTCACTCAGTATCCGGGTATGTTTACTGACACACATTACAATCTGTGTCACTCAGTATCCGGGTATGTTTACTGATACACATTACAACCTGTGTCACTCAGTATCCGGGTATGTTTACTGACACACATTACAAGCTGAGTCACTGAGTATCTAACAATATGAGGCAACGAGTTTTATTCCCGCTGTGTTATCTCTCTGTCGCTTTGCTGATAAACGTTTAACTCAGGGCCTGTTCCCGTTAATAGTCACAATGAGTAACAAACAGACAGAGCGTGTCTGGCCGCCCCGAGATGTGGAAAAGGCATCAGACTAGGAATCAAATGCTTCAAATCAAATATTCACCCGGCACTGAGTGAGGCAAAAAACAGAGACAAATGTCGTAGAAAATCGAAAATAAATCTAAGTAAAGATGCTATCAATATTTCTCAATCTTGATGCCTCTCTACTCCTTGCCCAAGCCTCCAGTGCCGGTTAAAATTTCAGTGTAAATAAATGCGAGATTCGACCCAAAGAACAAGAGGAAAACAATCAAATGTTGCTGAAATTCGGAATTGAACCAGGGACCTTTAGATCTCCGCATTCCCAACTGAGCTTTTTCGGCTCCATCGCAAGTTGGATTTTGTGGTGTCGCCTTGGAAGAAAATATAAATCGGGTGGAATTGCCTCTCCCGCTCATTCCTCACTTCGGGGGAATGGGACCGACCAGATCTCGGAGCTCAGGTTATGTTCATGTTCTGCTGATGGTATCTTAATATTATCTTGTGTTTGGCCACTTTTAACCAGGTTCCTGGGCACATTCTTCCAGCATCCCGTCTCCCACATCGCGCCTCTCTCTCATTCATTCTTTCCTCCATTCAATCCATCAGGGAGTGGGAATCAGAGCTCACCCTCAAACCCACTACACACAAACCCCCGGTCAATAATTTATACTCTTTATAAACACTAAATACTCATACACCAGGGGAGACCTCACAGTGTTGGACACGGAACGAAATACACTTGTGTTTATAAACACAGAAAGCGGACACACCAGGGGAGAACTCAAAATTTTGGACGCGGAGTGAAAAATACTGAAGTGTTTATGAAAAGTTACAGAACACATTATGTGTGTCAAATTCTCCGTCTTTTTCTCGGCACTGATGGGCTGTGAACGGAGAGACGGGCCCAAAGCCTCTCTGATGGGCTGTGAAGGGAGAGACGGGCCCAAAGCCTCTCTGATGGGCTGTGAAGGGAGAGACGAGTCCAAAGCCTCTCTGATGGGTGTGAAGGGAGAGACCGGCCCGAAGCCCCTCAAATCCGCACTGACCCCGAGCTGCGGGTGAAATGAAATAAAGTTCAATCTGAAGCAGCGAGCGGTTGGAGAGAGATCAAGGTCCAGAATCAAGGAGGACATTTCTGATACTGCCCTTGAATCTCGTTTGTACAAAATACTCCTTGAACTCTCTGCCTTGGGAATTTCGAACTGGGGATCGCCTGTGAAATCAGCCTAAAAAATAAAATACAAACCACCCAAAGTGGGGCTCGAACCCACGAGCCTGAGAACAGCTAACTCCGCACAGGCCTGGGACTGAGCCTGGGCGTTTTCTGCTCTGTGGGGCTCAGTACCACTCCGGGTGAGATCAGGCAACGCACCCCAGACCGGAAACTGTGCTTTTCCTGTTATGTGTGGAGCAGGTGAACGGCCTCTCCCCGGTGTGACTGTGTCGATGAGTTTCCAGCTCAGACAGATAATTGAATCCCTTCCCACAGTCCCCACATTTCCAAGGTTTCTCCGTGGTCCGGGTGTCTTTGTGTCTCTCCAGGTTGGACGATCAGTTGAAGCCTCGTCCACACACAGAACACGTGTACGGTTTCTCCTCGCTGTGAATGGTGTGATGTTTTTTCAGGCTGTGCAACTGGTTAAAGCTCTTTCCACAGTCAGTGCACTGGAACACTCTCACTCGGGTGTGTGTGTCTCGGTGCTTTTCCACTCACACTGATGTTTGCAAATTCTCGCCTTCTCATACCCTGTAAAAGGAGTTTACAAAAGTCAACACTGTAAATACAGGATAGAAATTCAGAACAGACTATTCTAGTCTCTGTGGAACATTCTTTCCTCTCTTGTTCCTCCAAAGCTGTAAATCCCCGTCCCACACACTCTCCCTCCTCCCTGTGCTGAAAACCAAACCCATCCCACCATCTCCAATATTTCTTCCCTCCACCCCCAGTTTTCTCCCTCCCTCTCCTCTGGTTAGGTTCAGTTCTAAACCCGCTGTGGGCAGAGTGAGAATAAAATAAATGAGGCACTGGGACCCTGAAGCCCCGCCCACTCTTTGTTCACGGTCAATGGGACCCTGAAACCCCGCCCACTCTTTGTTCCCGGTCACTGGGACCCTGAAGCCCCGCCCACTCTTTGTTCCCGATCACTGGGACCCTGAAGCCCCGCCCACTCTTTGTTCCCGATCACTGGGACGCTGAAGCCCCGCCCACTCTTTGTTCCCGGTCACTGGGACCCTGAAGCCCCGCCCACTCTTTGTTCCCGGTCACTGGGACCCTGAAGCCCCGCCCACTCTTTGTTCCCGGTCACTGGGACCCTGAAGCCCCGCCCACTCTTTGTTCCCGATCACTGGGACCCTGAAGCCCCGCCCACTCTTTGTTCCCGGTCACTGGGACCCTGAAGCCCCGCCCACTCTTTGTTCCCGATCACTGGGACGCTGAAGCCCCGCCCACTCTTTGTTCCCGGTCACTGGGACCCTGAAGCCCCGCCCACTCTTTGTTCCCGGTCACTGGGACCCTGAAGCCCCGCCCACTCTTTGTTCCCGATCACTGGGACCCTGAAGCCCCGCCCACTCTTTGTTCCCGATCACTGGGACCCTGAAGCCCCGCCCACTCTTTGTTCCCAGTCACTGGGACCCTGAAGCCCCGCCCACTCTTTGTTCCCGGTCACTGGGACCCTGATGCCCCGCCCACTCTTTGTTTCCGGTCACTGGGACCCTGAAGCCCCGCCCACTCTTTGTTTCTGGTCACTGGGACCCTGAAGCCCCGCCCACTCTTTGTTTCCGGTCACTGGGACCCTGAAGCCCCGCCCACTCTTTGTTTCCGGTCACTGGGACCCTGAAGCCCCGCCCACTCTTTGTTTCCGGTCACTGGGACCCTGAAGCCCCGCCCACTCTTTGTTCCCGGTCACTGGGACCCTGAAGCCCCGCCCACTCTTTGTTCCCGGTCACTGGGACCCTGAAGCCCCGCCCACTCTTTGTTCCCGGTCACTGGGACCCTGAAGCCCCGCCCACTCTTTGTTCCCGGTCACTGGGACCCTGAAGCCCCGCCCACTGTCTGCTCCTGTACCAAGATGGCCGCGCACGCGCCATAATTCCACCATGACTTCCTCTCGCACGATGGCGGCCAATCACACTGGTAATCGGGGCGGCCGCCGGACGGGCCTCTAACCGAATTGCCAACACGGGGCATTTTACTCTTATTTCTGGCCTCAAGCCGCCTCCAGGTGTTTGTGAAGTTTCCACGCCCACTCACAGATCCAATTCCTCCCCGGCCTCCGACTCGACTGTTTCCACCACTCGCACTGCGCATGCTCATATCGCAGTCCAGTCCTGCCCCTGCGCACTGGCCTCCTGTCGTCATTGATAGGGCACATTCTGAACCGCGGGGGATTCTGGGGAAACACCCCGCCATTGAAAGCCGGAATTGCTGAACAGAAAATTAATTATTGTCATCCCATGGAGGTTGGCGCCATGGAGGCAACAAACAAAATAATTAAATAAATTGTACAGAAACCCGAGTGCTCGGGCCCTCCCCCGTGGTGCCGCCACCTTTCCGTTACTAATTCGCACCTCAGGCCCGCACCGCCCAATCTGGTTCAATTGCTAAATGTTCTCAAACTTGAATTCAGACCTGTCATTCTCAGGGAAACTTAGGAGGTCACATTTTTTCTATGCCCTACCCGAGAGCCAGTTAATGGCTTTAATAAGCTGGTAACAATTTTTGTAAAGGTGGAAAGAGGAGAAAAATACCACGAGCGATGCCTCAAAACACAAGGGACCACTTACACTGTGACACCAAATCTAGGGCCACTTAAACTGGGACACCAAATCCAGGGACCACTTACACTGTGACACCAAATCAAGGGACCACTGACACTGGGACACCAAATCCGGGGACCAATTACACTGGGACACCAAATCCGGGGACCACTTGCACTGGGGCACCAAATTAAGGGGCCACTTGCACTGGGGCACCAAATTAAGGGGCCACTTGCACTGGGGCACGAAATTAAGGGACCACTTACACTGAGACACCAAATCCAGGGACCACTTACACTGAGACACCAAATCCAGGGACCACTTCCATTGGGACACCAAGTACAGGGAAAACAAAGATGGTGACATCCATTTGAATCCTTTTTTTGCACCTTCTTCAGTGCCTCTATATCCTTTTTTTAATATGGAGACCAAAACTTTTCACAGTACACCACGTGCAGTCTAATCAAGGTTCTATACAAGTTGAACATAACTTCTCTGCTTTTCAATTCTATCCCTCGAGAAATGAACCCCAGTGCTTGGTTTGCTTTTTTGTGGCCTTTTCAACCTGCGTCACTACTTTTAGTGATTTGTGTATCTGTGGCCCTCGAACCCTTTGCTCTTCTACCCCTTTTAGACTTATTATCCATGCATTATGTGGCCTCCTTGTTCTTGCTACCAAAATGTTCCACTTCACCCTCATCTTTTCAAAATTCCTTTGCCAATTACATCCCCATTCTGCAAGTTTATTAATGTCTTCTTGTATTTTGTCTTAGTCTTCATCAGTATTAATTATACCCACCCCGCCAATCAGGTGTCATCTGCTAAATTTTTTTATTGTAAATTCGACTCCCGAGTCCAAATCGTTTATATAAATTGTGAACAGTGGTCCCAGCATCGATCATTGTGAAACACCACTTTCCACCTATTAACAGTCTGAGTAGCTACCCTTACCCCAGCTGTCTGTTTTGGAGTGGTGATCAAGAGAAACTTCTTGACAGAGGGAGTTGTGAGATTGTGGAATTCACTTCCAAAGTTCTGTCATGACAAGTTCTCATGTTTTTATCCAAAGCAGGCCTCAGCCCAGTCATTTACTCCAAATGTTGATGCAATGGTTCAAGCTAAGAGGTGCCAGGTATCGGGAGCAGCAGTAACTAAAATCTAAATGTAAGCAAGTACAAATAGAGTTCATCTTAATCTATTTCTAGTTCAATACCTTTTGCTGAATGTGGCCCAGGCCAAGTGCCAGGATATCGGGTCAGGTTCACCATAGAAAGTGAGTTTGACACCCCTGAGAGAGACAATGTGAACCAGATTACCCTCATCCACTAACCCAGCAACTTCTTCAAAAAACTCAAGCAAGTTTGAAAGACATAAACTTCTTTTCCAGAAGCCGTGTTGAGTATCTCTAATGGTCCCTTCTCTTTCCCCATGATCATAAACAGCATCTCTTAGGATCCCTTCAAGCATCTTCCCTCTGATCGAGGTCACACTGAAGGGCCTGTCATTCCCCGGCTCTGACTTATCCCCTTTCGTGAAAATGGGAACTACGTGAGCTACCTTCCAATCTCAGAGGACAATCCCTGACTCGATTGAGCTGTTGAAGATACAGGCATGGGGCTCACAGAGCACCCATCCCATCTCTTTAAACACCCGTGGGTGGATATCATCTAGACCTGGAATATAAAGTATTTTCAGATTTCATATTTTATCCAAGATGACATCCCTTTCTATTTTAATATTTATGATGTAATTGTCGACAGCACATCCCACAGCTGGAATCTGAGTCTCATCTACAGGAGTGTAGGCTGATGAGAAATAGTCATTTAACAGCTCTGCCATAGCCCGGGAATCTGTCATGAACTGTCTTTCAGTGGCCCGAAAACCTCTTTAATGGTCTTCTGACTCTTGACGTTGCTGGAAAGACGTTTGCTATTATTCCCACAATTGTGCACCATCTTCTTTTCCAAAGATCTCTGAGCTTCTCCAATAGCTGCATGTGTCTCCCTCGATTGTGGGTGATATTTGTCCCAATTCTCCTGTGAACTGAGTTCATCCTGTTCCGACCTGAGTTAAATGTAAGACAGTTCAGGGAGTCGGGAATCATTCACCCCGAGACCTACACTGACAGGTAAAACCCCAGACGGTTCCTTAGTAAGGATTCCTCTGGTTCCTCGGCATATATTTGTCAGGATACTGAAACCCAGCTTTCTTACAGTCCACTCCTGGAGGCCCCACTCCCTGAGCCTGCAACCTTCAGCAGGGTCAGTGGTGGAGTTCCGCAGTGGGAGTGATCCCAGAGTAACTGTCGGGATCGCTCCCGCCCTGTGGATGGTCAGGGTTGTGTATTTTTAGTGATCCTGGTGTCTAACACGCACACAGCAATAAAACCGTGAATTCTGGAAACACACTGCAGGTCCTTCTTTATCTGGAGATCGAATGACTGTTGTATAATTGTACCAGCAGTTAACAGGCTCCTGTGAACTCCTCCCTCTGCTATTTTAATGCAGACTTTAACCCATTTATTTTTAACGGGTTTATTTTAAATGAGTTAACGCCTGCCTTAAATGGTAGACTCAGGACTGTCACTCAAACAGGTTAAATCTCCATAGAATAATTACCACAGTCATTTTTAGACTGGACGCCGTACGGTGACTTTGCTGTCAGTGAAGAGAGACGAGAAAGACCAAAGTGCCGTTTGCCCCTCTCAGTGTGGCCCTGAAGGACTGTGTCCAGGCTGAAGTTCTGTTCCCACCGGACGATCCTCCCCCCAGATTGTCCTTTCTGAGCTCCAGTCAGGTGATGCTAAACACTCAGGTGGGAAAGACCAAAATCTACAACAAGGTGTTTAAAATAAAGCTGATTTATTTGACAGATATCCAGAATATTAAACTCCAGCCCAGTTATTGGGATTATTAACATCTGCGGAAACAAACCCCAACTGTCAGAATGAACATGGTTCAGTCCTGGATGGGATTAACAGCAGAATCCAACCCCTGCAGTCACATGTGAACTCACTGGTGTCTCAGCACGTCTGATGACTGAGTGAATCCCTTCCCACACACGGAGCAGGTGAACAGTCTCTCCCCAATGGGTGTGCGTTGATGTGTCAGCAGTTCATTTTTGCTTTTAAAGCTCTCCTCACTGTCAGAACAATTAAAGGTCTCTCCCCAGGGTGAGTACGTTGGTGTGTCAGAAGGTGGGATGACCGAGTGAATCTCTTCTTACACACAGAGCAGATAAACGGCCTCTCCCCAGTGTGAGTGCGTTGGTGTCTCAGCAGTTCGTTTTTGCTTTTAAACCTCTTCTCACAGTCAGAACATTTAAAAGGTCTCTCATCAGAGTGAACTTGTTGGTGTGCCAGAAGATGGGATGACCGAGTGAATCTCTTCTTACACAAGGAGCAGGTGAACGGTCTCTCCCTCGTGTGAGTGCGTTGGTGTCTCCACAGTTCGTATATGCTTTTAAAGCTTTTCTCACAGTCAGAACATTTAAAAGGTCTCTCATCAGAGTGAACTCGCTGGTGTGTCAGAAGGTGGGATGACCGAGTGAATCTCTTCTTACACACGGAGCAGGTGAACGGCCTCTCCCCAGTGTGAGTGCGATGGTGTCTCAGCAGTTCGTTTCTGCTTTTAAATCTCTTCCCACAGTCAGAACATTGAAAAGGTCTCTCCCCAGTGTGAACTCGTTGGTGTGTCAGCAGATTCCTTTTGCTTTTAAACCTCTTTGCACAGTCAGTACATTTAAAAGGTCTCTCATCAGAGTGAACCCGCTGGTGTGACAGAAGGTGGGATGACTGAGTGAATCTCTTCTTACACACGGAGCAGGTGAACGGTCTCTCCCCAGAGTGAACTCGTTGGTGTGACAGAAGGTGGGATGACTGAGTGAATCTCTTCTTATGCTGAGAGCGGGTGAACGGCCTCTCCCCAGTGTGAGTGCGTTGGTGTCTCAGCAGATTAATTTTGCTATTAAAGCTCTTCTCACAGTCAGAATATTTAAAATGTCTCTCCCCAGTGTGAACTCGCTGGTGTGTCAGAAGGCTGGATGACTGAGTGAATCTCTTCCCACACACAGAGCAGGAGAACGGCCTCTCCCCAGTGTGAACTCGCTGGTGTGTCAGAAGGTTGGTTGACTGAGTGAATCTCTTCCCACACACAGAGCAGGAGAACGGCCTCTCTCCAGTGTGAGTGCGCTGGTGTGTCAGCAGTTCATTTCTGCTTTTAAATCTCTTCTCACAGTCAGAGCATTTAAAAGGTCTCTCCCCAGTGTGAATTCGCTGGTGTGACAGCAGGGTGGATGAAGAAGTGCATCCCTTTCCACACACGGAGCAGGTGAACGGCCTCTCCTCAGTGTGAACTCGCTGGTGTGTCAGAAGGTTGGATAACTGAATGAATCACTTCCCACACACAGAGCAGGTAAACGGCTTCTCCCCAGTGTGTGTGCGTTGGTGTGTGAGCAGATTACTTTTGCTTTTAAACCTCTTCTCACAGTCAGAACATTTAAAAGGCCTCTCCCCCGTGTGAACTCGCTGGTGCATCAAGAGGCCGTCTGACTGAGCGAATCCCTTCCCACACACGGAGCAGGAGAACGGCCTCTCCCCGGTGTGACTGCGTCGATGAATTTCCAGCTGTGACGGGCAATTGAATCCCTTCCCACAGTCCCCACATTTCCACGGTTTCTCCGTGGTCCGGGTGACCTTGTGTCTCTCCAGGTTGGATGATCAGTTGAAGCCTCGTCCACACACACGGTTTCTCCCCGCTGTGAATGGTGCAATGTTTTTTCAGGCTGTTTCACTGGTTAAAGCTCTTTCCACAGTCAGTGCACTGGAACACTCTCACTCAGGTGTTTGAAATCTTCTCCCACAGACAGAATAAACAAACATTTCTCCTTCTATATTCAAAGGCCGATGATATTCAGGTCCTGATCATTCGAGTGACTCAGTCAGATCTTAACATGATCTTTGGTTTGAGTTTCCTGTCTGCAAATCCTCCCATTCCAATACCCTGCAAAAAGAGTTTACAAAAGTCATCACTGTAAATACACGATCGAAATTTAGAACAGACAATTCTAGTTTCTATGGAACATTCTTTCATCTCTTGTTCCCCAAAGCTGTAAATCCCCGTCCCACACACTCTCCCTCCTCCCTGTGCTGAAATCCAAACCTAACCCATCATCTTTCAGTGGCCCTAAACCATGAGTTAATGTGAGAGAGTGAATGTGAGAGAGTGAGAAAGTGAATGTGAGAGAGTGAATGTGAGAGTGCGTTAGAGAGTGAATGTGAGAGAGTGAGAAAGTGAATGTGAGAGAGTGAATGTGAGAGTGCGTTAGAGAGTGAATGTGAGTACAGCAGTGGGCTCGGTGTGGAGAATGAAGTGGGGCAGGTGGAGCATGTTTCAGTGGGGCAGCAGTGATCATAATCTCATTAGGTTTAGAATAGTTATGGAAAAGGACAAGGAACAAACAGATATGAAAATACTTAACTGGAGGAGGGCTAATTTCAGTGAGTTAAAAAGGGATCTTGTCCAGGTGGATTGGAATCAAAAATCCAGGCAGAACAGTAATTGAAGTTGGTTCAGGTACAGAGCAGACAGATCCCCACGGGGGAGAAAGGAAGGGCATTCAAAGCTAGAGCTCCCTGGATGGCTAAAGAGATAGAGATTAAAATGAAACAGAAAAAGGAGGCTTATGACGAATGTAAGGTTCATAATATAGTCGTGAACCAGGCTGAACAAAGAAAGTACAGAGGAGATCTGAAAAAGGGAATAAGAGGTGCAAAGAGAGAGTATGAGAATAGATTGGTGGTTAACATAAAAGGGAATCCAAAAGTCTTTTTTAAACATACAAATAGTAAAAGGGGAGTCAAAGGAAGGGTGGGGTCGATTAGGGACAAAAAAGGAGATCTTCTTGTGGAGGCAGAGGGCATGGCTGAGGCACTAAATGAGTACTTTACATCCGTCTTCACCAGAGAAGAGGATTCTGCCATTGTAGCAGTAAAGGAGGAGGTCGTAGTGATATTGGAGACGATAAAAATAGATAAAGAGGAGGTACTTAAAAGATTGGCTCAAAGTAAAAAAAAGTCTTTCGGTCCAGATGGGATGCCTCCTAGATTACTGAGGGAAGTAAAGGTGTAGATAGCGGAGGCTCTGACCACAATCTTCCAATCCTCCTTGGATATGGGAGTGGTGTCTGAGGACTGGAGGATTGCAAGTGTCACACTCCTGTTCATAAATGTGGGAGAGGGATAAACCCGGCAATTACAGGCCAGTCAGCCTAACGTCGGTGGTGGGAAACTTCTAGAGACTAGAATCCGGGACAAAATTAATTCTCACTTGGAAGAACGTGGGTTAATAAATGACAGTCAATATAGATTTGTTAAAAGTAAAATTGTGTCTGACTAATTTGATTGAGTTCTTCAATGAAATAACGGAGAGTGTTGATGAGGGTAGTACACTCGATGTTGTGTAAACGGACATTTAAAAGGCATTTGGTAAAGTACCACCGAATGGACCTGTTGGTAAAATTGAAGCCCATGGCAGCATGGATACAAAATTGGCGGAGAGACAGAATGCAGAGAGCAGTGGTGAACCGTTGTTTCACAGACTGGAAGGAAGTATACAGTGATGTTCCGCAGGGATTGGTATTCGGACCATGACTCTTTTTGATATGTATTAATGACCGAGACGTGTAACTCGTGGGGTGCCGCAAGGATCAGTGCTTGGGCCTCAGCTATTTACAATATATATCATTGACTTCGATGATGGGACCGAGTGTAAAGTATCCAAGTTTGCTGATGATATAAAGCTAGGTGAAAGTAAGCTGTGAGGTGGACACAAAGAGTCTGCAAAGGGATATAGACAGGTTAAGTGAGTGGGCAAGAAGGTGGTAGGTAGAGTATAATGTGGGGAAATGTGAGGTTATTCACTTTGGTAGGAAGAATAGAAAAACAGAATTTTTTAAATGGTGAGAAACTATTAAATGTTGATGTTCAGAGAGATTTGGGTGTCCTCGTACAAGAAACACCGAAAGATAACATGCAGGTACAGCAAGAAATTCGGAAGGCAACTGGAATGTTGGAATTTATTGCAAGGGGGTTGGAGCAGAAGAATAAGGAAGTCTTGTTGCAATTGTACAGGGCTTTGGTGAGACCACACCTGGAATACTGTGTACAGTTGTGCTCTCCTTATCGAAGGAAGGGTAAATGCAGCGAAGGTTCACTCGATTGATTCCTGGGATGAGACAGTTGTCCTATGAGGAGAGATTGAGTAGAATGCGCCTATACTCTCTGGAGTTCAGAAGAATGTTCGATATTTTATCAGTACATTAAGAACAAGAGGATAGCTCAGGAAAATGTGGGATCTATCAGGGATGATAAGGCTAACTTGTGTGTAGAAGCAGAACATGTGGGTAGGGTTTTAAATGAATATTTTTTCTCCGTATTCACAAAGGAAGGGGATGATCCGGACGTAGTAGTTAAAGAGGACAGTTGTGAAATATTGGATAAGGTAAACATAACGAGAGAGGAAGTACCAGAGGGACTGGAATCCTTGAAAGTTGATAAGTCACCAGGGCCGAATGGATTGTTTCCTGGGCTATTGGAGGAAGCCAGGGAGGAAATAGCGGATGCTCTGAGGATCATTTTCCAATCCTCACTAGATACAGGGGAGGTACCGGAAGACTGCAAATGGAAGGCCATTGTTTAAAAAGGGTACAAGGGAAAGACCGAACAATTATAGGCCGGTCAGTCTTACCTCGGTGGTGGGCAAACTATTAGAATCAAAACTGAGAGATAGGATAAACTGTCGCTTGGAAAGGCATGGTTTAATCAGGGATAGTCAGCATGGATTTGTTCAGGGAAGGTCATGCCTTCCAAATCTGATTAAATTATTTGAGGAAGTGACGAGGAGGATTGATGAGGGTCGTGCTGTTGGATGTTGTCTCCATGGATTGTAGTAAGGCATTTGACAAGGTCCCACATGGCAGACTGGTCAGAAAGGTAAAAGCCCATGGGATACAGGGAAAGGTGGTGAATTATATCCAAAATTGGCTCAGTAAGAGGAAAGAAAGGGTAAAAGTCGATGGATATCTTTGCGAATGGAAATCTGTTTCCAGTGGTGTGCCATAGGGCTCAGTGTTGGGTCCCTGCTGTTCGTGGTATATCTTAATGATTTGGACTTGAATGTCAGGAGCATGATTGGCAAATGTGCAGATGATACAAAAATTGGCTGTGTAATTAATAGTGAATAGGGTAGCTGTGGACTCCAGGAAGATATCAATGGGTTGGTGGAGTGGGCGGAGAAGTGGCAAATGGAGTTCAACCCGGAGAAGTGTGAGGTAATGCACTTCGGGAGGGCAAACAGTAAAAGGGAATATGCAGTAAACGGGAATATATTGAGAGGGGTGGAGGAAGTGAGAGACCATGGAGTGCATGTGCACAGGTCCCTGAAGGTGGCAGTACAGGTAGATAAGGTTGTGAAGAAGGCATACGAAATGCTCTCCGTTATTAGCCGAGGTATAGAATACAAAAGCACGGATGTAATGACCGTATGAACTGTATAAAATGCTGGTAAGGCCACAGCTGGAGTATTGTGTGCACAGTTCTGGTCACCACATTACAGGAAGGACGTAATTGCTCTGGAGAGAGTGCAGAGAAGATTTACAAGAATGTTGCCAGGGCTTGAAAATTGCAGCTACGAGGAGAGATTGGATAGGCAGGGGTTGTTTTCCTTGGAGCAGAGGAGGCTGAGTGGTGACTTGATTGAGGTTTACAAAATTATGAGGGGACTGGATTGAGTAGACAGGAAGTACCTGTTTCCCGTAGCAGAGAGATCAAGAACTAAACGAAATAGATTTAAGCTGATTGGTGGAAGGATTGGAGGGGACACGAGGAAAAACCTTTTTACCCAGAGGGTGGTGGGTGTATGGAATTCGCTGCCTGAATTGGTGGTGGAGGCAGGGACCCTCAACTCTTTTAAAAAGTACCTGGACCTGCACCTAAAGTGCTGTAAGCTGCAGGGCTACGGACCGGGTGCTGGAAGGTGGGATTAGAATGGGCACCTGGTTGTTCTTCGAGCCAGCGCGGACACAATGGGCCGAATAGCCTCCTTCTGTGCTGTATCTTTTCTCTGGTTCTAAGAATGAGAGGTGATCTCATTGAAACTTGTAAGATTCTGAGAGGGCTTGAGAGGGTAGATACTGAGAGGATGTTTCCCCTGGCTGGAGAGTGTCAAAGTAGGAGCATTGTCTCAGGATAAGGGGTCGGCCATTTAAGACTGAGATGAGGAGGAATTTCATCACTGGGAGGGTTGTAAATCTTTGGAATTCTCTATCTCAGAGGGCTGTGGATGCACAGTTTTTGAGTATATGCAAAGCTGAGATTGATAGATTTTTGGACTCTAAGGGAATCAAGGGATATGGGGATTGGGAAGTAAAGTGGAGTCGAGGTCAAAGATCAGCCTTGATCTTATTGAATACAGAGCAGGCTCAATGGGGCGTACGGCCTACTCCTGCTCCTATTTCTTATGTTCTTATGAGCTGTCACATTTTCTTCCTCATTTACAGACTCGCCCTGACATTTGCCATTTCTCTTTCATTTACACATGCTCCCTGACCAATCACCATTTCTGCTTCATCTTCAGATGCTCCCTGACATTCACCATTTCTCCTTCATCTTCAGACGCTCCCTGACCGATCACCATTTCTCATTCATCCACAGACTCCCCCGACCTTCACCATTTATCTTTCATTTACAGACGCTCCCAGATCTGTCATCATTTACTCTCTATTTTGAAGATGCTCCTGCCCGATCACCATTTCTCCTTCATTTACAGACACTTCCTGACCGATCACCATTTCTCCTTCATCGACAGATGCTCCCTGACCCGTCACCATTTCTCCTTCATTTACAGACTCCCTGCCTCATCACCATTTCTGCTTCATTAATAGACTCTCCCTGACCGATCAATACTCCTGCTTCATTTACAGACGCTCCCTGACCAATCACTATTTCTCCTTCATTTACACACACTCCCTGACCGATCACTGTTACTCCTTCATTTACAGACGCTCCCTGACCGATCATCATTTCTCCTTCATTTACAGACGCTCCCTGACCGATCACCTTTTCTCCTTCATTTACAGACGCTCCCTGACCGATCATCATTTCTCCATCATTTACAGACGCTCCCTGACCGATCACCATTTCTCCTTCATTTACAGACGCTCCCTGACCGATCACCATTTCTCATTCATTTACAGACGCTCCCTGACCGATCATCTTTTCTCCTTCATTTACAGACGCTCCCTGACCGATCTCCATTTCTCCTTCATTTACAGACGCTCCCTGACCGATCTCCATTTCTCCTTCATTTACAGACGCTCCCTGATTCGATGAGTCACGAGGTTTGACGCTGACTCTGCGCATGCTCGGAGGCCGCGGGCCGTGTGTTGAGTTTCGGGTCTGATCTAAACCGGAGCCCCCGGAGTGTAGAGAGAGAGAGGAGAATGTTCACTGTTTGATATTCGGGCCCGGGGCCGCACTCGGGGTTTGTGAAGCCCCCGCCCCCTCCCCCGGGGTTTATTAACCCGCTCCCCCCGCCCATCTCTCACCTGTTGCGGACACGATCTCGGCCTCACTCCCCGCCCGCCGCGCATGCTCAGCTCACACTGCCCGGGTGATTGACGGGAGCTCCGGACCAATAGGAAGAGCGGAGAGGGACTGGAGGACCGAGCGGGCGGTTGGTCCTCCAACCAATGGGAGTGTGTGAGGGGCGGGACTTGCGGCACCGAGTGGGCGGGGCTGAGCCCGGATCTCCCTCATTGGCTGAAACTCTGCCTCATTTTGAAAGCTGATTGGTGTGAAACTCTTGGGGAAAACTGGCCCTTTGTGTTGTGGAGAAAAACCGATGGAACCGAGTGGGTGGAGCAAAGATTTCAACATTGGGAATGAAATGGATTAATTCAGGACAGACAGCAGGGATTATTGGAGGGAATAACACAGTGTGGGGATAAAATGCAATGGAGGTTGTGAAGATGGATTGTTAAAATGTAAGGAATCTTACAACACCAGGTTATAGTCCAACAAATTTATTTTAAAATCACAAGCTTTCGGAGATTATCTCCTTCGTCAGATGATTGAATGAAAAGGTTCTCAAATCGCATATCTTATACGATGTTGGGACAGCATCACACCAATCAAAAGGTGTCGTTGTTATTCAAACAGGCCAGTCACGGAGAACAGAACGTCCCAGTACACTCGATATACATTGTGTCTTTTACACAGGCAAGCAGAAAGAAACTTAAAATGGCAGAGAGAGAGAGAGAATTTTAAAAAACATATAAATTTTTTCCCCCTTTTTGCTGGTGGGGTTACGTGTAGCGTGACATGAACCCAAGATCCCGGTTGAGGCCGTCCTCATGGGTGCGGAACTTGGCTATCAACTTCTGCTCGACGATTTTGCGTTGTCGTGTGTCTCGAAGGCCGCCTTGGAGAACGCTTACCCGAAGATCGGTGGCTGAATGTCCTTGACTGCTAAAGTGTTCCCCGACTGGGAGGGAACCCTCCTGTTTGGCGATTGTTGCGCGGTGTCCGTTCATCCGTTGTCGCAGCGTCTGCATGGTCTCGCCAATGTACCATGCTCCGGGGCATCCTTTCCTGCAACGTATGAGGTAAACAACGTTGGCCGAGTCACAGGAGTATGAACCATGTACCTGGTGGGTGGTGTCCTCTCGTGTGATGGTGGTATCCGTGTCGATGATCTGGCATGTCTTGCAGAGGTTGCCGTGGCAGGGTTGTGTGGTGTCGTGGACGCTGTTCTCATGAAAACTGGGTAACTTGCTGCGAACGATGGTCTGTTTGAGGTTGGGTGGCTGTTTAAAGGCGAGCAGTGGAGGCGTGGGGATGGCCTTAGCGAGGTGTTCGTCGTCATCGATGACATGTTGAAGGCTGCGGAGAACATGGTGTAGTTTCTCCGCTCCAGGGAAGTACTGGACGACGAAGGGTACTCTGTTGGTTGCGTCCCGTGTTTGTCTTCTGAGGAGGTCTATGCGATTCTTCGATGTGGCCCGTCGGAACTGTCGATCGACAAGTCGAGCGTCATATCCCGTTCTTACGAGGGCATCTTTCAGCGTCTGTAGGTGTCCATCGCGTTCCTCCTCGTCTGAGCAGATCCTGTGTATTCGTAGGGCCTGTCCATAGGGGATGGCCTCTTTGACGTGGTTGGGGTGGAAGCTGGAAAAGTGGAGCATCGTGAGGTTGTCCGTGGGCTTGCGGTAGAGTGAGGTGCTGAGGTGCCCGTCTTTGATGGAGATTTGTGTGTCCAAGAAAGAAACCGATTCTGAGGAGTAGTCCATGGTGAGTTTGATGGTGGGATGGAACTTGTTGATGTTATCGTGTAGTCTCTTCAGTGATTCTTCGCCGTGGGTCCATAGGAAGAAAATGTCGTCGATGTATCTGGTGTATAGTGTTGGTTGGAGGTCCTGTGCAGTGAAGAAGTCGTGCTCGAACTTGTGCATGAAAATGTTGGCGTATTGGGGTGCGAATTTGGTCCCCATGGCTGTTCCGTGTGTTTGGGTAAAGAACTGGTTATTGAAGGTGAAGACATTGTGATCCAGGATGAAGCGGATGAGTTGTAGGATGGCGTCTGGAGATTGGCTGTTGTTGGTGTTGAGTACTGAGGCTGTTGCAGCGATGCCGTCATCGTGGGGGATACTGGTGTATAGTGCCGAGACGTCCATCGTGGTGAGAAGTGTTCCTGGTTCAACTGGTCCGTGGGTGCTGAGTTTTTGTAGGAAGTCTGTAGTGTCGCGACAGAAGCTGGGGGTTCCCTGTACAATGGGTTTCAGGATGCCCTCGACGTATCCAGAGAGGTTCTCACACAGGGTTCCATTGCCTGATACGATAGGACGTCCGGGTGTGTTGGCTTTGTGTATCTTTGGGAGGCAGTAGAAGTCTCCCACGCGGGGAGTACGTGGGATGAGAGTGCGTAGGATGCTTTGAAGGTCTGGATCGAAGGTCTTGATCAGTTTGTTGAGCTGGTGGGTGTGTTCTTTGGTCGGATCTGCGGGTAACCGTCTGTAGTGTTCCTGGTTGTCCAGTTGTCGGTATGCTTCTTTGCAATAGTCCGTTCTGTTCTGTATGACAATGGCTCCTCCTTTGTCCGCTGGTTTGATGACGATGTTTCGGTTGGTCTTGAGAGCGTTGATGGCGTTGCGTTGTGCTCGGGTGACATTCTGGACTGTCTTCTGAGTGCGCCTGATGAATCTGGCATTGACGCATTTCCTGACAGCTTGGGCATACATGTCAAGCTGAGGGTAGCGACCCTCCGGAGGAGTCCAGTTTGACTCTTTCCTCTTCGGTTGCTGTACCGTGGATCCCTCTGTCTGCTGTTCTGGATCATTGATTGTCTCATTGGGTTCACTGTTGAAATCTTGGGGTTTGTGGTAAAATTCCCGGAGCCTCATTCTCCTGATGAATTCCTCTGTGTCCGCCGCGAGACCGATGCGGTCCATTTTGGTAGTGGGGCAGAAATTGAGCCCTCGGCTGAGAACCTCGATTTCGTCTGGTTGAAGGGTGTGGTCGGACAAATTGATGATAGACTTCCCTGTGGTTGTAACCGTGGTACCGGGGGAGGCTTGGTCGTTGCTGGTGGTGATGCCGAGTTTCTCAAGCTTCCTGCTCTTGGTTTTCATGTAGGCAGTGTAGTTCCGTTGCCTCGTCTGTTTGGCGGTATATCGTAGCTGGTCTGCTGTGTCCTGAGTACAGGTTGAGAGTATGGACTCTATCTTGGTTTCGAGGTTGTGGCGTCTGCTGTAGAGTTGGTGTATGAGATGGTTGCAGAGTGTGCGAGAGGTACGGCGGCAGAGTCTCTCAGCGTAATCCGAGTTGTATGTGGACTTGAGTGGGTTCTTGATCTGTAGTCCTTTCGGGATCTTGTCTGCTTTCTTGCAGCTCTGTAAAAACTTGATGTCTGTGTCGATATGCGCAATCTTCATGGAGATCCTTAACACTGTGAGCCGGCAGTTTGTGGTGTCGATAGTAGCCATGATGTGGAGATGCCGGTGATGGACTGGGGTGGACAAATGTAAGGAATCTTACAACACCAGGTTATAGTCCAACAAATTTATTTTAAAATCACAAGCTTTCGGAGATTATCTCCTTCGTCAGATGATTGAATGAAAAGGTTCTCAAATCGCATATCTTATACAATGTTGGGACAGCATCACACCAATCAAAAGGTGTCGTTGTTATTCAAACAGGCCAGTCACGGAGAACAGAACGTCCCAGTACACTCGATATACATTGTGCAACCAACAGAGTACCCTTCGTCGTCCAGTACTTCCCTGGAGCGGAGAAACTACACCATGTTCTCCGCAGCCTTCAACATGTCATCGATGACGACGAACACCTCGCTAAGGCCATCCCCACGCCTCCACTGCTCGCCTTTAAACAGCCACCCAACCTCAAACAGACCATCGTTCGCAGCAAGTTACCCAGTTTTCATGAGAACAGCGTCCACGACACCACACAACCCTGCCACGGCAACCTCTGCAAGACATGCCAGATCATCGACACGGATACCACCATCACACGAGAGGACACCACCCACCAGGTACATGGTTCATACTCCTGTGACTCGGCCAACGTTGTTTACCTCATACGTTGCAGGAAAGGATGCCCCGGAGCATGGTACATTGGCGAGACCATGCAGACGCTGCGACAACGGATGAACGGACACCGCGCAACAATCGCCAAACAGGAGGGTTCCCTCCCAGTCGGGGAACACTTTAGCAGTCAAGGACATTCAGCCACCGATCTTCGGGTAAGCGTTCTCCAAGGCGGCCTTCGAGACACACGACAACGCAAAATCGTCGAGCAGAAGTTGATAGCCAAGTTCCGCACCCATGAGGACGGCCTCAACCGGGATCTTGGGTTCATGTCACGCTACACGTAACCCCACCAGGAAAAAGGGGGAAAAAATTTATATGTTTTTTAAAATTCTCTCTCTCTCTCTGCCATTTTAAGTTTCTTTCTGCTTGCCTGTGTAAAAGACACAATGTATATCGAGTGTACTGGGACGTTCTGTTCTCCGTGACTGGCCTGTTTGAATAACAACGACACCTTTTGATTGGTGTGATGCTGTCCCAACATTGTATAAGATATGCGATTTGAGAACCTTTTCATTCAATCATCTGACGAAGGAGATAATCTCCGAAAGCTTGTGATTTTAAAATAAATTTGTTGGACTATAACCTGGTGTTGTAAGATTCCTTACATTTGTCCACCCCAGTCCATCACCGGCATCTCCACATCATTGTTAAAAAGTGTTTGAGAAGATGCCGGACAGGAGGCTTGTTGATCAGATTAAAGCTCACGGTATTAAAGGGAGTGGGTCAGTGTGGATGGGAAGTTGGAGAAAGGGCAGAGTGGTGGTTAATGGATGTTTTTCAGACTGTGGGGATGTAAACAGTGGTGTCCCCCAGGGGCAGTGTTGGGACCATTGCTCTTCTCAATATCGAGAAATGACCTGGGCTTGGGAACAAGGGCATAAGATCAACATTTCCTGACAACACCAAGATAGTGAGCATTAAGAACTGTGAAGAGGAATGTTAGCAACTTCAGTGTGACATCGGAACATTAGGAACAGGAGTAGACCGTTCAGCCCCTCGAGCCTGTTTCACCATTCAGTGAGATTGGTATCAGTGACTGTGGGGTTGTTTTTTTATCAGACAGGAGGATGTTGGTATCAGTGACTGTGGAGTTGGTTTAAATCAGTTAGGAGGTGATTTGTGTCAGTGCCTGTGGTGTTTTTTTTATCAGAGTGGAGGTGATTGGTGTCAATGACTGGGTTCAGAAACTGAAATTTGCCATTCAGCCCCTGAAGCCTGGATCAATTGGATCAGGACTAATCTGTGTCACAACGCCATTTACTCGCCTTTGCTCCATATCCCTTGCAACCCTCACACAACACAAATCTATTGAGCTCAATATTGAAAATTTCAATCGAGCCCAAGCATCCACAGCCTTTTGGGGAAGTGAGTTTGTAATTTCCACTATCGTTTGTGTGAAAAATTGCCACCTTATTTTGCTCTTTAATGAACTAGCTCTATTTTTAAGATTATCAAGAAGGTGGCAGATGGAGTCCAATGTGGGGAAATGTGAAAATTATTCACTTTGGGAGGAAGAATAGAAAAGCAGAATATTTTTTAAAAGGTGAGAGTTTAAGAAATGTTGGTGTGCAGAGGGATTTGGGTGTCCTTGTACACGGATCACAGAAGTTAACATGCAGGTACAGCAAACAATTAGGAAAGCAAATAATATGTTAGCCTTTATTTTTAGTGGGTTGGAGAATAAGAGTAAGGAAGTCTTGCTGCAATTATATCCGGCTTTGGTGAGACCACACCTGGAGTACTGTGTACAGTTTTGGTCTCCTCACCTGAGGAAGGCTATACTTGCCTTAGAGGGGGTGCAACGAAGGTTCACTGGATTGATTCATGGAATGAGAGGGTTGTTGTATGAGGAGAGATTGAGTAGAATGGCCCTATATTCTCTGGAGTTTGGAAGAATGAGAGGTGATCTTATTGAAACGTCTAACATTCTTAGCGGGCTTGACAGGGTAGATGCTGAGAGGCTGTTTCCCCTGGCTGGAAAGCCTAGAACTAGGGGACATCGTCTCAGGATAAGGGATCGTCCATTTAGGACTGAGATGAGGAAAAATTTATTTACTCAGAGGGTTGTGAATCCTTAGAATTCTCTACCTCAGAGGGCTGTGGATGCTCAGTCGTTGAGCATACTCAAGAATGAGATCAAGAGATTTTTGTACACCGAGGAATCAAGGAATCGGGCAGGAAAGTGGAGTTAAGGTAGAAGATCAGCCATGCACTGACTGAATGGCACAGCAGGCTCGAGGGGCCGTATGGCCCACTCCTGCTTCTATTTCTTATGCCCTCTTGTTCTGGATTCCCCCTCCAGAAGAAATCATTTCTCTGTATCTACCTTATTGTGTACCTTTATTATTTTAAACATCTCGATGAGATCACATCTCAATGATTTAAACTCATTGAAATAAAAAACAAGTTTTTGCCACCCGTCCTCATAATTTAATCCTTTTAACCCCGGCATCATTCTGGTGAATCTGCACTGTATCTTTCCCAAGGCCGATTGATCTCTCTCTTTCGGTTCGGTGCCCAGTTCTCCAGATGGGGTCTGACCAAGGTTCTTTACAACTGAAGCATCACTTCTGTATTCCAACCCCACTCAAGATAAAGGTCAACATTAAATTAGACTTGTTGATTATTGTCAAGATTTGTCAGGAATTTGCAAAGGATTCGAGGGGATCTTCGAGTTGGGATTTTTCTTTATTCTGTGATGCATTTTGGTCGTTCGAATCGTGCCAGGACCTGCTCCGTTAATGGTAGGGCGTTGGGGAGAGTTATAGAACAAAGAGATCTAGGAGTACAGGTTCACAGCTCCTTGAAAGTGGAGTCACAGGTGGATAGGGTGGTGAAGAAGGCATTCAGCATGCTTTGTTTCATTGGTCAGAACATTGAATACGGGAGTTGGGATGTCTTATTGAAGTTGTACAAGACATTAGTAAGGCCACACTTGGAATACTGTGTACAGTTCAGGTCACCCTATTATAGAAAGGATATTATTAAACTAGAAAGAGTGCAGAAAAGATTTACTAGGATGCTACCAGGACTTGATGGTTTGACTTATAGGGAGAGGTTGGATAGACTGAGACTTTTTTCCTTGGAGAGCAGGGTGATCTTATAGAAGTCTATAAAATAATGAGGGGCACAGATAAGGTAGATAGTCAAAATCCTTTCCCAAAGGTAGGGGAGTCTATAACGAGGGGGCATAGATTTAAGGTGAGAGGGGAGAGATACAAAAGGGTCCAGAGGAGCAATTTTTTCACTCAAAGGGTGGTGAGTGTCTGGACGAGCTGCCAGAGGCAGTAGTAGAGGCGGGTACAATTTTGTCTTTTAAAAAGCATTTGGACAGTTACATGGGTAAGATGGGTATAGAGGGATATGGGCCAAGTGCAGGCAATTGGGACTAGCTTAGTGGTATAAACTGGGCGACATGGACATGTTGGGCCGAAGGGCCTGTTTCCATGTTGTAACTTCTATGATTCTATGATTCTATGATTCTATACCCAAGTCCAAGTCAGTAATATATATCAAGAATAGCAGTGGTCCCAGCACCGACCCCTGGGGAACACCACTGTACACCTCCCTCCATTCCGAAAATCAGTCATTCACCACGACTCTCTGCTTCATGTTATTCAGCCAATTCTGTATCAATGCTGCTACTGCCCCTTTTATTCCATGGGCTTCAATCTTGATGACAAGCCTATTATGCGGCATTATATCAAACGCCTTTTGGAAGTCCATACACACCACATCAACCGAATTGTCCTCATCGACTCTCTCTGTTACCTTATCAAAAAACTGTATCAAGTTAGTTAAACACGATTTGCCTTTAACAAATCCGTGCTGGCTTTCCCGAATCCTTGTCCAAGTGACTGCTAATTGTGCCCGGGTTATCGTTGCTGGAACTTTCCCCACTACCGAGGTTAAATTGACTGGTCTGTCGATGCTAGGTTTTATCTTTCACCCTTTCTTGAACAATGGTGTAACATTTGCAATTCCCCAGTCCTCTGGCATCACCCCCATTTCTAAGGATGTTTGGAAGATTATGGCCAGTCCCTCTGCAATTTCCACCGTTACTTCCCTCACTAACCGAGGATGCATCTCATCCAGACCAGGTGACGTTTCTACTTTAAGTCCAGCCAGCCTTTCAAGTACCTCCTCTTTATGAATTTCTAGCCAATCCAGTATCTTAACTACATCTTCCTTTACTGACACTCTGGCAGCATTTTCTTCCTTGGCAAAGACAGATGCAAAGTATTTATTTAGTACCTCAGCCATGCCCACTGTCTCCCACTGCCACTTCCTCACTATAACTGGGGTTAGTGGTGCAATGGATAACGCATCTGACTATGGCTCAGCAGACGATATGTTCGATTCCTACTTGGCTTGGGAGTTTTTTTAATGCAAACTGCATTATTTTATGGCTTTCAATACCTTGCAAGCTGTTCCACTTGGTGGTGCTGCCTGGCTCCATACCTGGTAAGTGCCTTCTCAGTGCAGCAAGCAGTGGTTCAGTGCCATAATCTGAAAGTCCTGAATTCAATCTTCAGAGAAGGCATCAAGGATTACGATGCTTTTCTTTCCATCTCTCACCTCATCTTTCCATCTTTGCTGCAAAGCAAAATCAAGAACTTTTGCTTACTGCAGCACATCAAAAGATTTGCTGCCCCTTGACCTCTCTGTACCCAAACACACAGTGAAGTTTAGGAAGTTCATGGGCTATGGAATCACTGACAACACTCTTGTTTCTGTATAATTGTCCCAAGACAAACGGCGAGTGGAGAATATAATCAACGATCCCGCTACTTCTCACATGCCAAGTGAGCGCTCCACCAGTTGAGCTAATTCCTCGTTTGCTGTTTGTAAATCGCCCTTCACAGTTCCTGCCTCGCACTCGCCTCCAAGCTGCTCCACGACCAGCAGAGAAATCTTGCCTTGGGTTGCCATTTCCTGAATATATTAAATACTTTGCTCCAATCGGCGGTATCGAGCATCAGCAAGTGAGGAACAGCAGAACGGGAAGCCACAGTAATCATGAATGATGCTGAGAAGAGCCCGAGCCTGCGGAAGGAAGACAAGGTCACCGGAAAGCAACAGCCGCCCGAGCTTGAGGGAGCAGCGTGAGCCCTGACTGACTGACTGATCGAAGACCTTTTTTGCCTGAAATTGAGGGCGATTTGAAGTGTTGCTGCTCAAAGGCACTCCCCGCTGGTGAGCAGAGGGAAATGCTCGAGTGAAACAGCCGTGCTCGGGCAGACACAGAAAGCTTTAAGGTTTGAGAAAGGAAAAGTGGTGTCCTGTGCCTGAGTGGCAACATGTTAATCTGTAAGATGCCTGTAAAGTTCAGAGAGTGACCTTGAGGTAATTGTTGCTTATTCCAAAAGCACACTCACTCCTTCGAGCCGGAATTGAACCAGCGACCTAAGGATGACTTTACTTTGGTTTAATTCACTACAGTCCTCCGCTCTACCAGCTGAGCTATCGAAGGGAAGCGATAGAAAGAATTGTCTTTGGTGATTGTTCACCGTGCGCCTGTTGACATGTTCAAACTCGTGGAGTCCGGTGCTGATCGAAGACTTCTTTTGCCTGAAAGCGAGAGCTGAGTGTTTTGAAGTATTGCTGCTCAAAAGCACTCCCTGCTGGTGAGCAGAGGCAAAACAGCCTTGTTTGGGCAGACACAGAAAGTTTTACGGTTTGTGAAAGGAAAAGAGGCGTCCTGTGCCTTCATGGCAACATGTTAATCTGGAAGGTGCCTGTAAAGTTAAGAGAGCGACCTTGAACTAATTGCTGCTTATTGCAAAAGCACACGTACTCCTTCAGCAGGAATTGAACAAATGACATAAGAATGACTTTGTCTTATGTTCCGCGACAGTCTTGTCACTTGACCAGCTGAGGTATTGAAGGGAAGCGGCAAAAATGTTTCACTTTGGTGATTGTTCACCGTGCACCTTTGACACACCCGGACTCGTGGATTCCAGTGCTCATGACTGAGGCTGACTCGGTACCTGCTCATACCGCAGCGCTGTGGGAGTGGGAGCTGCTCCGTGTTCTCCACAGCCTGGGCCAGTGACGCAGTGAATAATGTGACTGATTATTGATCTGGAAATTGTGGGTTCAAGTTTACGGAGGGTGTAAAGTGGAAGGCCTGGCCTGGAGAGCATTGGAATAGTCGAGTCTAGAGGTAAACAAAGGCACGGATGAGGGTTTCAGCAGCAGAACTTCAGTCTGGCAGTTGGGATTTGTTTCTGATGATGTTAATAACCGCTATAACTGGGCTGAAATTCAATATTCTGGATAAATATCAAATAAATCAATTTTGTTTCAAACGGAAAGGTTCAATTACTTGCTGTATTCAAGATAAGAGACGAATTGATGTCCTAATTACCGATTATTATGTCTTTTCTCCTTTCTCACTGTAAATTATTTCAGTTCTCATACCTTCAATTACTCTCATGGCCAAGTCCCAGTTCCCCGGTCCTTCCCGAGTGCCTCTCCCAGCCTTGGGATCCAGGGAAGGCATCAGTAATGTACCCGGGATCGACAAACACAAAACCCAGTCTGTGAATCACTTTCAGCTACTGGACTTATCGTGTGTCCCACAGCATCTCTCTCACCTTCGATGTGTGAATAGAGCATCAGGTCTGGGAATCTCGTCTTCAATTTAAATCCACTCAGCAAATGTATTTAACAAAATACAAACAATAAATACATCACGGCTCAATAATCCAGCACTAAATTCAAAGTAGTAAGTCTGTTATCAAACTCCTTGAGTGGACAGAATAAAGAAAAATCCCAACTCTCAGATCCCCTCGAATCCTTTGCAAATACCTCACAAATCTTGACAATAATCAACAAGTCTAATTTAATGTTGACCTTTATCTTGAGTGGGGTTGGAATACAGAAGTGATGCTTCAGTTGTAAAGAACCTTGGTCAGACCCCATCTGGAGAACTGGGCACCGAACCGAGGGAGAGATAAATCGGCCTTGGGAAAGATACAGTGCAGATTCACCAGGATGATGCCGGGGTTAAAAGGATTAAATTGTGAGGACGGGTTGCATAAGCTTGGTTTTTATTGCAATGAGTTTAAAACATTGAGATGTGATCTCATCGAGATGTTTAAAATAATAAAGGGCTTCAATAAGGTAGATACAGAGAAATGATTTCTTCTGGAGGAGGAATCCAGAACAAGAGTGCATAAGAAATAATAGTAGGAGTGGGCCATACGGCCCCTCGAGCATGCCGTGCCATTCAGTAAGTACATGGCTGATCTTCTACCTTAACTCCACTTTCCTGCCTGATTCCTTGATTCCCTCGGTGTCCAAAAATCTCTCGATCTCATTCTTGAATATACTCAACGACTGAGCATCCACAGCACTCTGGGGTAGAGAATTCTAAGGTTTCACAACCCTCTGATGAAAGAATTTTTTCCTCATCTCAGTCCTAAATGGCCGATCCCTTATCCTGAGACTATGCCCCCTAGTTCTAGACTTTCCAGCCAGTGGAAACAGCCTCTCAGCATCGACCCTGTCAAGCCCTCGAAGAGTGTTAGATGTTTCAATGAGATCATCTCGCATTCTTCTAAACTCCAGAGAATATAGGCCCATTCTGCTCAATCTCTCCTCATACAACAACCCTCTCATCCCAGGAATCAATCTAGTGAATCTTCGTTACACCCCCTCAAATCAAGTATATCCTTCCTCAGGTAAGGAGACCAAAACTGTACACAGTACACCAGGTGTGGTCTCACCAAAGCCTAAAATAATTGCAGCAAGACTTCCTTACTCTTATTCTCCAACCCACTTAAAATAAAGGCCAACATATTATTTGCTTTCCTATTTGTTTGCTGTACCTGCACATTAACTTTCTGTGATCTGTGTACAAGGACACCCAAATCCCTCTGAACACCAACATTTCTTAAACTCTCACCTTTTAAAAAATATTCTGCTTTTCTATTCCTACCAAAGTGAATAATTTCCACATTTCCCCACATTGTACTCCATCTGCCACTTTCTTGATAATCGTAAAATTAGAGCTCGGTCATTTAAGAGCAAAATAAGGTGGCAATTTTTCACACAAACGGTAGTGGAAATTACAAACTCACTTCCACGAAAGGCTGTGGATGCTGGGGTTCGATTGAAATTTTCAATATTGAGCTCAATAGATTTGTGTTGTGTGAGGGTTGCAAGGGATATGGAGCAAAGGCAAGTAAATGGAGTTGTGACACAGATTAGTCCTGATCCAATTGAACGGCGGAGTAGGCTTCAGGGGCTGAATGGCTAATTCCAGTTCATGAACCCAGTCATTGACACCAATCACCTCCAGTCTGATAAAAAAAACACCACAGTCACTGACACAAATTTCCCCCTGTCTGATTTCAACCAATTCCACAGTCACTGATACCAATCTCCTCCTGTCTGATCTAAACCAACCCCACAGTCACTGACATCCATCTCACTGAATGGTGGAACAGGCTCGAGGGGCTGAATGGCCTACTCCAGTTCCTAATGTTCCGATGTTACACTGAAGTTGCTAACATTCCTCTTCACAGTTCTTAATGCTCCCTATCTTGGTGTTGTCAGGAAATGTTGATCTTATGCCCTTGTTCCCAAGCCCAGGTCATTTCTCTGTATTGAGAAGAGCAATGGTCCCAACACTGCCCCTGGGGGACACCACTGTTTACATCCCCACAGTCTGAAAAACATCCATTAACCACCACTCTGCCCTTTCTCCAACTTCCCATCCACACTGACCCACTCCCTTTAATACCGTGAGCTTGAATCTGATCAACAAGCCTCCTGTCCGGCATCTTCTCAAACACTTTTTAACAATCCATCTTCACAACCTCCATTGCATTTTATCCCCACACTGTGTTATTCCCTCCAATAATCCCTGCTGTCTGTCCTGAATTAATCCATTTCATTCCCAATGTTGAAATCTTTGCTCCACCCACTCGGTTCCATCGGTTTTTCTCCACAACACAAAGGGCCAGTTTTCCCCAAGAGTTTCACACCAATCAGCTTTCAAAATGAGGCAGAGTTTCAGCCAATGAGGGAGATCCGGGCTCAGCCCCGCCCACTCGGTGCCGCAAGTCCCGCCCCTCACACACTCCCATTGGTTGGAGGACCAACCGCCCGCTCGGTCCTCCAGTCCCTCTCCGCTCTTCCTATTGGTCCGGAGCTCCCGTCAATCACCCGGGCAGTGTGAGCTGAGCATGCGCGGCGGGCGGGGAGTGAGGCCGAGATCGTGTCCGCAACAGGTGAGAGATGGGCGGGGGGAGCGGGTTAATAAACCCCGGGGGAGGGGGCGGGGGCTTCACAAACCCCGAGTGCGGCCCCGGGCCCGAATATCAAACAGTGAACATTCTCCTCTCTCTCTCTACACTCCGGGGGCTCCGGTTTAGATCAGACCCGAAACTCAACACACGGCCCGCGGCCTCCGAGCATGCGCAGTGTCAACGTCAAACCTCGTGACTCATCAAATCAGGGAGCGTCTGTAAATGAAGGAGAAATGGTGATCGGTCAGGGAGCGTCTGTAAATGAAGGAGAAATGGTGATGGGTCAGGGAGCGTCTGTAAATGAAGGCGAAATGGTGATCGGTGAGGGAGCGTCTGTAAATGAAGGAGAAATGGTGATCGGTCAGGGAGCGTCTGTAAATGAAGGAGAAATGGTGATCGGTCAGGGAGCGTCTGTAAATGAAGGAGAATTGGTGATCGGTAAGGGAGGGTCTGTAAATGAAGAAGAAGTGGTGATTGGTCAGGGAGCGTCTGTAAATGATGAAGTAATGGTGATTGGTCAGGAAATGTCTGTCAATGAAGGAGAAATGATGATCGGTCAGGGAGTATCTGTAAATGAAGGAGAAATGGTGATCGGTCAGGGAGTATCTGTAAATGAAGGAGAAATGGTGATCGGTCAGGGAGAGTCTGTAAATGAAGGATAAGTGGTGATCGGTCAGGGAGCATCTGCAAATAGACGATAAATGATGACAGATCAGGGAGCGTCTGTAAATGAAAGAGAAATGGTGAAGGTCGGGGGAGTCTGTCGATGAATGAGAAATGGTGATCGGGCAAGGAGCGTCTGTATATGCAAGTGAAATGGTGAAGGTCAGGGGGCGTCTGAAGATGAAGGTGAAATGGTGATCGGTCAGGGAGCAATCCCCATATCCCTTGATTCCCTTAGAGTCCAAAAATCTATCAATCTCAGCCTTGCATGTACTCCACAGCCCTCTGAGGTAGAGAATTCCAAAGATTTACAACCCTCCCAGTGATGAAATTCCTCCTCATCTTAGTCTTAAATGGCCGACCCCTTATCCTGAGACAGTGCTAGTACTTCTACACTGTCCAGCCAGGGGAAACATCCTCTCAATATGTACCCTCTCAAGCCCTCTCAGAATCTTACAAGTTTCAATGAGATCACCTCTCATTCTTAGAACCAGAGAAAAGATACAGCACAGAAGGGGGCCATTCGGCCCATTGTGTCCGCGCTGGCTCGAAGAACAACCAGGTGCCCATTCTAATCCCACCTTCCAGTACTCGGTCCGTAGCCCTGCAGCTTACAGCACTTTAGGTGCAGGTCCAGCTACTTTTTAAAAGAGTTGAGGGTCCCTGCCTCAACCACCAATTCGGGACGCAAATTCCATACACCCACCACCCTCTGGGTAAAAAAGTTTTTGTATTATCTGCACATTTGCCAATCATGCTCCTGACATTCAAGTCCAAATCATTAAGATATGCCACAAACAGCGGGGACCCAACACTGAGCCCTGTGGCACGGCATTGGAAACAGATTTCCATTCGCAAAGATATCCATCAACTTTTACCCTTTGTTTCCTGTTACTGAGCCAATTTTGGATCTAATTCACCACATTTCCCTGTATCCCATGGGCTTTTACCTTTCTGACCAGTCTGCCACGTGGGACCTTTTCAAATGCCTGACTACAATCCATGTAGACAACATCCAACAGCACGACCCTCATCAATCCTCCTTGTCACTTCCTCAAATAATTTAATCAGATTTGGAAGGCATAACCTTCCCTGAACAAATCCATGTTGACTATCCCTGATTAAACCATGCCTTTTCAAGTGACAGTTTATCCTATCTCTCAGTATTGATTGTAATAGTTTGTCCACCACCGAGGTAAGACTGACCGGCCTATAATTGTTCGGTCTTTCCCTTGTAACCTTTTTAAACAATGGTTTTACGTTTGCAGTCTTCCAGTCTTCTGGTACCTCCCCTGTATCTAGTGAGGATTGGAAAATGATCCTCAGAGCATCCGCTGTTTCCTCCCAGGCTTCCTCTAATAGCCTAGGAAACAATCCATCCGGCCCTGGTGACTTATCAACTTTCAAGGATTCCAGTCCCTCTGGTACTTCCTCTCTCGTTATGTTTACCTTATCCAATATTTCACACCTGTCCTCTTTTAACTACTACATCTGGATCATCCTGTTCCTTTGTCAATACGGAGAAAAAATATTCATTTCAAACCCTACCCACATGTTCTGCTTCGACACACAAGTTACCCTTATCATCCCTGATAGGTCCCACCTTTTCCTGAGCTATCCTCTTGTTCTTAATGTACTGATAAAATATCTAACATTCTTCTGAACTCCAGAGAGTATAGGCCCATTCTGTTCAATTTCTCCTCATTGGACAACTGTCTCATCCCAGGAATCAATCCTGTGAACCTTCGCTGCATATGCCCTTCCTCAGATAAGGAGAGCACAACTGTCCACAGTATTCCAGGTGTGGTCTCACCAAAGCCCTGTACAATTGCAACAAGACTTCCTTATTCTTCTACTCCAACCCCCTTGCAATAAATTCCAACATTCTATTTACCTTCCTAATTGCTTGCAGTACCTGCATGTTATCTTTTGGTGTTTCTTGTACGAGGACACCCAAATCTCTCTGGACACCAACATTTAATAGTTTCTCACCATTTTAAAAATTCTGTTTTTCTATTCTTGCTACCAAAGTGAGTAACCTCACATTTCCCCACATTATACTCTATCTTCCACCTTCTTGCCCACTCACTTAACCTGTCTATATCCCTTTGCAGACTCTTTGTGTCCTCCTCACAGCTTACTTTCCCACCTAGCTTCATGTCGTCAGCAAACTTGGATACATTACACTTGTCCCATCATCGAAGTCATTGATATATATTGTAAATAGCTGAGGCCCAAGTACTGATCCTTGCAGCACCCCACTACTTACACGTCCAGGCCATCAATATATATCAAAAAGAGTCATGGTCCTAACACCAACCCCTGCGGAACACCACTGTATACTTCCTTCCAGTCTGTGAAACAACGGTTCACCACTGCTCTCTGCATTCTGTCTCTCAGCCAATTTTGCACCCATGCTGCTATTGGCTTCAATTTTACCAACAGGTCCATTCGGTGGTACTTTACCAAACGCCTTTGAAATGTCCGTGTACACAACATCGAGTGCACTACCCTCATCAACCCTCTCCGTTATTTCATTGAAGAACTCAATCAAATTAAATGATTTTACTTTTAACAAATCTACTTTTAACAAATCTATATTGACTGTCATTTATTAACCCACGTTCTTCCAAGTGAGAATTAATTTTGTCCCGGATTCTGGCCTCGAGAAGTTTCCCACCACCGACGTTAGGCTGACTGGCCTGTAATTGCTGGGTTTATCCCTCTCCCATATTCTTGAACAGGGGTGTGACACTTGCAATCCTCCAGTCCTCAGACACCACTCCCATATCCAAGGAGGATTGGAAGATTGTGGTCAGAGCCTCCGCTATCTACACCCTTACTTCCCTCAGTAATCTCGGAGGCATCCCATCTGGACCGAAAGACTTTTTTACTTTGAGCACTGCCAATCTTTTAAGTACCACCTCTTTATCTATTTTTATCGTCTCCAATATCACTACTACCTCCTCCTTTACTGTACAATGGCAGAATCCTCTTCATGGTGAAGACGGATGTAAAGTACTAATTTCGTGCCTCAGCCATGCCCTCTGCCTCCACAAGAAGATCTCCTTTTTTGTCCCTAATCGACCCCACCCTTCCTTTGACTCCCCTTTTACTGTTTGTATGTTTATAAAAGACTTTTGGATTCCCTTTTATTTTAACCACCAATCTATTCTCATACTCTCTCTTTGCACCTCTTATTCCCTTTTTTAGATCTCCTCTGTACTTTCTTTGTTCAGCCTGGTTCACTACTGTATTATGAACCTTACATTCGTCATAAGCCTCCTTTTTCTGTTTCATTTTAATCTCTATCTCTTTCGTCATCATGATGTGGAGATTCATCTGACGAAGGAGATAATCTCCGAAAGCTTGTGATTTTAAAATAAATTTGTTGGACTATAACCTGGTGTTGTAAGATTCCTTTCTTTAGTCATCCAGGGAGCTCGAGCTTTGGATGCCCTTCCTTTCTCTCCCGTAGGGATCTGTCCACTCTGGACCTGAACCAACTCCTCCTTCAAGGCCTCCCATTGTTCAATTAATATTGTTGCCAATTTTTGATTCCAATCCACCTGGACAAGATCCCTTTTTAACTCATTGGAATTTGCCCTCCAATCGGTTCAGTATTTTCACATTTGTTTGTTCCTTGTCCTTTTCCGTAACTATTCTAAACCCAATGAGATTATGATCACTGCTGCCCCACTGAAACATGCTCCACCTGCCCCACTTCATTCTCCACACCGAGCCCACTGCTGGACTCACATTCCCTCTCTCACATTCCCACTCTCACATTCACCCTCTCACATTCGCTCTCGCGTTCGCTCTCTCGCGTTCACTCTCTCGCGTTCACTCTCTCGCGTTCACTCTCTCGCGTTCCCTCTCTCGCGTTCACTCTCTCGCGTTCACTCTCTCGCATTTACCCTCTCGCATTCACCCTCTCCTATTCACCCTCTCCTATTCACCCTCTCCTATTCACCCTCTCCTATTCACCCTCTCTCATTCAATCTCTCACATTCACTCTCTCACATTCTCTCTCTCACATTCACTCTCTCGCATTCGCTCTCTTGCATTCACCCTCTCACATTCACCCTCTCACATTCACCCTCTCGCATTCACTCTCTCGCATTCACCCTCTCGCATTCACCCTCTCGCATTCACTCTCTCGCATTCACTCTCTCGCATTCACTCTCTCGCATTCACTCTCTCGCATTCACCCTCTCGCATTCACCCTCTCATTCGTCTTCTCTCATTCACTCTCCCACATTCACTCTCTCGCATTCGCTCTCTCGCATTCGCTCTCTCGCATTCACCCTCTCGCATTCACCCTCTCGCATTCACTCTCTCGCATTCACCCTCTCCCATTCACCCTCTCGCATTCACTCTCTCGCATTTTCACCCTCTCACATTCGCTCTCTCACATTCGCCCTCTCACATTCACCCTCTCACATTCGCCCTCTCACATTCACCCTCTCACATTCACCCTCTCACATTCACCCTCTCCCATTCGCCCTCTCACATTCACTCTCTCGCATTTTCACCCTCTCACATTCGCTCTCTCACATTCGCCCTCTCACATTCACCCTCTCACATTCGCCCTCTCACATTCACTCTCTCGCATTTTCACCCTCTCACATTCGCCCTCTCACATTCGCCCTCTCACATTCGCCCTCCCACTTTCGCTCTCTCGCATTCGCCCTCTCGCATTCGCCCTCTCGCATTCGCTCTCTCGCATTCACTCTCTCGCATTCAACCTCTCGCATTCACCCTCTCGCATTCACCCTCTCGCATTCACCCTCTCGCATTCACTCACTCGCATTCACCCTCTCGCATTCACTCTCTCGCATTCACCCTCTCGCATTCACTCTCTCGCATTCAACCTCTCGCATTCACCCTCTCGCATTCACCCTCTCGCATTCACCCTCTCGCATTCACCCTCTCGCATTCACTCACTCGCATTCACCCTCTCGCATTCACTCTCTCGCATTCACCCTCTCGCATTCACCCTCTCGCATTCACTCTCTCGCATTCACCCTCTCGCATTCACCCTCTCGCATTCACCCTCTCGCATTCACTCACTCGCATTCACCCTCTCGCATTCACCCTCTCGCATTCACCCTCTCGTATTCACCCTCTCGCATTCACCCTCTCGCATTCACCCTCTCGCATTCACTCTCTCGCATTCACTCTCTCACCTTCACTCTCTCACCTTCACTCTCTCACATTCACCCTCTCTCGCATTCCCTCTCTCGCATTCGCCCTCTCGCATTCACCCTCTCGCATTCCCTCTCTCGCATTCGCCCTCTCGCATTCACCCTCTCGCATTCACCCTCTCACCTTCACTCTCTCACATTCACCCTCTCTCGCATTCCCTCTCTCGCATTCGCCCTCTCGCAGTCGCCCTCTCGCATTCACCCTCTCGCATTCACCCTCTCGCATTCACCCTCTCGCATTCACTCTCTCCCCTTCACTCTCTCACCTTCACTCTCTCACATTCACTCTCTCACATTCACCCTCTCTCGCATTCCCTCTCTCGCATTCACCCTCTCGCATTCGCTCTCTCACATTCGCTCTCTCGCATTCACTCTCTCGCATTCCCTCTCTCACCTTCCCTCTCTCACATTCACCCTCTCTCACATTCCCTCTCTCACATTCCCTCTCTCACATTCACCCTCTCCCATTCGCCCTCTCGCATTCGCCCTCTCACATTCACTCTCTCGCATTCACTCTCTCGCATTCGCCCTCTCGCATTCGCCCTCTCGCATTCCCTCTCTCGCATTCCCTCTCTCGCATTCCCTCTCTCGCATTCGCCCTCTCACATTCGCCCTCTCCCATTCACCCTCTCACATTCGCCCTCTCACATTCGCCCTCTCACATTCGCCCTCTCACATTCGCCCTCTCTCATTCGTCCTCTCACATTCACCCTCTCACATTCACCCTCTCATTCGTCCTCTCACATTCACCCTCTCACATTCACCCTCTCACATTCACCCTCTCACATTCACCCTCTCACATTCACCCTCTCACATTCACCCTCTCACATTCACTCTCTCATTCGTCCTCTCACATTCACTCTCTCACATTCACCCTCTCACATTCACCCTCTCACATTCGCCCTCTCACATTCGCCCTCTCACATTCGCCCTCTCACATTCGCCCTCTCACAGTCGCCCTCTCACAGTCGCCCTCTCACAGTCGCTCTCTCACATTCGCCCTCTCACATTCGCTCTCTCACATTCACCCTCTCACATTCACCCTCTCACATTCGCCCTCTCTCACATTCGCCCTCTCACATTCGCCCTCTCACATTCGCCCTCTCACATTCGCCCTCTCACATTCGCCCTCTCACATTCGCCCTCTCACATTCACCCTCTCACATTCACCCTCTCACATTCACCCTCTCACATTCACCCTCTCACATTCACCCTCTCACATTCACGCTCTCACATTCACGCTCTCACATTCGCCCTCTCACATTCACCCTCTCACATTCACTCTCTCACATTCGCCCTCTCACATTCACCCTCTCACATTCACCCTCTCACATTCACCCTCTCACATTCGCGCTATCACATTCACCCTCTCACATTCGCCCTCTCGCATTCACCCTCTCACATTCACCCTCTCACATTCGCTCTCTCACATTCACCCTCTCGCATTTTCACCCTCTCACATTCACTCTCTCACATTCACCCTCTCACATTCACTCTCTCACATTCACCCTCTCGCATTCGCTCTCTCGCATTCGCCCTCTCACATTCACCCTCTCACATTCACCCTCTCACATTCACTCTCTCACATTCGCTCTCTCGCATTCGCCCTCTCACATTCACTCTCTCACATTCACCCTCTCGCATTCGCTCTCTCGCATTCGCTCTCTCACATTCGCCCTCTCGCATTCGCCCTCTCCCATTCGCCCTCTCACATTCGCCCTCTCGCATTCGCCCTCTCGCATTCGCCCTCTCGCATTCGCTCTCTCCCATTCGCCCTCTCACATTCACCCTCTCACATTCACCCTCTCACATTCACCCTCTCACATTCGCCCTCTCACATTCGCCCTCTCACATTCACTCTCTCGCATTTTCACCCTCTCACATTCGCTCTCTCACATTCGCCCTCTCACATTCACTCTCTCACATTCACCCTCTCACATTCACTCTCTCGCATTCGCTCTCTCACATTCGCCCTCTCGCATTCGCCCTCTCGCATTCGCCCTCTCGCATTCACCCTCTCGCATTCGCCCTCTCGCATTCGCCCTCTCACATTCGCCCTCTCACATTCGCCCTCTCACATTCGCCCTCTCGCATTCGCTCTCTCACATTCGCCCTCTCACATTCACTCTCTCGCATTTTCACCCTCTCACATTCGCTCTCTCACATTCGCCCTCTCACATTCACCCTCTCACATTCACCCTCTCACATTCACCCTCTCCCATTCGCCCTCTCACATTCACTCTCTCGCATTTTCACCCTCTCACATTCGCTCTCTCACATTCGCCCTCTCACATTCACCCTCTCACATTCGCCCTCTCACATTCACTCTCTCGCATTTTCACCCTCTCACATTCGCCCTCTCACATTCGCCCTCCCACTTTCGCTCTCTCGCATTCGCTCTCTCACATTCGCTCTCTCGCATTCACCCTCTCACATTCACCCTCTCACATTCGCCCTCTCACATTCACCCTCTCACATTCGCTCTCTCACATTCGCCCTCTCACATTCACTCTCTCACATTCACCCTCTCACATTCGCTCTCTCACATTCGCCCTCTGACATTCACCCTCTCGCATTCGCTCTCTCACATTCGCTCTCTCGCATTCACCCTCTCCTATTCACCCTCTCACATTCGCCCTCTCACATTCACGCTCTCACATTCACCCTCTCACATTCACCCGCTCACATTCGCCCTCTCACATTCGCCCTCTCACATTCGCCCTCTCACATTCGCCCTCTCACATTCGCTCTCTCACATTCACCCTCTCGCATTTTCACCCTCTCACATTCCCTCTCTCACATTCACCCTCTCACATTCGCTCTCTCACATTCACCCTCTCACATTCACTCTCTCACATTCACCCTCTCACATTCACTCTCTCACATTCACTCTCTCACATTCACCCTCTCACATTCACCCTCTCACATTCACTCTCTCACATTCACCCTCTCGCATTCACTCTCTCGCATTCGCCCTCTCACATTCACCCTCTCACATTCACCCTCTCACATTCACCCTCTCACATTCACCCTCTCACATTCACTCTCTCGCATTCACCCTCTCGCATTCACCCTCTCGCATTCACCCTCTCGCATTCGCCCTCTCGCATTCGCCCTCTCGCATTCGCTCTCTCGCATTCGCCCTCTCACATTCACTCTCTCACATTCACTCTCTCCCATTCGCTCTCTCGCATTCGCCCTCTCGCATTCGCCCTCTCACATTCGCCCTCTCACATTCGCCCTCTCACATTCGCCCTCTCACATTCGCCCTCTCACATTCGCCCTCTCACATTCGCCCTCTCACATTCGCCCTCTCACATTCGCCCTCTCACATTCACCCTCTCACATTCGCCCTCTCGCATTCGCCCTCTCACATTCACCCTCTCACATTCGCCCTCTCACATTCGCCCTCTCACATTCGCCCTCTCACATTCACTCTCTCGCATTTTCACCCTCTCACATTCGCTCTCTCACATTCGCCCTCTCACATTCACCCTCTCACATTCACCCTCTCCCATTCACCCTCTCCCATTCGCCCTCTCCCATTCGCCCTCTCCCATTCGCCCTCTCACATTCGCCCTCTCACATTCACTCTCTCGCATTTTCACCCTCTCACATTCGCTCTCTCACATTCGCCCTCTCACATTCACCCTCTCACATTCACTCTCACACATTCACCCTCTCGCATTTTCACCCTCTCACATTCGCCCTCTCTCATTCGCCCTCTCACATTCGCCCTCTCACATTCACTCTCTCGCATTTTCACCCTCTCACATTCGCTCTCTCACATTCGCCCTCTCACATTCACCCTCTCACATTCACCCTCTCCCATTCACCCTCTCCCATTCACCCTCTCCCATTCACCCTCTCCCATTCACCCTCTCCCATTCGCCCTCTCCCATTCGCCCTCTCACATTCACTCTCTCGCATTTTCACCCTCTCACATTCGCTCTCTCACATTCACTCTCACACATTCACCCTCTCGCATTTTCACCCTCTCACATTCACCCTCTCACATTGGCCCTCTCACATTCACTCTCTCGCATTTTCACCCTCTCACATTCGCCCTCCCACTTTCGCTCTCTCACATTCGCTCTCTCACATTCGCTCTCTCACATTCGCTCTCTCGCATTCGCCCTCTCGCATTCACTCTCTCGCATTCACCCTCTCACATTCACCCTCTCACATTCGCCCTCTCCCATTCGCCCTCTCGCATTTTCACCCTCTCACATTCACTCTCTCACATTCACTCTCTCACATTCGCCCTCTCGCATTCGCTCTCCCGCATTCGCCCTCTCACATTCGCTCTCTCACATTCGCTCTCTCACTTTCGCTCTCTCACATTCGCCCTCTCACATTCGCTCTCTCACTTTCGCTCTCTCACTTTCGCTCTCTCACTTTCGCTCTCTCACATTCCCTCTCTCACATTCCCTCTCTCACATTCACTCCCTCACATTCACCCTCTTGCATTTTCACCCTCTCGCACATTCACCCTCTCACATTCACTCTCTCACATTCACTCTCTCACATTCACCCACTCACTTTCGCTCTCTCACTTTCGCTCTCTCACTTTCGCTCTCTCACTTTCGCTCTCTCACATTCTCTCTCTCACTTTCGCTCTCCCACTTTCGCTCTCTCACTTTCGCTCTCTCACTTTCGCTCTCTCACTTTCGCTCTCTCACATTCCCTCTCTCGCATTCACTCTCTCGCATTCACTCTCTCGCATTCACCCTCTCGCATTCACCCTCTCACATTCCCCCTCTCACATTCGCCCTCTCACATTCCCCCTCTCACATTCACCCTCTCACATTCCCTCTCTCACATTCGCCCTCTCACATTCACCCTCTCACATTCGCCCTCTCGCATTCACCCTCTCGCATTCGCTCTCTCACATTCGCCCTCTCACATTCGCCCTCTCACATTCGCCCTCTCGCATTCGCCCTCTCGCATTCGCTCTCTCACATTCGCCCTCTCACATTCGCTCTCTCACATTCGCCCTCTCACATTCGCCCTCTCGCATTCGCCCTCTCGCATTCGCCCTCTCGCATTCGCTCTCTCGCATTCGCCCTCTCACATTCGCCCTCTCGCATTCGCCCTCTCGCATTCACTCTCTCGCATTCGCCCTCTCACATTCACCCTCTCTCATTCCCTCTCTCGCATTCACTCTCTCGCATTCACCCTCTCGCTTTCACCCTCTCGCATTCACCCTCTCGCATTCCCTCTCTCGCATTCCCTCTCTCGCATTCGCTCTCTCACATTCACCCTCTCGCATTCACCCTCTCCCATTCACCCTCTCCCATTCACCCTCTCACATTCACGCTCTCACATTCACCCTCTCACATTCCCTCTCACATTCACCCTCTCGCATTCCCTCTCTCGCATTCCCTCTCTCGCATTCCCTCTCTCGCATTCCCTCTCTCGCATTCACTCTCTCGCATTCACCCTCTCACATTCACCCTCTCTCACATTCACGCTCTCACATTCACTCTCTCACATTCATTCTCTCACCCTTTCACTCATGGTTTAGGACCACTGAAAGATGATGCGATGGGTTTGGATTTCAGCACAGGGAGGAAGGAGAGTGCGCGGGATGGGGGATTTGCAGCTTTGAGGGAACAAGAGAGGAAAGCATGTTCTGTGGACACTAACATAGCCTGTTCTGAATTTCGATCCTGTATTTACAGTGATGACTTTTAAACCTCTTCATGTCAAGATCTGACAGAGTCATTCGCATCATCAGGACCTGAATATCATCGGCCTTTGAATGTGGAAGGAGAAATGTTCGTCTGTTCTGTCTCTGGGAGAAGATTTCAAACACCCGAGTGAGAGTGTTCCAGTGCACTGACTGTGGAAAAAGCTTTAACCAGTGACACAGCCTGAAAAAACATCACACCATTCACAGCGGGGAGAAACCGTCCACGTGTTCTGTGTGTGGACGAGGCTTCAACTGATCGTCCAACCTGGAGAGACACAAGGACACCCGGACCACGGAGAAACCGTGGAAATGTGGGGACTGTGGGAAGGGATTCAATTACCCGTCAGAGCTGGAAATTCATCGACGCAAACACACCGGGGAGAGGCCGTTCACCTGCTCCGTGTGTGGGAAGAGATTCGCTCGGTCATACAGCCTCCTGATACACCAGCGAGTTCACTCCGTTGAGAGACCTTTTAAATGCTCTGACTGTGAGAAGAGATTTAAACGCAGAATTGAACTGGTGACACACCAGCGAGTTCACACTGGGGAGAGGCCGTTCTCCTGCTCCGTGTGTAAGAAGAGATTCACTCAGTCATCCCACCTGCTGATACACCAGCGAGTTCACACTGGGGGGAGGCCGTTCTCCTGCTCCGTGTGTAAGAAGAGATTCACTCAGTCATCCCACCTTCTGTCACACCAGCGAGTTCATACTGATGAGAGACCTTTTAAATGTTCTGACTGTGGGAAGAGGTTTAAAAGCAAAAGGAATCTGCTGACACACCAACGCGCTCACACTGGGGAGAGGCCGTTCACCTGCTCTGTGTGCGGGAAGGGATTCACTATTTCATCTGAACTGCTGTCGCACCAGCGATTTCACACTGGGGAGAGGCCTTTTAAATGTTCTGACTGTGGGAAGAGATTTAAAATCAGAAACGAATTGCTGACACATCGACGCACTCACACTGGGGAGAGGCCGTTCACCCGCTCTCAGTGTAAGAAGAGATTCACTCAGTCATCCACCCTGCTGACATACCAGCGAGTTCACTCTGAAGAGAGACCTTTTAAATGTTGTGACTGTAAGAAAAGCTTTAAAAGCAGAAACGAACTGCTGAGACATCGACGCACTCACACTGGGGAGAGACCGTTCACCTGCTCCGTGTGTAAGAAGAGATTCACTCGGTCATCCCACCTTCTGTCACACCAACGCACTCACACTGGGGAGAGGCCGTTCACCTGCTCCGTGTTTGGGAAGAGATTCACTCGGTCATCCACCCTGCTGACACACCAGCGAGTTCACTCTGATGAGAGACCTTTTAAATGTTCTGACTGTGAGAAAAGCTTTAAAAGCAGAAACGAACTGCTGAGACACCAACGCACTCACACTGGGGAGAGGCCGTTCATCTGCTCCGTGTGTGGGAAGAGATTCACTCGGTCATCCCACCTTCTGACACACCAGCGAGTTCACTCTGATGAGAGACCTTTTAAATGTTCTGACTGTGAGAAGAGGTTTAAAAGCAGAAACGAACTGCTGAGACATCGACGCACTCACACTGGGGAGAGACCATTCTGCTGCTCCGTGTGTAAGAAGAGATTCACTCGATCATCCCATCTTCTGTCACACCAACGAGTTCACTCTGATGAGAGACCTTTTAAATGTTCTGACTGTGAGAAGAGGTTTAAAAGCAGAAACGAACTGCTGAGACACCAACGCACTCACACCGGGGAGAGGCCGTTCACCTGCTCCGTGTGTAAGAAGAGATTCAATCGGTCATCCCACCTTCTGACACACCAACGTACTCACCCTGGGGAGAGACCTTTAAATGTTCTGACTGTGAGAAGTGTTTTAAAAGCACAAATGATCTGCTGAAACACCAACACACTCACACTTGGGAGAGACTGTTCACCTGCTCCGTGTGTGGGAAGGGATTCACTCATTCATCCCACCTTCTGAGACATCAACTTGTTCACACTATTGAGTGACCTTTTAATTCACTGACTGTGAGAAGAGCTTTAAAAGCAGAAATGAACTGCTGACACATCAACTCGCACCCATTGGGGAGAGACTGTTCACCTGCTCCATGTGCTGGAAGGGATTCACTCAGTCATCACACATGCTGAGACACCAGCGAGTTCACATATGACTGCAGGGGTTGGATTCTGCTGTTAATCCCATCCAGGACTGAACCATGTTCATTCTGACAGTTGGGATTTGTTTCTGCTGATGTCAATAACCCCTATAACTGGGCTGGAGTTTAATATTCTGGATATCTGTTTATTAAATCCACTTTATTTTAAACCCTTGTTGTAGATTTTGGTCTTTCCCACCTGAGTGTTTAGCCTCACCTGACTGGAACTCAGAAAGGACAATCTAGGGGGAGGTTCGTCCGGTGGGAACAGAACTTCAGCCTGGACACAGTCCTTCAGGGCCACACTGAGAAGGGCAAACGGCACTTTGGTCTTTCTCGTCTCTCTTCTCTGATAGCAAAGTCACCGTGCGGCATCCAGTCTAAAAATGACTGTGGTAATTATTCTATGGAGATTTAAACTGTTTGAGTGACAGTCCTGAGTCTACCATTTCAGGCAGGCGTTAACTCATTTAAAATATACCCGTTAAAAATAAATGATTTAAAGTCTGCATTAAAATAGCAGAGGGAGGAGTTCACAGGAGCCTGTTAACTGCTGGTACAATTATCCAACAGTCATTCGATCTCCAGATAAAGAAGGACCTGCAGTGTGTTTCCAGAATTCATGGTTTTATTGATGTGTGCGTGTTCGACACCAGGATCACTAAAAATACACAACCCGGACCATCCACAGGGTGGGGGCGATCCCGACAGTTACTCTGGGATCACTCCCACTGCGGAACTCCACCTCTGACCCTGCTGAAGGTTGCAGGCTCAGGGAGTGGGGCCTCCAGGAGTGGACTGTAAGAAAGCTGGGTTTCAGTATCCTGACAAATATATGCCGAGGAACCAGAGGAATCCTTACTAAGGAACCGTCTGGGGTTTTACATGTCAGTGAGGGTCTCGGGGTAAATGATTCCTTACTCCCAGAACTGTCTTACATTTAACCCAGATCGGATCAGGATGAATTCAGTTTACAGGAGAATTGGGACAAATATCACCCACAATCGAGGGAGACACATGCAGCCCTTGGAGAAGCTCAGAGATCTTTGGAAAAGAAGATGGTGCACAATTGTGGGAATAATAGCAAACGCCTTTCCAGCTACGTCAGGAGTCAGAAGACCATTAAAGATGGTTTTAGGGCCACTGAAAGGCAGTTCAGGACAGATTCCCAGGCTATGGCAGAGTTGTTAAATGACTATTTTGCATCAGCCTACACTCCTGTGGATGAGGCTCGGATTACAGCTGTGGGATGTGCTGTCGACAATAACATCATAAATATTAAAATAGAAAGTGATTTCATCTTGGATAAAATATGAAATCTCAAAATACTTTGTGTTCCAAATCCAGATGATATCCACCCACGGGTGTTGAAAGAGATGGGACGGGTGCTCTGTGAGCCCCTTGCCTGTATCTTCAACTGCTCAATGGAGTCAGGGATTGTCCCCTGAGATTGTAAGGTAGCTCACGCAGTTCCCATTTTCAAGAAAGGGGATAAGTCAGAGCCGGGGAATGACAGGCCCATCGGTGTGACCTCGATCAGAGGGAAGATGCTTGAATGGATCCTAAGAGATGCTGTTTATGATCACGGGGAAAGAGAAGGGACCATTAGAGATACTCAACGCGGCTTCTGGAAAAGAAGTTTGTGTCTTTCAAACTTGCTTGAGTTTTTTGAAGAAGTTGCTGGGTTAGTGGATGAGTGTAATTGGTTCACATTGTCTATCTCAGGAGTGTCAAACTCATTTTCTATGGTAAGCCTGATCCGATATCCTGGCACTTAGCCTGGGCCACATTCAGCAAAAGTTATTAAACTAGAAATAGATGAAGATGAACTATATTGGTACTTACTTACATTTAGATTTTAGTTACTGCTACTGCTGCTCCCGATACCTGGCACCTCTTAGCTTGAACCATTGCATCAACATTTGGAGTCAATGACTGGGCTGAGGCCTGCTTTGGATAAAAAACATGAGAACCACTTGTCACTACAGAACTTTGGAAGTGAATTCCACCATCTCACAACTCCCTCTGTAAAGAAGTTTCTCTTGACAGCTACTCAGACTGGTAAAAAGTGGAAAGTGGTGTTGCACAATGATCGGTGCTGGGACCACTGTTCACAATTTATATAAACGATTTGGACTCGGGAATGAATGTACAATTTAAACATTTACAGATGACACCAGATTGGCGGGGTGGGTATAATTAATACTGATGAAGACATTAATAAACTTGCAGAATGGGGATGTAATTGGCAAAGGAATTTTGAAAAGATGAGTGAGAAGTCGAGCATTTTGGTAGCAAGATCAAGGAGGCCGCATAATGCTTGGATAATAAGTCTAAAAGGGGTTAGAAGAGCAAAGGGTTCTCGGGGCACAGATACACAAATCACTAAAAGTAGTGACGCAGGTTGAAAAGGCCACAAAAAAGCAAACCAAGCACTGGGGTTCATTTCTGGAGCATAGTATTGAAAAGCAGAGAAGTTATCTTCAACTTGTATGGAACCTTGATTAGACTGCACGTGGTGTACTGTGAAAAGTTTTGGTCTTCATATTATAAAAAGGATATAGAGGCACTGGAGAAGGTGCAAAAAAAGGATTCAAATGGATGTCACCATCTTCGTTTTCCCTGGATTTGGTGTCCCAATGGAAGTGGTCCCTGGATTTGATGTCTCAGTGTAAGTCGTCCCTGGATTTGGTGTCTCAGTGTAATTGGTCCCCGGATTTGGTGTCCCAGTGTAAGTGGTCCCCGGATTTGGTGTCCCAGTGTAATTGTTCCCCGGATTTGGTGTCCCAGTGCAAGTGGTCCCTGGATTTGGTGTCCCAGTGTAATTGGTCCCCGGATTTGGTGTCCCAGTGTAAGTGGTCCCCGGATTTGGTGTCCCAGTGAAAGTGGTCCCTGGATTTGGTGTCACAGTGTAAGTGGTCCCTTGTGTTTTGAGGCATTGCTCGTGGCATTTTTCTCCTCTTTCCACCTTTATACAATTTGTTACCAGCTTATTAATGCCATTAACTGGCTCTCGGGTAGTACACAGAAAAAATGTGAGCTTTTAAGTTTCCCTGAGAATGACAGGTCTGAATAGTTAGAGAACATTTAGCAATTAAACCAGACTGGGCGGGGCGGGCCTGAGGTGCGAATGAGCAACTGAAAAGTGGCGTCAAGTTAACTTAGCACCACGGGGGAGGGCCCGAGCACTCGGGTTTCTGTATAATTTATTTATTTATTTTGTTTGTTGACCCACTGGCGCCAACTTCGGTGGGATGTCAATAATTAATTTTCTGTTCACCAATTCCAGCTCGCAATGGCGGAGTATTTCCCCAGAATCCCCCGCGGTTCAGAATGTGCCCTATCAATGACGACAGGAGACCAGTGCGCAGGTGCAGGACCGGGCCGTGCTCTGAGCATGCGCAGTGCGAGTGGTGGAGATTCACTGAGTGGAAACAGGCGAGTCGGAGGCCGGGGAGGAATTGGATCTGTGGGTGGGCGGGGAAGTTTCACAAACACCCGGGGGCGGCTTGAGGCAACAAAAAAGAGTAAAAAGGCCCCGTGTTTGCACCTTGGTGACAGGCCCGTCAGGCGGCCGCCCGGCCGCCATCTTTGGAGAGGAAGTCATGGTGGAATTATGGCGCATGCGCGGCCATCTTGGTAAGGAGCAAACAGTGGGCGGGGCTTCAGTGTCGCAGTGACGGGGAACAAAGAGTGGGCGGGGCTTCAGGGTCCCAGTGATCGGGAACAAAGAGTGGGCGGGGCTTCAGGGTCCCAGTGATCGGGAACAAAGAGTGGGCGGGGCTTCAGGGTCCCAGTGATCGGGAACAAGGGGTGGGCGGGGTTTCAGGGTCCCAGTGACCAGGAACAAAGAGTGGGCGGGGCTTCAGGGTCTCAGTGATCGGGAACAAAGAGTGGGCGGGGCTTCAGGGTCCCAGTGACCGGGAACAAAGAGTGGGCGGGGTTTCAGGGTCCCAGTGATCGGGAACAAAGAGTGGGCGGGGCATCAGGGCCCCAGTGACCGGGAACAAGGGGTGGGCGGGGTTTCAGGGTCCCAGTGACCGGGAACAAAGAGTGGGCGGGGTTTCAGGGTCCCAGTGACCGGGAACAAAGAGTGGGCGGGGTTTCAGGGTCCCAGTGACCGTGAACAAAGAGTGGGCGGGGCTTCAGGGTCCCAGTGACCGTGAACAAAGAGTGGGCGGGGCTTCAGGGTCCCAGTGATCGGGAACAAAGAGTGGGCGGGGCTTCAGGGTCCCAGTGACCGTGAACAAAGAGTGGGCGGGGCTTCAGGGTCCCAGTGACCGGGAACAAAGAGTGGGCGGGGCTTCAGGGTCCCAGTGATCGGGAACAAAGAGTGGGCGGGGCTTCAGGGTCCCAGTGATCGGGAACAAAGAGTGGGCGGGGCTTCAGGGTCCCAGTGACCGGTAACAAAGAGTGGGCGGGGCTTCAGGGTCCCAGTGACCGGTAACAAAGAGTGGGCGGGGCTTCAGGGTCCCAGTGACCGGGAACAAAGAGTGGGCGGGGCTTCAGGGTCCCAGTGACCGGTAACAAAGAGTGGGCGGGGTTTCAGGGTCCCAGTGACCGGTAACAAAGAGTGGGCGGGGCTTCAGGGTCTCAGTGATCGGGAACAAAGAGTGGGCGGGGCTTCAGGGTCCCAGTGACCGGTAACAAAGAGTGGGCGGGGTTTCAGGGTCCCAGTGATCGGGAACAAAGAGTGGGCGGGGCATCAGGGCCCCAGTGACCGGGAACAAGGGGTGGGCGGGGTTTCAGGGTCCCAGTGACCGGGAACAAAGAGTGGGCGGGGTTTCAGGGTCCCAGTGACCGGGAACAAAGAGTGGGCGGGGTTTCAGGGTCCCAGTGACCGTGAACAAAGAGTGGGCGGGGCTTCAGGGTCCCAGTGACCGTGAACAAAGAGTGGGCGGGGCTTCAGGGTCCCAGTGATCGGGAACAAAGAGTGGGCGGGGCTTCAGGGTCCCAGTGACCGTGAACAAAGAGTGGGCGGGGCTTCAGGGTCCCAGTGACCGGGAACAAAGAGTGGGCGGGGCTTCAGGGTCCCAGTGATCGGGAACAAAGAGTGGGCGGGGCTTCAGGGTCCCAGTGATCGGGAACAAAGAGTGGGCGGGGCTTCAGGGTCCCAGTGACTGGGAGCAAAGAGTGGGCGGGGTTTCAGGGTCCCAGTGACCGGGAACAATGAGTGGGCGGGGCTTCAGGGTCCCAGTGACCTTGAACAAAGAGTGGGCGGGGCTTCAGGGTCCCAGTGACCGGGAACAATGAGTGGGCGGGGCTTCAGGGTCCCAGTGACCGGGAACAAAGAGTGGGCGGGGCTTCAGGGTCCCAGTGACCGGGAACAAAGAGTGGGCGGGGCTTCAGGGTCCCAGTGACTGGGAACAAAGAGTGGGCGGGGCTTCAGGGTCCCAGTGACCGGGAACAAAGAGTGGGCGGGGCTTCAGGGTCCCAGTGACCGGGAACAAAGAGTGGGCGGGGCTTCAGGGTCCCAGTGCCTCATTTATTTTATTCTCACTCTGCCCACAGCGGGTTTAGAACTGAACCCAATCAGAGGAGAGGGAGGGAGAAAACTGGGAGTGGAGGGAAGAAATATTGGAGATGGTGGGATGGGTTTGGATTTCAGCACAGGGAGGAGGGAGAGTGTGTGGGACGGGGATTTACAGCTTTGGGGAACAAGAGAGGAAAGAATGTTCCACAGAGACTAGAATTGTCTGTTCTGAATTTCTATCCTGTATTTACAGTGATGACTTTTGTAAACTCCTTTTCCAGGGTATGAGAAGGTGACGATTTGCAAACATCGGTGTGAGTGGAAAAGCACCGAGACACACACACCCGAGTGAGAGTGTTCCAGTGCACTGACTGTGGAAAGAGCTTTCACCGGTTACACAGCCTGAAAAAACACCGCACCATTCACAGCGGGGAGAAACTGTACACGTGCTCTGTGTGTGGACGAGGCTTCAACTGATCATCCAACCCGGAGAGACACAAAGACACCCGCACCACGGAGAAACCTTGGAAATGTGGGGACTGTGGGAAGGGATTCAATTATCTGTCTGAGCTTGAAACTCATCGACACAGTCACATCGGGGAGAGGCCGTTCACCTGCTCCACACATAACAGGAAAAGCACAGTTTCCGGTCTGGGGTCTGTTACCTGATCTCACCCAGAATGGTACTGAGCCCCACAGAGCAGGAAACGCCCAGGCTCAGTCCCAGGCCTGTGCGGAGTTCGCTGTTCTCAGGGTTGTTGGTTCGAGCCCCACTTTGGGTGGTTTGTGCTTTAATTTTTAGGCTGATTTCACAAGCGATCCCCAGTTCGAAATTCCTATGGCAGAAAGTTGAAGGAGTATTTTGTATAAACTAGATTCAAGGGCAGTATCAAAAATGTCCTCCTTGATTCTGGACCTTCATCTCTCTCCAACCGCTCGCTGCTGCAGATTGAACTTTATTTCATTTCACCCGCAGCTCGGGGTCAGTGCGGATTTGAGGGGCTTTGGGCCGGTCTCTCCCTTCACAGCCCATCAGAGAGGCTTTGGGCCCGTCTCTCCCTTCACAGCCCATCAGAGAGGCTTTGGGCCCGTCTCTCCGTTCACAGCCCATCAGTGCCGAGAAAAAGACGGAGAATTTTACACACATAATGTGTTCTGTAACTTTTCATAAACACTTCAGTATTTTTCACTCCGCATCCAAAATTTTGAGTTCTCCCCTGGTGTGTCCGCTTTCTGTATTTATAAACACAAGTGTATTTCGTTCCGTGTCCAACACTGTGAGGTCTCCCCTGGTGTATTTGTATTTTGTGTTTATAAAGAGTGTACATTATTGACCGGGTGTTTGTGTGTAGTGGGTTTGAGGGTGAGCTCTGATTCCCACTCCCTGATGGATTGAATGGAGGAAAGAATGAATGAGAGAGAGGCGCGATGTGGGAGACGGGATGATGGAAGAATGTGTCCACGAACCTGGTTAAAAGTGGCCCAAACACAAGATAATATTAAGATACCATCAGCAGAACATTAACATAACCTGAGCTCCGAGATCTGGTCGGTCCCATTCCCCCGAAGTAAGGAATGAGCGGGAGAGGCAATTCCACCCGGTTTATGTTTTTTTTCCAAAGCAACGCCACACAGTCCAACTTGGGATGGAGCCGAAATAGCTCAGTTGAGAATGCGAAAATTTGAAAGTCCCTGGTTCAATTCCGAATTTCAGCAGAATTTGGTTGTTTTGCTGTCGTTCTTTGGGTCGAATCTCGCATTAATTTACCCTGAAATTTTAACCGGCGCTGGAGGCTTGGGGAAGGAGTCGAGAAGCATCAAGGAAGAGAAATATTGATAGCATCTTTACTTAGCTTTATTTATTTCTGCATTTTCTCTGTTTTTTGCCTCTCTCAGCGCCGGCGAACATTTGATTTGAAGCATTATGATTCCTAAAGTGATGCCTTTTCCTCATCTCCGGGCGGCCAGACACGCTCTGTCTGTTTGATACTGCTTGTGACCATTAAAGGGCACAAGCCCCGAGTTAAACGTTTATCAGCAAACCGACAAAGCGATATTACAGCGGGAATATAACTCATTGCTTCATATTGTTAGATACTCAGTGACTCAGATTGCAATGTGTGTCAGTAAATATACCCGGATACTGAGTGACACAGATTGTAATGTTTTTCAGTAAACATACCTGGATACTGAATGACACGGATTGTAATGTGTGTCAGCAAACATACCCGGATACTGAGTGACACGGATTGTAATGTTTTTCAGCAAACCGACCCAGATGCTGAGTGACACAGGTTGTCATGTTTTTCAGTGAACATTCCTGGATACTGAGTGACACAGATTGTAATGTTTTTCAGTAAACATACCCAGATACTGCGTGACACGGATTGTAATGTGTGTCAGTAAATATACCGGGATACTGAGTGACACAGGTTGTAATGTTTGTCAGTAAACATACCTGGAAAAATGGTTCCGGAATGGAAAGAAATAGAGATATAGGAAAAGAGACAGATAGAAAGAGATGGAGACACAGAAAGGTGAGGGAGAAAAGAAGGATAAATGAAGAATGAAAAGAAAGATGCGTTTCTCCGCCCCAGGGGCAAAGATATATCAAACATTGTAATGAATGCTATTCTAAAAACTATTCCCTCTGACTTTTTGCGTGAATTTCCTTGTTTGCAAAGTCTGGATTTTCAAAATTACTAAAATAACGTAATGCATTACTGATAACTCGTATGGGGAACGAACCCGTGACCTTGGTGTTATTAGCATCACGCTTTAACCAACTGAGCTAACCGGCCTTTTATTTTTCTTACGGCCATCAGTTTGGGGCACGCGTTGGATTTTCTGTGTTTTACTTCTCACACTGCGTAATACGGTTATTGCACGAACATTGAACACACCACATCCCTTAAACATTGTTACTTGTTTCTGCATAAAACTGGCAAGGGTGTAAATCGAAATTAACAGATAAGGAGCACTTTAATGCGACAAATTTTAATTCTGGTAATAATTATGTTCTGAACAGTGAAGGGCCCACCCCGAAAACACTGTCCCGCTGTTGAACCAGTGGGCAGGGCCCTGAGGTACTGCGAAAATCGTGTGCTGAGGTTTCCGTAGTGTCGTGCTTATCATGTTCGCCTTTTACGTGAAAAAGCTCTAGTTTTGAGGAACTTGCTTCGGATAAACCTCCAGGCGTCAACTTGTGCTGAGAGAAGGGACAAATCTTGTTCCTTCCTGTTAACTTTAACAACGGCTGTACCAAATTCCAAGTGTCATCAACTATCAACATTTGAAACCAGACCCTTAAAATGCAGTCTGGAAAGTGGAAAATGGTGAAAGTGCATCAGGCTCAAAGCACAAAAACATATTTAAAGTTTCACTATCCATGTTAGTATTTCCGTGAGTCAGCAGCATAAAGTTATCGGTTACAACAATTATTCACCTTTCACAGAATTTCATTAGTTTCATTAATTAATTTAATAACGTTCATTGGTCACTACAACCACAAGCTTGAGCTCGATGAAATATTAATGTTGTTAACCATGCAATGTGATGTTTTTATCTGGCACAATCATTCAGCGCGTTCGGCTCTTAACCCAAAATTTGGTGGTTCGATGACCCCAAGGGACGATACAATATCCTGGATTTCAATGCGTGTTTTCACTGTAAGAAAATGCACCATAAATGAATTTGATGAAAAGTGACTAATATTGTTGACTTGAAATAGTTAGTGTGCTCCTTGACATTGCACCACATCGGAATCCAAATTGAGATTCGGGGCCAGAAAAGCAGATGATGCACGGAGGCAGAGGGCAAGGCTGAAGTATTAAATGAGTACTTTGTATCTGTCTTCACCAAGGAAGAAGAAGCTGCCAGAGTCAGTAAAAGAGGAGGTCGTGGAGATGCTGGATTGGATAAAAATTGATAAAGAAAAGGTACTAGAAAGGCTGGCTGTACTTAAAGTGGGTAAGTCACACGGTCCGGATCGGATGCATCCTTGGTTGCTGAGGGAAGTCAGGGTGAAAATTTCAGAGTTGCTGGCCATAATCTCCAATCGTCCTTAGATATGGGGGTGGTGCCAGACGACTAGAAAATCTCAAATGTTACTCCCTTTTTAAAAACGTGTGCAAGGATAAACCCAGCAACTACAGGCCAGTCAGTTTAACCTCAGTGGTAGGGAAGCTTTTAGAAACGATAAATACGGGATAAAAATAACAGCCAGTTCTACAAGTGTAGATTAATAAAGGAAAGCCAGCACGAATGTGTTGAAGGCAAATCGTATTTAACTAACTTGATTGAGTTTTTCGATGAAGTAAAGTGCCACAAAATAGGCTTGTCAGCAAAATTGAAGTCCATGGAATAAAAGCATGGATACCAAATTGGATAAATGACAGGAAACAGAGAGTCGTGGTGAACGTATTTTTTTTCGGACTGGAGGAAGGTAGACAGTGTTGTTTTCCATGGGACTGGACTGGGACCACTGCTTTTTTTATGTATATTAATAACTTGGACTTGTGTGTACAGGAACAATTTCAAAAATTGCAGATAACACAAAACTAGTAAACAGTGAAGAGGATAATAATAGTCTTCAAGAGGACACAGATAATCTGGTGGAATGGGCGGACACATGGCAGATGAAATTTAACGCAGAGAATTGCAAAGTGATATATTTTGGCAGGAAGAATGAGGAGAGGCAATATAAACTAAATAATAAAATTCTAAATGAGGTGCGGGAATAGAGAGTCCTGGGGGCATATGTGACCATATCTTTGAAGGTGGCAGTACAGGCTGAGAACGTGGTCCTGGGCTTTATAAATAGAGGCATAGAGTACAAAATCAAAAAAGTTATGTTGAACATTTATAAAACACTCGTTCGGCTACAACCAGAGTATTGTGTCCAATTCTGGGCCCCGCATTTTAGGAAGGATGTGAAGGCCGTGGAGAGCATGCAGAAAAGATTTACTCGAATGGTTCCAGGGATGAGGGACTTCAGTTATGTGGACAGACTGGAGAAGTTGGGATTGTTCTTCGAGCAGAGTCGGTTGAGAGGAGATTTGATAGAAGTGATCAAAATCATGAAGGGTTTAGAAAAAGTAAATAAAGAGAAGCTGTTCCCATTGGCTGAAGAGTTGAGAACCAGAGGACACAGATTTAAGGTGATTGGCAAAAAAAAACAAAGGCGAAATGAGTAAAACTTTTTTACGCAGCGAGTGGTTATGATCTGGAAGGTGCTGCCTGAAACGGTGGAAGCAGAATCAATCGTGGCTTTCAAAAAGGAATTGGATAACGACTTGAAGGGAAAAATTTGCAGGGCCACGTGGAAAGAGCGGGGGAATGAGGCTAACTGGATTCCTCTTACAAAGAGATGGCACGGTCTGGATGGGCCGAATTGACTTCCTTCTGTGCTGTAACCATTCTATGATTCGATGATTGGATGGACAGAGCGGTCTAATAGGATAGGCGATGGGTTGTGGGTATCAGGGAAACTTTCGACTGGTTGCACGGCTGTGTTACTGACGGCTCGTTGGTCTCGGATTATGGTTTTCACTTTGGGCGTTTCACTAATTGATATGTGAGAGGTCCGGGGTTCAAATTCCTGGACGAGCCCTCCTGTGTCACTATTTTCAGTGGAAATTCATTCATTTATTTTTCACATCTTTTCAGCGTTGCAGAATACAGGATTGACTTAATTCCAGAGCATGTTTGACGTTTCGTGGCTCGAATGCAGAGGGTTTGTCGACGCAACACCACATAGGGAAAGGAAAATGTCTCAACGTGGTGTGCAGATTGAAGCTGAATGTGAATCTATCTCTTTTCAGGGGTGCAGAAAGAAAATGTTCCTTCATCGGCCGGGAATCAATCCCTGTCTCCTCGGGTGGCAGGTGTGAATTCTACCGGTGAAACAGCAACGTCCGGACGGTCGTGGCTGCATGTGTCCAGTTGGAAACCTGTCTGAAAGAACATATAGTCTCACAAATCTCCTGTGAGTATCCTGTGCATTCTGAATAACAGCTGTGCATCAAAGGCGCTCGCAGCTGCGGTAGTCGCGTGGTTCAGACGTTAGATCTGAAACCCAATGGGGTATTCCGGCAGAAGTTGGAATCGTGCTATCGGCGCTATTGTGTAAAGTTTTGTTCAATGCTCAAATAAATATGAACTGGAGATAACGGGTTGCAATTCCTTCCCTCAGAGAGATACTCCACCGCGGCAGATCATTTTAATTGGGAGCCCAGTGGTCACTTGCAAAATATCAAGATACGTGAAGGGAACTTCACAATGTTCCACAACTGTCCAAAACTGGGCACCGCACTTTATAAAGGATGTGAAGGCCTCAGAGAGGGTGCAGAAACATTTACTGGAATGGTTCCAGGGATGAGGTCATCAGTTACGTGGGTAGACTGGAGAAGCTGGAGTTGTTCCCTTCGAGCAGAGAAAGTTGAGTGGAGATTTGATAGAAGTGTTCAAAATCATGACGGGTTTAGATAAAGTAAATTTTAAAAAACTGCTCCCGTTGGCGGAAGGGTCGAGAACCAGAGGACGCAGATTTACGGTGGTTGACAAAAGAACCAAAGGCGAGAAAAGGAAAAACTTCTTAAACTAGCGAGTGGATATAATCTGGAATGCATCGCCTGAAAGGGTGGTGGAAGCAGATTTAATCCTTGTTTCGAAGAGGAATTGGATAAGTATTTGAAGGGAAAATATTTGCAGGGATACGGGGAAAGAACGGGGGAATGGGACGATCTGGATTGCACTTAAAGAGAGCTGGCACAGGCTCGATGGGCCGAATGGCCTCCTTCTGTGCAGTGACGATTCTATGATTCTATATCTCCCAATCTCCATCGTAAATGCTGCTAACTTGACGTTAGGTTTTTTCGATACTTTTATCTCTCTATCTCTCTCTGTCTCTGTCTCTCTGTGTTTCCCCCTGATGGACTTCTCAGGCAGCCTTGAACGGCCAAAGCTGATCGAACCTGCGACACCAGCAGAGAACGGTAAAGATCGAAAGACTGAGACGGGAGGAAAACTAAAAATCCAACCCAGATGATGAACTCGCAGATATTATCTACACATTAATGTCTCTTCGTCCTCATAGTGAAAACATCAGTAATTTTATTCCAGTATAAAATGAAAGAAAGTATTGTCTTTATAAAGCGCTTTTCACGACCTCAAGACCTCCCAAAGCGCTTTACAGCCAATGAGGTATTTTTGAAGTGTCGTCACTGTTATACTTGTGGGAGAGTGGATAATCTGCGGATGCCGAGGGAGACAACAATGTAACTTTCGAGAAATTCATTCTGAAAAGTCTCACTTGGCATGACAAGTCGCACATTCAAAACGAATGTGGTAAAGAGAGGCTAATATTGTTGATATGAAATAGTTAGTGTACAACTTCACATTGCTGTGCATCGGAATAGAAAAAGTGATTGGATGGATCGCAGGATGGCCGATCGGCCATGGGTTGCACCGAATTCTGCACTGGTTGCACCCTTTTGGTAGCAGTAGCTGTTCTGTTTTTGCATAGCTGCGATGGCCGAGTGGTTAAGGCGTTGGACTCGAAATCTAATGGGGTTTTCCTGCGCAGGTTCGAATCCTACTCGCAGCGCTATTTCTTATAGATTTGTTCAATGATCAAACAAATAAGGACTGGAGTTGACGGACCGTGTTCCCTCCCTCAGAGAGATGATCCAGCGAGGCAAATGCTTTTAATTCGGAGCCAATGGTCTCTTGCAGAGTTGCACGGCACGTGAAAGAATCTCTCCCAAGCTCCATCTTAAATTCTGCTCGTTCGCAAAGCTTGATATTTATCCGATTTGTTTCTATACTTTAATCTCTCCCTGTCCCTGTCTCTTGACTCTCTGAATTTTCCCCTGATGGACTTCTCAGGTTTTCTTGAACGGCCAAGGATGATCGAACCTGCAACACCAGCAGAGAAGGGTAAAGATGGAAAGACTGAGACCGGGGGAGAAGCAAAGGTGCAACCCAGTTGATGTATTCGGAGCTATTGTCCACACATTTATGTCTCTTCGACCTCACAGTGAAAAAAATCAGCAATTTGAATACAGTGCACTTATGGTAGAGTGTTTAAATGCGAGTGTTGAGACATACAACAATCGAACCGTTGCCATGGTGATGATTGAATCCAAACACTAGACCACAAAGAAACGCTGAAAATTCTTTGGTGCGAACAAGCAGCCCAACGCGGCCTTTCCTACTTGCCTCTTTGTAATTCAGGTCATTATCGTGCGAGACAAGCTGCCCGCAAAAAAATGGCATTTTCTGTTCAAACTACTATCGCGACAGAAGGTGATGTTCAGGCAATGACAGCACCAAGTGCAACTAGGCATGTACATGAAATGGAAAGTGAGGTAAAATACTACCACAAGCTGCTGATGGACATGTTTCCATTTCCAAAATTCACGAACCTGAATGCAGCTCCTGGGAAAACTGCAAGGCCACGCAGGTCCATCATGAATCATTTGAAGCAACTGGCAGTTTAAAGTGGCATCTCCTCCTGCTTCTGTCGGGGGTGAAGGAGAGACACCGTCGTTATAAAAGTACAGTTTGATTTTGTACAGAACTGTACAGAGAAGGAGCACATATACTGGGGCTGTGAGATATTCTATATTATTCATATTTAACCACAAGAATATCCGCAGTCGGAAGCTGAAAAGAAGGGAGAGATAAGAGGCCGGAAAATAAACACAGAGCTGAATGAATCACGCAAGAGTGAAAGAAAAGTAAATCTTACCAGTTCTGCTGTGTTCCGTGCGCAATCTTGGGCGCTCCCCGATGGACTGATGGTGAGAATTTAATGCTCCCACCAACGCATGAGTTCGATTCCAAGTCAGCGAATTAACTTTAGCAAAAGTTATTAAATTAATTACATGAAACTAATTAAACCCTGTTGGTAGATGAATGACTGTTTTATTCACCATTAATCAAACGATAACTTTCTATTTCATACTGAAGGAGATGTTGACGTGGTTACCGAGAGACAGTCAAAACTTTAATCAGATTTTTATGCTTTGCAGATGATCAAATTTCATCATTTTACAGACTGTATCTTAAGGGTATGATTAAAAGCTCAGTGCAGCTGTTGTTAAATTTAAAATGAATAGGCAATTGTCGCCGTTGATCACAGGAACGCCCAAACCGGTTCTACGATCAAGATGAAAGTAACGCAACGAGCAACATCTGATACAAAAATCCCCACCGTTTTGCTTTTCCAACATAAAAGGTGTGACATTTATTCTCTGAACATCGGAACAGTCTGGTCTCGCTCACTACAGAAATCTCCATGTCACAGCGAACCAGCTCTCCTGCAGCAAGTGCGGCCTCCCTTCTGGCCTTTCCTGGGCTTGTCTGCCAAGGAGAATTGTGATTTTCTTGCTTCCAAAACATACATTGAAACCCTGGAACTTTGAGGCGAAGAATCCTGAGGAAAAATCAAATAAGAGCTCGAACCATCAAACTTCCGTGCAAACCGACAGCACCAACTAGACAGGCGAAGAGGTCACCTGCTAAACCAATAATTAATTGGGCAAAACTTTGAGTTTGCAGCGACCAATATAACAACTGTCTACAGTCAGTCCAAAATGAATAGTTGAAGCTTGTAGGAATGAAAATCCAAACAGCCGGTCTTCACTCTTAAACCAGCAACTATGAAGAAAAACATGCCGGAGAAATACTCGCTTTCAGTGCGGTGACACTGGGCCAGAGTAAAGCTCAGTTAATATGATTGGTGAGTGGCTGGAGGGTGGATTTCGAACTCCTGACCGATTGCACTGTGCATTTTCCAGATCTGCTTGGAGCACCAATCCCTTCAATTCATCACTTACAATTCGATTCTCGGTTTCATTTCACTGACGCTTGGTGAAATTTTACAAATTGGAAGCGATCAGTGTCAAAGCTAACCACGTCACCGACATGCTCGCAGATACAAAGCGGCAACACTCTGCTTCAGCAAGATGAAAGCCGAGAGCGATTTCACGGTCAAATATAATGGCTAACAAAACTTATTCAAAGAAAGTGCAGGTCGTTGAGTTGCCTTTAAATTCCTGATTGTTCGCATTGAAATTCTTCCCATTGCGTTTGAGAGCCACATGGGGCGATTTGGGGACTTCATTTCATTTTATGCAGAAGTTTCAAATGCAGTTCAAGGTCAAAAGTCCTGGGAACACTGTTGTTCACAATTTACCGGTGCTGGGACCACTGTTGTTCGCAATTTATCGGTGTTGGGACCACTGTTGTTTACAATTTACCGGTGCTGCGACCATTGTTGTTCGCAATTTATCGGTTCTCGGATCACTGTTGTTCACAATTTACCAGTGCTGGGACCATTGTTGTTCACAATTTATCGGTGCTGGGACCACTGTTGTTCACAATTTGTCGGTGCTGCGACCATTGTTGTTCACAATTTATCGGTTCTGGGATCACTGTTGTTCACAATTTGTCGGTGCTGGGACCATTGTTGTTCACAATTTATCGGTGCTGGGATTACTGTTGTTCACAATTTATCAGTGCTGGGTTTGAGAATGCATACGGGGCGCCCTTTTAATAAAAATGCATATGGGGTAAGCTTTTAGTGGTTTATAGTGAGATACCTCCATAGCGAAGTAGCAGTGTGGTGAACCAATGGTTAATATAAGTAGCCCATTTTGCTTGCTAGAATTAGAAACAATGAGCTTCTTCTTTGACCACCTGTTTACGTTATTGATTTTCTTTATGTATAAGCCTGCCTTGTGTTAATCAAGCAAAGAGATATGATAAAGTTGAATTCTAGTATAAGGAGTTGTCATGCAGCTGCATTAATGAATGGATCTCCCTTTGCAGGCAAGGTCAAAACACATCCCAAGCCAGAGATAAGGTAGCCTCCCTTTTCCTTGGCATGAACAAGTATTACCTGTGAGTGGTCGGTCATTATGTCAGTTAGCATGGCTTGCCAAGACTCAGCTTATGATTGGTATTAACCCCTTGCTACTCATGTCCCTCCCCACTCTGAAAATGTATAATTGTGTGGATCTGCCTATGTAATTTTGCCTGCTCTATGAGATTGACCAGACTCTGTCAAGAGTTGAAATCAATTCTAAAGATAAGGTCAGCTGCAGCTAATAAATTGTGTTAAACTTTCAAGTGTTATTCTCATCAGTTATTGCTGAACCAGACTAAGGGTAAATAAATCCGGTATCGTCAGGTTCACGGTTGTTCACAATTTATCGGTGCTGGGTTCACAGTTGTTCACAATTTATCGGTGCTGGGACCACTGTTGTTCTCAATTTGTCGGTGCTGGGTCCACTGTTGTTCTCAATTTGTCGGTGCTGGGACCACTGTTGTTCACAATTTATCGGTGCTGGGACAACTGTTGTTCACAATTTATCGGTGGTGGGACAACTGTTGTTCACAATTTATCGGTGATGGGACCACTGTTGTTCACAACTTACATTAATGATTTAGTCATCGGAATCGGAAATACAATTTCAAAATTGACAGTCAGCACATAATTGGCAGCTGTAGTTAATACAAAGGAAAAATGCGAAAAATACAGGAAGACGTCAGTAAACTTGCAAAATGGGCGTGTAAATGGCAAATTAGTTTCAATATTTATTGTGTATTCCCTTGCCTTGTTTGCCCTCCCTAAATGCATTACCTCATTCTCCAGATTGAATTGCATTTGCCACTATTCTATCCACCTCTCCATTCCACTGATATCTTCCTGCAGTCCACAGCTTCCCTCCTCACCATCAACCACACGACCAATTTTTGCATCTTCTGCAAAATTGTTAATAATACCCCGTACATTTAAATCCAAATCAATGATCTGTGCTACGAAAAGCAGCGACCGAGTACGGATCCCTGCGGAACCCCACTCGAGACAGCCTTGCAGTCACAAAAACACCCGTCGACCATTGCTTCCTGCCACTCAGTCAATTTTGGATCAACTTGACAATTTCCCTTGGATCCAATGGGCTTTTACACTTTTGACCAATCTGCCATGTAGGACTTTGTCAAAAGCCTCGCGAAAATCTATGTAGACTACAAAAAACGCACTACCCTCATCCACCTTCCTTGATACCTCCAAAACAATTCAATTCAAACGACCTTCCCTTAACAAATCCATGCTGACTGCCCTTCATTAATCCGTCCCTTTCTAAATGAAGATTAATACTTTCCCCCAGAATTGTGCTCAATACCGAGGTTAGGCTGACTGGCCTGCAATAATTCGATCTATTCCTTTCTCCCTTTTTAAACAACGGTACAACTTCAGCAGTCCTCCAATCCTCCGGCATCACACCTGTAGCCAGGGAGGATTGGAAAATGATGGTCACAGCCTCCGATATTTCCTTCCTTGCTTCTGTTAACAGCCTGGGATGTATTTCATCCGGGCCTGGCGATTCAGGTGGAGTGATTTGGGGACTTCCCTTCCCTCTTTGCAAACGTTTGCACCGCAGGTCAAGATCACAAATCCAGTTCCAAATTTGGGCTACTTCCGGGTTTGAACCTCAAATCGCGAAATACACCCCGACCCCAACGAGCCCAGAAACAAGAACGTGTCTTTAAATTAACGTGTTGCAGACACATTCTATGAGAGGTCTGTCTGGACAATGAAAGGGCGTTTTTGAACTGTCATTCGGTTATCCGTTTCCTCCTGAACAAACACCACAGTGTTATTTTGTCGCTCAATTCCACAAATTAGGTAAAATAATCAGCTGCACAAGGCACTGCTGGGAGTTGAACCCAGGATCTTCTGTTTACTAGACAGACGCTTTAACCAACTAAGCCACAGCGCCAATTGATGACATTTTGTCTCCACCTCCTCTCATTAATATCTATCAGCGACACTTCACTGTTGGGGGTTCAGGCCGTTTTATCTTTGTCTGTTTCGCTTGTCCGTTCACCTGTGCATTCCGACACTAACCGGATTTCTCGCTGTGTTTATCTTTGTGTATCCATCAGTGCGTTGATACACGGATGATTATGTGTGATTGTATTTGTTACATTAAATAAATTCGGGGATCAGACAATTCTCGCTCTGACATTGGAGAACTATTGAGCCGAACTTCACAGCGAAGTGTTGTTTATTGTGGTGCTGAAACTAAAAAATCGTAAGAGGAGCAAAAAGGGAAAAGGAGAAAAACTTGTGAGGGAAAATGAGGACAACTCTCAAGGTTTTTCCAAATATATTAAGAGAACGAAGGGAGGCTTGGAGTAATGTGGGCCGCTTGAAGACAGATGGAGGTGATATTGTAATTGAAAATCAGGAAATGGCAGAGTTGCTAAATTTTTACTTTGCATCGGTCGTCACAGAAATGGATGAGGCTATCATAGCAGAGACACTAGGAAAACTGTTAACAAATCAAGGGGTTTCGTTTTAGTAAAATAATGGCAATGGAGAAAATAATTAGGCTAAAGATAGACAAATCTCCACGACCTGATGTTTACCATCCCAGGGGATTGAAAGGAACAAGTGAGGAAATTGTACATGCTTTAGTCATGATCGATCAAAACTCTCTTGATTTAAGAATTGTTATTTAATGAAGCGCATCTTGATTGGAGGCTTCTGTTTGAGAAAGATCTCGAAGTGATAATTGAGAGACCGAAAATGAAGCTGTTTGTCAGGAGCGCTGATGCTGTCGGTTGTTCGCTGCTCTCGTGTTGCCCAATTGTTAAGCGTGCGTTACTTATTTATAGCAGTATGGGCTCCAGAAATGACCAGGTTGTGAGTTCGAGCGTCTTCTAAAACAATCAAACCTTTTACTCCGAACATTTTGACTGGAGTTCAAGGTACAACTGGTATGTTCCATAACGCGTCTATTTCTTAGAGTTCCCATGGGAGCTCTTGGGTTCCTCCGGCCTGCCGTCTTGCACTAGCAGGTGCCAGTTTACTTGTTCATAGGGGGAGAGGGGACTTTTAGCGGCAGCTCATATGGCAAAGGGGCCGGTACGAGATCTTTAAATCTAAAGAACCAAACAAACAATTCTTCTTTTCGTTAAGCCGATATTCATCGGTTGGAAGTTTCGTGTTGGCAAAATTTGGAAGGGAAATATGCTTCCTGGTGTCACTGTGTAACGGAAGAAATTATTCAGCTTACAGATGTTAATACGCTGAAAGGTCGAGAGGCCTTTTCCAGCTCCCGTGTGGGACAAGTTCAGCTTTTGTGCCGCTGGGTAAAGTGTTATTTTAATTGGTGCTAACGAATGACAAGACATTTGGCACAAACAAGAAGAATTGTAAACTCACGAGTTCACTGTCCATGTTTCTTACATCATGTTCAACAGGAACAAGGATTCTCCTCAACATGTTGCTGATAATTTTATAAAACGGACCTCACCCTTGCTTGCCGGCTGCAGGGATGATTCAGAGGCCTCCCATGAATATGCACGATGGGAGCTTATGTAGTATCGAGCCTGGGTAGCTCAGTCGGTAGAGTATCAGACTTTTAAAGTGGGCAGTGAGCTGAAGGTCCAGCGTTTAATTCCCTGTCCAGGCTCCAAATTTCGGAATAGCTGGCAAGCTGTCACTTTGCAGCGGGACCTGCTATGTGTTGTCAAAGTTTCGGAAGTATCCTTTTTCCCAGTGTGGGCAGTAATGTGATGTCTGAAGCGGTTCCCCATCAGGAATTCTAGTTCACTGTATTAATTTCGCAACACTCATTAAACTCTGTAAAAAAAGACGAATGCTTGTTCAAATCGCCATTAATCAACCAGTAACTTTTTGTTTCCGGCTGAATGAAATGCTAACTTTTTTATGCTCTCATTCACCAGGCCGAAATTAGGGAGTTCAGAGGGGAAGAGAAAAAGGAAATGAGAGGCAAAGAGAAATATGACTATGGACTGACGGCCAACATAAAAGGGAATCCAAAAGTCTTCTGCAGGCATGTGAACAGTAAACGGGCAGTAAGCGGAGGCGAGAGGCGGATTCGTCCGGATCAAGGAGATCTACTCATGGAGGCAGAGGGGATGGCCGAGGTACCAAATGAGTACTTTGCATCTGTCTTTACCAAGGAAGAAGATGCTGCCAGAGTCTCAGCAAAGGAACTTATAGTTGAGATACTGGATGGTCTAAAAATTGAAAAAGAAGAGGCACTTGAACGGCTGGCTGTACTTAAAGTAGGTAAACCTCCTGGTCCGGATGGGATGCATGCTGTGTTGCTGAGGGAAGTAAGCGTGGAAATTGCAGAGGTACTGGCCATAATCTATGAACATCCTTCGATATGTGGGTGGTGCCAGAGGACTGGAGAATTGCAAACGTTGCACCCTTGTTCAGAAATGGGTGTACGGATAAACCCAGCAAATATAGGCCAGTCAGTTTAACCTCAGTGATGGGGAAACTTTTAGAAACGATAATCCGGGACAGAATTAACAGTCACTTGGTCGAGGATGAATTGATTAGGGAAAGCCAGCACGGATTTGTTAAATGCAAATCGTGCTTAACTAACCTGTAAGAGTTTTTGATGAGGTAACAGAGAGGATAGATGAAGGCAATTCAGTTGATGCGGTGTATATGGACTTTCAAAAGGTCTTTGATAAAGTGCTGCATGGTAGGCTTATCATCAAGAAAGGGACAGGAAACAGAGATTACTGGTGAATGGTTGTTTTTCGAACTGGAGAAAGTTGTCCAGTGGTGTTCCCCAGGGATCAGTGCTCGGACCACTGCTTTTCTTGATATATATTAATGACTTGGACTTCAGTGCACAGAGCACAATTTCAAAATTTGCAGATGAAACAAACCTTGGAAGGGTAGTAAACAGTGTTAAGGACAGTGATAGACTTCAAATGACATAGACAGGCTGGTGGCATGGGCGGAGACGTGGCAGATGAAATTTAACGCTGAAAAATGCGAAGTGATACATTTCGGTTGGAAGAACGAGGAGAGGCAATATAAACTCCAGGGCACAAATGTGAAAGCGGTACAGGAACAAGGAGAGGTTCATGTGTACAAATAGTTGAATGTGGCAGGGCAGGTTGAGAAAGCGGTTAAAAAGCATTCGGGGTCCTGGGCTTTATAAATAGATGCATAGAGTGCAAAAGTATAGAAGTCAGGATGAAACATTATAACACATTGGTTCGAACACAACTGAAGTATTGTGTCCGGTTCGGGACACCGCACTTCAGGAAAGATGTGAAGGCCTTGGAGGGGGAGCAGAAAAAAATTACCAGCATAATTGCAGGGATGAGGGACTTTAGTTACGTGGATAGACTGGAGAATCTGAGGTTGTTCTCCTCGGAAAAGAGACGGTTTTGTGGAGATTTGATAGAGGTATTCAAAATCATGAAGGATCTCGACATAGAAGATGGAGAGAAGATGTTCCCATTGGCGGAAGGGTCAAGAACCAGAGGACATCGGTTTCAGGTGATTGGCAAAATAACCAAAGGTGACATGAGGAAAAACTTTTTCACACAGCAAGAGGTTCGGATCTGAAATGCACTGCCCGAGGGTGTGATGGAGGCAGATTCAATCATGGCCTTCAAAGGGGAACTGGATAAGTACTTGAAAGGACAAAAAATGCAGGGCTTCGGGGAAAGGCGGGGGAGTGTTTCTAGCTGGATTGCTCTTGCAGAGAGCGAGCACGGACTCGATGGGCCGAATGGCCTCTTTCCGTGCTGTTGCCTTTCCATGATTCAACTCAATGTGCGTGAGGCGATGCAAAGGGAACAGAGCGTGCCTCAAATCGACACACCTCTCAGTATCCTCCCAAGCAATGCAGTTTCAGAGCAAATAATTCTGAAACGTCTCACTTGACAACTCAAGTCGTACACTCGAAACCAATTTGGTAAAGGGAGACTAATATTGGTGATTGGAAATATTTAGTGTGCAACTTGATATTGATGGACACCGGAGCAGAAAACGAGATTGGATGCACAGACGTGGTCTGAAAGGATGGCCGATCGGCTGTGGGAGGCAACGAACTTTTATACTGGCTGCATAGCTGAAATAATAGCGGCTCGTTGGTCTAGGGGTATGATTCTCGCTTAGGGTGTTTCATTGAGTGCTATGCGAGAGGTCCCGGGTTCAAATCCCGGACGAGTCCTCCTTTTAGTGAAAAGTCACCAATTGGCTTCTGATATCTTTTCAGTGTTGCTGTTGGTTGAACTGAATGAAATCCAGAGTATGTTTGAGCTCCAGTGGACTCAATGCCGAAGTTTCGTCGGCGCAACACACGTGAAGGAAATAAAATGTCTCAAGATGATGAGGAGATTGAAGCTGAATTTGGATTTTTCCCAATTCAGGCGGATATTAGATGACGGGATAGAAAGTCACATATCCAAGTTTGCCGATGACACCAAGATGGGCAGCATTGTAAGCAGTGCAGATGGAAACATAAAATTACAGAGAGGCATTAATATAATAAATGAATGGGTAAAATTGTGGCAAATCGATATCAATTTAGTCAAGTGTGAGCTCATCCACTTTGGACCAAAAAGGATCGATCAGAATACTTTGTAAATGGTGAAAAGCTCGAAACAGTGGAGGTCCAAAAAGACTGATGTGTCCATGTACATACATCATTAAAATATCATTGACAGGTACAAAAAATAATCAAAAATGTTAATGGAATGTTGGTCTTTATATCTAGAGGACGAGAATACAAGGGGCTAGGCATTATGCTACAGCTATACAAAGCCCTGCTTAGACCACACCTGAAGTACTGTACTCAGTTCTGGGTAACGCACCAAAGGAAGGATATATTGGCTGTGGAGTGAGTGCAGCGTCGATTTACTGGAATGTTACCTGGACCCCAAGGGTTAAAATACGCGGAGAGATTACACAAACCAGGGTTTACCTCGAATTTAGTCGATTAAGGGCTGATTTGATCGAACTTTTCAAAATATTAAGGGGAACTGATGGAGTAGATAGAGAAAAACTATTTCCGCCGGTTGGGATGTCTAGGACGAGGGGACATCGCCTGAACATTAGGGTCAGGACTTTCAGGAGTGAAGTTGGGAAACACCTCTGCAAGCAAAGGGAGCGAGAAGTTTGGAACTCTCTTCCACAAACGGCAGTTGATGCGAGCTCAATTGTTAATTTTAAACCTGAGATTGATCGATTTTTGTTAACTGAAGTTATTAAGCGATACGGGGCTAAGGCGATTATATGGAGTTCGGTCATATATCAGCCATGATCTGTTTGAATTGCGGAACAGGCTCGAGGGGCGAAATGGCATAATTATATTCCTCAGCTCCCCATTGGTGAGAATGATTCTGCATTGGCCGGAAATCGAACCAAAGTCTCCCGCATAAGAATTGAGAATTCGACCCCTGCACAACCAATGCGCGCGTTCTTAATAGCGGCAAGTGTCCATTTGGAATCCGATCTGAACGAACATGCCGTTTACAGCTGCGGTGGCCGAGTGTTTAAAGCGTTGGACTCAAAATTCAATTGAGGTTTTCCTGCGCAGTGTTGAATTCTGCTCGCAGAGCCACTGTTCAAAGATCACTTCAGTGCTGAAATAGATTATTTGGAGTTAATTGACCGCATTTATCTCTCTCCCAGAATGAGAGATTCTACAGCGTGGCCGGTGCTTTTAATTAGTGTCGGATCTTCTCTTGAAAGACTTCAAGACCCGAGAAGGAATCTCTCCCAACCTGTAACTTAAATTCTGCTAGTTTGCAAAACCTGACATTTATACTCTTTATTTTCTTTGCCTGCATCTCTCTATCTCTCCCTGTCTCTGTCTCTTGTCTCTCTGTGTTGTCCCCGATGGACTTCTCAGGTTTCCTTGAATGGCGAGAGCTGATCTAACCGGCAACAATAGCAGAAAAGGGTAAAGGAAAAAAAAAGACTGAGACAGTAGGAAAAGGAAAGGTGCAACCCAGCTGATAAATTCGTAGCTAATGTCTCCACATTCATGGCTCTTCGCTCTCATAGTGAATGAAAGCAGCAATTTGAGTAAAGTTTACTTATGGTGGAGTGTAAACAACAATGTCGTTTCAGAGTAATTCATTCTGTAAAGTGTTACTTGATAATACAAGTCGTCCATTCAAAAGGAATTTGATATTGTTGATATGATATAATTGGTGTAGAACCTGACATTTTTCGACATCGTATATCGTACAAGAAAGCGGAATTGTATGGACAGAGCGTTCTGAAAGGATGGCGGATCGGCTGCGTTGCAGTAAAATTTTACAGTGGCTGCACGGCTCTGTTGCCAGTTGGTCTTCGGGTCTGATTCTCGGTCAGGGAGTTTCACTGGTTCAAAACCCGTTGAGCCCCGTTGTGTCCCCATTTTCAGTCAAAGATCACCAATTGGCTTCTCATTTCCTTTCAGTGGTGCAGAAGGCAGGTTTGACTTATCTCCAGCAGAGCATGTTTGAGCACCAGAGGACAGAATGCAGAGGGTTTGTTCACGCAACACACGTAGACGAAATGAAGATAATCTTTCAAGAAGTTGTACAGATTGAAGCCGGCACATGAATTTATCCCAATTCAGGCGATCTCAAGGGCACAGAATACAAAAGGTAAAGGATGCTGCATTGTCCTGGAAACAAACTCATGGTTTACCGCCGGAAGGCAAGGGTTCCACTCTGAACCACCAATGCACACACGGCTGCAGACTGCACGTGCAGCGTTGGATACATGTCTGGAACATGCAGTCTGGCAGAATTCCTGTGACTGAATAAGTAGGTCAAACATGGACTTGAAATTCACGGGGGGTTCAAAACCAGTTCATACTGCTACTGTAAACAATGGTTAAATAAATAAGAGCTGTAATTACCAAGCAGTGCTTGTTTCTCCCAGAAATAACAATATTATCCAGCCATATGTCCACCTCCAAGATTTAATATAAGATATGGGATTTGAGAACCTCTTATTCACTCACTCACCTGACGAAGGGGATAATCTCCGAAAGCTTGTGATTTTAAAATAAAGTTGTTGGACTGTAACCTGGTCTTGTAAGATTCCTTACAAGATTTCACGATATACGACGAATTGCCGTTAAGCTGCACCTTAAATTCTGTTCAATCACAGAATTTGGAGATTCATACTATTTTTCTTTGCATGTATCTCTCTATCTCTGTCTGCGTTTCTTCTCTCTCTGTGTTTCCCCCTGATGGACTTATCCGGCTTCTTTGAACGGCCAGGTCTGCAAACCCGTGCGTTCCAGAAGGGTTTCTGTAACGCCCGGGTTTCCAGAATGTCAGATCTTCAGTCCATTTGTTGGATTTCGACGGGATGAGCTTTGCGATTTTCGTCTCCGTTTTTGGAAAATATAAACCCAGATGGGTTTTCACCTCCTCGGGTCCCGTGACCTTCTGGTAATGGGAATGAACCCGATCTCGCACTCGGTCTTAATATCTGTATTCTCATTGCTTAAGAATAAAATTACGGGGTTACAGTTATTTTGAGGACACATTTTAGAAATTAACACATAACAGACTTATTCGAAAACTAGAAGCACGTGGGATTAAAGGGCCGGTGGTAACGTGAGCACGTAATTAGCTAAAGGATAGGAGGCAGAGAGCAGTGGTGAACGGATGTTTTTCTGACTGGAGAGAAATATGCAGTGGGATCCCCCAGGGGTCGGTATTAGGACTATTGCCTTTCTTGTTATATATACGTGACTTGGAGGTAGGAATAGGGAGTACAGTTTCGAAATTTGCGGATGATACAAAACTTGGCAACGTAGAAAATAGTGAGGAAGATAGCAGCAGACTTCAGGAGAACAGAGGCAGACTGGTGAAATGGGCAGTCACGTGACAGATTTAACGCCGATCAATGTGAAGTGATGCACTTTTGGAAGAAGAACAAGAAGAGGCAGTATAATCTAAATGGAACAATTTATGGGGGGTTCCAAGAGCAGAGGGACCTGGGGGAGCATATTCACAAAACAGGGCAAGTTGATAAGGTAGTTAAAAAAGCGTATGGGATATTTGGCTTTGTAAATGGGGGCATTGAATTTAAATACAAGGAAGTCACACTAAACCTTTACAAACAACTGGTTAGGCCTCAGCTGGAATGTATATTACACTTCTGGGCAACATATTATAAGAAGGATGAAAAGGGATTGAAGAGGATTCAGAGCAGGTTGGCCTGGATGATACCAGGGATGAGGGACTTTAGTTGTTTGGAGAGATTGGAGAAGCTGAGATTATTCTCCTTACAGCAGAGAAGATTAACGGGAGACCTAATAGAGGTATTCAAAATAATGAGGGGTTTTGAAATAGCAAGTAGGGAGAAACTGTTTCCTCTGGCAAGTGGGTCGGTAACCAGAGATCACAGATTTAAAATATTTGGCAAAATAACTAGAGAGGAATCTAAGAGATTTTTTTTTCACACAGAGGGTTTGTTAAGATCAGGAACGCACTTCCTGAAAGGGTGGTGGAAGCAGATTCCATGGGATCATTCAAAAGGCAATTGTACATGTACTTGAGGAGGACTAATTTGCAGGGTTATGGGGAAAATCTGGGGTGTGGGTCTAATTTGGACAGGTCTTCGAAAAATAGCCGGCACAGGTACTATGGCCGAATGGCCTCCTTCTATGCTGTAAGAGTCTATGATTCTATGATTAGCTTCTGAATCGTTGGAATTGATAATATTTAGTGTTGTGGAGCCAATAAAATTATAACCATGATATTCGGCTTCTCCATTCCCTTATGAATATCGGAGATTTTTATGTCCAGGCGGGGTGGGACTGAATGGGGGATAGAGTGCGGAGATTGGAATGGAATCTCAGCAGAATGAACTTGGTCTCAACAGCAGGCGGTGAACCTTCTTCTCCAGAGAGATTCGTCATTTCAGTTCAGAAGGAAAAATGTATCAAGAAAATCGGGTGAAACAGATACGGAATGATCCGGGACTTACAGCACATCCCTTTTAAACAGACACAGACACGGAAAGATCCAGGACTTACAGCACATCCCTTTTTAACAGACACAGACACGGAATGATCCGGGACTTACAGCACATCCCTTTTTAACAGACACAGACACGGAATGATCCGGGACTTACAGCACATCCCGTTTAAACAGACACAGACACGGAATGATCCGGGACTTGCAGCACATCCCTTTTAAACAGATAGAGACACGGAAGGATCCAGGACTTACAGCACATCCCTTTTAAACAGACACAGACAAGGAATGATCCGGGACTGACAGCACATCCCTTTTAAACAGACACAGACATTGAATGATCCGGGACTAACAGCACATCCCTTTAAACAGACACACATGCGGAATAATCAGGGGCTTCCAGCACATTGCTTTTAAACAGATCGACACACGGAATGATCCGGGACTGACAGCACATCCCTTTTAAACAGACACAGACACGGAATGATCCGGGACTAACAGCACATCCCTTTTAAACAGAAAGAGACACGGAATGTTCCGGGACTAACAGCACATCGCTTTTAAACAGATACTGACACGGAATGATCAGGGACTGACAGCACATCCCTTTTAAACAGACACAGACACGGAATAATCAGGGACTTACAGCACATCGCTTTTAAGCAGATAGACACACGGAATGATCCGGGACTTTCAACACATCGCTTTTAAATGGACACACACACGGAATGATCCGGGACATGCAGCACATCGCTTTGAAACAGATAGAGACACGGAATGATCCGGGACATACAGCACATACCTTTCAAACAGGCACAGACACGGAATGATCCGCGACTTACAGCACATCCCTTTTAAACAGACACAGACACGGAATGATTCGAGACTTCCAGCGCATCGCTTTTAAACAGACACAGACTCCGAATGATCCGGTCATAAATCATACTTATGGTACATAAGTTTCTCTTACGTTCACCATAAGATTTACTCGTTTAACAATGACACCACTGTACACTTTGATTATTCGCGACCTCACAATCTCAACACCTTCGTGGTTGGAACTGTTGCTGATTTCAGCAAACAATGAAAAAACCTCCGTCTGCAGTTTCGAGAAGGGATCCGACTTTCTGGATGAAATAATCAAGATTAAACACATCACCGACGAGGATGGGATTTGAACCCACGCGTGCAGAGCACAATGGATTAGCAGTCCATCGCCTTAACCACTCGGCCACCTCGTCGCATTCGCATGCGCAAACGTGCGAAAGCTCCTTTATTCAAAATGAAAATACTGGCTGTGTTGCCAAACTGAAATAAAAAAGGAAATGCTGGATATGCTCAACAGGTCAGGCAGAATCTTTAGATATCGATACAGAGTTAACATTTCATATCGGTGACCATCACATGAGGATGCTATTATAATCCTGACTTGCGCCTTGTGGGATGGCTTTGGGGAGCCAGGAGGTGAGTCAGTCGGCGCAGAATATCCAGCCTCTGACCTGCTCTTGTCGCCACAGTATTTCGGTGGCTGGTCTAGTTAAATTTCTGGTTCATGGTGACCACCAGGATGTTGATGGTGTGGGATTCCTGGAAAGATTCCAGGAATGAGGGGCTTTAGTTTCATGGATAGACTGGAGAAGCTGGGGTTATTCTCCTTGGAATAGAGACGGTTGCGAGGATATTTAATAGAGGTATTCAAAATCATGAAGGATCTGGACAGAGTAGATAGACAGAAACTGTTCCCATTGGCGGAAGGGTGAAGGACCAGAGGATTTAAGGTGTTTGGCAAAAGAGCCAAAGGTGACATAAGGAAAAACTTTTCTACACGGCGAGTGTTTCGGATCTGGAATGCACCGCCCGAGGGATTGGTGGAGGCAGATTCAATCATGGCCTTCAACAGGGAACTGGATAAGTATTTGAAACGAGAAAAAAAATACAGGGCTACAGGGAAAGGGCGCGGTGGGGCGGTGGGGTCCAGCTGGATTGCTCTTGCAGAGAGCCGGGACGGACTCGATGTGCCGAATGGCCTCTTTCCATGCTGAAACCTTTCAATGATTCTATTCTATGTGCAGGGGGCGATGCAAAGCGACCGGAGCATGACGTCAATCGACCTGCTCATGTCCATTCCCTGATAATAAATCCGAGTGTGATGTAAAGAAGAAATACATAATTATGGTCCATATCTTTCATCTTATGCTCACCACGAGAGATACTTCGTTTACCAGGGGGCCATTGCGCACTTTGATTGATACTTCACCTGGATCACCCCTTACACTCCCAACACCTCCGTGCAAGAAACATTTTGGGTGGCAATTCAGACTTTGCTGATTTGTGCAAACAGATGTCAGCCAGCAATGCGGAAACGCACTTCTTTGGAAAGAAGATTTTTAGGTGAGGCGGCCAAAATAAACAGCTCGACTAATTGTGGTCGAGGTGAGATTCCAACCAACATAATCGAAAAATTGGCTCCAGCATCTCAGACAGATAAGCTACTCTCCAACATACCAGTCTGCCCATTTCTGATGAAAAAGTTCAAAGGGCTGAAACCTGACCTCTGGTTCTTTCTCCACAGGCGCTGCCTGACCTGCTGAGTGTTTCCAGCATTTTCTGGTTTCATTTTTGTAATTTCACAATGGCTGTTTTCCTGAAAACACCCAATTTGACCCAAGGACAAAGCTCACACTTCACTTTCCCCACGCGCTTTGAGGTCTGTCGTTTCTGAACAAAATCCCTTCCGCGCCGAACATTCAAAGGACCTTTCGCTCACGGCCAACCTCCTGTAATCGACACTTTTTCACCATTACCGCTCTTCTCATTTCTCCTCATTCCTTTTCAATCGGACATTTCCACAGACCTATTAAGATCAAGCGGAACATTTCCAACCTGACTGCACCGCTCAGATTGCCAAAAGTGCACCTTTCAGCCGTCATTCGCAGCTATGGAGCGCCGCCCGTCTCTCCCGCTCATCAACTGCTTGGCGAAAAGCGCCAACGACCATGAAAACAAAACCCAGTTCTTCAGTTAACATCCCTCGTGTTACAAGATACCCCATGGAAATTTCACGGAAAAGTATGCCGCTGTCCTTCCGAATGCCAGCCCTGCTTTCTTAGTGCTTGTCTCTGGAACAGTCACGCAGATCGAAATGTATCGATTGGTTTCAAGGCACAAATGAACATTGGTGTGAACGGAACATGTGCCCCCGAGAAACAGCGGTCGATGTGGAGCAAACTTAAAGGCGTAAGAATGTGAAAGTGAATGTTAGAGTGGGCAAGGCCGCAGTAAAATCTCAATGAAATGGACCATGATTGTGGAAGGAAGAAAAATCTGGAAGAAGCGGCGGGTCTGAATTTTGGATCATCCAGCAGAGACACATGAGGGAATAAAAACAGGATACAGATAAAGGTGCTGGAGGCAGATAGAAAAAGCACGAAATAAGAGGAATGAAAAGAGAGTGACTTAGTGGAGCGCGAAGAGATACAGTAGCAGAATGGTTATGTTAATGGCTAATAAGCCAGAGACCTGGACTCATAATCCGGGGTCACGAGTTCATAATCCCGCCATGACAGCTGGAGAATTTCAATTCAATTAATGAAAAATAAAACCTGGAATTAAAATACCAGTATCAGTAATGGTGGCCATGAAACGACCGCATTGTTATAAAAACCCATCTGGTTTACTCATGCCCTTCAGGGAAGGAAACCTGCCGTCCTTACCCAGTCGGGCCGATATGTAACTCCAGACCCACAACCACCAATGTGGTTGATTCCTAATTGCCCTCTAAAATGGCCAAGCAAGCCACTCAGTTGTAAAATCTCCATTAAAAAAAGTCATAATAAAACCGGACGGGCCACAAGGCACCGGACACGACAAAGGCTCAAATCAAGCCTAGTCGACCCTGCAAAGTCCTCCTTACGAACATCTGGGGACTTGTGCCAAAATTGGGAGAGCTGTTCCACAGACTTGTCAAGCAACAGCCTGACATAGCCATACTCACAGAATCATACCTTTCAGCCAAAATCCGCAGACTCTTCCATCACCATCCCTGGGTATGTTCTGTCCCACCGGCAGGACAGACGGACCAGACAGTGGCGGAACAGTGATATGCAGTCAGGATGGGAGTGCTCAGCATTGACTGTGGACCTCATGGCATCAGGTCAAACATGGGCAAGTGAAACCACCTACTGACAAGCCCTCAGCAGCTGATATCAGTCCTCCTCCATGTTGAACACCACTTGGAGGAAGCACTGAGGGTAGCTGGGAGACTTCAATGTACACCACCAAAGGTGGCTCGGTAGCACCACTACTCGCCGAGGCCTGAAGTGCATTGCTGAATGAATCAACACGAGGGAAAAACCAACTTGACCTCGGCCTCACCAATCGACGTGTCGCAAATGCAACTGTCCATGACAGTATTGGTAGGAGTGACCACTGCACAGTCCTCGTGGAGACGAAGTCCTGTCTTCGCATTGAGGATACCATCCAACGTGTTGTGTGGCACTACCACCGTGCTAAATGGGATAGATTCATAACAGATCCAGCAGCTCAAAACTGGGCATTCCATGAGGTGCTGTGTGGCCTTCCTGCAGCAGCATAATTGTATTCCAGCACAATCTGTAACTTCTTCGCCCGGCATATTCCTCACTCTGCCAACAAGCCAGGGAATCAATCCGGGTACAATGAGGAGTTTGGAAGAGCATGCCAGAAGCAGCACCAGGCGTACCTAAAAATGAGGTGCCAACCTGGTGAAGCTACAACTCAGGACAAAATGCATGCTAAACATGCTATAGATTAGAGCAAAGCGAATCCACAACCAACGGATCAGATCAAAGCTCTGCAGTCCTGCCACAGCCAATCGTGAATGGTGGTGGACAATTAAACAACTAACGGGAGGAGGAGGCTCTGTGAACTCTGTGGACATCCCCATCCTTAAGTGATGGACGAGTCCAGCACGTGAGTGCAAAAGACAAGGCTGTAAGCGTTTGCAGCCAGAAGTGCCGAGTGGATGAATCCAACACGGCCTCCTCCCCATATTCATAGCAGCCAGTCCTCAGCCAATTCGATTCAATCCACGTGATATCAAGAAACGGCTAAATGCACTGGATACAGCAAAGGCTGTGGGCCCCGACAACATTCCGGCGGTAGTACTGAGGTCTTGTGCTCCAGAACCAGCTGCGCCGCTAGCCAAGCTGTTCCAGTGCAGCTACAACACTGGCACCTACCCGACAATGTGGAAAATTGCCCAGGTATGTCCTGTCAACAAAAAGCAGGACAAATCCAATCTGGCCAATTACTGCCCCATCAGTCGACTCTCAATCATCAGCAAAGTGATGGAAGGTGTCGTTGACAGTGCTATCAATCGGCACTTACTCACCAATAACCTGTTCAACGATGCTCAGTTTGATTCCGCCAGGACCACTCGGCCCCAGACCTCATAACAGTCTTGGTCCAAACATGGACAAAAGAGCTGAATTCCAGAGGTGAGGTGAGAGTGACTGCCCTTGACATCAAGGCAGCATTTGACCGAGTGTGACACGAAGAAGCCCTAGTAAAATTGAAGTCAATGGGAATCAGGGGAAAACTCTCCAGTGGCTAACACAAAGGAAGATGGTAGTGGTTGTTGGAGGCCAATCATCTCAGCACCAGGTCATTGCTGCAGGAGTTCCTCAGGGCAGTGTCCTCGGCCCAACCATCTTCAGCTGCTTCATCAATGACCTTCCCGCCATCATAAGGTCAGAAATGGGGATGTTCGCTGATGATTGCACAGTGTTCAGTTCCATTCGCAACCCCTCAAATAACGAAGCAGTCCGAGCCCGCATGCAGCACGACCTGGACAACATCCAGGCTTGGGATGACAAGTGGCAAGTAATATTCGCGCCAGACAAGTGCCTGGCAATGACCATCTCCAACAAGAGAGAGTCCAGCCACCTCCCCTTGACGTTCAACGGCATTACCATCGCCGAATCCCCCACCATTAACATCCTGGCGGTCACTATTGACCAGAAAATTTACTGGACCAGCCATATAAATGCTGTGGCGACGAGATGCTGGGTATTCTGCGGAGAGTGACTCACCTCCTGACTCCCCAAAGCCTTTCCGCCGTCTACAAGGCTAAGGTCTGGAGTATAATGGAATACTCTCCCCTTGCCTGGATGAGTGCAGCTCCAACAACACTCAAGAAGCTCGACACCATCCAGGACAAAGCAGCACCCTTGAATGGCACCCGAGCCACCACCCGAATCATTCACTCCCTTCACCACCTGCGCACAGTGGCTGCAGTGTGTACCATCCACGGGATACACTGCAGCAACTCGCCAAGGCTTCTTCGACAGCACCTCCTAAACCGACGACCTCTACCACCTAGAAGGACAAGAGCAGCAGGCACATGGGAACAAAACCACCTGCACGTTCCCCTCCAAGTCACACACCATCCCGACTTGGAAATATATCGCCGTTCCTTTATCGTCGCTTGGTCAAAATCCTGGAATTCCATTCCTAACAGCACTTTGGGAGAACCTTCACCACACGGACTGCAGCGGTTCAAGAAGTCGGCTCACCACCACATTCTCAAGGGGCAATTAGGGATGGGCAATAAATGCCGTCCTCGCCAGCGACGCCCACATCCAGTGAACGAAGAAAACATTAATGTGAAGACATTGGCTGCAGCAGCGGGGTTGCACTTTTTATTTTCCGACTGTCTCAATCTTTCTTTATTAACTGGACAAATCAAATTGCGCAGGGCAGCCTTGAGGAAGAGTTTATTGAGTGTATTAGGGATGGATTTCTTGAGCAGTATGTAACTGATCCAACAAGGGGCCAAGCAACCTTGGACCTGGTCCTGTTTAATGAGCCAGGATTAATTATTAATGTCCTAGTTAAGGATCGCCTTGGAATGAGTGACCATAACATGGTTACATTCCATATCGAATTAGAGGGTGAGAAGATTGGTTCTCAAACAAGCGTACTGAGCTTGAATAAAGGAAACGATGATGGTATGAGAGCGGAACTGATTAAAGTGGACTGGGAAAATAGATTAAAGGGTAAGACGGTACATGAGCAGTGGTGTTCATTCTAGGAGTTATTTTACAACTTTCAAAAAAAAAATATTCCACTGAGGAAAAAAGGGTGTGAAAGAAATGACAGCCATCCGTGGCTAAGTAAAGAAATTAAGGACAGTATCCGACTAAAAACAAGGACATATAAGGTAGCCAAACTTACTGGGAGGATAGAAGATTGGGAAGTCTTCAAAAGACAGCAAAAAGTAACTAAAGGATTGATTATGAAAGGGAAGATAGATTATGAAAATAAATTAGCAAAAAATATAAAAACAGATAGCAAGAGTTTCTATAGTTATATAAAAAGAAAAAAGGGTGGCTAAGGCAAACATAGGTCCCTTAGAGGATGAGACCGGGAAATTAATGGTGGGAAACATGGAAACGGCAAAAATGCTGAACAAATATTTTGTTTCAATCTTTACGGTAGAGGACACTAAGAATATCCCAACACCGGACAAACAGGGGGCTCGAGGGGGGAGGAGCTAAATACGATTAAAATCACTAAGGAATTGGTACTCAGTAAAATAATGGGACTGAAGGCGGATAAATCCCCTGGACTTGATGGCTTACATCCGAGGGTCTTGAGGGAAGTGGCAGTAGGGATTGTGGATGCTTTGGTAATAATTTTCCAAAATTCTCTGGACTCGGCAAAGGTCCCGGCAGATTGGAAAACTGCTAATGCAACACCCTTATTTAAAAAGGGTAGTCGGCAGAAGGCTGGAAATTATAGACCAGTTTGCCTAACATCTGTGGTGGGTAAAATTTTGGAATCTATTATTAAGGAGACAGTAGCGGAACATTTGGATAAACATAATTTAATAGGACAAAGTCAGCATGGCTTGACGACGGGGAAGTCATGTCTGACAAATTTGCTTGAGTTCTTTGAGGACATAACGTGCAGGGTGGATAAAGGGGAACCAGTGGACGTAGTGTATTTAGACTTCCAGAAGGCATTCGACAAGGTGCCACATAAAAGATTATTGCTTAAGATAAATAATCACTGGATTGGGGGTAATATTCTGGCATTGGTGGAGGATTGGTTATCCAACAGGAAGCAGAGAGTTGGGATAAACAGTTCATTCTCGGACTGGCAACCAGTAGCCAGTGGTGTTCCGCAGGGGTCGGTGCTGGGTCCCCAACTCTTTACAATCTATATTAACGATTTGGAGGAGGGGACCAAGTGTAACATATCAAAGTTTGCAGATGATACAAAGATGGGAGGGAAAGTGGAGAGGGAGGAAGACATAAAAAACCGACAGGGGGTTATAGACAGGCTGGGTGAGCGGGCGGAGATTTGGCAGATGCAATACAATATTGGAAAATGTGAGGTTATGCACTTTGGCAGGAAAAATCAGAGAGCAAGTTATTATCTTAAAGGCGAGAAACTGGAAAGTACTGCAGTACAAAGGGATCTGGGGGTCCTCGTGCAAGAAAATCAAAAAGTTAGTATGCAGGTGCAGCATGTGATCAAGAAGGCCAACGGAATGTTGGCTTTTATTGATCGGGGGATAGAACATAAAAACAGGGAGGTATTGCTGCAGTTATATAAGGTATTGATGAGACCGCACCTGGAATACTGCATACCGTTTTGGTCTCCATACTTAAGAAAATACATACTTGCTCTCGAGGCGGTACAACGAAGGTTCACTCGGTTAATCCCGGGGATGAGGGGGCGGACATATGAGGAGAGGTTGAGTAGATTGGGACTCTACTCATTGGAGTTCAGAAGAATGAGAGGCGATCTTATTGAAACATATAAGATTGTGAAGGGGCTTGATCGGGTGGATGCGGTAAGGATGTTCCCAAGGATCGGTGAAACTAGAACTAGGGGGCATAATCTTTGAATAAGGGGCTGCTTTTTCAAAACTGATATGAGGAGAAACTTCTTCACTCAGAGGGTAGCAGGCCTGTGGAATTTGCTGCCCCAGGAAGCTGTGGAAGCTACATCATTAAATAAATTTAAAACGGAAATCGACAGTTTCCTAGAAGTAAAGGGAATTAGGGGTTACGGGGAGCGGGCAGGAAATTGGACATGAATTTAGATTTGAGGTTAGGATCAGATCAGCCATGATCTTATTGAATGGCGGAGCAGGCTCGAGGGGCCGATTGGCCGACTCCTGCTCCTATTTCTTATTGACCTTCTCTGCTGGTGTTGCAGGTTCGATCAGGCATCGCCGTTTCAGGAAGCCTGAGAAGTCCATCAGGGGACAATACAAGAGACAGAGACAGGGAGAGATAAAGAAATGCATGCAAAGAAAATAAAGAGAATACATAGAATCATGCAGTCATAAAATGGTAACAACACAGAAGGAGGCTATTCGGTCCATTGAGCCCGTGCCGGCTCATTGTAAGAGCGATCCAGTTCGTCCCACTCACCCGCTCCTTCACGTGTGTTGCGCCTTGGAAACTTCCACACCCTGTCCTCTGGAGCTCAAATATTCTCTGGAAAAAAATCAATTCTCCCAACAGCAACACCGAAATGATGTCGGAAGCTAATTGCTGACTTTTCACGAAAAGCACTGAGATAGGAAAGATCGTGCGGAATTTGAAACTGAGATCTCACGTATACCATTTAACGCAAAAGCTCTAAGCGAGAATCATACCCCGAGACCCACGAACCGCTGACATTGAAATCGTACACCAGTTAAAATGTGCGCTGCCTCCCACTGCCGATCGGCCATCCTTTCAGACCTCTTCTGTCCATCCAATCTCGTTTTCTATTCTGGTGCACAGCAATATCAAGTTGTACATTAACGACTTCCAGTGACCAATATTAGTCTCCCTTTACCAAATTGGTTTCGACTGTACGATTAGAATTATGAAGTAAGACGTTTCAGAATTAGTTGCTCTGAAACCACATTGCTTGGGAGGAGACTGAGAGATCCAGATGAACAGCGGAACGTTGGAGTGCATGTCCACAGATCACAGAAGGTAGTAGAACAGGTAGATAAGGTGGTTGTGAAGTCAAAAAAGGATACTCTCCTTTATTAGCCGAGGCATAGAATATAAGAGCAGGGAGGTTATGGAAGAAATGTATGAAACAATAGTTAGGCCACAGCCAGAATACTGCGTACAGTTGTGGTCACACATTACAGGATAGGTGTGATTGCACTAGAGAGGGTACAGAGGACATTTACGACAACGTTGCCAGAACTGGAGAATTTTAACGATGAGGATAGATTGGATAGGCTGGGGTTGTTTGCTTTGGAACTGATGAGGCTTTTGGGAGATTTAATTAAGGTGTATAAAATTATGACGGGCCTAGATAGAGTGGACAGCAAGAACCTATTTCCCTTAGCAGGGAGGTCAATAATCAGGGTACATAGATCTAAGATAATTGGTCGAAGGATTAGAGGGGAGCGGAAGAATTAATTCCCAGCCAGTGAACGGTGGGGGTCGGGAAATCACTGCCTGAATGGGTGGGAGAGGAGGAAACCCTCATCGCATTGAAAAATAAAAACTTCAACATGCACGTGAAGATCCGTAACCTACAAGATTAGTAACCAAACACTGGAAAGTGAGATGAGGCTCGGTACCGATTTTTCGGTAAGCACAGGCAAGATGTGCAGAATGGCTTCCTTCAGTGGCCTAACTTTCTATGATTCGATGATATGATTGCCGTCTGTCTCGGCATCGCGATAATATACACTCTACCATAAGTATACTTTAATCAAATTGGTGCTTTGTTTCACTGTGAGAGCGAAGAGACATAAGTGTGTAGACATTGGCTGCTGCAACTCGGTTGCACCTTTACTTTTCCTACCGTCTCAGTCCTCTTCTCCAGCCTTCTCTGCTGGTGTTGCAGGTTAGATCAGCCTTCGCCGTTCAAGGAAGCCTGAGAAGTCCATCAAGGGACACACAGAGAGACATGAGACAGAGACGGAAAGATAGAGATATGCATGCAAATCAAATAAAGAGTATAAATGTCAGGTTTTGCAAACTAGAAGAATTTAAGTTACAAATTGGGAGAGATTCCTTCTCGGGTCTTGAAATCTTAGAAGAGAAGATTGGACGCCCGATTAAAAGCACCGGCCACGTTGAAGCATCTTGGAGAGAGGTAAATGTGGTCAATTAATTCCATTTAATGTATTTGAGCATTGAAGAGATCTTTGAAGAGTAGCGCTTCGAGCAGAATTCAAACCGAGGCAGGAAAACCACATAGGAGTTTTGAGACCACCGCTTCAACCTCTCGGCCATCCCAGCTGTGAACGGCATGTTCGTTCAAACAGGATTCCATTCAGAAACATGCAATGTCTGCATAAGTTAGCATTGGTGGTTCAGGGGTAGAATTCTCGCCTGCCACGCGGGAGACCCGGGTTCGATTCCCGGCCAATGCACGATTATTTTGCATTCTGCACCAAGGAGGAACTTCGGAACAGGATTGTCGTTTTTGGTCCTTCCAGCCTGTTCCGCAACTCAATGAGATCATGGCTGAGTTGTGACCGAAGTCCCTGTAACCGCCTTCGTCCCATAGTTCTCAATACGTTTGGTTAACAAAAATCTATAAATCACGGGTTTGAAATTAACAATTGAGCTTACATCAACTGCCGTTTGTGGAAGAGACTTCCACACTTCTACCTCCCTTTGCTTGTGGAAGTGTGTCCTAACTTCACTCCTGAAAGTCCTGACTCTAATGTTTAGGCTATGCCCCCAAGTCCAAGACACCCCAACGAGCGGAAATAGTTTCTTTGTAACTACCCCATCAGTTCCTCTTAATATCTTGATAATTTCGATCATATCAGCCTTTAATCTACTAAATTGCAAGGAATACAACCATAGTTTGTGTAATCTCTCCTCGTAATTTAACGCTTAGAGTCCAGGTATCATTCTAGTAAATCTACACTGCACTCCCTCCAAGGACGGTATATACTTCCTAAGGTGCGGTGCCCAGAACTGAACACAGCACTCCAGGTGTGGTCCAACCAGAGCTTTGTGCAGATGTAGCATAATGTCTATTCCCTTGTATTCTCATCCTCTAAATATACAGGCCACCATTCCATTAGCCTTTTTGATTATTTCCTGTACCTACCCATGACATGTTATTGATCTATGTACATGGACACCTAAGTTCCTGTGGAACTTCACAGTTTCGAATTATTCACCTTTTGTAAAGTATTCTGATCTATCATTGTGAAGTCCAAAGTGGATGACCTCACACTTGCCAAAATTGAAATCCATTTGCCACGGTTTTGGCCATTCATTTATTATATTAATGTCTCTCTGGAATGTTATGCTTTCATCTGCACTGCTCACAACGCTGCTCATTTTGGAGCCATCCACAAACTTCGATATGTCGTTCTCGAACCCGTCATCTAATATTAATGAGAACGCGTGAACTGGGGGAATTCACATTCAGCATCAATCTCTTCATCATCCAGAGACATTTTATTTACTTTACATGTGTTGCACCTTGGGAAACTCAGCACTCTGTCTTCTGGAGCTCAAACATGCTCTGCATGTAATTCAATCCCACCAACAGCAATACTGAGAAGATGTCAGAAGCCGATTGGTGTCTTTTCACTCAAAGTTGTGGAATAGTAAGGCTCATCCGGGATTCGAACGCGGAACTTCTCGGACTTTAATTAACGAAAGCCCCAAAGCGAGAATCATGCATTTGGATCAACCAGGCGCTGTTACTTGCTTTGTGCAGCCAGTGACAAGTTTCGTTGTCTTCCAAAGCCGATCGACCATCCTTTCAGACCTCTTCTGTGCATCCAATCTGGTTTTCCATTCCGGTGTGCACTAATATCAAGCTGTACACTAACTATTTCCTGTCGCCAATATTAGTTTCCCTTTACTAAATTGGTTTCGTCTGTGCGACTTTTATTATCAAGCAAGACGTTTCAGAATTAGTTGCTCTGAAAATACATTGCTTTGGAGGACACTGAGAGGTATCGATGAAAAGAGGGATCTTGGAGTGCATGTCCACAGATTCCTGAAGGTAAGAGGACACGTAGTTAAAGTGGTTAAAAAGGCATACAGGATACTCTCCTTTATTAGCTGACGCATAGAATGTAAGAGCATGGAGGTTATGGTAGAAATTTATAAAACAATGGTTCAGCCTCAGCAAGAAAGCAACATATAGTTGTGGTCACCACATTACAGGAAAGATGTGATTGCACTAAAGATGGTACAGAGGAGATTTACGACACTGTTGCCAGAACATGATAATTTTAGCTATGAGATTAGATTGGATAGGATGAGGTTGTTTGCTTTGGAGATGAGTAGGCTGTTGGCAGATTTTATTGAGGTGTATAAAATTATGACGGGCCGAGATTGAGTGGATAGCAAGGACCTATTTCCCTTAGCAGGGAGGTCAATAATCAGGGTACATCGATCTAAGGTAATTGGTAGAAGGATTAGAGGGGAGAGGAAGATTTTTTTCCCACCCAGTGGACGGTGGGGGTCGGGAAATTACTGCCCGAAAGGGTGGGAGATGCAGAAACCTTCATCGCATTGAAAAAATAAAAACTTCAATATGCATGTTAAGATCCGTTACTAAAAGTATTAGATATCAAACGCTGGATAGTGTGATAAGGCTAGGTATCGATTTTTTCGGCCGGCACAAGCACGATGTGCAGAATGGTTTCCTTCTGTGACCGAGCTTTCTAGGATTCGATGATACGATTGCCGTCTGTCTCGGCATCGTGATAACATACACTCTCCCATAAGTATACTTTAATCAAGTTGGTGCTTTGTTTCACTGTGAGAGCAGAGACATAAGTGTGTAATCATTTGCTACAGCAGCTGGGTTGCACCTTTATTTTCCTACCGTCTCAGTCCATTTTTTTACCCTCCTCTGCTGGTGTTGCAGGTTCGGTCAGCCTTCGCCGTTCAAGGAAGCCTGAGAAGTCCATCAGGGGTCACACAGAGAGACAAGAGACAGAGACAGGGAAAGATAGAGAGATGCATGCAAAGAAAATAAAGAGTATAAATGTCAGGTTTTGAAAACTAGCGGAATTTAAGTTACAGATTGGGAAATATTGCTTCTCGGTCTTGAAATCTTGGAAGAGAAGATTGAACGCCCAATTAAAAGTACCGGCCCCGTTGAATTATCTCTCATGCTGGGACAGAGGTAAATGCGGTCAATTAATTCCAATTTATGTATTTGAGCATTGAAGAGATCTTTAAACCGGAGCACTGCGAGCCGAATTCAAACCAAGGCAGGAAAACTCCATTGGGGTTTTGAGACAACAGCTTGAACCACTCGTCCATCGCAGCTGGAAACGGCATGTTCGTTCAGACAGGATTCCATTTAGAAACATGCAAATTCTTCACAACCCAGCATTGGTGGTTCAGGGGTAGAATTCTCGCCTGCCACGCGGGAGACCCGGGTTCGATTCCCGGCCAATGCATAATCGTTTTGCATTCTGCACCAAGGAGGAACTTCGGAACAGGAGTTTGGTCTTTGATCCTTCCAGCCTGTTCCGCAACTCAATGAGTTGTGACCGAACTCCCTGTACCCGCTTTCCTCCCATATCTCTTAATACCTTTGGTTAACAAAAATCTATAAATCACGGGTTTGAAATTAACAATTGAGCTCGCATCAACTGTCGTTTGTGGAAGAGATTTCCACACTTCTCCCTCCCTTTGCTTGTAGAAGTGTGTCCTAACTTCACTCCTGAAAGTCCTGACTCTAATGTGTCGGCTCTGCCCCCAAGTCCTCGACACCCCAACGAGCGGAAATAGTTTCTTTGTAACTATCCCATCAGTTCCTAATAATATCGTGATAATTTCGATCACATCAGCCTTTAATCTACTAAATTGCAGGGAATACAACCATAGTTTGTGTAATCTCTCCTCGTAATTTAACGCTTCGGGCCCAGGCATCATTCTAGTAAATCTACACTGCACTCCCTCCAAGGACAGAATATCCTTCCGAAGGTGTGGTGCCCAGAACTGAACACAGTACTCCAGGTGTGGTCCAACCAGAGCTTTTTGTAGCTGTAGAATAATGTCTATTCCCTTGTATTCTCGTCCTCTAAATATATAGGCCACCATTCCATTAGCCTTTTTGATTATTTCCTGTACCGGTCCATGACATGTTATTGATCTATGTACAGGGAAAACCTAAGTTCCGATGGAACGCCACAGTTTCCAATTTTTCACCTTTTGTAAAGTATTCTGATCTATCTTTGTGATGTCCAAAATGGATGACCTCACACTTGCCAAAATTGAAATCCATTTGCCACGGTTTTGTCCATTCATTTATTATATTAATGTCTCTCTGGAATGTTATGCTTTCATCTACACTGCTTACATCGCTTCCCATTTTGGGTCCATCGGCAAACTTCGATATGTCGTTCTCTATCCCGTTATCCAATATCAATTAGACCGCCTGACCTTGGGGAAATTCACATTCAGCATCAATCTCTTCATCATCTTGAGACATTTTATTTACTTTACATGTGTTGCCCAGGCATAGAATGTCAGAGCAGTGAGGTTGTTCTTGAAATGAATATAACACTAGTTAGGCCACAGCTGGAGTATTGCCTACAGTTGTGGTCACCACATTACAGGAAAGATGCGACTGCACGAGAAATGGTACAGATGTGATTTACGACGATGTTTAGAGGACTGGAGAATTTTAGCTATGAGAATAGATTGGATAGGCTGAGGGTGTTTTCTCTGGAACCGAGGAGGCTGAGGGGAGATTTAATTGAGGTGTACAAAATTATGACGGGCCTGGATAGAGTGGAAACGAAGGACCTGTTTCACTTAGCAGGGAGGTCAATAAAAAGGGCGCATAGATTTAGGGTAATTGGTCGAGGATTAGAGTGGAGCAGAGGGGATTTTTTTCCACCCAGCGGGTGGTGGGGGTCTGGAACTCACTGCCTGAGAGGGTGGGAGAAGCAGAAACCCTCATCGGATTTAAAAAGCACTTCAATATGCACTTGAAGAGCCATAACCGACAAGACTACGGACCAAACGCAGGTAAGTCGGGCGATGCTGGATACCTCTTTTCCGGTCGGTACAAACACGATCGGCGGAATGGCCTCCACTGGCGTAAATTTTTCAGATTGTCTGATTCTCTGATATGATTGCCGTCTGTCTCGGCATGGTGATAACATACACTCTACCATAAGAATACTTTAATCAAATTGGTGATTTGATTCACTGTGAGAGCGACGATACATAAATGTGTAGACATTGGCTGCAGCAGCTGGGTTGCACCTTTACTTTTCCTACCGTCTCAGTCTTTCTTTAATCTTCTCTGCTGGTGTTGCAGGTTCGATCAGCCGTCGCCGTTCCATTTCACGCTCAGGCCTACCCGCACTCGGTACTGTCATGGCCTGAACACGTCTTTCGTGTTCTCACAGAAAATGCCACTTTTGCGAGCAGCTTGTCTGGACTGGACTGCACTGAGCTGGGACACTGGGAGTATTCAATTAATGAAATCAGTACTTCAAACAGAAAAAAATCTTCACTCACTCATCCTGATACATTAGGGTCTCATTAGAAGCCTAAAAAGCCCATCAGGCAACAACACAAGAGACAGAGATAGGGAGAGAAAGAGAAATGCATGCAAAGAAAATATAGGTTTTCAATAGAATCATACAATCATAAAATGGTTACAGAACAGAAGGAGGCTATTCGGCCCATCGAGCCCGTGCCGGGTCATTTCAAGAGCAATCCAGTTAGTCCCATTCCCCCGCTCCTTCCGGTCGCTCTATATTTTTATGCCTTCAAGTATTTATCGAATTCCTTTTTAAAACCCACCATTCAATCTGCTTCCACCATCCTTTCAGGCAGCGCATTCCAGTTTATAACTACTCGCTGGGTAAAAAAGTGTTTCCTCATGTCGCCTTTGGTTCTTTTGCCAATCACCGTCAATCTGTGTCCTCTGGTTCTCGATCCTTCCGCCAATGGGAACAGGTTCTCTTTATTTACCTTATCTGAACCCTTCATGACTTTGAACACTTCTATCAAATCTCCTCTTCACGTTCTCTGCTCGAAGGAGAACAACACCAGCACGGGGTAAATGCGATCAATCAGCTTCAATTCATTAATTTGAGCATTAAACAGCTCTTTAAACGTTACTGTGACATTATGGTAGTGTGGCCTCGCTGTCGAAAGTGTTCCATCAAATTTCTATGGAGGCGTGGGTTTGAATCCCACTGATGCTAGAATTTCTGGCAATGTTTATTTTGATCTGTTCACAGAAAACCCGATTGTCGTGCGATGGAGCAGAGGATGTGAAAGAAGCTAAAAGTGAAATGCAGATATTATTTTCATCAAGGGGACAGGACACGTTTCCACAGGTAAGCGTCTCTCACCTTAAGATTCTTTCCAGCAGAGTGGGACAGTTGATCAGAGTGACCGGGCTCCAGCGGCGCAATCAGTCAGTGCGTCGTCCTTATATGACTGTACAGGGTCGGGAAATGGCGAGGTTGTTAGTTGAGTCTCACCTTGATAAACGAATCTTTTTCCTTTTGAACATTTCGAACGGAGCAAAAGGAATAATTGAGGTGTTCCAAAATGCATCAATTATTTGTCTCGCCACGTGGTTCATCTTGTTGCAATAGCAGATGTGATATTTAGTGTTATCAGTTTACAGGAGGTAGACTGCGGAATTGGAGCCACGCACTATGATTTTGATCCATCTGTAAATTATGGGATTTAGCTTGAGCTTTAAACCAGCGCGTTAGACCGCTCAGCCACGATAATTTCCATCTTGCGATCTTCAGGAGCTACTTCTACAGCATAGAATTACTGCAAGCAAGAATTCTACCCCTGAAGCACCAATGCTTGCACGGCAGCCGGATGCATTTGTCCAGTTGGAAACCTGTCTGATGGAACATGCAGTCTGATAGAACCGGAAGTCCAGCAGATTGACTTTTGCGGTGAGCAGATGATGAGCCTCCTTCTTGAGAGTGTTTCGCCAATCCAACTGAGAGTGGATTAAGCATTATAAATTCGGGTGGGACTGGAGCCACTTGTATAAGAGGAAGTGTAGGGGGTTGTTTCCCTTCCTTGAAGGGCATTAATGATCCTGTTGAGGTTTTGATGCAAAATATCACTTCCCCGCGCCGAAATCACCGAACCCTGAGCTAAAATTCAACGATGGTGAGATTTGGACACACAACTTTTGCAGTGATTAGAAGAAGTCCCACGTGCTACCCATGGCGCCACAAATCGGCTATCGATTAGGTTATTTCACGTTACCCATATGCTGCTTTGGAACTTTTGCTGCGGTGCAGTAAGTGGTTCAAAAGCTCAGTGGAGATTCAAAGCAGCTCCTGAGAAAGCGACACAGCGACGGTTTGTGCAATGCATAGTCCTCTCTCTCTCTCCCATTTGCTAACTCTCGCTTTCCATCTTGAGCTCTCACTCTCCCCGTTTATCTCATGAGCGCTGGAATACCAAGGGGTGGAAGTTATGTTAAAGCTGCACAGAGCTCTGGCAAGACCCCATCTGGAGGACAGCATTCAATTCTGGGCACCCCACCTCAGGAAGGATGTATGAACCTGGATGTTCGAGGGGCTGAATGGCCTACTCATGTTCCTATGTTCCAATAAATGAAAGAATAATTCAAGTATGGAGACCCGAATGTATCAGGATGAGTGAGTGAAGAATGTTTTCTGTTTGAAGTGCTGATTTCATTCATTGAATGCTCCCAGTGTCCCAGCTCAGTGCAGTCCAGTCCAGACAAGCTGCTCGCAAAAGTGGCATTTTCTGTGAGAACACGAAAGACGTGTTCAGGACATGACAGTACCGAGTGCGGATAGGCCTGCGCGTGAAATGGAAAATTGAGGTGAAATACTCCCACAAGCAGCGGGTGTCTCTGTTTCCATTTCCAAAATACACGCACGCACGGGCCGAATCGATGCAGCTCCTGGGAAATCTGTGAGGCGACGCAGGGCTGCCGTGGATCATTTGAAGCAACTGGCACACACAAGATTCGGCCCGTTTCACGTGGAATCTCCTGTTTCTGAATCTTCTTTCCTTCCTGCTTCCTCTGCACCTCCAGCTGCCAGTTGAATTAGATGCTTTATGCAAACACAGCGAATACATGAAACCCATCTTGACCTGGTCAGCAGGGAGAGGGAAAGGATGGTGCTGGCCATTGAGAAGGGATGGATTTTGCACATACCGGGAAAAATAGACGCAAAGGTCTCATCTCCCTGCTTCTTTGCTTTGCAGAATATCTTAGCATTCAGAGATGATCTCACTGCCCCCCAGGCCCATGATCCCCAATCGCACTCTCCTACCAATCTCAAACACTTTGCTTAGGTTTGAAATCGTATATGTTTTCACACTGGGATTTAATTTGCAGAAAGCGATGCTGTGATAACCCGGGGCTATTGAGGAGATGCAGTGCAAGAAGTTACATAAAAGGCTAATGATAATAATGACTGTTCTCTCACTGTGAGCTACAGTTAAAGGCTGACAACATTTAAAGTCTCATGCAGCAGTTCTGGGCCCAAATCTTTCACGTGGCATCTCCTTCTGCTTCTGTCACTCCGTTTCCTCCACGGAGAGTTCATTTGGAATTCCTGTGCGGCTGCATTGCGCATTTTCCAGAACTGCTTCGAGCGCAATTCGCTCCAGTCCATCAATTGCAGATATTAGTTTGATCAAGGGGAGAGGACACCTTTTCACAGGCAAGGGATGTTCATCCTATTGTTTTTCAAGCACAGTAGGGCAGATGATCAAAGTAACCGGATTGGGTGAACTGTCCGTACAGGTGCCTGGTGGGCTCGTGGTTATGATTCGGCGCTTACACTGATATAATTAATTACATGAAACCAAATAAACTCTACGAACAGAGGAATATTTCTGTAAACACCATTAACCAACCTATAACATTTTGTTGCAGACTGAAAGAAACCCTAACATGGTTACCGAATGACACTCACTAGTTTAATAATGATTTGTTTTCTATTTGAAACGCTTTTCCAACTGCATTTTAGGAGACTGTTTGGAAATGTTCAGTGTGTATGAGACCAGGAGTTTGGTGCAGCCGTTGTTAAATTGAACAGGAACAGCCAATTGTCGACCTATCAACACAGGAGAAGAAACTCGCCCCTGGAGGTACATCTGGAGCAAGTTCCAATATAATGAAAAAATTCTGCCCGGGATCGAATCGGGGGCTTTTTGCGTGTGAGGCAAACGTGATCATCGCGATAATACAGAAACCGCAACACGGTAAGTATTTTAAAAAATGCTCAGTGTTTATCACACCAGTAACCTGATGCAACCGCTGATCAATTTCACAGGACCGGTGCTTTGTATCAAACAGAAGTTAGCAGCAAAAAGTGTTATTAATGGTAATAGTGGGACTGAGAAATGCTTAAACAACCGGCACTCTGTAAAACAGAACTCCAATTATCGGTTTAAATAAAATCCTGAACTGACAGAGCGGAGGGCAATTAAACATTGAATTATATCGCAATTCACTGAATCTAAACAACGTTTAAAGAAGTGAATCTCTCAGCAGTCGGATTCCTGCGCTTTTGGTGAGGAAGTGTGGTTGGCTGCTGCTTTCGTCCCCTGCACTCCCAGAAGCGCGGTAGTGGTCAGTACCGATCTCCATCCATATGGATTTCGGATCCACAAGTTTCCTGTGGAGCTGGTGGCAGAACTGCAGCATCTGACTTCAGATCCGAAGACTAAGTGTTTGAATTACGTTGGGTCGCAGCATTTTCACTGCGGCTCAGGGCTCTGCGACTGATTTTATGTCGGGACAGTGTTTGAGGGATTGGCTGTTCAGCATTTGCGCAGTAAAGCAAAATTACATTTCATACATCAATGTTTTTTTTCTGTTACTTTCTGTTTAGACCCTTTCCAGTTTTATATAGAAACAGATATCAGTATTTAAGGGATGTGCTGAGCAATGTTTGTGGAATCAGTGTAATTAAATTTGATAACTCAATGTTGTTTTTTCTGTAACTTTCTATTTACACCTTCTCCAGTTTTACATAGAAACAGGTATCAATGTTTGGAGGGTGTGGTGTGCAAAGTTTGTGTAATCAGCATAATTCAGTGTAATACAATGAATGGCTTTTTCTGTTACTTTCTATTGAGACCCTCTCCAGTTTTATATAGAAACAGGTCTCAATTTTTAAGGGCTGTGGTGTGCAATGTTTATGGAATCAGCGTAATTAAATTTGCTTATTTAGTCTATTCCGTCTCCAGCCCAAACTCTTGTCGTTAGATTTGTAACTTCACCGAGTTCAAACTGGGATAAATCCACCGTCCAGCCACTCGGCAATCATAAATTTTAATTGAACTTTACTCTGGCCCAGAGTCACCCGCTGTAATCCAGTCTTTCTCGGGCACATTAACATCATAACCACTGGTTTAAAAGAGAAAACTGCCGTCCGTTTCACTGGAAGTGCAAGAGACAACTTTGTAGACACCGGCTCGTTGCACCTTCTCATTTCAACTCATCTAATTTTCAGCAAACCAGAACGTTACTGAAATAGAGGATGGTGAATAACAGCTCGAAAAATCAATGTTGTCTATCATTGGGTGACTGAGTCTTCCAACATACAGACATACAGACATTTTGGGGCAAGGGGAGTTTGAAGTTCAGAAATAACACAACACAGATTTTCACTCGTGCAAGCTGCACACCCTTTATTTTGGAAAAGTAAACTGATGGTAAGACCGCTGTTACATTGATCACTGCAAGCTGAAGCTTTCGCTCGGTGAATTAATGGTTCAGTGCGCAAGACGTCGTGTTTCTATAGCGCAATTGGTTCCTGTTAATTAATAATGGTTGGTGGTTCAATTCCACTCACAGAGGGTGACTGTTACCTTAACATTCATTGTCTCGCATTGCCGGGTTTCTAAAGTGCTGCTGTCAGCTGAGCACTGCTGATATTCCAACATTTCGCCTGCGGTCGGAGAGCAGGCACACGAACAATAAATAAACAACCGAGATAGGTTCAAGGTAATCAGAATTCTTCGTGACAGACCAGATCCGAAGAGAATGCTCACGGTTTGCCGGAGAGCTGTCTCGCTGTGACGTGGATATTTCTGCAGTGAGCGAGAGGCAAACTGTTTCCCATTTTTCCGTGATGAATGTCACTCCCCTTACTTTGGAAAAGTAAAATGGTATTCACATTCCGACAGGTTTCAGTTGATTTGTGAGGGATCACTAAAGGATCCTGCAGCGCTGCCTCCGTTAACAACAGCAGTTCTGAGCCGCATCTCAGAAGCAGCAACAATCCCATCAGTTTTTTGCTGTTCCCCAGCTCCCGGAGTGAGCGAGACTGTGACAGCAGCACCATTCAGGCCGCCTGTCCGGCCCTGCCCTCTCCAATCACCGGCTGCCGATGGAAAGCAGCGAATGCAGTCTCAGACCGAGCATTATTGCCCTTCCCTGGGAAACTGGATACCACGGCCCGACCAAACGTCCCCATACACCGAGCACAGGCAGAGGAAACTCCGGGGAGTTTATATACTGATCACTCGGCCTTCCAGCAGGATTTAGCGAGAATCAGAGAGAGTGAAACTGCCATTGGGCCTCACTGAGAAAATCGGGGTCAGTAAATTAGAGATTCTGGAGTCAGGATGAGCCAGCGGTTGAGGTCGCTGCATTCAGATCGCAGTTTCCCTGGTGTTGTGGTTTTGAATCCTCAATCTTCACAATCAGTCCTTTGCTTGTACGAAATTCTTTCTTGTGCCTTAGGCTGGAGGTGTTTTTTTTTCTGCACAGTTGATTTGCTACTTCCAGAAAACCAACCCGACATCCGTCCCCGTCAGGTTTGTTTTTATTGGTTGTAAGAATGTGCAGTGTTTGGGGTCAGTAGAACACGGCCCGTGGAATCAATCCATTGTGACATTGACCAGTTGTTCCAATTCCTTTGCCACGAGACTCATCTGGCGAAATGGAAATCCAGATGTGGCTCATTGCAATTGCGATTATTAAATAAAAATGAGTCATGGACACGGCCTTTAGGCCTATGGTCTCAATACTCATATTCGCATGTGGACTTTAAACTTTTTGTGAGTTGTTGATAAAATGGTGAAAAGCAGAGTGCGAATGTTTTTGATCGTTGTGAGTCCTTTACTTCCTCGGTTACTGAATGGTGGGAGATGTTTGTTATGAAACAGACACATATGAAGTACATCTCACTGTATATTGTGCGCGTGCAAGATGTTTTCTGTTAAAATTCGTTCATGTGACTTAAACAATGCCACCATAGCCACACCTGCGGCTAGTCAGCAATTTCTCTTGGACAACACTGACATAGAGCATGGCCGAGTGCACTGAGTCCGGACATTGATGCTTCAGGACTGTCAGGGTGGGATTCGATTTTCGTCTCTAACAAAATTTCCATAGCAACGGAAAGAATGGCGGCTGCTGTTGCATAAACATCACAGTCAAACAAACACACACTCTTTGTATCTCCTCACTTGAGTTTGTACAAGAGTGGGGGGCACTAGTTAATGTACTTTAACTGAGGCGGCACTAGTTGGGGTTGTATGATAGAGTGGAGCAGCCGTTGCCCTTCTGTATTACTAAAGTGGGAATCCAGACTACTTGTATCACAAGCACGGAACATTTTTAACCAAGTCCTAAAATACCGCCTGTAAAATGAGAACGGGTGACAATTCAACACAGGGAAAACACAGCAAACTCATTTAAGTTTAGACTGTCACTTGTTAACCAAGGTGGAAAGCCAACAAAGTGGAGCAATGTTCAGGGATGTCCTGTTCATAATAGGCTGGAAAAAGCCAATCCGGCAAATTATTACCCCATCAGTCTGCACTCAATCATCAGCAAAGTGATGGAAGGTGTCGTCGACAGTGCTATCAAGCGGCACTTACTCACCAATAACCTGCTCACTGATGCTCAGTTTGGGTTTCGCCAGGACCACTCGGCGACAGACCTCATTACAGCCTTGGTCCAAACCTGGACAAAAGAGCTAAATTCCGGAGGTGAGGTGAGAGCAACTGCCCTTGACATCAAGGCACCCTTTGACCGATGTGTCTTCAAGGAGCCCTAGGAAATTTGAAGTCAACGGGAATCAGGGGGAAAACTCTCCAGTGGCTGGAATCTTACCTGGCGCCAAGTAAGATGGTAGTGGTTGTTGGAGGCAAATCATCTCCGCCCCAGGACATCACTGCAGGAGTTCCTCAGGGCGGTGTCCGACGCCCAACCATCGTCAGCTGCTTTATCAATAGCCTTTCCTCCATCATAAGGTCAGAAATGGGGATGTTCGCTGATGATTGCACAGTGTACATTTCCATTCGCAATCCCTCTACTAATGAAGCAGTACGTGCCCGCGTGCAGCAAAACCTGGACAACATTCAGCCTTGGGCTGATGAGTGGCAAGTAACATTCAAGTGCCAGGCAATGACCAACTCTAACAAGAGAAAACCTAACCAACTCCCCTTGACATTCAACGGCATTACCATCGCCGAATTCCCCGCCATCAACAGCCTGGGGGTCACCATTGACCAGAAACTTAACTGGACCAGCTACATAAATACTGTGGCGACAAGAGCAGGTCAGAGGATGGGTATTGTGCGGCGAGTGACTCAGCTCCTGACTCCCCAAAGTCTTTCTACTATCTACAATGTACAAGTCAGGAGTGTGACGGAATACCCTTCACTTGCCTGGATGTTTGCAGCTCCAGCTTCAATCAAGAAGCTCGACATCATCCAGGACAAAGCAGCCCGCTTGATTGGCACCCCATCCACCACCCTAAACATTCACTCCCTTCACCACCAGCGCACCGTGGCTGCAGTGTGTACCATCTACAGGATGCACTGCAGCAATTCGCCAAGGCTTCATCGACAGCACCACCCAAATCCGCGAACTCTATCACCTAGAAAGTCAAGGGCATATGGCACATAGGAACAACACCACCTGCATGTTCCCCTCCAAGTCACACACCATCCTGCCTAGGAAATATATCGCCGTACCTTCATTGTCGCTGGGTCAAAATCCTGGAACTCCCTTCCTAACAGCACTGTGGGAGAACCTTCACCGCACGGACTTTAGCGGTTCAAGGAGCTGGATCACAACCACCTTCTCAAGCACAATTAGGGATGGCCAATAAATGCTGGCCTTGCCAGCGACGCTCAAATCTCATAGAATCGTAGAATGTTTACAGCACGGAAGGAGGCCATTCGGCTCCACGCAATCGTAATCCAGCTAGTCTCACTCTCCCGCCCTTTCCCTGTAGCCCTGCATTTTTTTTCCTTTCAAGCACTTATCCAGTTGCCTTTGAATCTGCCTTCACCACCCCCTCGGGCAGTGCATTCCAGATCCTAACCATTCGCTATTTAAAAACGTTTTTCCTCATGTCACCTTTGGCTCTTTTGCCAATCACCTGAAATCTATGTCCTCTGGTTCTCGACGCTTCTACCATTGGGAACAGTTTCTCTCTATCTATTCTGTCTAGACCCATCATGATTTTGAATTCCTCTATCAAATCTCCCCGCAACCTTCTCTGTTCCAACGAGAACAACCCCAGCTTCTCCAGTCTGTCCAAGTAACTAAATTCCCTCATCCCTGCAATCATTCTAGTAAATCTCTCCTGCACCCTCTGTAAGGCCTTCACATCTTTCCTGAACTGCGGTGCACAGAACCGGACACAATACCATAGTTGTGGCCGAAACAGTGTTTTATAAAGGTTCATCATGACTTCCATACTTTTTTACTCGATACCTCTATTTATGAAGTCCAGGATCCCGTATACCTTTTCAACCGCATTCTCAACCTGCTCTGAAGCCTTCAACGATTTGTGCACATAAACCACGAGATCTCTCTGGGCCTATACCCATTTTGGAGTTGCGCCCTTTAGTTTATATTGCCTCTCCTGGTTCTTCCTACCGAAATGTATCATGTAGCATTTTTTGTGTTAAATTTCATCTGCCACTTGTCCGCCCATGCCACAGGCCAATATATAACCTCTTGAAGTCTGTCACCATCCTTCACACTGTTCACTACCCTTCCAAGTTTTGTGTCATCTGCAAATTTTGAAATTGTGCCCTGTACAAGCAAGTCCAAGTCATTAATATAAATCAAGAAAAGCAGTGGTCCCAGCATTGACACCTGGGGAACACCATTGTACACCTCCCTCCAGTCCAAAAAACAACCAATCACCACTACTCTCTGCTTCCTGTCCCTTAGCCAATTCTGCATCCATGTTTCTACTGCCCCCTTTAATCCATGGACCTCAATCTTACTGATAAGCCTACCGTGCTTCAATTTATCAAACACCTTTTGAAAGTCCATATGCACCACATCAACCGCGTTGCCTTCATCTACCCTCTCTGTTAACTCAACAAAAAACTCTATCATGTTAGTTAAACACGATTTGCCTTCAACAAACCCATGCCGGCTTTCCCTAATCAATCCACAGTCGTCCAAGCGTCTGTTAATTCTGTCCCGGATTATCGTTTCTAAAAGTTTCCCCACCATTGAGGTTTAACTGACTGGCATATAGATGCTGGCTTTATCCTTACACCCTTTTTTGAACAAGGATATAACGTTTGCAATTCTCCAGTCCTCGAACACCACCCCCGTATCTGTGGCTGTTTGGAAGATTATGGTCAGTACCTCCTGCTATTTCCACCCTTCCTTCCCTCAGCAGCCGACGATGCATCCCATCCGGACCGGGTGACTTATCTACTTTAAGTACAGCTAGCCTTCCGAGTACCTCTTCTTTATCAATGTTTAGCCCATTCAGTATCTCAACTGTATTTACCTTTACTGAGACTCTGGCAGCATCTTCTTCCTTGGTAAAGACGTATACAATGTATTCATATAATATCTCTGCCATCCTCTCTGCCTCCATGAATCGCTCTCCTTTATGGTCCCTTATCAGAGTACGGCTCCTACTGCCCGTTTAATGTTTACATGCCAGTTTATGTTGGCCGCCAGTTTATTCTCACACTCTCTCTTTGCCCGTCATTTCCTTTTTCACTTCCCCTCTGAACTTTCCATATTCAGCCTGGTGAATGAATGAATGAAAAACATGCTGGATTTCCGTCAGTCTGAAACAGAAAGTTATTGGTTGATTAATGGCGATTTGAACAACTATTCGTCTTTTTACTGAGTTTAATGAGTTTTGCGAAATTAATACAACAAACTATTTTGTAAAACTTAATCCCCTGAATGGGACCCGGCCCCGTCTCCCAGCACTGAGAACATTTGAAGACGGCAACTATCTTCCGAGCATTTCGTATAACTGTTTGCACAGCAGAGTTTCCGTAGTGTAGTGGTTATCACGTTCGCCTCACACGCGAAAGGTCCCCGGTTCGAAACCGGGCGGAAACATTTTCAAAACGCCATCCACTCAAAATCAATAAATATGAAAACACGCAAGATTTCACTCTGTCGTGAAATATGAATAAAATACAGAACCGGTATATTTTCCTTTCTCTGTCCAGTTCGACACACACTCAAACATTACACAGATACCGAAAATATCTCTCCCTCACTTCAGTTTCCTGCCCTGCCTGTGCAGAAATCTCCTCTCAAAGCTACTCATTGCGACTGGTTTTTGTTGATTTGTGAGAGATTTTTAAAAGACCCTGAAGAGCTGCCTCGGTTAATAACTATAGTTCTAAACAGCATGGCAGCCGCGGCAACAAACACATCCGTTTTTCGAAGTTCGATGTTCCCCAGCTCCCGGATTGAGTGAGGCCACGACAGCAACGACATTCAGGCCGCCTGTCCGGCCCCGCTCCCTCCAATCGCAGGTTGCTGGCGGAAGGCCGCAAATACCGCCTCAGACAGCGCAATACTGCCGATCCCTGGGAAACAATATACCACCGAAGCTTTGACAACACATCGCAGGCATCATTTGTCCCGCAAACATAGATACTTGCCAGCTGTTTCAAAGTTTATTGCCTGAACAAGGATTTGATTTCTGCACACTCAAATCATGAGCCGCTGATAGAAATCTCAGAGTCCACCGACTGAGCGACCCAGGCTCAATATACGAAAAAGATCCATTGTACAAATTTATGGTAGGACTCTGAATTATCCTTCGTGAACGTCGAAATGAGTTGAAGATCCCTTCTATAAAATTCTCAGTAACGTGTTGAGGAGAATCCTTGTTTCTGTTGAACATGATGTAAGAAACATGGACAGTGAACTCGTGAGTTTACAATTCTTCTTGTTTGTGCCAAATGTCTTCTCATTCGTTAGCACCAATTAAAATAACACTTTATCCAGTGGCTCAAAAGCTAAACTTGCCCCACACGGGAGTTGGAAAAGGCCTCTCGACCTTTCATGTATTAACATCTGTAAGCTGAATAATTTCATCCGTTACACAGTGACACCAGGCAGCAGATTTCCCTTCCAAATTTTCCCCACACGAAACTTCCAACCGATGAATATCCGCTGAACGAAAAGAAGAATTGTGTGTTTGGTTCTCCAGATTTAAAGATTTCGTACCGGCGCCTTTGCCATATCAGCTGACGCTAATCGCCCCCTCTCCCCCTGTAAACAAGTAAACTCGCACCTACTGTTGTAAGACGGTAGGCCGGAGGAACCCAAGTGCCTACATGGGAACACTAAGAAGTAGATGCGTGACGGAACATACCAGTTGTACCTTGATCTCCGGTCAAAATGTTCGGAGTAAAAGGTTCGACTGTTCTCGGTGAGGCTGAAACTCACAACCTGGGCATTTCTGAAGCTGATAAAAGTGCCGCACGCTGACCGCTTGCGCCACAAGAGCTTCGAGATCTTTCTCCGATTTCTCCAAGAAGCCTCCAATCAAGATGCACTTCGATAAATATCCGCAGTGGCCTTTAAAAGCCATGGAATCTGAAACAAAACCCCAGAAGATAAGAACTTTTAATTATATTATTATTAACTTAGGGACAATTTTTGATGGTACTTTAAGGAGGATTTGGGGAAAGTGTGAGACGAAACTGAGAAACTCTCTCTGGGATGTCGTTGATTGAAGAGATGGGCGTTATTTCATTTGAAAACCGAGGTTCGGAACTTTCTGATGGAGAAGTGTGACAGAAGATTGTGGTTAGTGACAGTTGCCGGTGAGATCGAGAGGAGAGGGAGAAAAGTCAAAGTCACAGCTGTGACAGCTCAAGTGCTCCGCTTATCTGTAATATTTAAAAAGTAATGTACACTACGGGGCAAACCGATTTGGTATCGCTTATCAAAAATATTAAAAGACACGGGGTCAAACGCGGATTTGTGAAGAGGGAATGGTTTTAACCCCCAAAGCGAAATCATTCCACATGAATCTGAAGTGTCTTGGGGAAAACGGCAGTGCGAACCGTTACGTTCGTGTCATGACTTGAAAGACCCACCAATTACCGACAGTATCTTTGAACGAGTTGTGTCAGCAAAACCGTGATTGAAGCCGCTTTGCGTTTGTCAAACGTGTAGGGGACGATATTGGGATTGATAAAGGTCGATTTCAATTATTTGAAATATCACTATACGTCATGACCCGAAAATCGACTGTAAAATCGAGTTTTTCCGATCAGTCCTGAATTGAAGGGAAAGGCGCACCAATCAGATCAGGGAAACGAAGAGCAGAATAGGTGAATGAAACTTGCACGATTGAAAATCCCTGTTTGTCGGAAGATTCAGTCCCCAGTGGTGGAGAGGATTGGTATTTCGAGCAGTTATTCACCAGCCTCAATTTCAGTAATTTCCCGTTGCTGACAATGAGATGAGTCGAAATGAGCAGGTCCAACGAGCCAGTCTGTAACACAGGCCAATGTCTCAGTGCAGCTCATTACCCAGTCACTGGGTTCCATTATAGCCGCTCCTGTCAGCAACACACAAAGAGAAATTGTAAATCTGAAACAGAAAGAGATAATGTATAAAACTTTATATCTACCACCAGGTTTTCCCTTTTTTCGGCTTTTAAAACAATCTGTTTCACAGTTTGTCAAACCCGAAACAGCCTCTGGGATTTGCCGATTGTAATTTCAATGGAAATTGCGACCGTCACTAATTATCGGAACAAATATACCCGCTGAGGTTTCGGGGTTGTTATTGGTTTATTTATATCAGTGAGTGACCGATTTTAAACTAGGTGAGGGTCTAAACCTGAGGTAAGAGCCTGGGATAGACAAGAGATTCTTCAATGTATCAAGTTAAATTACTCTGATTCCACCAACACTGCACATCACATCCCTTAAACATTGTTACCTGTTACGATATAAAACTGGTGAGGGTGGAAATGGGAAATAACCTAAAAAAACCTTAATTGTATCAAACTTATTAATATTATTATACAAACAATGTACAGCCTATCCCATAAAAAAGACTCAATGTAAAACCAGTCGCCAGTTCCAGAGCCGCTGTGCCCATGATGTGATTTGCATCCGATTCTGACTGACTTAGTATCAGACGCGCTCCCGTCAACAGTAAACGGATGGGGCCGGATCCATAAGAGAAAAATGAGGACCGACCTCCGCATAACCTGTCCTCATAATTTAACCATTTTAGCCCAGGTATCATTCTGGTGAATCTGCGCTGCACCCTCTGCAAGGCCAATATTTCATTCGTGAGAGGTGGTGCCCAGAACTGAATGCAATACTTTAAATGGGGTCTCAGCAGGGATTTCATTCTGTAACATACTTCCCCCCTTTGAATCCCGGTTTCCATGAAATAAAGGCCAACATTGCATGAGACATTTAAATTCATTTTGCTAACATTCCACTGGCTTTTAGCGATTTCTGTACTTGGACCCCTCAATCTCTCTGCTCCTCCACAGTTCCGAGATTCTCACCATTTAGAAAATACTCTGATCTATCTTACTTCTTTCCAAAGTAGATGAGCTCACACTTGCCCATTTTGAAAGTTTGAACAGACTGGGGCTCTTCTGTATAGAAAAGAGAAGGCTGAGGGGTGACCTGATATCGGACTTTAAGATTATGCAAGGGTTTGATAGGTTAGACGCAGATAAGGTGTTTGCACTTGTGAATGCGGGGACTCCAAATCATTGGGGCCATGATTATAAGGTCGTCACTATTTAATTCAATATGGCATTCAAGAGGAACACATTCACCCAGAGAGTGGTTAGAATGTGCAATTCGCTCCCACAAGGAGTAGTTTAGGCGAACAGCATGGATTCGTTGACGGCGAAGCTAGATAAACACATGGAGGAGAAAGGAATATAAGGGTCTGCACATACGGTTAGATGAGGAGGGGTTGGCGGAGGCTTGTCTGCAGCATAAACACCGGCATAATCTAGTTGGGCCGAATTGCCTGTTTCCGTGATGTACATTCTTTGTAATTCTATGTAACTCCATCTGCCACAATTTTGCCAACTCACTTAATCTTTCAGTTTCCCTATGCTTCCATTTACAATATTCACTGTGACACCTAACTTGGTGTCAACGACAAACGTGGATATAAGAACATAAGAACATAAGAAATAGGAGCAGGAGTAGGCCAATCGGCCCCTCCAGCCTGCTCCGCCATTCAATAAGATCATGGCTGATCTGATCCTAACCTCACATCTAAATTCATGTCCAATTTCCTGCCCGCTCACCGTAACCCCTAATTCCCTTTACTTCTCGGAAACTGTCTATTTCTGTTTTAAATTTATTTAATGATGTAGCTTCCACAGCTTCCTGGGGCAGCAAATTCAACAGACCTACTACCCTCTGAGTGAAGAAGTTTCTCCTCCTCTCAGTTTTGAAAGAGCAGCCCCTTATTCTAAGATTATGCCACCTAGTTTTAGTTTCACCCATCCTTGGGAACATCCTTACCGCATCCACCCGATCAAGCCCCTTCACAATCTTATATGTTTCAATAAGATCGCCTCTCATTCTTCTGAACTCCAATGAGTAGAGTCCCAATCTACTCAACCTCTCCTCATATGTCCGCCCCCTCATCCCCGGGATTAATCGAGTGAACCTTATTTGTACCGCCTCGAGAGCAAGTATGTCTTTTCTTAAGTATGGACACCAAAACTGTATGCAGTATTCCAGGTGCGGTCTCACCAATACCTTATATAACTGCAGCAATACCTACCTGTTTTTATATTCAATCCCCCTAGCAATAAAAGCCAACATTCCGTTGGCCTTCTTGATCACCTGCTGCACCTGCATACTAACTTTTTGACTTTCTTGCACGAGGACTCCCAGATCTCTTTGTACTGCAGTACTTTCCAGTTTCTCGCCATTAAGATAATAACTTGCTTTCTGATTTTTTCTGCCAAAGTGCATAACCTCACATTTTCCAATATTGCATTGCATCTGCCAAATCTCCGCCCACTCACCCAGCCTGTTGATATCCCCTTGTAGGTTTTTTATGTCCTCCTCACTCTCTACTTTCCCTCCCATCTTTGTATCATCTGCAAACTTTGATGCGTTGCACTCGGTCCCCTCCTCCAAATCGCCAGAATATGCGGCAGTCTATTCCGTCGTCTACGTCATTTATAAACCGGGTCTCTTCCTCCCACCTTCTAACCAACTCCCAACCCGTTTCGATAGGTTGCTTTAAATTCTACGCGCTCCCATTTATGTTAACAGTATCTTCTGTGGTACCTTATCGAATCCTTCTGGAATTCAATATTATATAACATCCATAGACACTCCATTATCTACCACGTTAGATATATCTTCAAAAAGTTCAACTAGCTTTGTTGGACTTGACTTACCCTTTATAAATCCATGCTGGTTCTCTCTGATTACTTCATATTTATCCAAGTGCTCAGGCATTCCTTCCTTAATAACGAATACTGGTAACGTCCCCACCACGGACGTCAGACTAATGGGTCTATAATTTCCAACTTCATCTCTGCTACCCATCCTAAATAATGGAGTGACATTGACAATGTTTCAATCAAAGGACCAATTCCTGAATCAAGATATTTTGAACGATCATGACTAAATCATGTACAATTTCCTCGCCTATTCCTCTTAGTCCCCTCGGGTGGTAACGATCAGGTCCTGGAGATCTGTCTATCTTTAATCTAATTATTTTCTCCATTGCCATTATTTTACTTGTACTGAATCCCCATGATTTATTTACAGTTGTCCTCGTGTCTCTGGTATGTTATCCTCATCCTTTTCTGTGAAGTAAATATTTAGCAATTCTGCTATTTCCTGATATTCAATTACAATATCACCTCCATCTGTCTTTAAAGGGCCCACATTACTCTTAGTCACCCTTCTTTCTCTTCCTGTACTGGTAAAAATCTTGATTGTTGTCCTCATTTTCCCTCACAGGTTTTTCTCCTTTTCCCTGATTGTTCCTCTTCCGGTTTTTAGTTTCAGCACCGCAAGAAATAATACTTTGCAATAAAGTTCGGCTCATTAGTTCTTTACTGTCAGAGAGAGAATTGTCTGATCCCCTAATTTAGGTAATGTAACAAACACAAGCACACATAATCATCGGTGTATCAATGCACTGACGGATACACAAAGATAAACACAGCGAAAAAATGCAGCAAGTATCGGGATGCACAGGGAAACGGACAAGCGAAATCGACAAAATCAAACGGTCTGAACCCCGAACAGACAATAACGTGTCGCTGATAGATGTTATTGAGAGGAGGTGTGAACAAGCTGTCACCAATTGGCGCTGTGGCTTAGCTGGTTAAAGCATCTGTCTAGTAAACAGGGGATCCTGGGTTAAACTCCCAGCAGTGCCTTATGCAACTTATTATTTTCACCTAATTTGTGGAATTAAGCGACAAAATAACACTGTGGTGTTTGGATTTGTTCAGGTTTCAGGCGGGAACAGATATCAAGATGACTGCTCAAAAACGCACTTTCATTATTCAGACAGACCTCTCATTGAATGTGTCTGTAACACGTTCTTGTTTCTGGTCTCGTTGGGGTCGGGGTATAATTCACGATTTGAAGTTTAAACCCGGAAGTGGTCCTAATTCTGACCGAGACATGTGATCTTGACCAGCGGTGCAAACTTTTGCAAACTGGAAAATGAAAGTTCCCAAATCACTCCACCTGAATCCCCGGGCCCTGACGAAATATATCCCAGGCTGTTAATAGAAGCAAGGAAGGAAATAGCGGAGGCTCTGACCATCGTTTTCCAATCCTCCCTGGCTGCAGGTGTGATGCCGAAGGATTGGAGGACTGCTAAAGATGTACCGTTGTTTAAAAGGGAGAAAGAGATCGATCGAGTAATTACTGGCCAGTCAGAATAACCTCGGTCAGGCTGAAGGTATTCCATTAAATCTACACTGTACTTCCTCCACAGCCAATACTGGGAGGAGGGGACTCTTGACTGACAAGCCTCAGCTACATCAGGAGAGCAAACCCACGCTCTCTCTTATTCCTGGGATGTGCTACTTTTGAAAAAAAAAGGTGCGTATCTCTATACCTTTAAACTCTCTGTCTCTCTGCACAGCATTGAAAGTGTATTGTAGGACGGTGTGAGTGTCTTTCTACCTTTAAACTTTCTGTTTCACTGCACAGCATTGACAGTGTATCGTAGGACGGTATGAATGGGATGAGGGTCTGTGGGGCGAAGTGTAGCCGATTGGGAGCAGCGCCCATTTGCGGGCTGAGTATTGCACGCTTGATTTTGTCTCTCCCTTCTATCTTTCTTTCTCTCTTTCTTCCTTTCACCTCCCTCTCTCCCATTCTTTCTTTCACTCTCATTTCATTCTTCTTATTTCGTGCTTTTTCTTTCTGCCCCAGCACCTTTGTCTGTATCCTGTTTTTGTATTCTCGTGTGTCTCTGTTGGATGATCCAAAATTCAGACCAGCCGCTGCCTCGAGCTTTTTCTTCCTTCCACAATCATGGTCTATTTCATTGAGACTTTCCTGCGGCCTTGCCTACACTAACACTCACTTTCACATTCTTACACCTTTAAGTTTGCACTGCATCGACCGCTGTTTCTCGGGGGCACATGTCCCGTTCGCATCAATGTTCATTTGTGCCTTGAAACCAGTCGATACATTTCGATCTGCTCCAGAGACAAGCTCAAAGAAAGCAGGGCTGGCATTCGGAAGGAGAGCGCATACTTTTCCGTGAAATTTCCATGGGGTATCTTGTGACACGGGGGATGTTAACTGAAGAACTGGGTTTTGTTTCCATGGTCGTTGGCGCTTTTCCCCGAGCAGTTGATGTGCGGGAGAGACGGGCGGCGCGACAAAGCTGCGAAAGACGGATGAAAGCTGCACTTTTAGCAATCTGGGCGGTGCAGGAAAGTCGGAAATGTTCCGCTTGATCGTAATAGGTCTGTGGAAATGTCCGATTGTAAAGGAATGAGGAGAAATGAAAAGAGCAGCAATCTTGAAAAAGTGTCGATTACAGGAGGTTGGCCGTGAGCGAAAGGTCCTTTGAATGTTCGTCGCGGAGATGATTTTGTTCCGAAACCGCAGACTTTAAGCGCCTGGGGAAAGTGAAGTTGGAGCTTTGTCCTTGGGTCAAATTGGGTGTTTTCAGGAAAACGGCCATTGTGAAATCACAAGAATGAAAACAGAAAATGCTGAAAACGCTGAGCAGGTCTGGCAGCACCTGTGGAGAAAGAACCAGAGGTAATGTTTCAGCTTGATGACTTTTGTCATCCGAACTGAATGGTTTGCCGTGTGTGTGAGTAGCTTTGTTGTCTAAGATGCTGACTTCCATTTCTGAATTATGCAGGTGCGAATCGCACTGCTGCCAAAATTTGTAGAGCTTTTCATTTTGGCCGCCTCACCAAAAACCCTTCATTGGTAAGAAGTGCTTTTCCGCATTGCTGGTTACACGTGTTTGAACAATTCAGCAAAGTCTGGATTATCACCCAACTGTATCTTACCCGGAGGTGTTGGGACTGTAAGGGGTGATCGAGGTGAAGTTTCAACCAATGTGCACAATGGCGGCCTGGTGAACCGAGTACCTCTTATAGTCAGTATAATATAAAAGATATGGACCATAATTATGAATTTCTTCTTTGCATCACACTAAGATTTATTATCAGAGAATGGACATGATCAGGTCGATTTACGTCACGCTCCGGTCGCTTTGCATCGCCTCCGACAAATAGAATAGAATCAAAGAAAGGTCACAGCACGAAAAGAGGCCATTCGGCAGATCGAGTCCGTGCCGGCTCTCTGCAATTGCAATCCAGATAGACCCACTCCCCCACCCTTTCCCTGTAGCCCTGTATTTTCTTTCGTTTCAAATACTTATCCAGTTCCTTATTGAAGACAATTATTGAATCTGCCCCCACCGCCCCCTCGGGCGGTGTATTCCAGACCCGAAACACTCGCTGTGTAGAAAAGTTTTTCCTCATGCCACCTTTGTTTCTTTTGCCAAACACCTTAAATCTATGTTATCTGGTCCTTGAACCTTCCACCAATAGGAACAGTTTATCTCTTTCTACTCTGTCCAGATCCTTCATCATTTTGAATACCTCTATTAAATCTCCTCGTAACCGTCTCTGTTCCAAGCAGAACAACCCCAGCTTCTCCAATCTATCCATGAAACTTATGCCCCTCATCCCTGGAATCTTTACAGTAAATCTCTTCTGTGGGGATTCGGTATTAACATCGCCGAATCCCCCACCATTAACATACTATTGGTTACCATTAACCAGAAACTTAACTGGACCAGCCACATGAATACTATGGTTACAAAAGCAGTTCAGAGGCTGGATATCATGCGGCGAGTGAATCACCTTCTAATTTCCAAAAGCCGTTCAACCATTTACAAGGCGCAAGTTGAGTGAGTTGGAATAATCATGTGATGGCCATCGACCTGAAACGTTAACTCTGTTTCTATGTTTAAAGATTCTGCCTGACCTGCTGAGGATATACACATTTACAGTTTTGATTTCAGGTTGGCAACATAGCCAGTATTTTAATTTTGAATAAAGGGGCTTTCGCATATTTTTGCGTGCGACGAGGTGACCAAGAGGTTAAGGCGATGGACTGTTAATCCATTGTGCTATGCACGCGTGGGTTTGAGTCCCATCCTCGTCGTTATTGTGTTTAAGTTTTATTTCTCTCCAATCCACACAGAAGGTCTGGTCAAAGACCCATCCTTCTCGAAACGGCAGACAGAGGGTTTTGCATTATTTGCTGAAATCAGCAACAGTTCCTTCCAGGAAGGTGTTGAGATTGTCAGGTCGCGAAGTATCAGATTGTACAGTGGTGTCATTGTAAAAAGAGTAAATCTTATGTTCAACCTAAGAGAAACGTATGTACCATCATGATGATTTATGTCCGGATCATTCAGTGTCTGTGTCTGTTAAAAAGGGATGTGCTGTAAGTCCCGGATCATTCCGTGTCTGTGTCTGTTAAAAAGGGACGTCCTGTAAGTTCCGGATTATTCCGAGTCTGTGTCTGTTTAAAAGGGATGTGCAAAAAGCCCCGGATCATTCTGTGTGCGTTTTACCCGATTTTCTTGATACCTTTTTCCTTCTGAACTGAAATGACGATCCTCTCTCGAGAAGAAGGTTCACCGCCTGCTTCGGGCAACTGGTTGGAAAAGTAACAAGAACTGATGAGGCCAAGTTCATTCTGCTGGACTTCCATTCCAATCTCCGCACTCAATCCCCCATTCAGACCCACCCCCGCCTGGACATTATAAGCTGCGATATTCATAAGGGAATGGAGAAGCCGAATATCACGGTTATAATTTTCTTGGTTGCTCAACGCTGAATAGCATCAATTACAATGATTCAGAAGGTAATCAGAGAATCATAGAATCTTACAGCACAGAAGGAGGCTATTCGGCCGTCGTGCCAGTGTCGGCTTTTTCGAAGACCTGTCCAAATTAGACCCACACCCCAGATTGTTCCCAATAATGCTGCAAATTAGTCCTCTTCAATTATGTCCAATTGCCTTTTGAATGATCCCATGGAATCTGCTTCCACCATCCTTTCAGGAAGTGCGTTCCAGATCTTATCAACCTTCTGTGTGAAAAAAATTCTCCTCAATTCCCCTCTCGTTCTTTTCCCAATTATTTTAAATCTGTGATCTCTGGTTACCGACCCACTTGCCAGACGGAAACAGTTTCTCCCTACTTGCTCTTTCAAAACCCCTCACTATTTTGAATATCTCTATTAGGTCTCCCGTTAACCATCTCTGCTGTAAGGAGAACAATCCCAGCTTCACCAATCTCTCCATACAACCGAAGTCCCTCATCACTGGTATCATGCAGGTCAACCTGCTCTGAATCCTCTTCAATGCCTTTTTATCCTAAAGTGTAGTGCCCAGACCTGTACAATATACTTCAGCTGAGGCCTAACCACTGATTTGTAAGGATTAGTATGATTTCCTTTTTTATATTCAATGCCCCTATTTACAAAGCCAATATCCCATACGCTTTCTTAACCGCCTTATCAACTTGCCCTGTTTTATGAATATGAACTCCCAGGTCCCTCTGCTCTTGGAACCCCGCATAAATTGTTCCATTTAGATTATACTGCCTCTCCATGTTCTTCATCCAAAAGTGCATCACTTCACACTGATCGGCGTTAAATCTGTCACGTGACTGACCGTTTCACCAGTCTGTCTGTGTCCTCCTGAAGTCTGCTATTATCGTCGTCACTATTTACTCCGTTGCCAAGTTTTGTATCATCCGCAAACTTTGAAATTGTACTCCCTATTCCCACATCCAAGTCATTTAAATATAACACGAGAAGCAATAGTCCTGATGCCGACCCCTGGAGGATTCCACTGCCTATTTCTCCCCAGTCAGAAAAACATCCGTTCACTACGAAGCTCTGCCTCCTATCCCTCAGCCTATTACTTGCCCACGTTACGACCGACCCTTTAATCCCACGTGCTTCTAGTTTTCGAATATATCTGTTGTGTATTAATTTCTAAAATGTGTCCTGAAAATAACTGTAACCCAGTAATTTTATTGTGAAACAATGAGAATACAGATATTAAGACCGAGTGATCGATCGGGTTCTTTCCCATTACCCGAAGGTGACGGGACCCGAGGAGGGGAAATCCCATCTGGGTTTATATTTTCCACAAACGGAGACGGAAAATAGCAAAACTCATTCCGTCGAAATCCAACAATTGGACGAAAATCCGACAGCCTTTTCCCATCCGGGGTTTCCAGACCTCGCCGTTGAAGGAAGCTTGATAAATCCATTAGGGAGCAACACCGAAAGTGAAGAAACGCAGAGATAGAGAGATACATGAAAAGAAAAATAGTAGAAATCTCCAATTGTGTGATTGAACAGAATTTAAGCTGCAGCTTAAAGGAAATTCTTCGCATGTCGTGAAATCTTAGAGGTGTATGTGAGGCTGGATTATAACTTAATTTCTGAGAGAAGTAAATACTGCCTGGTAACTACAGCTCTTATTTATTTGACCATTTTACAGTGGCGGTGTGAAGTGATTTCGAATCTCAGTGAATTTCAAGACCTTGCTTGACCCACTCGTTTGGTCACCCACAGGGAGCACGCGGTTGCAGACTGCGCAGGCTCATCACAGGAACTCTGCCAGACTGCATGTTCCAGACTTGAATCCAACGCTGCACGTGCAGCCTGCAGCCGTGTGTGGATTGGTGGTTCAGGGTCGAACCCTCGCCTGCCGACGGCGAATCCAGGGGTTTGGTTCCAGGCCAATGCAGCTTCCTTTACCTTTTGCATCTGTACCCATGAGATCGCCTGAATTGGGATAAATTCATGTGCCGGCTTCAATCTGTACAACTTCTTGAAAGATTATCTTCATTTCGTCCACGTGTCTTTCGTGGACAAACCCTTTGCATTCTGCCCTCTGGTGTTCAAACATGCTCTGCTGGAGATAAGTCAAACCTGCCTTTTGCATCGCTGATAAGATGTGAGAAGCCAATTGGTGATTTTTGAGCAAAAACGGGGACACATCAGGGGTCATCCGGGATTTGAGCCAGTAAAACTCCCTGAGCGAGAATCAGATCCAAAGATCAACTGGCAACAGAGCCGTGCAGCCAGTGTAAAATTTCGCTGCCACGCAGCCGATCCGCCATCCTTTCAGAACACCATGGCCATTCAAACTCGCTTTCTTGTACGATATACCGTGTGGAGTAATTTCAGGTTCTACACTAATTATTTCAAATCAACAATATTAGTCTCTCTTTATCAGAATCGTTTTGAATCGACGACTTTTATTATCAAGTAACACTTTACAGAATGAATTGCTCTGAAACGACATTGTCGTCTGTCTCGGCACCGTCATAGTTTACTCAAATTGCTGCTTTCATTCACTATGAGAGCGAACAGCCATGAATGTGGATACATTAGCTGTGAATTTATCAGCTGGGTTGTACCTTTCCTTTTCCGACTGTCTCAGTCTTTTTTTTTCTTTACCCTTCTCTGCTGGTGTGGCCGGTTAGATCAGCCATCGCCGATCAAGGAAGCCTGAGAAGTCCATCGGGGACAACACAGAGAGACAAGAGACAGAGACAGGGAGAGAAAGAGAGATGCATGCAAAGAAAATAAAGAGTATAAATGTCAGGTTTTGCAAACTACCAGAATTTAAGTTACAGACTGGGAGAGATTCCTTCTCTGGTCTTGAAATCATGCAAAAGAAGATCTGACACGAATTAAAAGCACCCGCCACGCTGGAGAATCTCTCATTCTTGGAGGGAGATAAATGCGGACAATTAACTCCAATTAATCTATTTCAGCACTGAAGTGATCTTTAAACAGTAGCTCTGCGAGCAGAATTCAAACCTGGGCAGGAAAACCTCAATTGAATTTTGAGTCCAACGCTTTAAACACTCGGCCACCGCAGCTGTAAACGGCATGTTCGTTCAGATCGGATTCCAAATGGACACATGCTGCTGTTACAAACACGCGCATTGATGGTGCTTGGGGTCGAATTCTTACTTGTTACGCTGGAGACCTTGGTTCGATTCCCGATACAATGCAGGATCATTTTGCCACGCTGAGGAGCAAAAGTATACTATTTCGCCCCTCGAGCCTTATGCGCAATTCAGTGAGATCCTGTTTGATATGTAACCGAACTGCATATTATCGCCTCAGCCCCGTGTCCCTTAATGCCTTTGGTTAACAAAAATCTATCAATTTCAGTTTTAAAATTAACAATTGAGCTCGCATCAACTGCCGTTTGCGGAAGAGAATTCCAAACTTCTCCCTCCCTTTGCTTGCAGAGGTGTTTCCCAACTTCACTCCTGAAAGTCCGAGACACGCTAACGGGCGGAAATTTTTTTTTTTCTATTTACCCCATCAGTTCCCCTTAATATTTTGAAAAGTTCGATCAAATCAGCACTTAATTAACTGAATTCGAGGCAAACCCGAGTTTATGTAATCTCTCCGCGTAATTTCAACTTTGGAGTCCAGGTAACATTCTAGTAAATCGACGCTGCACTCCCTTCATAGCCAATATATCCTTCCTATGGTGCGTTGCCCAGAACCGAAGGCAATACTCCAGGTGTGGTCCAACCAGAGCTTTGTATAACTGTATCATAATGCCTATCCCCTTGTATTCTAGTCCTCTGGACATAAAGACCAACATTCCATTAACCTTTTTGATTATTTTTTGTCCCTGTCCATGACATTTTAATGATGTATGTTTATGGACACCTCAGTCTTTTTGGACCTCCACTGTTTCGAGCTTTTCACCATTTAGAAAGTACTCTGATTTATCCTTTTAGGTCCAAAGTGGATGACCTCACACTTGACGAAATTCATATCGATTTGCCACAATTTTGCACATCCATTTATTATATTAATGCCTCTCTGTAATTTTATGCTTTCATCTGCACTGCTTACAATGCTGCCCATCTTGGTGTCATCGGCAAACTTGGATCTGTGGCTTTCTATCCCGTCATCTAATATCCGCCTGAATTGGGAAAAATCCACATTCAGTTTCAATCTCCTCATCATCTTGAGACATTTTATTTGCTTCATGTGTATTGGGTCGACGAAACTTCGGCATTCAGTCCACTGGAGCTCAAACATCCTCTGGATATAATTCAGTTCCACCAACAGCAAAACTGAAAAGATGTGAGAAGACAATTGGTGACTTTTCACTAAAAGGAGAAACACTTGCGGGCTCATCCGGGAATTGAACCCGGGAGCTCTCGCATATCACTCAATGAAACTCCCTAAGTGAGAATTATACCCCTAGACCAACGAGCCGCTGTTACTTTAGTGGTGCAGCCAGTGTAAAAGTTGGTTGCGTCCCACAGCCGATCGGCCATCCTTTCAGACCACTTCGATCCATTCAATCTCGTTTTCGATTCGGGTGGACAGCAATATCAAGTTGTGCACCAACTATTTCCAGTCACCAATATTAGTCTCTCTTTACCAAATTGCTTTCGAGTGCACGACTTGAGTTATCAAGTAAGACGTTTCAGAATTAGTTGCTCTTAAAATACATTGCTTGTGAGGATACTGAGAGTCGTGCCGATTTATGGCACGCTCTGTTCCCTTTGCATTGCAACCTACACATAGAATTGAATCATAGAAAGCTGATAGCACGGAAAGAGGCCATTCGCGCCATCGAGTCCGTGCGAGATCTCTGCAAGAGCAATCCAGCTGGAACCACTCCCCCGCCTTGCCCCGAAGCCCTGAATTTTTTTTTCCTTTCAAGTACTTATCCAGCTCCCCTTTGAAGGCCATGATTGAATCTGCCTCCATCACACCCTCGGGCAGTGCATTCGAGATCCGAACCTCTCGCTGTGTAAAAAAGTTTTTCCTCATGTCACCTTTGGTTATTTTGCCAATCACTTTAAATCTCTGTCCTCTGGTTCTTGACCCTTCCGCCAATGGGAACAGTTTCTCTCCATCTTCCATGTCTCGATCCTTCATGATTTTTAATACCTCTATCAAATCTCCACAAAACCGTCTCTGTTCCAAGGAGAACAACCTCAGATTCTCCGGTCTATCCACGTGAGTAAAGTCCCTTATCCCTGGAATTATGATCGTATTTTTTCCGGAACCCCCTCGAAGGCCTTCACATCTTTCCTGAAGTGCGGTGTCCCGAACCCCACACAAAATTTCAGTTGTGTTCGAACCAGTGTGTTATAAAGTTTCATCCTGACTTCTATACTTTTATACTTTTGCACTCTACACATCTATTTCTAAAGCCCAAGATCCCGTATGCTTTTTAACCGCTTTCTCAACCTGCCCTGCCACATTCAACGATTTGTACACATAAACCCCTCTTTGTTCCTCTACCGCTGTTACATTTGTGCCCTGGAGTTTATTTTGCCTCTCCTCGTTTTTCCGACCGAAATGTATCACTTCGCATTTTTTTTGCGTTAAATTTCATCTGCCCCGTCTCCGCCCATGCCACCAGCCTGTCAATATCCTTTGAAGTTCATCACTATCCTTATAATTGTTTACTACCCTTCCAAGGTTTGTTTCATCTGCAAATTTTGAAATTGTGCTCTGTGCACTCGAGTCCAAGTCATTAATATATATCAAGAAAAGCAGTGGTTCCAGCACTGATCCCTGGGGAACGCCACTGTACACCTCTCGCCAGTTCGAAAAACAACAGTTCACCAGTAATCTGTTTCCTGCTGTTCGTCAATTCTGCATTCATGTTGTTACTGCCCCCTTTATTCCATGGGCCGCAATCTTGATGATAAGCCTACCATGCGGCACTTTATCAAACACCTTTTGAAAGTCCTTATACACCACATCAACTCAATTGCCCTCATCTGTCCTCTCTGTTACCTCATCAAAAAACTCTAACAGGTCAGTTAAGCACGATTTACCTTTAACAAATCCGTGCTGCCTTTCCCTAATCAATCCACCCTCGTCCAAGTGACTGTTAATTCTGTCCCGGGTTATCGTTTCTAAACGTTTCCCCACCACTGAGGTTAAACTGACTGGCCGATAGTTGCTGGGTTTAATCGTACACCCTTTTTTGAACAAGGGTGTAACCTTTGCAATTCTCCAGTCCTCTGGCACCACCCACATATCTAAAGATGTTGGTAGATTATGGTCAGTATCTCCGCAAATTCCACCCTTACTTCCCTCAGCAACCGATCATGCATTCCATCCGGACGTGGTGGTTTATCTACTTTAAGTACAGCCAGCCGTTCAAGTGCCTCTTCTTTATCAATTTTTAGACCATACCGTATCTCAACGATAACTTCCTTTGCTGAGACTCTGTCTTCTTGGTAAAGACAGATGCAAAGTACTCATTTGGTACCCAGGCCATCCCCTCTGCCTCCATGAGTAGATCTCCTTTGTCGTGCCTAATCGGCCTCACCCCTCCTCTGACTACCCGTTTACTGTTTGCATGCCTGTCGAAGTCTTTTGGATTCCATTTTATGTTGGCCGTCAGTCAACAGTCATATTTCTCTGTGCCTCTCATTTCCTTTTTCCTTCCCCTCTGAACTCCCTAAATTCTGCCTGGTGAATTAACGCATAAAAAAGTTAACATTTCTTTCAGCCGGAAATAGAAAGTTACTGGTTGATCAATGGCGATTTGAACAAGTATTCGTCTTTTTTACAGAGTTTAATGAGTTTTGCGAAATTAATACAGTGAACTAATACAGTAAAGTTGAATTCCTGATCGGGAACCGCCTCAGACAGCGCATTACTGCCCATCCCTGGGAAACAAGATACGATCGAAACTTTGACAACACATCTCAGATCCCCCTACAAAGTCACAGCTTGCCAGCTGTTCCGAAATCTGGAGCCTGGACAGGGAGTTAAACGTTGGACCATCAGCTCACTGCCCACTTTAAAAGTCTGATACTCTACCGACTGAGCTACCCAGGCTCGATACTACATAAGCTCCCATCGTACATATTCATGGGAGATCTCTGAATTATCCCTGCAGCCGTCGAACGAGCGTGAGGTCCGTTTGATAAAATTCTCAGCAACGTGTTGAGGAGAATCCTTGTTTCTGTTGAACAAGATGTAAGAAACATGAACAGTGAACTCGTGAGTTTACAATTCTTCTTGTTTGTGCCAAATGTCTTGTCATTCGTTAGCAGCAATTAAAATAGCACTTTACCCAGCGGCTCAAAAGCTGAACTTGTCTCACACGGGAGTTGGAAAAGGCCTCTCGACCTTTCAGCGTATTAACATCTGAAAGCTGAATAATTTCACCCGTGACACAGTGAAACCAGGCAGCATATTTCTCTTCCAAATTTTCCCCACACGAAACTTCCAACCGATGAATATCGGCTTAAAGAAAAGAAGAATTGTTTGTTTGGTTCTTTAGATTTAAAAATCTCGTACCGGCCCCTTTGCCATATGAGCTGCCGCTGAAAGCCCCCTCTCCCGCTATGAACAACTAAACTGGCACCTGCTATTGCAAGACGGTAGGCCAGAGGAACGCAAATGCCCACATGGGAAAATTAAGAAGTCGATTGTTGACCTCCATACGTTTGTGCCACAAGAGCGTATTGTAAAAACGACTGGTTGTTAACAAGATGCGTTATGGAAGATACCATTTGTACCTTGAACTCCGATCAAAATGTTCGGTGTAAAAGGTTTGATTGTTTTAGAAGACGCTCGAACTCACAACCTGGTCATTTCTGGAGCCGATACTGCTATAAATAAGTAACGCACGCTTAACAATTGTACAATACGAGAGCAGCGAACAACGGACGGCATCAGCGCTCCTGCCAAACAGCTTCATTTTCGGTCTCTCATTTATCACTTCGAGATCTTTCTCAAACAGAAGCTTCCAATCAGATGCGCTTCGTTAAATAACAATTCCTCAATCAAGAGAGTTTTGATCGATCATGACTAAATTTCCTCACCTGTTCCTTTTAATCATCTGGAATGGTGACCATCAGGTCCTGGAGATTTGTGTATCTTCAGCCTGATTATTTTCTCCAATGCCATTATTTTACTTATACGAATCCCATTGATTTATTAACAGTTTTCCTCGTGTCTCTGGTATGTTAGCCTCATCCATTTCTGTGAAGACCGATGCAAATTAAAAATTTAGCAACTCTGCCATTTCCTGATTTTCAATTACAATATCACCTCCATCTGTCTTCAAGCGGCCCACATTACACTAAGCCTCCCTTCTTTCTCTTAATATACTTGTAAAAACCTTGAGAGTTGTCCTCATTTTCCCTCACAAGATTTTCTCCTTTTCCCTTTTTGCTTCTCTTGGGATTTATTCGTTTCAGCACCACAATAAACTTCGCTGTAAAACTTCGCTGTAAAGTTCGGCTCAATAGTTCTCCAATGTCAGAGCGAGAATTGTCTGAAGCCCTAATTTATTTAACGTAACAAATACAATCACACATAATCATCCATGTATCAACGCACTGATGGATGCACAAAGATAAACACAGCGAGAAATCCAGTCAGTGTCGGAATGCACAGGTAAACGGACAAGCGAAATGGACAGAGAGAAAAAGGCCTGAACCCCCAATAGTGAAGTGTCGCTGATAGATATTAGTGCGAGGAGGTGGGGCTGTTGCATTATCAATTGTCGCTGTGGCTTAATTGGTTAAAGCATCTGTTTAGTAAATAGGAAATCCTGGGTTCAACTCCCAGCAGTGCCTTGTGCAGCTTATTATTTTACCTAATTTGTGGAATTAAGCGGCAAAATAACAATGTGGTATTTGTCTTTGTTCAGGTTTCAGGAGGAAACGGATAGCAAGATGACTGTTCAAAAACGCCCTTTCATTCCACAGACAGACCTCTGATGGAATGTGTCTGTCACACGTTAATTTAAGGACACGTTCTTGTTTCTGGGCTCGTTGGGGTCGAGGCATAATTCACGATTTGAGGTTCAAAGTCGGAACTCGTCCAAATTTGGACCTCGACTTGTGATCTTGACCTGCGGTACAAACGTTTGCAAATAGGAAAAATAAGTCTTCAAATCGCTCCACCTGAATCTCCAGACCCGGATGAAATATATCCCAGGATGTTAACAGAAGCAAGGAAGGAAATAGCGGAGGCTCTGACCATCATTTTCCAATCCACCCTGGCAAAAGTTGTCGTGCTGGAGGATTGGAGGATTGCTAACGTTGTACCATTGTTTAAAAAGGGAGAAAGGGATAGATCGAGTAAATACAGGCCAGTCAGCCTAAACTCGATGGTGGGTAAATTATTTAGCACAATTCTGAGGGAAAGTATTAATCGTCATTTCGAAAGGCACGGATTAATCAAGGACAGTCAGCGTGGATTTGTTAAGGGAAGGTCGTTTGAATTGAATTACTTGAGGAGATATCAAGGAGGATCGATGAGGGTATCGCGATTGATGTAGTCTACATGGGTTTTCGCGAGGCTTTTGACAAAGTCCTGCATGGCAGATTGGTCAAAAATGTAAATGCCCATTGCATCCAAGGGACATTGGCAAGTTAAATCCAAAATTGGCTGAGTGGCAGGAAGCAAGCGGTTGTGATCGACGGGTGCTTTTGTGACTGGAAGGCTGTTTCGAGTGGGGTTCCATGCGGCTTCGTAATAGGTCCCTGCTTTTCATGGTACAGATCATCGATTTAGAATTAAATGCAGGGGGCATGATTAACAAATGTGCAGATGATACAAAAATTGGTCCTGTGGTTGATAGTGAGGAGGAAAGCTGTCGACTGCAGGAAGATATAGATAGAGCGGAACGGTGGATAGAAAAGTGGCAAATACAATTCAATCTGAAGAAGTGTGAGTGAGTTGTGGGGGGGCAAAAAGGCAAAGGAGTGCACAACAAATATTGTTATTAATTTGCCATTGACACGCCCATTCTGCAAAGTTGTTAATGTCGTCCTTATTATTCTCATTTTTCCTTTGTATTAACTACAGCTCGCAACTAGGTGTCATCCCTAATTTTGGAATTGTACTTCCGATTCCCGTGTCCAAATCATGAATGTAAATTTTGAATAACAGTGGTCCCACCACTGATAAATTGTGAACAACACTGGTCCCACCACTGATCAATTGTAAACAACAGTGGTCCCAGAACCGATAAATTGTGAACAACAGTGGTCCCAGAACCGATAAATTGTAAACAACAGTGGTCCCAGAACCGATAAATTGTGAACAACAGTGGTCCCAGCGCCGACAATTTGTGAACAGCTGTGGTCCCACGAATTTTGATCTTGAACTGCAGTTGAAACTTTTGCATAAAAAGAAATAACGTCCCCAAATCGTCCCACGTGAATCTCAAACGCTTTGGGAAGAAGTTTAATAGAAACAATCAGGACTTTAAAGGCACCTCAACGACCTGAACTTCCGTTGAATGAATTTTGTGAGCCATTACATTCGACCGTGAAATCTCTCTTGACTTTCATCTCACTGAAGCAGAGTGTGGCCGCTTTGTATCTGTGAGCATGTCTGTGACGTGTTAGCTTTGATATTGATCGCTTCCAATTTGTAAAATTCATCAATCGTCAGGGAAAAGAAATCGAGAATCGAGTTGTCCCTCTAAGTGATGAAGTGAAGGGATTGGTGATCCAAGCAGATCTGGAAAATGCGTGGTGCAATCGGTCAGGAGTTCCAAATCCACTCTCCAGCCACTCGGCAATTATATTGAATGAACTTTACTCTGGTCCAGTGTCGCCGCACTGAAATCGAGTATTTCTCCGGCATGTCTTTCTTCATAGTTGCTGGTTTAAGAGTGAAGACTGGCTGGTTGGATTTTAACTCCTACAAGCTTTAATCATTCATTTTTCACTGACTGTAGACAGTTGTTATATTGGTCGCTGCAATCTCAAAGTTTAGCCCAGTGAATTATTGGTTTAGCAGGTGATCTCTTCACCTGTTCTCGGCGGTGTTATCCGTTAGCGTGAAAGTTTGATTGTTCGAGCCCTTATTTTATTTTTCCTCAGGATTCATCGTCTCGAAGTTCCAGGGTTTCAACGCATGTTTTGGAATCAAAAAAATGTACCGGAATCATTGCCAGCTGAGCAGGGCTGATATTCCACCATTTACCCTGCGGTCGGGAATCAGGCACATGAATCATATAAAGGAATGGAACATTGGCTTCACGGTAATTACAATTCTCCTTGACAGACAAGCCCCCGAAAGGCCCGAAGGGAGGCCGCATTCGCAGCAGGAGAGCTGGTTCGCTGTGACATGGAGATTTCTATAGTGAGCGAGACGAGACTGTTCCTATGTTCAGAGAATAAATTTCACACCCTTTATTTTGGAAAAGCAAAACGGTGGGGATTTTTGTCATAGCCCGATGCCTTTCGTGTTGTATCAGATGTTCCTCGTTGCGTTACTTTCATCTTGATCGGAGAACCAGTTCGGGCGTTCCTGTGATAAACAGCGACAATTGCCAGTTAATGTTAAATTTAACAATGACTCCACTGCGTTTTTAATCCCACTCTTAAGATGGAGTCTATAAAATGAAAAAAAATCATCACATTCAAAGCATAAAAGTCTTATTAAAGTTTTGACTGTCTCTCGGGAACCACGTCAACATCGCCTTCAGTCTGAAATAGAAAGTTATCGGTTGATTCATGGTGATTAAAACAGAGATTCAACTACGAACAGGATTTAATTAGCTTCATGTAATTAATTTAATAAGTTCATAACTCTTTTTAAAGTTAATTCCCTGACTGGGAATCGAACCTCTCGGCGGTGAGAGTACCGAATTCTCACCACCAGGCCATTGGGGAGCTCCCAAGATTGCGCACGAGACAAATTGGAACTGATGACATTAGTTTTTCTTTCGCTCTATCATGATTCATTCAGCTCTGTGTTTATTCTCAGGCCTCTTATCTCTCGTTCTTTTCAGCTTCTGACTGCGGATATTCCTGTGGCTAAATATGAATAATATAGAACATCTCACAGCCGCGGTATATTTGCTGTTTCTCTGTGCAGTTCTGTGCAAAATCAAACTGCACGCAAATACCGACAGTGCCTCTCTCTCACTCCCCACAGAAGCAGCAGGAGATGCCACTTTAAACTGACAGTTGCTTCAAACGATTCATGATGGACCTGCGTGGCCTTGCAGTTTTCCAAGGAGCTGCATTCAGTGCATTTTGGAAATGGAAACATGTCCATCAGCAGCTTGTGGTCGTATTTTACCTCACTTTCCATTTCATGTACATGCCTACTTGCACTTGGTGATGTCATTGCCTGAACATCACCTCTGTCGCGATATTATTTCGAACAGAAAATGCCATTTTGTGCGAACAGTTTGTCTGGCAGGAAAATGACCTGAATTACAAAGGGCCAATTAGGAAAGGCCGTGTTGCTCTGCTTGTTCGCAGCAAAGAATTTTCAGCGTTTCCTTGGGGTTTAGTGTTTAGGATTCGGCGCTTTCATCACCACGGCAAAGGTTCGATTGTCGGTCTCAACATCCGCATATTATACACTCTACCATCAGTGTACTGTACTCAAATTGCTGATTTTTTCATTGTGAGGGGAAGAAACATAAATGTGTGGACATTAACTACGAATTCATCAGCTGGGTTGCACCTTTTCTTTTCCTACCGTCTCAGTCTTTCCATCTTTACCCTTCTCTGCTGGTGTTGCAGGTTCCATCATTCTTCGCTGTTCACGATGCCTGAGAAGTCCATCAGGAGAAAACAGGCAAAGTCAAGAGACAGAGACAGGGAGAGATTAAAACATAGAAATAAATTGTATAAATGTCAAGTTCTGCGAACGAGCAGAACTTAGAATGGAGCTTGGGAGAGATTCCTTCACGTGTCTTGCAATTTTGCAAGAGATCATTGGGCTTCGAGTTAAAAGCGTCGTTGGCGATGGAGCACCTCTCTGAGGCAGCGAACAAGGTCCGTTCGTTCAAGTTCAGATTAATTTGAACACTGAACAAACTTTAAAAAGTAGCGCTGCGAACAGGATTCGAACCTGTGCAGGGTAAACCCCATTGGATTTCAAGTCCAACGCCTTAACCACTCGGCCATCGCAGCTGCAATCATCGATGATGCACAGCTATAAATCAGAATGCGTAGGGTTATCACACGAGATCTGTGACACTTTGTTCTCTCAGACAGGTTTCCAACTGGAAACTTGCAGCTTGTTAATGTGCTGACTTTGCTGTCTCGGTGATAGAATTCTCATTTATCACGTGAGAAACCGGGGTTCGATTTCCGGTTCGTTTCGGATTATTTTCATTCTCCATTCATACGATCGCGTGAATTGTGCGACATTCGCCCTCAGCTTAAATCTGCGCACCATTTGAGATATTTTCCATTCTCCACGTGTGTTGCATCGAAGCTGCGTTGGAAAATCACATTGCAAGTCTAACGCCTTAATCATTGGGTCATCGCTGCTGCAAGCGACAAATCCGACACCGCTGCAGAAGAGAATGAAGAAGTTTATGACAGGAGAACTCTGAGACTGTATGTTCTTTTAGACAGGTTTCGAACTGAACACATGCCACCGGCTGCTATGCGGACTTTGTTATTTCAGTGATCAAATTCTTGCTGTCTGCGCGGGAGGCCCGGATTCGATCACCACCCAATAGAGGAGCATTTTTCATTTTCCATTCATGAGGTCACGTGAATTGGGATACGTTTACATTCAGCTTCAATTTGAACACCATCTTGTGACATTTTCCTTTCTCCATGTGTGTTGTCGTCGACAGAACCTCTGCATTCTGTCCTCCATGCACTGGAATTAAGACAATCCTGCCGACTGCACTGCTGACAAGACGTGAGAAGCTAATTAGTGATTTTGAACGAAAAATGGTAACACCGCAGGGCTCGTCCGGGATCTCTCACATCACAATCAGCAAATCCCCAAAGCGAGAATCATACCCGAAGACCAACGAGCCACTGATAACAGAGGGGTGAAACCAATGCAGAATTCTGTGCCACCCACAGCCGATCGGCCACCATTCTGTCCATCCTATCACTTTTTCTATTCCGATGTACGGCAATGTGAAGACGTACATTAACTATTTTTTTTATTCGTTCACGGGATGTGGGCGTCGCTGTCAAGGCCGGCATTTATTGCCCATCCCTAATTGCCCTCGAGAAGGTGGTGGTGAGCCGTCTTCTTGAACCGCTGCAGTCCGTGTGGTGAAGGTTCTCCCACAGTGCTGTTAGGAAGGGAGTTCCAGGATTTTGACCCAGCGACAATGAAGGAACGGCGATATATTTCCAAGTCGGGATGGTGTGTGACTTGGAGGGGAACGTGCAGGTGGTGTTGTTCCCATGTGCCTGCTGCCTTCTAGGTGGTAGAGGTCGCGGGTTTGGGAGGTGCTGTCGAAGAAGCCTTGGCGAGTTGCTGCAGTGCATCCTGTGGATGGTGCACACTGCAGCCACAGTGCGCCGGTGGTGAAGGGAGTGAATGTTTAGGGTGGTGGATGGGGTGCCAATCAAGCGGGCTGCTTTATCTTGGATGGTGTCGAGCTTCTTGAGTGTTGTTGGAGCTGCACTCATCAAGGCAAGTGGAGAGTATTCCATCACACTCCTAACTATTTCATATCAACAATATTAGCCTCTCTTTGCCACATTCGTTTCGAATGTGCGAGTTGTATTATCAAGTGAGACTTTGCAGAATTAATTGCTCTAAAGCTACATTGTTGTCTGTCTCGGCATCCGCAGATTATCCACTCTCCCACAAGTATAACAGTGACCACACTTCAAAAATACTTCATTGGCTGTAAAGCGCTTTGGGAGGTCTTGAGGTCATGAAAAGCGCTTTATAAATACAAGACTTTGTTTTTATACTGGGCTAAAAGTACTGATGTTTTCACAATGAGGACGAAGAGACATCAATATGTGGACATTGACTACGAATTCATCATCTGGGCTGGTCCTTTACTTTTCCGACCGTCTCAGTCTTTCGATCTTTACCGTTCTCTGCTGGTGTCGCAGGATCGATGAGCTGTGGCCGTTCAACGAAGCCTGAGAAGTCCATCAGGGGAAAACAGAGATGGACAGAGACAGGGAGAGATAGAGAGATCTAAGTATAGAAAAAAAGCTTGATTATCAAGTTAGCAGAATTTTAAATGAAGCTTGAGAGAGATGGAATCATACATTCATAGAATCGTTACTGCACAGAAGGAGGCCATTCGGCCCATTGTGCTTTCCCCGGCTCTCTTTAAGAGCAATCCAGTTCGTCCCATTCCCCCGTTCTTTCCCTGTGAACCCGCGAATATTTTTCCTTCAAATACTTATCCAATTCCTTTTAGAAAGTCACGATTAAATCTGCTTCCACCACCATTTCAGGAGATGCATTCCAGATTATAACTACTCGCTGATTTAAAACGTTTTTCCTCATATCGCCTTTGGTTCTTTTGTCAACCACCGTAAATCTGTTTCATCTGGTTCTCGACTCTTCCGCCAACGGGAGCAGTTTCTGTTCATTTACTTTATCTAAACCCGTCATGATTTTGAACACTTCTATCAAATCTCCTCTCAACCTTCCTGCCCAAAGGAGAAAAACCCCAGCTTCTCCAGTCCATACACGTAACTGAAGTCCCTCATCTCTGGAACCATTCCAGTAAATCATTTCTGCATCCTCTCTCTGGCCTTCACATCCTTCCTAAAGTGCGGTGCCCAGAATTGGACACAATACTCCAGTTGTGGATTATTGTGAAGTTTTCTTCACGCACCTTGAAATTTTGCAAGACCATTGGGCTCCCAATTAAAAGGCTCTGCCGCGGTGGAGGATCTCTCTGTGAGAAGGAAATGCGGCCCGTTATCTCCAGTTCATATTTATTTGAGCATTGAACGAAACTTTAAACAATAGCGCCGCGAGCAGCATTCCAATGTTTCACCGAAAGACCCTGTCGAGTTTTAGATCTAACGCCTGAACCACTCGGCCATCACAAGCAGCGAGTGCTAGTAATGCAGGGCTGTAAATCAGAATGCGCAAGGTACTCAGAGGAGATTTGTTTGTTGTTTCAAACAGGTTTCCAACCAGACACAGAGAGCCCGATGCCATGCAAACGTTGCTGTTTCACTGGTAGAATTTGCACTTACCACGCGAGGGAACAGGGTTCGTATTCCCGACCAATTAAGGCGCATTTTTATTCTGCACTTCTGAGATCGCCTGAATTTGGATAAATTCACCTTCAGTTTCAATCTGCACACCGCCGTGTGGCATTTTACTTTCTCCATGTGTGTTGCGTCGATAAACCGGCTTCCTTCCGGCCCCTTGTCCTCAAATATGCTCGAGAATTAAATCAATCCTGCTTTCTGCAACGCTGAAAAGATGTGAGAAATAAATAAGTGAATCTTCATTGGAAATAGTGAAACAGGAGGGTTCTGGGATTTGAACTGCGGACCTCTCACATATCAATCAGTGAAACGCCCAAAATGACAATCATAATCCGAGAACAAGGAGCCGTCAGTAAAACAACCGGACAACCTGTCGAAAATTTCCCTGCTACCCACAACCGATCGCCCATTCATTCAGACCGCTTCTGTCCATCGAATCATAGAATAGTTGCAGCACAGAAGGATGCTGTTTGGCTCATCGAGCCCATGCCTGCTTTTTGTGTGATCAATCCAATTATTCCCATTCCGCAGCCCTTTCCAGGTGCTCTGCATTTTTCCCCTTCAAATTCCTTTTTTAATGTCACGATTGAATCTGATTCCACCACCCTTTCAAGCAGCGCATTCCAGATCAGAACTACTCGCTGCGTCATTAAGTTTTTCCTCATATCGCCTTTGGTTATTTTGCAATCACCTCAAATTAGTGACCTCTGGTTTCCGACCATTCCGCCAATTAAAACAGCTTCCCTTGATTTACTTTATCTAAACCCTTCATGACTTTGAACACTTCGATCAAATCTCCTCTGAACCTTCTCTGCTCTCAGGGGAACAACCCAGCATCCGGCAAATACGGTCAATTAGCTTCAATTAATTTATTTGATCATTAAACAGACCTTTAAAGACAGGCCTTGTTTTGTGGAAGTGTGAGCTGGTGGTTCAAATCGCTGGTTTCAATATCTGGGGCGTTTCTCGATTCGAATTTTATCACTGACATAATTTCTGCCATGATGTGGAGATGCCGGTGATGGACTGGGATGGACAAATGTAAGGAATCTTACAACACCAGGTTATAATCCAACAAATTTATTTTAAAATCACAAGCTTTCGGAGATTATCCCCTTCGTCAGGTGAATTAGTGAAAAGGTTCTCAAATCGCATATCTTATACTAGGCTGGGACAGCATCACACCAATCAAAAGGTGTCGTTGCTATTCAAACAGGCCAGTCACGGAGAACAGCACGGCCCAGTACACTGGATATACATTGTGTCAATTACACAGACAGACAGAAAGAAACCCAAATGGCAGAGAAAGAGAGGGAATATTAAAAAC